>NC_092528.1:14937500-15560000 GCF_037038585.1 Patagioenas fasciata
GATCTTAAATCCATTAAATGGATCTTTTATTTATGCCATCTGTTGCAAATTGTCACCTGCCAATGGCCAAAGCTGGTTACAGTATGCCTCTTTATTTTTTTTTTTTTATTTTTTTTAATTTTTTTTTTTTTTTTTTCCTGCTCCATATAATGAAAAGGCAGATTCAAACCATACCTCAACTATGGTCAGATTTTTATCTTGTCCTGTTAGATAGGGGGTTAGGAAAGGTTCTGATGGCTTCATCATGCAGAAGAATCCATAGAAGCAGAGGATCAAGGTGGGAAAAGTCCAGGTGTTGCTTTTCTCTGGCTTCCAGCAGCCCATGGCCTCTGCAGCAAAGCTCAGGACAAAGTTCATTAGAAGGATGATATTAACCATGAAAATGCAAAGATGTCTTGTAATTTATTTTTATTGTGTGGTTTCTAATGCTAAGGAGTGCTCTTTAGAGGCTAGTGGTTGGAAAACATTTTTCTTCATAACTTTTAAGTGAACAGCTTTTCCTTAACATTTGTCTAATGTTTCTCTGTCTTTGTAGATAGCGTATAAAGAATTACTTGGAAGATCTTCAGCTGGGAAACAAATTACACTGTCATTCAGTCTGCACTGACCAAGCTAACCACAGGAAAAGCCTTTCTAGACAAAAGGCACTGAAGACAGCTGAGCACTGAGATTTCACTTGACACCATGACTGAGGACAGCCAAGCACCTTGTTGAATGACAATTAACTAGTTCATAGTCACTGTTTTCACTCCTTCACCTCCTAGACATGCATGGCTTCACTGTTCTGCAGAGCTGGTCACGCTGGAGCCCAGCAGTCAAGAGTCGCTAATAAATACAGAAAAGATGTAAAACCAGATCCTCAGCTGGAACTAACTGTGTCAGAAGTCCAGTTTGGATACAGACATCCATTTTCAATGTATAAAAAACATTCCTGGTCATTGAAAGTAATAGTTCACACTAAAATGAAACAAAACTGATATTTTTACTCTCGTCTCCAGTGGAGACTTATGGACAGAGCCCAAAGAGAAGTCAAAATGGGTGTAATGGGGGGGCACACAAAGGAAACAAACAGTAAGTTATACTCCATAGTCATGTTGGTGTAGGCAATGTCAGTAATCTAAACATGTACAGTTTAGCTTTTGGAGCTTGTTACAGGCTGGGATCTCCATCACTCTGCTTTTGACTTTTGCCTATTTACTTCCTGAGAAGTCTGGTTTGGTGGTTTTTTTTTTTTTCAGGCCACATTTTTAATCTTAAAAATTAAGTGTTTTGCAGCCAGTGTTTTTCCTTAAACTTTTTTTTTTTAAAAAAAAAAAAAAGGCTGAAGGAATTTTTCTTCTCAAACATCCAAAAATGTTAATGTACCTGTTGGCTACATCACTCCAGACTGGATGGGCAGAGGGGCCCTCTTATAGGGTGTGATATGTAAGGTGTAAGGCAGCAGGCATAACGCATCTTTTCTAACTTCGCACGATGATAGCACATTTTACTAATGGCCTGGGTGCAGATCAAAGGAAACTTGAATTATTTCATTTTAGGCATAAGAGCTGAAACTGTTGACATTACAGGATTTACTTCAGAAAGAAACACAGCTCTGTGTCAGCTCTGTAGTGTGAACCACTAGAGGGCAAGATGACCCCAGCAAAGAAAAAGCAAGTATGGGAGGAATGTGAGACACTTTCAGGGTGCTCAGGGAAAGACGCACTTCTGCCCCTCCTCCCTGCCCAGTTGTTGTAATAACTTCTGCTGCAACCTTGGCTTTGGCAGGACCAGTTTTGGCCCTGCCCAGGATCACACTCCCTTAGTCACCCTAACTTCCCCTCGCTCTCCTTTCACATGATAATCATTAAAGTGTTACAGCACCCCAATGCCATGTGAACACGTCATATGGTACCGAGAGGTTCTGAGACAGACATAAGAAGAGGAGCGATGAAGAGCATCTCTAGTGCTGTAATGAAGAACAGTTGAACAAGTTAGCTCTGTGACTTAATCAGGTTATATTTTTCACTTGCCTTGACTTTCTGCTGCAGCCTGTTTCAGGTATTGCCGTGTCTGCCCTCCCTCAGGCAGGCTGTGTTACACAAAGGGTGCAGGTCCCGCAGGTTGTTTCAAAATGTCCCGCACCTTGGGAGGTGAGTGGGGCAAATTGCTGTGTTTTCAGGGCTGGCAGGGTGCTGTGTGCTGCACCTCTGATACTGCCCATTTGTGGCAGGGCTGTGTTGTCACGCACAGTAATTGCTGGTTTGAGCTATGTGCAGAAAAGCTTGAGGCATGCCCTCCAGTGCCAGCACAGGCACCATTTAAGGTTTTCCGCTAGACATGCACCTCTTTTCTGTACGTTTAATCTTTGTGTTTGCCTGGCAAATAAGTCAGATGAGAAGTTTCACACCTGATTTAAGCCTCTGGGAAGGAGAAACCTGCCACTGATGTTGAGCTGGGAGATTCTGAGGGCTCACAGGAGCAGCCCTTGCTACCCCTGGGGAGTGGGAGGTGAGTTCTGCTCCGTCCGCAACAAAAGGTACACTCGCCTCACACCCCAGCTCTTTGCTGTCCGTGAGGGGCTCTGCTGCAGCCCCAGCTCAGCTCTGTTGCTGGTATAATTGCTCCTTTCTGCATTCACAAGCAGAAACCTCTGACAACAAGATCTGTACCTTGGTGCTTAAGGGGGAGGGATCCAATTTATTCCCATTCAGTCATCCCTTATGGTCAATTTGCCTTTTATAAATCTAGGTTGTTCTTAATATTTGGAGAGATGGTGGGATGTCTTGGTGGTGTTCTGCAGCAAAACAATCCTCCGTTTCCTGTTTCACTCATCAATTCTTGGTTAGTGCTGGTGCTGTCAGCACTTCTCCCACACAGCCTAACCCAGCCCTGCTGTTCCCCACCAGGCTGCTCTCTTCTTTCCTCCCTCTTCACTGCAGGAATTCTGATTTGTGAAGTTCATATAGAATCATACCTTGTTTGCTGGAGCTCTTCCTTTCTTGCTTCCAAGGGAAAGTCCCCTTATAGTATCTCCAGTCTCTCTTCTGGCTGTCCTCTGTGTGTGTCACAGCTACTGGACTCTACTTGGGTTTAGTGCTTTTCCTGTTGTTCTGGTATTTCAGCTTGCTCTGATGACACCTCCTCTGAAAACATTTCCAGCTGGCTTTCCTTCAGCATCCACTTCCAGTATCCTTAAAGGAACAGCCAGATAATCCTGGTCTGTCTTTGCCCAAAGGCAGCAGTAAATCGAGACCCAAACTATGGGTTTGGTGCTTGACTGGCACAAAAGCAATAAAGCTAATCCTATTACCAAATAGTATTGAATCTAGGTGACAGGGTACCTGGCTTGGGACCTGTGCCTGAAACTGGTCTATATTAAAGATGGAACAGTGGCTATTTCTGGGTAATCCCAGGGATAAGGGAAAACAAATACCAGTGTTATAAGATTTAAATGTTTCCCCATTAAATACATGAAGTTTCACACTATTCTAGAATGTTTAAAAGGTAAAACTCTCTGCTCTGCTTCCCCTTGACTGCTGTTCATTAGCAAGTTTCTCAGCTCTTTTGCTTAGGCAGGTTCTCATAGTCCTACTGAAGATGGAGATGGCCCTATAGTCACTGTCAGTGGATCCTGCAGGACTCACAACAGTGAAGGATGCTATCTGAAATGTACCGATCTGCACAAAAAGTATGTACCTAAGAATCTAGGTCTGCCTTCATCTCAGTCCTACAACATACAAGTCCAGAATGAAGGATGTAGTAATTACTTATGAATCTGGCCAATACGGTAGGAAAATGATGAATTTGTAAATAACAGTGAATTATCCAGTATTTTCAGAAAAAGGTAGCTTTTTAGTTCATATACAATAAAATGGCACAGTAACTGTAAAACAGGGAGATATGCATGAATAAGGAAAACATACAAAATTACCTACTGGCTGAGGTGAGTCGCCCAACTAGGCCAATATTTTGCCTTCAGCCTTGACCACATTTTGCAGCCTTTTTGCCTCCTACTCAGCATGCAAAGTTAGGGGGATTAGCAATGATAGAGGAGCCATCCGTGCCTATTGCCTTGATCTTTTGTTTGTTGATCTGTTGTCCATGAATCCACCCAATCCTGCCTGGGACAGTGCTGTATATTTGTGTGATGTATGTGAAATTAAAGGGTGTAAAGGACATAATTCCTTTTGGTGCTTTCCCAGCCATCAGTCACTGTCTGACACTAATTCCAGAGCTATTTTGGTTCTACCTTATTGCATGTTTAATTACCCTATAGCTATGGGATGTAACAGCCCATCTGAGACTGGCTTTCGATTTTGTCCTCTAGGGCTCTTGCTAAAATGCAGAGCACTTCTATTGAAGTGGATAGCATTACTCTGGGTTTGCATTGACTTAACCAAGATAAAAATCCAACTCAATTTCTCAGCACTGAAAAGAAAAAAACCCAAAACTATGTTTTTCCTGTGATGTAATAATGAGAAAAAACTATTTAAGTAACTTCCAGTCATAGATGTTTGTTTTTTCTTCTTTCAGATCCTCTTTTATCCTCTATTATCTGTTTTTTTCACACTTCTTAGTCCATCTCTTTTGTACCTAAAAATTCGTCCTTTTTCACCGACTGACATTGGAATGCCAAATGGAAGACTGTATAACTATGATGATGACCAGTAACTTACACAAGTTGTTGGTCCAATTGAGCCCTAAGTCATGAGTTGGCTGCTGTAGAGCTTAATTGCTGAGTTTGAAGAGGACGGTGCTCTTTTAGCTGTGTTCTATGTGGAGGGTGGGCTGGCAGAGCTGTTTATAGCTGATATCCCAGTCTTGTTCAGGTGGGAAAGGGAGGACTCTCTAAGACCTGGAGCAAAGGGGAGTTTTATAGTAGTAGTGTTGTACCCTAAATAGTTAATGCAATATGGTCTCTAATGTATGGCAGAAATAGGAAAATTCTGAGAGAAGGGGAAGGAAAGGCAGTAAGAGAACAGGACTGCAAGCCTCTGTCACATTGGTACCTTCTGCTGCCTCTTGACTTCGATCCTGATATTTTCTCTGGTGCTTCACAGGATGGCATGCAGGCTGAGAGCCTCACCTCAGCTGTATGAGGTACATTGCTCGCTCTCTCTCCTGTTTTCTGCTTGGCTGCTGACTGAGGCACTGACTTTCAGCTCCCAGGACACATCTGTTTCTTGAAATCTGCATAACTGTGGAGAAGAGACATTGCAAATCAAATGGAAGTCTTATATTTTCTGAAGAATGTGTACTATACTCCCTTAAAGAGTGATAGCAAAGAAAATTTACTGTGGCTAATACTGGATATTTTTCTCAATTAGTGGTCAAATACAGCCCACACACAGAAAGGTTGCAATGGCAGTTATGAAGATTAAACTGCCTCTCTGTCGGATTCCTCAGACCCAGGAGTATTCACAGGCCAAGTTCACTTTTTGATTTATGGATGAGCAAATCTTTCTATTTTCTTATGCACTACCTGCCGATTTGGGGAATGAGCTGCTGTTTGCAGCCTGAGCCTGAACCCTGCAGTGTCTGGGCAAGGGTTTCTGTAACTTGCCTTTCACCAGAATCTCATTCAGGGTTCCCAAGGTGGGGAGACATTCACATTCTGGGCTCAAATGCTTTTAATCTGATACACTTAAATGCTTATACAAAGTCTAGTTTAGAATATTTAGCTACGAAATACTAAGTGCATTACTCCAAGGGTTAAGTTGGAGAATACATTCAATGAAGGAGTGCTTCCTTACTAAAAGTAATGATGTATAGTTATTTTTTATTACACTGCTACTTAGTAAGGCTAATGCCCTTCCTTTTTTATCCAGTCACTCTTCTTACTCATGTCACTAGAGTGCACATTGCCATTTGCACCCCTACCAAAATCCCTGACAGGTTTTCACCTCTTGGTATAACATGCTACCAACATAGTATGGAACATGTAGAAGTTTTGTGATGAGTTTATAAAGACCAGTTGTGAACCTATTTTGCCTGCAGAGCCATGCTTTATATTGCATTTTGTACGCTACTAACACCTTTACTTCAAAACCAAGAGGTCCAGACTTCCTTGTGCAAGCATCCAAGTGTGCCACCAGTAAACCCACCCAAATGTCCAGGGGTGATGATTAATGACACAGTTGTTACCTTCAGATCCTGCACTCCTACCAGCAACTGCTACCAGCACAGCTACCATTGCAATGACCTGTGATGGTCTCTGATTTGCTCCGTGTCTCTTGTGAAAACCTGCTAGGGACTTTGGTTGGTTTTGAAGTCAAGGTGTTTCACATTGTCTGAGTGCTGGGTTTGTGGGGTGACCGAGATCCCCCTTTTACTTTTTCACTCTGATTCGTATGAAGCACATTCTGCTTTCCCAGCTGAGGGGTGCAAAGCAGAGTGGTCCAGAGGAGCCACAGAGCTGAGCCAGAAAACAGTCCAGCAGGTGAAGGTATCTGCTGCAAAATTCATTGTTCACACTGAAACTGTTTGTGATCTTTGCGGTACCTTCCTCTTTGATTTAGGGGTATGAGAATGCTGGAGAAATAGCTTTTAACATTTTCAACCTTGTTTTTTGTGGTTCAAAACTACTTTTGAGCAACAACAAAAATCAAGCAAGTTGAACAGCTGATAAAAATTTGAGGATTGAGCAGAGAGATGATATCTCATGTGTGGTTTCCCTCCTGGCATTAGGATATATTTTAGCCCTAACAGCCACATTTACTTCTGTTGCAGTTGTACCAGTAGCAAAACACTTACTTGAAGTTTTAAAACAGGCAACCAAAATCCAAAAATAGTGTGTTCCAAAGTTTACTAGAAGTTGGAGAAAGTCTTCCTGTTGCATTCAATGAATGTAACAGCAGGGCAGGAAGGCTTGGAGACTAACAGGTTATACCTTAAGTAGTTCCTTTTGTTCTCCTTACCTTTTCCTTCCAGGTCATCAGAGCAGAATAGGGACTTCCTCTTTGTCAGTGGGATTCTCTGGGAATTTTCCTGTTATTTAAAATTTTATGTGGTTGTTGCTGTAGGTCTGCAGCTGACTTCTGTGCAAGTGCTGGCTGTCGGTCGGTGCTCTGGGTTCTGGTTTCCCTCTGCCCCCCACACATTATGTCTGTTAGCTCTTCTAATGGCACAGAAGCCATCAGTGTTTAAAGGAAGAGTAGCAGGTTGGTATTTCTGGGTGAAGTGGAGGATGAATGATCCAGGGAGAAAGAAGTGGTCAGATTTTTGTTGTGAATGCAAAGCTATCCTTCAGCATCGCTTTAAGCTTGCCAGTGTGGTTCACAAGTCGGCTTTGAGCTCTTGACTTCTGCAAAATGTGGTTGAGGGAAACATCTATTTCTGTGGCTAATAAGAACATTTTGTTAATACTTCCTTGATATGAGCTACATGTTACATGTAAGAATGAAACAATTGCTTTCATAAAGTACTAAATGATCTAAAAGCTGTGGTCTGTTTTCTCATCAGTGCCAACCACAGATGACTCCCATGACAGCCATGAGCTTCACATGACCAATGAGGCAGCCAAAGTCCAGGAGGCAAATAGTCTCTGGATACAGAGCTTGTGTCAACTCTCACTTTTTTAAAAAACAAAAATAGAAAACCTCATATTTTTAATTCAGTGCAATCATTGTTCAATGCTGTAACAACAACAACAACAAAAAAATCAGTAAAATTGCTTTTAGGAGATGAAGAAGAGAATAAAAGAATCTATCAGGCTTCACCTTTAGAATCTGGAGGGCTCTTCAGCCACGCATGGATGGGTGTGGTATGCACATCCCATATCTCCAAGTTTGCTACTTCATGATTGAACCTGGTGACTTTGCCATCCTGTTTCTATTTTTTGTAATGCTGCTACACAATTTAACTCAATGTGTGTTCTTAGCTTGTGCTTTAACCTTTCTTTACACACTTCTTCATCTCCACTTAAGTAACAAAAAGGAAATGATATGTATGTCAAAGAAATCTCATTTAAACTCATGAATACTTTCAGTGACTAATGGTGATTTACTGTGGATTACCCAACACAGACAAGAGGAAAAACCTGAAAGGATTTCTAAGCAAATTTCCATGTTGAAAGATCACTTTCTGAGGCGTGTTCCCTTATACGCTTATCCTGTAAACCTCTCACTAGTGGTTGATTTTGCCCCATCGTCATGGATGACCATCTCATTTCAGACATTCAAGTTCGCATTTGCACAATTAGTGTGCGTAGGCAGTTTCAGCTTAGCACCTCTGCTCTAGCTTTTTCTTTTTTGCCCTCAAGGTGTGTCTCATGACAGACACTACAAAAGACTTTAAATCATTGCAATGGCACAGGTAAAGTCCTGCTGGAAGAACTTTTGGCACATTTTGACAAATGCACGTAACTAGCTGGACGCTTCACTGCTTCATTTAATGCTAAATCTCTAACAATGTTTGAGAGAGACTTAAAATAAATGCATCATGCTTATAGTGTTTGCTTGAAGGTAAGAATTCTCCACTCAAAATGCCCTGGATTCTTCTAATACGTTGATTTCTTGCCAGCTCAGAAGAGTTTGGATAATAGAGTCACCAAATGCTTCCAGTTTTTTTTGTCTGTGTTTGGTTTTGGTGTTTTCCTCCCCCCCCGCTCCCCTGGCTCCCAGTGTGTTGGGATTTGTCCTTTCATTAAGAAAAATTTTTTTTTTTTTTTTGTGGTCCAAAATTGTCTCCATGTACCTTCATCTACATGTTAGTCCTTCCAAAGGCAGCAGTTACAGTGTATGTGTTGGATCCTGAAACTCAGACCCTGATTCCCAGGTCCCTCAGTGTGTAAAAACATGGAGAGAAAAAGGACATTTCTCTGACCTGAGGAAGGCTAAGTCTAGTTACTTAAGGTGAAGATTTTCTTGTAAAACACAGTTTATTTTGGTTCAGCAGATTTTTGTCAATCCCAGATTGCTTGACCTAAAACATCCTGAGTTTGAGCAGCTTTTCTGGCTCTGGTTCTTGCAGAACAAGCCCTTGTTGTTGACAGGAGTCCCTGAAGCTTGTGAAGAGTTTTGTGTGGTTGGGAACAGCACTTAGAAGTCCCAGCTGTGGCTGACTGGAGCTGTCAAGTGGGCAGACTGGAGTTGTTGGGACAGCAATAAGCTGAGAAAGACGTTGAAAACGAGGACAAGCAAGATATGCTTGAAGCAACCAAGAGGAGCTCTGTGGAAAGAGGAGAAATGACCCTGGCAGATGCTCCCTTAAAGGAAGCTAGGGCAAGACTGCCCTGGCTAGTGGCCCCAAATGCCTCTTGTAGAAATCAAGAGGTAAGGAATAAGGTTCATAAAAGGAGTTTTAAGGGTACAGGCTAGGGGTGTCAAACTCATTTTCACTGGGGGCCACATCAGTGTCACGGTTGCCTTCAAAGGACCGAATGTAATTTTAGGACCATATAAATGTAACTACTCCTACATTTCCCTGGTGAAAATGAGTTTGGCACCCCTGGTATAGGAGGATAAGAAAGGCAGTATATACTCAGCTGTGTTATGTAAAAAAGCCTGTAAAAGTTGGGACGGAAGGGCCCCGGGCTGTGGTTTCCCTGGAAAAAGAGCAGGACTCTTGGACAGAAGGAAGTCCGAGCTGGTTGGGGCAATTGTGGTTTAAATCTCCCCACAGGAAAGTCCCTATAATGCAATAGCCTAGTGCAACTGTGTAGTGATGAAAAACTACAGCGGTTGCGGCACTGGCCTTGAGCAGGTCTGTGCCCATGGCTACTCTGCCACTGTTTGTGACACAGCCACTCGATAGTGTTAACTAATACCTATTAAAAACAAACTTGTTTGGTTTCTGTTTGGATATTTTTCAGCTAATATTCCAGTATTGCATGACAAAATGCCAGCTCTGTTAATCATGTACTAAGTAGTCCAGGGTGACAGAGCTATACATGTCCAAGTGGGACGTAGTAAAACCTTCAGTCATTGAGTTCTTCTGGTCAACTTCAAACTTTATCACTTCATGTCACTTAATTCTTCTTTCTTCTCTTTTTCTTTTAGGTTCTGTTTTGTTTTAGGCTAACTTGAGGAAGCAAATATAGTACACAAGAAAAAAGCAGCTTCACATTTCCTAATTATTCTCTACTAATTTTTAGACAAAACTATTCACCATGTTTCAATTGAATTAATGAATAGTTTCATCCCATCTAAAACTGCATTTCTAATTCATGTCTGCTATTTGTTAAAATCTGGAAAATGTCACATATCTCTTTCGTAATCGCCAAGGTCTAGTATATTTTTCTCCTCTTTCTGAGTTAAATACTTTTTAAGTGCAAACCCTCATTTGTTAGTACTGGAAGGCTGCCTGACGTGCAGGATGTGGATTTTTACCCCAGCCTAGGTGCTCTTTGGGATCTGTACATCTCTGGGAAACTATCAGCCACACCACACCAGTGCAGAAGCACTGACCAATGTGTGCAGAGGTGGTAAAGTGAGGGCTACAGAAAACCAGAAGCTTCAGGCTTAGTTTCATGGGGTTGTACGATGACTCTAGTATTAAAAGGTTGCTGATTATTTGTTTGGATTTTTTTCTTGTGAAGATTCCAGGATGTTAGAGCATAGTAAATCACAGTGCTTATTTTTGTAAACAGGTTCCTTTTTGTCTGCAAATGACACTTTGTGGTCTCAGTCCCTTGGAGATAGGTATTGTTTCCTCTCAAGTAATTCCTTCCCTTCTTCCCCAGTTTTGTCAAAGTTATGCAGAAAATTGGCACTTCTTGACTTTGCTAATATCAGAAACTTATTAGTCTAAATGTTTTTTTGTGTTTATTGTGCCTAAAGGCACATAACAATTTAGATTGGAAGGGAAACAGAGCAGTAATAAAGCAAATTTAATGTAACTTAGAGTTCAGCTTGGTACCCAGCTTTTAATTGTTTATTCTTTTGACTATTTTTTAATTTTCTTTCCAACCACAGGCTTTTGCCCTCAACTTCAAGAAGTCCATTTCTGTGAAAAGGTGGTTGACCACCACAAAGGGCTATAGACAGAGCAGGGTTAATTTTGAAAGAGAGAAATCTGCCCTCAGAATACCGGATATTCAGCTCCTGTATGTACATAGCAGCAAGCAACCTGCAGTGCTAGGATGGATGCTGGGATGTTTTCTCACAGCAGATGCACTGGTCTCCTCATAACTTGCACTCTTGATGAATCAGATTTCTCCCAGCAGGCATATAATTTATCCATAATTGCATCAAACCAATGTCATTCCATAGTATTTCTAGATCTGTTCCTTATGAAGTGCAACATATCATTAGTTAAAATTGGTTTCTTCCTTCTGATAAGGATTACTGTCAGTCATGCGAGTGAGTATCACAGCGTCTAAAGCTCTTGGAAATATTGAGCAAGTTACCTGTGGAACTTTTGTGCTTGGGACTTACTATGTGTTTCATCATCAGGGATTATGCAATGATGCATTTGGCATGTTCCTTTGAACTAGTACCTTCTCCTGCCCTTTGCTTTGTCAAAGGTGTCCCAAACCATTGGAAATTACAGAAGGGAATTTCCAATTTGATTCTGTTCTTCCTGGTTGACCAGTTGTATTGCTATAATGTATTATTTTCAGTAGTGTGGGTCAGGGCAGTGATATGTAATAAAACAACATATATTTGTAAGGATGAATATAAATGGAAATTTTGGTAAACTGCTACCAGTCAATTATAGTCAGTGTCTGAGGGAGAGCAGGGTTTGTGAGGGGATCTGAGGAACGCAACAGAAGGCAGGGAAGTTGAGAATATTACAACAAAGTCCAGAAGAGACAAATAAGTTAGGAAACTAAAAGAAAAGAGAATTAGACATGACAAAACCAGAAGACAATAATGTGGGTTTGACTGTGGCTTGGGAAGGAACGCAAGTAAACAATCATGCTCAGGGAAGGACCACATCCAGCTGAGGTTTGAATATCTCCAAGGGTATTAAAACTGGGCTTTCACATCCTCTCCTAGGCAACCTGTTCCAGTGCTTCACTCCTCTCACTATGAAGAGAGTTTTTCACTATGATGAGAATTTCCCTTTTTAGAACTTGTGTCTGCGGTCTCTTGTGCTTCGGCTGTGCCCCTCTGAGGTGAGTCTGGGCACAGCCCTCCCCACACAGCCATGCAGGTCCCAGCGCGGGGAAATAATGGCCTCCCTCAGTCTGGCTGCTGTGGACCCTCCGTGTGCAGCCTCCTAATTGCATCAGTATTAGGACACTGGACACAATGTATTGGCCCAGCAATGATCACCCACAACTGGCTGGTGACCACCTTGGAGCCTGGTGGCCCAGACTTCCATCCACACTGCAGTCCCCTGGCCAGTCCATACGGCCCTGTTAGGTCATGCAGGCACTAAGGGAAACAAGGATGAAAGTCTCACTGCAGCCGGGTGGACAACAGCCGCCATCCCCCCATCTGCAGGGAGTAATCACTTCTCTTGAGAACATAAGCACCTCTGTGGGTTTTTTTGCCTTCTCTTTGCATGATGGACTTGTAAATATAGAGACTGATAAGATATGGCTATGAGTCATACTAGGACCTAGCAGGTAACGTTCTTCAGCTGATTGCATTAGACCTGTTTAATTTTTTTTTTAAATTACTTTGAAAGTACTTTGAACACACTAAGTAGAAATAAAAGGACAGCGCTCTTGAAGTTGAGGCCCTCCTGATGGCTTTTGTTCTAAAATCTTAAACAAATTTCCTAAATCAAACAAGCCATGAGATAAAACTAGTGTCGTGAGCAAGACTCCTGCTATGACACAAGGCACAACACCAGCCATAGCTGTCATGGGAACCAGAGGTTCGATGAAAACTGCCTGAGGACAGAAGTATGGGGTGAGCACTAACTGGCTGATGTCATTGCTCTAATATCCAAATCGCTTGTGCCTAATTAGGAGCAGGTAGTGGTATCAAAGCTCAGGTGAGAAGATTCTGTCCAAAAAGGACTGAATGGAGAAGAAGAAGAGCTGTAGAGTCAAAAGGGAGACTTGAGAAGCAAGGCCACTTCCATCTACATAACAGTATCACGAATCAGATGTTAAGCTGTAATTGCCTTTTTAGAAGGCTTTGTTAGCAATTTTTAAAATTGTGCTTTTGATCCTCTTGATGCTAGTCCACGGATGACAAGATGAGGTTACTATCCTGACAGTCTTAAAAAGTTCTCTTTCCAAAGTAGCTGAAGACTTTCCTAGTACCAACACTAGAGTGGAATGCGAGGGTGGAAGTGGAAGAATGCACGTTGATAACCCAATGCCTAATTTTCATATCTTATTAAAGGCCGTTGCTTGATAGGCTGGATGGTGTGAACTCTTGCTTATATCTCAGGTTGTTATTGGACAGCCAGTTTAAAAAAAAAAAAAGGTGCTGATGGGGAAGATAGAGAATTGTTTATTGTCAACCTGATGCTTCTTGATACCTGTCAATCTAGAAATAGTTATAAGTGATTCATGTTTAAACTACTCCTATCTCTATGGAAAGGAAAAAGCTATCAAGGCCAACTTCCATCATTTCAGGTGTTATACTAGTTAGCTATTTTGTAGCATTGCCTAATGCTGACAGATAGTCCTTGAAACAATTCAGAGAGAGCTGTATACTGAAAGCATTTATCTTTATGTATTTTTCATTTCACTATCTATTTTATGTATTTCTTCATCTCACTATGATCTGTAAAGCAGTTACAAAAAGCAGTGTACATCAGGATATGGGATCTTCTGTGAAGAAGAGAAGATATGTAATTATGAACTGATCATGACTGTGTCCCTGAGTTCTACCTTAAGAGAAGCTACACAAAGCTCAGGTTACTCGACAACCACCTGGAGCTGGTAGTAGCTCCTGTGTACGCCAGCTGAGTGGGAATTGGCCTGCAGCCATCCATTAATTTCACACAGGTCACTAAACCTTCAATAGCAGCCCAAACAGTGCACTTGCAGAGACGAGAGAATTTCTCTCTGGGGGTTTCTCCTGAGCCACATGAGGCAGATTTAAGATGGTGTTTGTCTTAGTTGAATATTAGGAGTGGCAATACTTGGGCATAGTCTGGCATGGGAAAGTAACAAGATAGAGCGCTATCACTTAAAAAGAAGCATTGATGCATTCTGGGCAGTACAGATTCAGTAGAAAATACAGACCCCATTTCAAAGTGCTTTTAAGCTAACTCTGGTTCAGATGAAATAGGTCAGATGTGTGGTGAATTGGCAGAAAGTGATGGCAGTAAATGTGTATGGTAAAAGAAACTCTAAAGAAAGACATTTCCATGAATACTCAATATTGCCCACATTGCCCCACCAATACTGCAATCTGTTGCTCAGAACGTGGTAATCTGGAGAGCCTGATGTTACTATGTTGGCCAAACAGTAAATGTTAATGCAGTGCTTTGGTAGCATTGCAGATAGTTACCCAGCTCCTGTGAGCTTGCCAAACTGAAATGAATCTGGCTGGGTTAGGCGACTCTCTCTTGGCCCCCAAGTCTGGCTTATTAAACTAGAGCACAGCAGATAAGCAGTTTCTATGGGTAATGTTGAGAAATGCCTACATTTGACTTTCCTCATTTCACAACCCACACTCCTACCCCTAAAAATACACATGCTTCACCCACAGAACCATTACCTCACAACCTTTTGCTTCCTTTTCTTTTTGGCTGAATATTCTAACCTACTTAAAAAAAAAAAAAAAAATCCCCAGCACGTTATCTCCGCTTAAAGCACCAGGAAGGTGTGCTGAGGACGAATTGGGCATAATGGAATTTGCCGTGGGGAAACCCGCTGATGACAGTGGAACCCGCCCGCGCGTGAATTCCCGCGGCTCCCACCACTCCTTTATAAGCAGGTGGAGGTGCGGCAGGGCCAGCAGGACGAGCAGTCAGGACAAGCACTCACTGGAGCACGGTCGCTGCGAGGAGTGGAGATGTCTGGCTGCAGCAGCAAGAGCTTGGTCCTGGTTTCCCTCTTGGGGCTCCTGATGCTGCTCCTGTGTGGCTGCTCCAAAGGTGGGTGAGCTGGGGTGTCTGACCCCTGGAAGCTGCTTGGCAGCCACTGTGGGTGTGCACACTTGCTGATGGCGGCAGGATGAGGGCGAGGCGGACAGGAATTGTTTCAGCAAAAAACGCTGCCTAATTCTCCTCTTTTGTTGATGGGGAGCTGGATAGTTAGGGTGCTGAAAAGCGAGTACCCCAGGCAGCCCGACAGTGTGGTCCAAATAGGTTTTATTTACTTTGTCATTTTCCTTTCATTCCAGCGCAAAGCAACCAGGACTGCTGCCTGTCTTACACCAGAGTGCGTCTGCCTCGGTGGGCCCTCAAGGGTTATACTGAACAGCTCTCCAGCGAAGTCTGTGATATCAATGCAATCATGTAAGTTACTTTTCAGAAGATCCTCTGTTTTTTCTGACATGTGTTAACATTGGGATGTCTATCTGAGCAGAAACAGTAATTTGAATATTATAAGCGTGATTTTTTTTTTTATTACTTTTTCAAAACATTATATTAACTGAATAAATTACATACAATACCTGTAAACAAAATACGCAACCTCTTCCTGATAGGGGCTACTAACTCATAGAACAGCTGTACAGTGTAAATAATAAATGTGACTCTTTAGGAATCAGCTGTTCAAACTGCTTCATCTCCAGCTGAGGGCCACTCTTGCGAACACAGAGTGTTCCCTTGCCAAAACCTGTTGAGCGACAAGATTTTTCTTAGTTTACAGAGATTGGATTTTTATTTTTCCCCACAAGGTTTTAGCCCTCATAAATGTTGATCTGTCACCTTAGCTGGCCAACAACTATTCTCCTTAATATCACAAATTCTTTCTGGCATCCAGCAAAGTTCTTTGTCTCAATAGTTCCAATAAATTGAACACAACTTTATGATGCCAAAATTATCCCTGAGACTGAAACACCTGTTACATTTAAATCTCATTAGGTGTTTCTCTTTGTTCATATAGTATTGGAGGGGTTGTGGAGCATCCCATATCGAAGTGGCATTTACAAAGCAGTTGCTTAACTATGATACATATTTTTGACCAAATACGTCTTCACAGTATTTACTAGAAGGGATTTCTCATGATTTACTGATCTCTTTATGATTATTTCTTTTCTAGTTTCCACACCTACAGTGGGCTGAAAGCCTGTGTAAATCCTAAAGAAGGCTGGGTGAAGAAGCACCTTCTTTTCCTAAGGTAGGAAAATAAGAATTTAAATACTACTAGGCTGATGGAACATATATGAAAGTGCGTTTCTTACATCTCCTAAATGCCACTTTGGATGGCAATGCTGTGAACACATTTGTCTTTCTATCTCCTGTCAGACATAGCTACTTCTTTTTAGAGTCTTCTTGGGACAGCCATGTCACATGTCCCATTTTCTACCCAAGCTATTCTCTCAGGAGGTGCTAAATCTTGGAAAGAGAAACCTATAATTGATCTGTGACTGAGGTCATCATTTATGTATATTCTCTTGCTCTTTTCAACAGCCACAAGCTCAAGAAGATGTCAGCGTGATATGGTTTCCAGCAGGGAACTAAACACAGATGTGACTGAAGAACTAGGTTCAACCTTTTGGTTGAGATCGTCGTGTTGTACACTGTTGTGTGCTTACTCACCGCTATCTCTGGCTTCTTTGGAACCGTGGAACTTCTTGAGTTGATTCATATTGCATCGCTGTTTTGCTTGAATTAAGCATTTGGTTAAAGTTTCTATTTTTACTAATATGTGTATGTTACTAATATGACAAGATTGCTATTTAGTAAGGTCTAGCTTAGGCTGTTGTACAAAGTATTAATTTTATAAAGTTTAATGCATGTTATTTTTGTTTTGTTCATCATGTGTAAAGTGGGTTATTTATTCTGTATATTTTGTTAATACTTTGGTACTGTCTTGTGCCAAAATGTTTCCTTTTAACTGTTGTTAGCGTTATAATACTTCTTGAACTATTGCTAAACAAAGTGCTTTTGGAAAAAATGGAAATTGGAGTTTTAAAAAAATAAATGTTAAAATTTGCACTCTGTGTGATATATTTCTTTAATTGAAAAAGGTGACTTCCCCTTGAAATGAAATCCTTTGTCTATAAGCCTCCAACTGAAACAATTACTTGAGTGTATGCACACCTGTTAAAGCCACTTTCCGCCTTGCTCACTTTGTTTGCCCTGCGGGTAGCTATGACCTCCACAGGATATAACTCCTTCTTATCCTGACAGCTGCTGTATATGAAGATTTTGTTTAACCTGAAGACCTGTTCTTAGCTCCATTTCATGTTAATCAGATAAATAGAGAAAGAAATTCTCCCATCAGTTTATTTATTCAGGAGAAACCTTATACATATTGTTACAGGGCAGCTCCTAGCTCAGACACTGAAAAGGATTATGGTTATGGTAACACAGCCTGCTCTCCACTTGAAGTGCTATCTCTAGAGGAGAAATCTGCAGTGCTTTCCTTCCCTTTATGCATTTCCTATATTATCCTATGACTTTCAGTGTAACGAGGTTTTCCTGATGCAGGATATCCTGATGAAGGTCTGCAGACACTACTGCAGTACAAATGATGTCTGGTAAAAACAATAGAACTTCATGGATTAGGTAGGACATGGGTGCAGGTTGAATGGTCAAGGCTGCTCAGCTTTTTAGGTGCTATTACATGGCCCACATGGACTGCGGGGATGTGACTGAGTAGGCTGTGTAGGTGCTGTCCTCTCGTTGACAGCACCAGTCTTACAGATAAATCTACACCTTGGCTTTTGGTACCTTTTAGTCATAGAGATAGAAACATTCATTTAATTTTAATTAAAACATAAAGCTAAAGCATTTTTTCGTGTGCTTGAGAGAGGAGCTGAGAGGTCTTAGGTTTTTAAAATGGTGTTCATAAGTGTAAGGCTGTTATTTTCTGGTGTCAAATCTTGCTAGAACTTACGCAATCTGCTTGTGTAATAGCTCTGTCAACTGGCAATTCTTTGTGGGTGAAACTCGGAAGGAGCAAGATTAATTTGCTTTAACTTATAGCAGGTGGATTCCATGGTCCTGATATAAAGGATTTCATGTAAAGCTATGAGCATCCCAGGGAGGAGTAATTACCCAACATGTTCCCCAGGAGTTCCCCAAACTTCTGGGCAAAGCTGCAGAGCTCTGCCTCATACCTGCCAGCACTGGTGCAGGCTCCTGCTTGGGCTCAAAGAGCTCGCAGGCTAAACCTGGCACCACCAAAACGGTACAGACACAATGAACAGATTAGCACTAAAGACAGCAGGAGGTGAGGGTCCCCAAACAGGTAGGCATCAGCGGAGATGTTAGGAACCAGAGCTATATACTAACTTAGTGCAGAAAAGCCTGAAGTCCAAGCTAGTGACTTCAAAGCAGGGGAGCAAAATGAGAAAGTGAAGAGTGATGTGTGACTCTGTGGGTGGCTCTTTTTACTTCCAGGTCAAGCCTGTTAAAAGTTTTGTATTGCACCTGTAACTTGTCCTTCTGCTTGTCAGCCATGGCTCCATCCACAAAGCTATGAATAGTGGGACTTTTTTTTAGTTCCTCTTATTCTGGTTGAATATTTATTTCTAAGCAACCTCATTGAGGGGGGAAAAAAAAAAGTTGAAAACTGGTTTTGATGTTCAGTAAGAGAGATTGACAAGGCTGTTATATTACTGGTAGGAAACTGCATGTAAAAAATAGCATGTCTGTCCATGTATTTCTGAAGATACAGATAGGTATTATAAGCAACTGTTGTATCTCTAAAATCATCAGACCAGAGACACATTTTTGTAAGTAACCCTAAGTGGCCAGTTAAAAGTTCTGACAGCTCTGAAAATCACAGCCATATCTAGGAAAAGCTGCATCCTGATTTCTTTGGTGGGGCCATTCTGCAATATGGTAGTTAAGTTTCTTTCTCTTTTCTATCTGTGGCCCTCAGCTCCTAATTCAGGATGTGCAATTTTGTTGAACGATTTGAGATGAAATAGTAGATGGTCATTTGGGTACATTTCCCTTCCATTTATTTAATTAAAAAAATATTTTTCCTTGCAAAATATCAATGAGGCTTTTTATTGCAGCTTGGACATCACTTGGATAACAGGTGTGAAAACCTTCCCTTCAAACTCGCAGCACAACTTCATACTTCAGTTCTGAATTCTCTTGCTCTCACTGTATTGAGACCAGTTCTCAGTGATTCTTGTGCCTGCCAGGGTATTATTATTGAATCCCATGTGTGCATATTTTTTCTGCTGCTTCTTGTTGTTTTGTTTTCGCCTTTTTTTTTTTTTTTCCCCTAAAGCAATCTCACACCTTTCCCAGTCAGAACATTGCAGCATTTCATTAACTTGGGATTACTGACAGAAAACCTTCTCTTCATATATGGAATCATAATTAGATTAATTCATTTCTTAGTATTTTCTTTTCCCACTCCAGCACAAAGCAACAAAATAACAGCATTGTATGGGTAGTAAATTTGTAAAGAATAGCAAACCTTCTGTTGATTTAATTCTGCTGTTAAAATGTAAAACCTGCCACATCTCATCTGCTGGGCAAGTATTAACAAGTTATTTGTTGAATTGCTGTTCAGCTGATGGTAGCTCCTAACTGTCAGTTGAAGAATGTTTTGTGTTCCTTATCTCTTCTTTTTTCCACCTGCCGCACAAAGTGGGCTGTAAAGCATGTGCAAATCCAAGAGGCAGATGGGTGAAGGCCCTTAGCCTGTGGTATGCTTGTTTTCAAGTGTATCTAAAAACCAAGCATTATTGGGTGTGCTTAGCGACAATGACACTTCTAGATCTTTCATAGGGATGCTGATAATTTGTCAGTTATTTTCAATTACCAATACCAATGAGCCCACATGTACCTGAACTTCATTCCTGATCAAGTGGAACGTATCGTTCGGCTGGAATTTTGTTGAGAAATGAACTGAGGAATTTGTGAACCAAGAAGGGCTTTAGGCTTATGACACTGTCACTCGATTTTCATGGCATACAGCCAGCTGGATAAACACTAAACCAGTACAGATGATCAATTGTAACAAACCCTTGGTATGCTGAGCTCATCTGTGCTACGCCCTGGCAATCTTATTCCAAGTACCATGCTACAGGCACCATCCTTTGCCAGAAGATTAATCACAAAAGAAGTTTATATTCTTCAGACTAAAATGAGTGCATTGTGTATGCTATGTCTAGTACAAGATTACAGTTGTATGATTGTACATAAATAGAAAAATATGATCTATGTTCTTGTGATCTTGTTCTGGGACTTGTCAGCCTTAACAGTCCAGTGTTGCAGTCCTAACTCAGCTAAAGTTTTTTAAATTGCTGTGTTTGTTTCTTTTGCACTATCAACTGCAGATAGCTTCCAGTCAAAGCTTACCATGAGTTGTTGGTGACAGAACATTTAAATACGATATACAATAGATCCTATGCTGTGCCTGCGAGTCTGTATTAAGGATAGTGTATTGCTCATTTAGCTCCTGCAATAAATAAACCAGGCACTTATTTAATATTTCAGCTTATTTAAATTCATAGCATTATTCAAAGACGATGCAAAATACATATTGGATGTGAAAGAATTGGATGAAGTTTAGAATACTGTATGCATAAAAGCAAATATGCCGCAGGAAAAGCAGAGACACAAGTACTCTCAAGAGTACTCAAGAGTATTAACAGGTATTACTGAATTTACAGCAGCATTTCCATAGTTCTCCTTCCATGACTTCAGTTACAATTTTATTTGTAAGCATCTCTATTTCCATGTTCCTGACATTTTGCTATTCGCTGACTTTAAACTGAAACTTTTGCTTGTTTGTTTGTTTGTTTGTTCAGCTCTCTTTCTGTCAAGGAGACAATTGATGGTCTGGGTTGAGATCCCCTAAAAAATTGGTGTCCAAGGAACATGTGAGATGTAATTGCTAAGGTTTTATATCATTAATTCCCACGTTTTAATTTACAAACCTAACCTCTTGGTTAAATCTGTTTGTACGGCCTTTGTAGCCAATGCATTGCAGTGTACTAGGTGTTAATAATACTCCACCTCCTGGAGTATCTTAATTAAAAACCTAAGCTTCACATTGATTCTTTTTTATTTACAGAGAAAGCCTTGGAAAACAAAAGGTGTAGAAGTACATCTCAACAGCTTTTCACACCCAAGGTACTTGGTATGATGTTTTGATATCAACTAATGCTTTTGAGTAGTAGCTCTAGTAGTAAAATTTAAAGGGAAGGTTATTGCCACATTTCTTGCAGTGAACACTACTTTCAGTTACCAGAAAATAGGATCTTGAGACACTTATTCAGTGAAAAAAAGGTTGCTGCTCTAGCTGAGGCTGAAGATGTGTATGTTCTTTCTATCTGTTTGGTTTATAGGTGATGGGTTTTCTTTCATTTGAGAAGATTCAGCTTTCTCGAGGGCAAACATTACCTGTTTCCTGTGCCACAGTGAATGAGAAGACACACACAGATATTTGTAATAACATATCAGATGTGCTTTTCTGTTTGTTGGGGTTTTTCAGCCTGTGAAGAATACCTCACGTGGTGAGACATGCTCATGGTAAGAATGAGGGAGACAGATAAACAGCTTCTGGAAATGGGAACAGTGTGGCCCAGCACCTGATGAAAAAGTCTGAATGACGGGATCTGTTTAACAGATAGTCACAGGATAAAGCAACTTAGGAAACAAGAAACATTGAGAGAGTACAGCTGGGGCACCACGATTAGCGAAGGCATGTACCAAAGTGGGTGACAGAGAGCACAAAGTATTTCTTATTTGAGTCAAACTTTAGGTATATTTGTGATCCAAATTTTAACTGTCTTCTCTTCTGGCCATATGCCCATAAGTCAAGGCAAAACGTTCATGTGTTGGGAAAATTTTTATGTGTAGGATGGTCTAGTACAACCAAATTATACTAGACTTCTCCTTTATGTTTCAGATGTTAGAATTTAATCAAAATATAAATTGTTTGTGAAGGAACACGGCTTGCAAAGGGATAAAATCTGTGCCAAGAGTTCATTTAACAAATATCGAGGTGACAGTGGATAGCATCATTAGGTACTGAGGGAAGAAAAATATTACAAATCTGTAAGAAGCAACAGACTCATCCCTGGGGGGAATGGATAGCAGGGTGCTGTGCATTGATCATTCAAGCCATCTAATTAGAGTTGTGTCAGCAGAGATGGGTTCAAGTGGCCCAATCTGCAGTGAAAATTGTCAATTACAGTGCCAAGATTAAACTGTTGGTTTAATATTCTTGCAGCACTATTGGTCAGGCACAAAGCCAGTGAGAACACTATAAACTTACAAAGTAGGTAAATGGGAATTTGAGAGTGATAGATGTAATGCGGCAGACAAATCAGAGCTGTAAAGTGGTCAGTGTGGTAACTTCAATTGTTCACTCAAGTGTGGCAGTGTCTCACATATGAACAAGCTTTGTTATATAGCTGAATTGAAGGAACACAAATCAAAATGTGCACATAAAAATTTGTCATACATATCTGAAAAATAATAATATTTTAGCTATATACCTTACTACAGTGATTCCTTTTTTAATCATACATTTCCTAGAGCTGTTTGAAAAACATGATTAAGTGCTCCAGTGGGCATCTGAAATGTTTCATATTGTTACAACTAGGAATAAATGGTCAAAATGTCCTTCAGAGACAATGCAAATCTCAAAGAGTTGCTCATTCTATAGCGTCCTCCAGATCGGTACAAGAGTAGGTAAAAAGGTTTTAGCAAACAGCAAATTCCCAGAAGATCATGTTCTTTATACAAGTAATATAGTTTTAACTTTTTTTTTCTTTTTTTATGGCTGTGGTGTCATTGGAAATAACAGAGCAGAAGTGAGAAGGAGCTCTAACAATGCACAGAGAAGTGCAGTGTGTAGCAGTGTCTGCCTGGGCAAGAGGAAGCTGGTTATCTACACCACAGTAAAACAACCTTGAAAAAACCTACCTAAACTCCTTTAATTCACCAAGCAGAAATAAGGAAAAATCTGAACACAGTCCTTCTGCATCTGACAGATGTGACACTTATGAGAAAGGACAGCACGCGAGAAAGGACAAGCATGCAAAAACCCCCTTTAGTAAAAACTCAATGCACCCATTACTAACATAACAGAAATAGGAAGTGGCTTTCTACATCTTTCCCTTAACTCACACTACTCCTGGGCTGGCCTTTCTCATTTAGTTCAGCATACCACAGACTGACCTACTTCAGAGCAAGTGGGTCATGATACAACTGAACCCTGCTCTTGTCTGCAAGCAAGAGTGTGTCTGAGTCAGAAACACTTTCTTCTTGTTATCATTCTTAGGATGGTACTTTGGCTTAAGAAAAGAGTGATTTTTCAGAACCTGTGTTGGCAGGAAGGACCCAGGCTTCTCAAGAGGAAGCTCTCCATTGTAACTGCATTAATTTTGCTTCATATTGTCCATCACGGTTATCGCCAACACTCTCGATAAATGTATACTGCAGCTTTTCAAAGGCTTTTGAATATTGACTGATAGTGACATTTATGGTACCTTAACTCTGCCACTCCTGCAAACTGCTGACATAAACAAAAATGCACAGGGAGCAACAGATGTATAAGTTATTTTTCCAGGCTGTTACTGTCAATACTTTTAATCTCTGCACAGAAAAACGGATTATCGCACCCAGAGATAAAAATTGCTGGAGATCCTGGATGAACATCTCTGCATTCCATTGTTCTTTCCAGTGGAGATATTTTTGAACTCTTTATGGCGCATATGCAGATTCTTTGAGGATGCTCTTTCATGGCTTAGAGCCTGTGTGCACTCTTTGGACGCTAAAAAATATCAGGGCAAAAATTTTGTCTCAGCAGCTTAAAAATTTTCCTTCTAGAAGTATTTGCTAGTTGCCCTTTTCCCTGAACATGAAAAAGAGTTGCATTTCTGCTTAACAGTGCAGGGTCAGTGGTATAGACTTCAGCTGAGTCTGCTGCATCATCAGAGCCTCCGCTTGACTAGTCCTCAGGTAACAAGCTGTGTTTAAGTCCTTCCCTTCACTCCCTCACTACAGTTTTTACTTTTGCTGCCTGAAGTCTCCTTAGGTAGTCCTACCTGTGCTACAGCTCTGGTTCTGTTTTGTCAGAAAGACAAAATGTTAGTCACTATATATTTATTGTGCAGACAGGTCTGTCCTGGGTGCCACTCTGGGAAAGTCTTCCTCTCAGCATAGTGTGGGCTCTTTGCTCCCCACTCAGGTGGCCAGCAGTTTTTTCTCATTACTCTGTGGGAATAGAGAGAGGCCATGACAGTAGTGCCTCTTTGGGACAGGCTGGATAGCAGGCATGGAGCTAAAGGGATTGACTTCTGCCATGACTCCACTGCTCCCGAAACATCTGCTGACAGAAGCAAGGAAAGGAGGTGAGAGTCGAGGCCCCATTTGAGTATCATCTTTCAACGTCATTATTGCCTCCTCGTCCTCGGTGATGACAACCCGTGAGGCTGCACGTTCAGATGAAGTTGTACAGCAGAAAGTGAGGAGAGAACGTGCTGAACTGCCGGCCGCTGATGTCACGGAGCTTTGTAGCCTTTCCACTTCCCTCTGCCCTGTTTAGATTGGGCCCGTATTTTCCCTTTCTGTGTCTCATGAAAAAAAAATGAAAAAAAAAAGCTTGTTGGCATATGATATATAAAACCTTGAAAAAATGATTGCTAATAATTGATTCAGTGATGCCAATACAACTCTGAAGTGCAGAGCTGAAGAGATGTTTACTATGTAAGTTGTAGTTGAACTGCAGATACTCCTCATTTATACTGCAGATTCTCCTCATTTATGCTGCAGAAAAGTATCAAGCCTTTAAATTTGACTAAAAAAGTTAAATGTAGCACTTCTACTTGGTGTTAAGTAATACTGAAGGCTGCATGAATGTGTTTTTATGAGGAACAAAGAAGGTGTTAACAGAGAAAGCAGTGTCTGTGCCATGTTCATTGTTCACATCACTTAAATTAAAAGGACAGAAAAATATTTACATTCTGAAATGATAATCTGGGTGGATGTGTATTATGCTAAATACAAAAAAACTAAGACCAAGACTAGGGGTTGTTCAAAATGTTAATTTTGAATAGGATTGGTCCAAATAGGTCAATTCAGTTGGGAAGCTGCTTGGATTATTTGTTTTCAATAAAAATATTTCTTATCTGCTTCAAGACTTTCCACATGCAAGTAAGACAAAAAGATTTAAACAAACAAATGGGAATGAAAAACCCAGAGAGTACTTTGTCCCGCAGTCATGTTCCAGAGTAAATCTGGAGTTGGCCATTGTGTTTTACTTCCTTGCTTTCAAAAACCAAAGAACTGTCTTCAAAGTGAAGCTGTAGGGAGCCATTGGGGTGTTTTTGGAAAAGTCACGTATTTTTAAACACTGACTGGGACTGTCTTCTGTTGGTCAGTTGTCAACAATGTGGGCTATGAGGAGATTTCCTAAATGAAAATGTGTCTGCTGCTTCCCCCTATTGATGCTCCACAGCCATTTCTGCTTAAAGCTTGACTAAACTTTTTAGTTCTATTAGTGCATTATCTTTTAATGAGCATATATTGGTTATAGTTTTTCATATACATTTTGTTTTCTGTCTTTGATGAGACAGTATTTTCATACTCATGTATCTGAGTTTCTCCTTAAAAAAAAATATATATAAAACGGCTGATTAGGGTGTTTTTTCATTATTTAAAAAATTATTTGTCTGCTTTCTCTATTCATTTACTATTTGCTTTTCAAATCGCTTTCATGTATTTGCTATGCTGTTACTTGTGGCTCCTTAGTGCTCTGAATTTTATCTTTTTTTTTAGCGCACTCTAGCTTTTGAAGATCTGATACTTTCTTTTCTATGGAGTAAATGAGAAGCCTTTGGAGCTCTGTATGAATTACGCAGTGCGAGCAGTTCCAGCTGACGAGTGATAAGGGCCGAGCCCACCCGCTCCAAGAGTCCCGCCATGTCTGACAGACCGCCACACGAGGCCGCTCCCCGGCGCCCCCAGCACCGCCCCTGGGGCTCGCGCAGGCGCCGTTTGGCCGTTGCCATGGGAACGGGCTCGCGTCCGGGGCTGGCGGCGCAGGATGGGGCTGAAGCGGCTGCTGCTGCGCTACTACCCGCCGGGTGCGGAGCGGGGAGGCCGGGGCCGGCTCCGGCGCTGTCAGGGGCTGTGCCGGCTCGGCGGGTCTGGGGCCGCGCGCGGACGACAGTCGTTGGGCGCGTGGCGGGCGCCCCTGTCAGAGACGCGCGGGGTGTGGGCGACTCCTGTCATGGGGGGTTTCCTCACCCCAACCAGAGGGGTGCGGGGGGCTCTTGTCACGAGGGGTTTCCTCACCCCTGTCGTGGCTGGGGTGGGATGAGCAGTTGGGTCACACACCTGCAGCTGGGTTGACTTGAGGTGCAGGTATTTTGGCACTACGGTTGATGACTTCCAGCTGGGCATCACTGATCTGAGCTCTAATTAATGACTTATCATTGCAAAACCAAGGCAGTCTTGCTCCATCGCAGTAAGGAGTTTAGAAAGTCAAAAGTGGCAGTTGCTGGCACCAAAAAATAATAGAATCATAGAATGGTTTGGGCTGCAGGGGACCTTTAAAGATCGTCTCATCCAGCCCCTCTGCCATGAGCAGGGACACTTTCCCTACCTCTCTCCTTTCTTCAAGGTATATGTGTTATCAAAAGGCCGGTTTAGCAAAAGGTTGCTGCATTTCTTATTTTTCTTTTATTAATTTTGTGAATATTCTGAGCAGAGCCATGCTTTGAAAAGCTATCCTGCTAAGTACTCTTCGTAACTTATTATGAACTCAATCAGGAGACTGTGAATTTTCACAGGTGAAACAAGATAGAGATGGCTGGCTCAGAAAGTATATTGTAGTAACAGATCTTTCTTTCAAATTAAGTACTTTTCTTGCAGACTTGGTAAAATGCAAACTGACATAAAAATTCTTCTAAATTATTCTTTCCCACAGAAAGCCAAGGAACAGCAGAACTCTTTAACAACTTTTTCAAAACAGGAAACAATGCGGTTAAAGATTTTAGTACTTCAGTTCAGTAAAAGATGCAGAGGTGCCAGAACATACCTAGAAATTGAAAGTGTGTTATGATTTTCTATACGCTACTACACACAGGCCTTTGCAAACGCTGAAATAAATGCAACAGGTTTTGTAAAATGTGTTTTCCAGTCTTCTTGGAACACCAAACTACCATAAATATCTTTAGGACAGCTTCTTTGAAAATAGAGCTGATGAAAGCACGCAAAAAGCTGTTGGGGAAAAAAGAGCTCGTCAATTTCCAGAATAGAAAATGGCTCATAAATAATAATGTTTAGTATCTTTTATCATATAATCATATCAGAGTTGCTCATAACCCTGCTAACTTTCAGCAAGAACAGCTGACCTTCTCCTAGTTACTGGAAGTAGGGCTGCTGAAGTCAGTGGAGCAATAGAAGTGGAAGCATTGCACTCTATAGTGCAGGTTATAAAATCCCTGACATCAAACTAAGATATTTTTACAACTTCTGTTTTGTTTTTTGAAGGAATTATGCTGGAATATGTACAAGATGGTGAGCCAAAGACCAAATCTATAGATCTACTCAATCTTAGACCTGAGTAAGTATGATGCTATTTCAGATAACCGCACTCTCTGCTGTTTTATAGCATGCTCATCTGCAACTCTGTTTGATTGTTTTAAACATATTTGAAGTCAACTATGTCTTTGTTCACCGAAACACTCACGCAGAAAAGAAAATAACATAGTTCAAATAATTCTCCTATTGTTTTAAATACGGAATCTTGCATTCCAGCTGATTTTTAACCATCATGCTTTTCTGTTCAGAGGTGAAGCCTCTTTTTGCTTGTAGAGTTATGGTTATCGAAATGCCTGTACAAAGCCAGTAGAAATGTACAGTGCTGAACTTTGTGATGAATGACAGTTTCTCTAATAGTATTTCTGGTCTTCAGAATGTGTTCAAAAAGCGGGTCAAACTCAGCCCCCAGTTTCATTGGTTTAAATGATCTTTATTTAAATTGCCGAAAATAACAACTAGACATCAGTTCAGATCTCTCCTGTTAATTAATTAATCCTCGTAACAACCATAGGTAAGAAGACGTAATCTAGGCAAGCGATTCCCTCACATATGTTCATGTGGCAAAACTATGTATCTGCTTCTGTTGCAAGTAATGGAAGTTTTCTGGTTTAGATTTAAGTTTGATAGGATATGTTTAGGTAAGATAAAAGGTAGAGGTCACTTCATGAAGAAGCAAATGAGACTTGCTATGCGAAGGACAATCCTCAATCACATCTGGCTCTGCTATTCAGGCAGCTGGAAGGCACCAGTCTGAACCTCTCATATGTCTTCCTGGTGAGGAATAGAACAAATTTGTTGTAATGAGGATGTTGACTTGACAAGTTACTATGCTGAATTATCTTTAATACCACTACACGTAATTTATATACCAGTGCTTGGGAAGTTATTTGACTGGCTGTTTTGTGCACTCAGTGACAGAATATAATGGTATGTCAGAATCAGAGAATTGTTTAGGTTGGAAGGGACATCTTGAGTCCATCTAAAGAAGGGTCAGCTAGAGCAGGCTGACCAGGACCATGTGTAGCTGGGCTCTGAGCATCTGCTAGATGGAGACTCCTAAACGTCCCTGTGAAACCTATTCTGGTGTTTGACCACCCACAAAGCAACAAAGTGTATTTTTGTACTCAGATGGATTTTTTTTCTTTTGCCTTTTTTTCATTTGTGCTCTTTGATGCTTTTCCTCTCAGTGGGCAGTACTGAGAAAAGTCTGGCTTCATCTGCTTCATTTTCTCTTGTCATTTATTTGTACACATAATAAATATGGAACATTTCATGAGTTTGCATGTCATATCTGGTGTTTTTTTAACATAACTTTTTGGCTGACATCAAACACCATGGAAAGATTATCACGATTTATGCAGCTCCCAACTATTTCTTCTGCTTTCCTCCAGCTAATGTCTTCTTTAGGCACCCGAAATAGAAAATGAAAAAGAGCTGAGAGCCTTAATGTGGAGTTTGTTAGGCAGAAGGGCATGAAGTAATATCAATATTGACATTGATATGGAAAAGTCCTTGCATGTAGGCTAAAGTTAGTAGACAATGTAGGCTGTACATGCAAGATGAAAAATCCAAATTTATAAATTATTTGTTTTTATCTACCTGGAAATGTCAAGATCAATACTCTGGATAAAACCTAATGAGTCACTTTATGAAAGAAAGAGGTTGTCTGCTATTACTTAACAGGAGTATAAACACTGAGAGGATACTAATTTATAGGTATGTTAGTGGCTCCCACTTAGAGGACTGATGTAGAAAATCCCCTTTAGACGGCAATAATTTACATGCTAAGAGAAATGCTTGATTTTCTTGCTAGGACCAGTTTTAAATGTATGTTGGTGTTTGACTGCTGGATATTGTCAACCCTCAGTTTCTCATGGATGGCCAGAAATCAGACGGTGGACCACATTTTAGAAGTTATTCTTGTAACTGAGGGTTATAGGAACAGGCATAGATTTGTGAAGCCACAGGCAGAGATAATTTTAACACTTTACGTATATAATTTATCTTGTTGTTACTTCATGGGCAACTAATTCAGAATTGATGACATTCCACTTTAATTTGGATATTTATTCCAAAACTACCAGTTTTTGATACATATCTCCCCTGTCTGACCCTCTGTGGAAACTGTTTGAAAAGGTAAAGTTCTTGCCAAGCTAAAATTTGTAAAAATTTCAGCTTAATGAACAACTTCAGTAAGAGGAAGTATAGAAACCAAGAAAGGTTTATCCATAGTTCTTTAAGCTGTTACAGAGTAAGTGCATATAATTGAATGGCTTGCTTTGATTTCTCTGCAAGTAAATAATATTCTTACTTTTATAATAATAATTATCACCAAAGGATGAAATGTGGTGAATTTGGTGATTGTGTTTTTGTTGTTTTTTGTTGTTGTGGTGGTTATTTATTTATTTATTTCCCCTCATAATTAGCACAGATGCCATAGCCTTGGTAGAAGAAATTCAAAGAGGAGAACCTCTCATCACGGCTTCATACAAGGAACACGTCATACATTTAGTACGAAGATTGCAAGAGAAGCTAGGGGAAAAAGAGGATCACATGTTCCATCTTTTTAAGGTCAGAGGCATCTTTAAAATAATATGGGGGACTTGGGGGTGTTTCAGTTGTGATGTTCCAAGTCTGTTTCTACTGCTGCGTATTGTGCCTGAGAGCAAAATTTGGACTTTGTGACCAATTTCTTGGCTTTTTTCAATCACCTCTGCACTGTTTAGAGCAGACATGTCAAACTCACTTTCATCAGGGGCCACATCAGCCTCGCGATTGCCTTCAAAGGGCTGAATGTAATTTTAGGACTCTACAAATGTAAGTAGTCCTACATTTACACAGTCCTAAAGTTACAACAACTGAGTCTGGCCTGGTTATGTCTGCCAGGAATTCCCACTAAAGGGATGGGAGGTACAACCGTTCCTAGACTTTGTTTACACAGGCTTATGTACAAGGGTGTGTTTTGGAGAGAAATCATTTTCCTTTTTGTCAAGACTCTGTGAAACAGCAACACCCATAATCATGTTTAAACAAAACCTGTAAATAGGCCCCAAGTAACTTAGGTTCTCAGAAAGGCCCAAATTATTTTCATACGCTTGTCTACTTGTTATTCATTTTGTGAAAATTGTGATTATTTTATGTATTCTGCTACATACAGTATTACTGGTTGTCCCTACTTTCTACCATTACTATTATGTCTGACAATTGGTAGTTTGATTTTAATCTGACAGCACCTTGTAAATTTCTGCTCAATGAGTAAGAATTTTAAGAAAAATTATTAAAGAGACATTTCAGGATTTCAAATCCAGGATTCAGTGTATCAGAAGAAAATAGATATAATTGTTTTTAATTGTGGAAATAAAAATAAAATTCCTTCCAGAAACGGCATGTTGAAATGTGGTATAATTAAGTGCTGTGTCTTTATTGTGTCAGCAGATGGCAATGTGTAGCTGTTAAAAATTGCTGGTCAGTACCATGTGATTGATTGTTACCTCACAGAGAGAAAAGGGAGAAGTTTTGTGTTGATCTGCTTGGCTAAAACAAAATCTTACCTGTTGCTAGATGTAACTTGGTTTCTTTTAACCAATGGTACCAATCTGGCTGAATGCTACCAAGATCTGTGTATTTAACCTTGAAAACAGAGCTATGTAGTTAGACATCTTAAAAAGTTGCTCTTCTAAGGTATACTCTCAACTGAGACAATGCTTTTCTCAAGCTTTTAAAATTGTTTGTTCATCACAGAGACTGACAAATCACAAAATGCATGTCCAAATTTCAGTGTAAATAATGTATTTGTTCTTTGTTGGGTATAGTGCCATGTTTGAGCTTCTGTATTTGGAAAGACTAGAAGCAGACAAATCCAAACAGTACTGCCTTATTTCCTTTACTCAAGAGTAGCCAGAAGTGTGTAAAAAGAACTTGGTTTATATTTCAGTTCCATTTAATGCTTGTAAATGGAACATGAGGATCAGCTGCTTCTGAAATACTAAAAGAAACCACAAGAAGTGGGTGGGAGTGAGGATTTTTTTTTTCCCCTGACAATGTTCCGTGTGTTTGTACTGTTTGGGAAGGAATATTTTTTCCTGTTGCACTGGAGCATAATCTTAAATGAGTATATAAACCTGTCTTTTTGTTATTTCCAGTAATTGTGGTGACAATGTTATGTTAGGCACTCTGCAGAGAAGCAAGCTTTTGTAACAGTTTCTCAGGTTTTAAGCTATTACATAGCAGGGGTATGTTGTAGTGATTTGCAGATTTATCGTGGGGACTGCTGGAGCAGATTTTGCAGAACCAAGGTATATTTTTTTAATATTACCTTATGATTTGATTATTGTATCATTTACACAAGCCATTCTTGCTGGCTGAGAGTTCTGTGGATGAAGCAACTGCAGCACTGGGCTTTGGAAGGACAGAATTACGGCAGTGAGCTGAAACTGAACATAAACCCATCTCATTTTCCTCCCTTTTTTCATAATTGTTAAATATTTTTGTTGCCTGCGTGAAGCCTTAAAAATGTCATGGATCAAATTTCCATAAATTTCCATAATTATCCATTCTCACTTGCAGATATTTGTATACTGTGGCTGTTTAAAAAAAAAAGGCAAAACATTTTTGCCTTTTCCACATTTGGTTGCCCATTTCCACTGCTGTAGCTCAAAGTACAACTTGTCTTTCTCTGGAGAACAGAATTTGCTGTTTTTCTAACATAAAATACTTTTCTGTTTCTCTCTTAGTCCTTCACTTAACCATTCTTATTTCTTTTCCATTTTGATCAATCCCTACTCTTCTGAGCAGATGATCTCTGAGCTCTCATTTTTCTTTTGGAGGCAGGCAGCTGAGAAGGCTAGAGATAAGAGCAAAAAGTTGAAGCTCTGGTAATATGTCAGTGATTAAATGGCATTGTTCATAAATCATTTCTTCTTCATTCACATGCTAAAGAGAACACCTAGTGGACCACTTCTGTATTCTTAACATCCGTTTACTCCACTGTCAGCAATTGCTGTGATTTCCCAGCTTATGTTTCTATTATGCTCAAGCAGAAGCCAACTTGTAATAGGTGAAAGCTGTTCAAATGCAAAACCTGTTATACAGTAGCCACCTTATTCAAACACAAACCACATTACATTTATTTTGGTCATTTTCAAACTGTCCTGGCACACTGACTTTCACTGGCAATATCTGAAACCATTTTTACCTATGTTTAATAAACCTGAATATATATTATTATGGGTATGAGGTAATTTACATGAAACATACAAATTGTCTGATTGAAGTGCCTTAGAAACAACATTAGAAAAACAGTTACTTCCATAACCTAGATAATACAGGCAGCATAAAATTTGAAATTCTGCCTTTGAATTATGCCTTGATAAGTGTCTTTGTTATGGTTCTGCATGCCTTTTTTGTCATGACCTCACTGGATGCAGCTGTAGCTTATTTCTGTGCTCCTTTTTTTAAAACAAAATCACATACTAGCTGAAAACATCCTATAACCTAAAAGACTCAAAATAATAAATTCAGCTGGATTTCTTGAATCACTACATAAGGCCTAATGTTAGTTGGGATTTCTTTCATCAGTGATCTCATCAGGCATGGTCTCCTCACTAATTTGTTTTTGCCCTTGTGGCTCTGTTCCAGGGTTACTTTGCTGGTCTCAGATGGAGAAAAAGCAAACATGGAGGAAAAGAGAGTTCATTCAAGTAAAATATAAATTTGAAATCAATATAATATCTTCAGTGATATCCTGCTGAGACATGAGTCAGTTTTTAGTTAAGGATTAATGTATTACAGCTGTAACTGCTAATCTGGCAGGAAGAGGATAAAATATTAATCTATTTAATATTTTGGGTGTTTTTTTTAATTGCATCAAATGTTTTCTTCTCACTCCCCAACTTCTCTTTCAGATACTTAGAGCACATATATTACCACTGACCAATGTAGCATTTAACAAATCTGGTTCCTGGTAAGTTGTTTTCAAGTCAAAATACATAATCGCTAATCAAAGTTTTGTATTTTTAAATTAACTTGTAAGGAAATTTCCGTGCTTTTATCTTGCTGCAAAAAGAATTCATCTGTGCTGCTTCTAAGCGGTTTTAAGCATGATTGCGGATTAGATGTCAGGCCTTTGTGGAAGAATCAACGGGAGATGCAAAAAAGTGGTGGGTCAGATTCAATTCATGCATTTTTTTTCAGCCAAGGTGATAGTTTCTTGGCAACTACAATATTTCAGAAAGAAGCACCTTTATGGCAATAAAATGAATATTACTAAAATCTAAATGAATCTTTGACATAAATTAATTTGGGATTTTCACTGTAGTGGCATTTCATGGTAATTGATTTCACTGTGGGCATATGCCTAACCATTTTTTCCTTCATGTCTTGAAAGCAGCAGCTTGCTTTTTAGTTGAAATACATTAAAGATTAGAAACAAGATTTTGTTTTTAATGAGTAATATTAAAAAAAAAAAAAAGAAGAAAGAAGAAGGAACCTCTGTGGTTATTAATCTATATTTTTGAAAGAAATAAGAAATTGAGGGTCTGAGACAGCACTAACTGAAATGTGTAGAAATATCTCATTTGACTGTGCACCAGGATCAGTAGGATATTACTGTACTCAGAAATTAATTTATCTTTACTTCAGCTTTATCACTGGAAGCTATGACAGAACCTGCAAAGTATGGGATACTGAATCTGGAGAAGAGCTACGTACACTGGAGGGACACAGAAATGTAGTCTATGCAATAGCTTTTAATAATCCCTATGGGTAAATATGTTTTCTCTGAGATACATAATAATTGCTTATCGTGTTATTTTGCAAATACAGAACTGTTTCTCAAACTTTAACATAAAAAAGACTGTCTCAAATTGAGAGAGTTCAAATTCTGAATTTGTAAAGTTCAACTATAGCTGATCACCATCATATACATCACACTGTGTATTATTTGTATAAGAGAAATATTCAAGCATATTTTCTGCTATAATTTTTAAAAATGAAATTTAGACATTCAAAATATGAATTCCATTAGGAGTTCAGTGTCTTGAAAAATACATATATATGTTAATTTAATATATTGAAACACAGATTAATTTTGAGAATATCGATATGATCAGATTATGTTCTGAATGTTAATCATTCTTTACTGCCTCCATGTAGTTGTATATGATGTGAGATATAAACACTTAAAACAGCTTGAGTCGCTTCAGTTAAGGAGAAAGAACACTTCTGTCATAACAAAAGTGGATTTCTCCATTATTATTTAGGACATGATATAGAAGTGTCAGAGCTATTGAGTAATTTCTATAAAATCCACAGGGTGCTGCTGTATGAATGTCAAGTATGAACCTGTGCAGGTTTTTTTTCTGCAATGACTTTTTGTCCTAGGTTAGAATTGCCACCTCTTAGGTGGAGGGAATTATATGTTAGCTATTGAAGTTTCATTGTCACTTGCTTCCTGAGGAAACTGTCATGTGTAAGCAAATGATTTTGCTTCTCTGTAAAATAAGATAAATTAATTCCTATTTTTACATTGAATCACATTACCTCTTTCACAGTCAGAAACCCTATTTGTCAGTCAAGCAATACACAGTTAATATCAGGAAATAAATGTTAGAGACTAGTTCTCATACAGTATGGAGCATCATCATTTCCTTCTAAATGAAAAGATTTTATCTAGCATAGGACCTGCTATATCGGTGTCTTATATTGTTTTTATTCTTTACTTTAAAAAAGCAATTAGTGAGAAACTCTTTCATATACTTCGAAGAAACCAATGTATGAGAAAAATCTGTTCAAAGACCAATAACTAGACCGTAACATAAAAGTGGAAAAGCAATATACGAGAAAAAAAATCTGATGAGAATGTTGAGCTACTTTTAAATTAAAAGTTCAGTTAAAAAAAAAAAAATCTGCTAATCCTTAGGTTTCAACACAGTGTCCGTTGCTATATTTTCTTAGTACCTCACTTCAGTCTTTGGTTTTGGTCACAACGCTTCGACTGACATGCGTGGGAGTGGCGTTTGACCTCTGCAATTTGGGTAAACTACTTATAGAAAGAGTTTATAGCTATTGATAAACAAACAGATACTATCTGATGAAATGACATAACTTTTAAATACATCTGGAAGTACAGCAGATAACCTACATTAGGGATGAGGTTAGTCATCAGTTATGAACACTTCTGTGCTAATAGGTAGGCACAGTGCGTGTTACAGAAAGTAATGATGGCAGCTAATTTTTTCCTTTAACGTAACTTCTTTTTGTGAAATCCAGCTCCAGGATCCTGTAATGCAGCAAAATGCACCAAAATGTGCGAAAATGCATGCAAGCTCTGATGACGGGGTATTGTTTCTGTGAATTCTACTGTCTTTGAAATCAGAAGTCTTTTTTTAAGTAAAAATGACTGGATCTTTTCCATTTAGTGACAAGATTGCCACAGGGTCTTTTGATAAAACCTGCAAACTGTGGAGTACGGAAACAGGAGAATGTTATTATACTTTCAGAGGACACAGTGCAGAAGTAGTGAGTACTGGTGGATGTTTCTTATTCCTTTATGCTTCTGCACACTATCATGGATGGCTGTGAGTTCCATGGCTGATATGGGAAGGGGCAGCTATTCTGCTGCATCTATTCACACATTCAGACATTGTGAATATTTCTGCATTGCAAGAAAAAATAGCCTCACAGTTCTTTAGAAACAGAATAAAACATTGTATACAGTTTGAAAGGATATTTTTAAGTTTGTTACAACTTCCCTTGTTTGCTGAATGTTTTTGAAAAATACCATAACAATCACAATTTTCAGTTTATTGCACGTATTTATTCTTTGTTGATATATACATTTTTTTTTTTCTAGGTATCTTACATTGCTTCTCATATTTGCAGAACTAAATACATAAGAACATAATTATTTGTATTGCTCTTTCATGCTGAGATCTGTACTTTATGTACAGGACCAACTGGAGCCATAGAAGAATGAATTTCTGAAATTTTTAGTGTGTTAACTGGGAATATATGGGATGCCAAAATGTCAAATATAAACAAAATAGGAACAGTTTAATCTTAAAAATGGTTGGTTTCCTTTCCAGTGCATTAGGAGCCCTGTTAGCAATAACAAATATCTTGATGCACAGCATTCTGATTTAAAATATCAGACCAAATCCAAATCCACTGAGAATTTTAATGTTAATGCAGAATGTATTTTTTAACAAAAATAACTATTTAATCGTTATTCAATAAAGCATTTTGGAAATTGTTTCTGGAAAAAATTGGAACTTAATTTGTAGATTGTGAGGCCTACAACTAGTGTGAGAAAATGGTAGTTTACCTTGGTGGAAGGTGAGATTAGTTTCAGTGGGTTTTTTATTTTCTGGATACTTGGAAAGAGAACGTTTGCTTCTTGAGACAGGCTGCAGTGATTTTGTGTCCACAGATCAGTTAGCTAAATATTTAAAAGCCTTTCAATTTCTTCTGACTTCTGTAGGCATTAGACTAGCCACAAAGTGTTATGGCTTGTGCTAGCAAGTAATTAGTAGAAGATAACAGCAAGCAGAAAATGATGTGTTTCTCTGAATGAAGTCTGTTTCTGAAAGGCCATTATTGCATATGATTAATTGCTGGAGAGGACATCTCCACAGGTATTCAGCATGAAAGAAAAAAAAAATAGTTTTCTGGTACGGATCAGTAGGTTGCAAGAAGTACCATGTGTTCAGCTACAGCCGGAGCACTCGGGTCTCCTGGAGGAGGTGTGAGCAAGTACTCCTAGGAGAGGGGAGTACACTTGCGACACTCTCATCCTGTGAGAGAGGATGAGTGTGCATGCAAGGGTGTGAAAATGCGTGTGTGATTAACACAACTTGGAGTTACAGGAGGACTTTCAGAAATTTGTAGCTGTTTATTAAGATTGCAGAAGTTTATCTTTGTAGTATAGGTACTGATACTGAATATATAGTTCTCTGCCATTTTTGTGCTGTTAGGAAATTAACAAACTTCTTCAGTCTTGATTTTAATGAAAACATTGTGAACTAAGTAATTTCTCCCTGTGACACAAATGAAAGAACATAAATAGAGAATTTTAATCCGGACTTGGAAAATAATACAAGAGGTCTTCCAGTAAGTCTTTCTAATGCATTGCCATTACAAAGCAGCCAGTGAATCCATTTCATTTGAGTAGCCATCCAGAGTTATGTCATAAGGATTTGTTGCTCTTCCAGTGAACTGTTGGAAGAATGCTACAATTTTTCTGTATTCAATAAAATATTAACTCAGATCTTTAAATTATTTAAAAATATTAATCTGACCCATTGAGAAAATTGATATACTCTTCTTTCCCACTTTTTCCATCCAACTTTTCTTGCTACAGGTGTGTGTATCATTTAATCTTCAGAGCACATTGGTGGCAACTGGAAGTATGGATACCACTGCCAAATTATGGGATATAGAGAAAGGAGAAGAAGTAGTCACCTTAAGTGTATGTTTGCCTTCCTTATGTGTTTAAAGATGTTCCTTGCTTGCTTAGTTTTCTGAGATAAATAACAATATAACCATTAAAACGGTTTCCGTTACCAGGTGGGTTCCATGGTGATTGCATTTACAAAACAGATTAAGAAAACTTGAAGGGAATTATAAAGCTATGGTGTTTTATGAGAGGCCATTTTTATCAAAAGATGGATTTTCTCATTTTCATTACATTACTGCTATAGATCAGAATGCCTTCCATTGCTCATTAAAACATATGGCTATACTGTAAATTATGGCCTCCTCTGCTTTAACATAAAGTAATTCTGAGAACATTAAGGTCAGGTACTACATCTGTCTGGGTGTAATACCTGAGAGCATCAGCAGAGGAAAGACATCTAATTACCTCCAGATCGTGATGTCTCTCTGCTCTATGTGCCTTGCTCAAATTTCACAGTTTCAGACTGGCCTGTGTTGTTTCAATGCATTTCTCTCACATAAATCCTAAATAACAGAGAATGCATAAGCTTCCCTTAGGTGCGTGTGGCCTATAGAGTGGGAAAGGTGTTTTCTCCTCCTTGCCTTTTACTTCCTCAGAGCCCTGAGCAGAGCAAAGAACAGTGGAATTATGAACCTTTAGCTTATAAATATGCTTACCTTCATTTTTCCAAGCCTCTCCACTAACACCAGTGACAAGCTGTACTGCAGTTTACTGTAAATGAATCATCTGTTTTCAGTATGTGTTGGTGAAGAATGTGATTCTGTTTGAATCAAATATGGAATATATGCACTGATGACATCATTGGACAATTGGTCATTGCTTAAGTGATGTGCCTGGCTTTTTGCAGTTGTTGGGATATTGACTATTCCACAGTCCAGTAGGTCTTTCTGTCAAAGTTGTGATGTGCACGACAAGACTATAAGAAAGATATTGCAGGGTTATAAAAGAGCTATGCTGCTGAAAAAAAAGCTACATATTGAACTACATTAACGGAAAAGTAATAATGTGCTTTCTCATACTCCTTCTATAAAATGATTTCAGGGACACTCAGCAGAAATTATTACTTTGTCTTTCAACACCACTGGAGATAAGATTATCACTGGCTCCTTTGACCATACAGTAGCAGTGTGGGATGTTGGCACTGGCAGGTACTAAAGTACTAATAAATATAATTTTACATTGCATGTTTTAATGACAAATAAAAAAGACAATGTTGAGCTACGAATTACAGACCTGGTACTTTGGCTTCATTTAGAATGTGCGTTTCCTCATCTTATCATTTTATTACTCCTGTTCCCTTTGTTCTTCTGAAAAGGAATGCTTCCCATGAAATGCTTTTGTACATGCTTTTTGTTGTAAATGTCCATCTTATTAGCAATGAGGAGGCAGATAGAATGGACAGGTCCTGTGTATGTTGCTGATGAATTCTCCAAACAGGAAAATATTTTGTCGGCATGAAACCTCATTGTTTTTGAAGGTGTCTAGAATTTCTAGATGGAACAAACTATTCCAGTAGAAAGAAAGTATATTATAGGTCATAGAAAATAAGTCTGCTCATATTGCCTTTATAAAGCATAGGTCTGTCTTCATTTTCGCAGTTCTTTATGTCAGTATAAATTTATAAAGAAGAGAACATTTGGCCTCTCTGACTGTGGAGAACAAAATGTCTTTATTATTATGCTAACAAATAATAGTGTAGTAGCTAGATATGAACTTATTGTGGTATCCTGAAAAATCCGCTTGTTTTTTCAACTGGAAACCCAGTATAAATAGAATAATAAAATGGTTGCCCTGATTATCAACAAAGTAATTTATGAAGACAACAACTCCATTATGTTTTCAGAGGTCATGTCTTTTTTCTTTTTGTGAAAGCAAGTGTAATATCTCTGAAATTTATATATAAAAGGAAAGTGTATGTATAGTGATATCTTGGGGTAATAAACAATGTGTATAGATTCAAAATGAAAGTAAACATGTGATTTTAAAAATAATGTACATGTAGTACATAATTTAAGGTGTGACCCTGTAAGGTTTGAGCTTGTTCAACATCAGCAGTTTAATATTTGGCATGTAAATACTTAGGAGGCACTCATTCAGTGAATCAGACCTTTGGATTCAGCTTCATTCAGCCTGTAACTGGGGGTCAGGATGCTGGACACCATGATGCTGAGAGACAGTTTCTTCCTATTTGGAATTATGGTGCAAATATTAGAGATTCTGTGTACATTTCACTAGAAACTGAAGACTAAGGCAGTATTATCATGACTGAAACAGATTTCTTTTTGTTTAATAATTTAAATGGAAAATTTTTATGTCATTTCACAAGTCCATTTTCTGGGTTCTTTCTAACTGACTATCTCACAGACTGTGGTTTCTGTGAGATATTCCACATGTTATTTATTCTGCTTCTTGATCAGATATTTACACTGAAGCTTAAAGCCTGAACTGTCTTTTTAAAATTTGGAAATTAAAGCTTTTAAATTTTAAATTAAGACTTTTTCATTGTTAGATATTTTGCATATTAGGTATTACAATAACAGCAGTCTTGATGGACAAATAATATGTTCACATATTATTTCCACTGATTTTTCTACTTGTTGATTTTTGCTTTTACTGTAAGAAAGTCTAAATAATTACAACAGTAATTCTATAAAATGACATGAGTGACATGAATACAATAATGTTTTTGTTATCATAAACAAATAGAAAATTCAATTGCTCAGGAGATTTGCTTTGCTGTTCATTTAGCCTATATATTAGTTTAGCTACTCGTATATCTCATGCAATGAATAAAAACATTTCAGTTACTTAAACTCAGTTGTTTCTCTAGTCATTAATTTATCCATTAGTTAAGGCAGTTTTCTATTAATGATACAGTGATATTAGCATTGTGATAATAAACTAATTTACTAATCCTTTAATATATATAGAAATAAATCTTTTTTAGATTTCATTACTTTATAGGCCATTAATTCATAGAAAGCAATAATGACTAATTGTACCCTCTCTATTAGCTGAAGCTGAAGGATTTAATGGAACTAATATTGTCAGGCTTTGTGTAGGAAGGAGTTCAGGATTAATGAGGATTAGAAATCATATTTCAGTTTGGCCATCATTTGCCTGTTGCTTGGGAACATGCTAACATTAAGTACCTGATTAAGTTCTGTTTGATCTTCAGTGGATTTTATAAAAGGCTTAGATTATATGGAGTTCTAAAGATGTACTGTTTACAGTTTGTTTAAATAGGATAATAGGATGCATGTGCTTTGTATGTAGAAGGATACAAGAAATCTGTCTCTGGCACTGGAAAGTCATCATATTTCACTGGAAATACATTCACTAAATAGTTTTGAAAGAGAAGGGTGGGTTTTTCTATTTTATTCCTTACTGATTCATTGTCTCAATGCTAAAAAATAGAATTGATGTAATATTAGAATCCTAAATGAGCCATACCACTCTGTTTAATTGCTTTAATAGATAAAATGGTGAAGACTTGACACCTTTACTATCTCATTTTATTATAAACTTACTTACAGTTTATATTCATTTATCAAAATACAGACTAAAAATATATGTGTGTGTATATATATATATTTTTGTTTGTTTGTTTGGTTTTTTTTTGGTAGGATGTTACATAATTTAGTAGGTCACCAAGGAGAGATTAGCAATGCACAGTTCAACTGGGACTGTTCTCTCATCGTCACTGGATCAATGGACAAAACATGCATGGTAAGAACATCGAGTATGTACTGAATATGTCTACTTGATACATAAAAATATATCTTTTGTAAATGGACGAACACTATTTTAACCTAGTACATGTAATTCATTAAAGAATTTACAACTAAATGTGAAACCTATAAGCTTAATCACTTCAATGAAGTCCAGTTAAATAGCAATATATATATTTTAAGGCTCATTTAATAAATACACTGAAATAAAAAGAAATACATAGGACTTCATTAAACTGACTAAACAGTGACTCTTTATTGATTGATATCCAGCTTTCATGTTAATACCTTCAGTCAGACATCAGAAAGGACATTTACATGTTGCTTTATGGATCAAGTAGAAATCTATCAAATAAATTAGTCAAAATAAGCAAAAAAAAAAAAAATTACCCTTATTTATCTACGCAGCTGTGGAATGCTATGACTGGGACACATATAGCAACTTTAACAGGTCACAGTGAAGAAATATTAGATGTCTGCTTTGATTATGCTGGCCAGCGTATTGCAACTTGCTCTGTTGATGGTAAGTGAAGTGACTGGGACTGCTGTAAAAATTGCAATAGTAGCATAAACCAACTTTTTCTTTTGGTTTTGCTTTGAATGTATCTTGATGGAAGTGGAGTATCATGACTCAAAACTATAGATCAAGCAAAGTGTGTTGCATTATAGGAAGCTTGGCATTAAACTTAAGAAGTTTTCCCCAGTTAAAATTTTCTTATTTTTCACACTTAATCAACTCAGTATGTCCTTCCCCTTTAACTTCAAACTTGTAGAGAAATAATTCACTTCTGGCTGGAAATGTATTTTAAATGTTTAGGTAAGTAGCTTTTGAGTGAAATATTACTTGGGTGGCTCAAATTTAGGCTTAAATGCAAAACGTAGTTGGAATTTTAATGGTGGATTCACTACTAGGCTTTCCAAAGGCACAGCAAGAGAATGGACAATAAAGAGGTACTGAAAGAAGCAATTCTGTTTTGTTATTGGTATGCAGCAGTTTTGTGTGCTTATTATTTTTTTTTTAGGAATCACAATAATTATTTTTTTATTCATCTGTATAGCGTTACATTATAGCACAGAATGACAATATCATATTATTTTAATATACATATGTGTTTTGATTTGCACTCTCAGAAACAGGATACCAGACTGGATGGGGGGCACTATTTGCATCTGATTTGCTGTAGTTGCTAAATTAAGACATAAGACAATGTAAAAAGTTTCACAAAATGTAATCAATAGCTTATGAAATACGATTAATATATTTTAAAATAGAATTAATATCTGAGATGTAATCAAAGCTTTCTGAATATATTGTACAGACATTCTGAAATTACAGACATCAGTGGTCCATGTTCTATGTGGACATTTGTTTTCACATATTAGAAGTTCTCCTGCAGAAACTATTAAGAAGTCAACCTTTTCCAATCAGATTACAGATCCTTTTTGACATATTTTATCCTTGGAGGAAACTGCACTAAGATTGTCTTCTATATCTTTTCAAATTAAACCTGAGGATGAAGTCCTTTCTACCTTATTAAAATGTTCTTATTAAAATCCATGTTTAAGCATCAGAATCACAAATGGCTCCTAATCTACTACAACAGGATCAGCAAGAGTCTATGATGCAGAAACACAAAAGTGCATTGCAAAGCTGGAAGGGCATAGCAGTGAAATTTCAAAGGTAAGTTGTCTGTGGTTTGCACTTTTTCTTGTTTGATTATGTGTGACATCCACGCCACCAGTTATTCAATGATAGAGGAATACCATTAAAGAATGTGGTGGCAAAATTGTAAATATTTGAGATGGACAGGTCTGGTTAAGAAATTATCTTTACTAAAAGAACATTACTTTTGACTACAAGCTATCAGTCGATTGTTTCCAAGTCCCCACTTGTGAGCTATGGTAAGACTGGGTGTGCCACTCCTAAAGGCTCCACCAAGAACTCTCTCTCCATATTGTCATGTTATTTACTGTTTGATTCCTTAGAACTGGGAAAGTAAGCAAGCTACTTGAGAAGTCTGTCCCTCCCAGGGATGGATACCTGGCTTACTTAACACTGAAATGATTGTTTTTTCTTATCTGTTTCCTTTTTTCTGAACCAGTATACAGGTTGGGTCTGCACATCACTTGACAGAGGACAGGGTAGCAGAGAGGGAGATGGTCACTGAATGTTCTCTCACTCTGATCAGAGTTAATAGTCTGATCTGTCATTGGTTGTACTCGTGTTATTAGCCCCTTGGAGTCTCCAGATATTCTGACAGAATAAGTACAAGTTTTTTAGTCTCTTGATGACATTTGAAGGGTATTGCCTCTGAGGCTTTTACCATCACTCTTATTCCTTCATTCTACCAGATCTGCCCCTCTTTACTCTTTTTCATTTCTCTGCACACCCAATTTATGAAATGGAACAGAAAAAAACCTATTTCTGTGGCAGAATACCTGAAAAGTCTTATTTTTGAAAGTGCATAAGGTACTTGGAAGTATAAAGCTTGTTTCGAAAATCACTTGGTCATGAAGAGTGTGCTCAGGCACTTTGCTGAAAGTCTTATCTGGCTCAGTTTTGAATGCCGAAGTTCAGTTCCAAATACATCTAGTTACTTCCAAAATCGTATGTCTTTTTCAAACTTTGTTATTTAATGCTTGCAACTTTTCATTATTCTTTCAAATGGATAGTTTTCACTGGCTTCCAGGCTAGTACGCTAAGTCTGTGCTGGTTTTGTTTGTTGTATTTTGTAATTGAAATGTGACTATTTTGAAACTAGGATGGTTCTAGTGAACAAAACTCACATGCTTTTGTTGTATTGATTTGGCTATTCTGATCATTCTGCTGAGAGAATATTAAGTTCAAAAGGGCTGGTCTTTCCTCACTTAATATACTCAGTGTGGATGCACTGCGGAACGCAGTCTGAGCATGTGCTGACCTGTGGGTGGGTGAGGGGCGGCTTCCATCAGGGTCCCTAGTGCTGCCGTGATCGTTTTGCTGGAACTGAGAATCTGCTCATCTGGGAGCATGTGGGAAAGATTTCTGCAGATGTTCTGTGTAGCTGTGAGCACTTGGGAAGTTTATTACTAGGAAATGTGATTTCTAGGGAACAGGCATTTTGCCCTCAGTAATCAAGCACTATTGCATTATTTAAGAAACCTGGTATTATCTGCTTAGTGCTATAAAAATATATCTGATTATCTGGAAATGCATGCAATTTTGGCAATGAATGTTTAATAAATATGAAGACATACTAAAAAATGAGTCACTTTCTGTGAAGTTTTGCTATTATAGAGATGTATATTATTTAATGTATAACTATAAGATATGTATTCGTTTTACATTGGAATGGTGACATTTAATAAAGTTGTTAGAGTTGTAGAGCAATTGTGATTTTGGGCAATAATGTTCTGAAGTCTTGATCCTATAGTGAGGTCATTGTATATAGACTTCTGTACATACACAAAGTTTTCAGCCACATAAGTTTGCCAGTGTGACTCTAATGGAATATTATATTGAATTTCAGCTGGAAAACTGAATGCAAGAGTTGCTGGTTTCTATTTTCACTTTTTAATTACTAGATATGCTTCTTTTTCTAAGCATATTGACTTGCTAAGTAATATTACCCCTTTTTATATTTTTTTTAAAGATATGTTTCAACCCTAAGGGCAATCGTATACTAACAGCCAGCTCTGATAAAACAGCTCGACTCTGGGATGCTGCTACTGGCCAATGCCTTCAGGTGTTAGGGGGTCACACTGATGAGATATTCTCCTGTGCTTTCAATTACTCAGGCAATATAATAATTACAGGTAACAAATATATTCTTTTTTTTTTTTCTTTGAGACATTTAATATCTTATCATGGTAAAAAAAATAGTCTGAAATGTGTCCTGGGGCCATATCTCAAATGCAGGTACCAGCAGTGACTTAAAATATACTAAAAGAAGAGCTAGAAACTCATTTTGGAACTGAGGCTTAAGTAAATACGGTCATGAACAAATGTGTATAACGGCATGGGCAAACTGTACCATGTGTCCTATGGGCAGGTACTAGCTCCAGACCAGTGACTAAGCCATTTTCTTGCAATGTATTTCAGTGAGGGAGGTCTGGATGAGCAAAATGCAAAGCTCTTTAGATGGGAGCATGCCTGTTGTGTCTTTGGCGCTGCATTCTGTTCAAGTTTCATTGGCTTCAAACAAAAAATTACAGGAGTGGGAAATATGAACAGAGTATTTGTTTCTTTGACCTTTTGAATGAAGTACCAAAATATTGGATGCAGGATGACCTCAGCTAAAAATATTGCTGTAGGTCCTGCTGTCTCTTCCTAGTCATGGATAGAAAAATATTTCTCTGGCTCCAAGTAGATAGTTGTAGATGTTAACGAAAATTGATAAATTGTGCAATACAGCTAAATGATTGCCTCACAATGTGTTTTTATTACTAGGGAGCAAGGATAACACCTGCAGAATATGGCACTGACTGAAGACAAGGAAAGATCCAGTTCGGTATATCCCTACTTCATGAGTTTCATAGTCAATAAACTCAATCTTACAGATGTTTCCTTTCATGCTCTTTGTTCAGCTTCAGCTTTGGTGAAATAGAGCAGTTACCTAGATTTTGATAGATTTGACTTTGTTGATGTCTAGTAGATATGGAATCATTCTTATTTTTAAATTGAATCTTTTCTTATATTTCAATTTGTGCATTTTGGCTCTTCACTGGATACTGCAGAGAAGAGTCTGGCTCTGTTATCTCAGTCACCTGAGAGAAACCGTGAGTAGTGTGAATGAATCTGGTAGGATGGCCCCATTTATTTGTGTGTTATTTTTTCCTTGTAACCCTTTTAATAAAAACTAGCATTGTGATACTCTCAGGCGTGAAAGGTGTTTTGTTGTATACCTGCTGTAAGTACTTTTTTGTTGTTGTGTTATAACTTATTGAGTTAAAATGCCAGTTTCACTACTTGTAATACAATGTCCCTCTTGATATTTCTGGGGAAAACCAGTAACCATTTGTGACCGGTATTGCTATTAACTGTTGCATGCACGTTGTAGTTAAACTCCCAGTCACCCCACTTTTATACTTGCTCACATCTTTCCATTCATCCCTTTTTGCTCATCCCTCATTCTTCTGTTTTAATCTGAGGTGAAAAAATGAGGTGGGTGGTGACTCCAACTCTGAACCTTGGCCCAAAGGATATGGCCAGCATGAAGAAACTACACACCAAGGATTTGGAGCTAAAGATTGTGACATAAACTGAAAAGTAGATGAGGAACTCCTGTGAGTTATTTACCACCATACAATGACCTCTAACCCAGGTTTACCTCTTGTCAGCAATTGCCAACAGGCTTCACCTGTGCAAAGCTCTAGCCACCTCCTAACATGGCTCCTGAACCTGCAGTTGATCTTTGCAGGGGAGTAGTGAAGGAGCAAAGCTGACTGGTGTCTTCCAGCAGAAGAAGAATGAAGAAGCAAAGAGGGCAGAATTTAGTGAAGTATGTGTGGTGACTGGGAGACAAAAGGAAGAAAGGAACTGTACAGCAGAGAAGGAACTTGAAGGTATTTTGGTTTTATTGTATATTTCTGGGTGTTTATGGACTTGAATTCTAAAGACTGTTAAATGTAATGGCAAATCACTGATGCTGATGTGTTCTGACTACCTCTGAGTGTTTGCCAGCATCCTTGTTTGTAATGAAGAGTCAAAAATGCCTGTCATCGCTTGGCAAATATCCTAGTTGTTTCAAGTAGTGTTGTGTTGTGGGAGAACTAGGCAGAGTGCTGCAGATCATTTAAAATGAAAGTTTTACCAGTAAGCAAAGTGACTGATATTAATGCTATGGGGATAATTGTGCTGCTTCCTGTTGTCTTGTGCAAAGACTTCTGAAATCAGAAGAGTATCTCAGGACTCTGGAATTGAAAGGGGCAGGAAAGGCATTGCAGTTCTGTGCTACTTTAGTATTGCCCTACATCCTGAGGTCAGTTTGTATTTAGAGATGTGATGTGGGGGATTTCTGGCTGACAAAAATGTAGGAAAATCAGGGTAACAAAATGTTTGCAAATACTGCTGCATAGTTAAGAAATGAAATTTGACTTGCTGTGTAAGCATCACAAAGTAAAATAGTTCTTTGAACTGCCATTAGGAAGTAGATTTTCCTTTTGCTTAATCTTTCAGGTTGGGTTATTTTCTGTTGCTTTTTTCTTTATGATTTTCTCTTATACTATGGTAGTGATTCATTCAATCAAACATCTGTAGAAGCTTTTGGGTTTGAGTTCTTGTCCTGTTTTTATGCAAAATTGTGAGCTGAGGTTTCATAGAATAAGCATTGGAGCGGGAGGCCAGCTGGGCTCTGTTTCTGACTCTGCCTGGATTCCCTGGGTGAGCAGTGCTGCATTTCAGGCTGTTACCCAGATTTCCTGCTCATATGTGCAACACTTCCACATCTGGTGTGATTCACAACACTGCTGGAAAGCGTGCTGGCTTGGCCCTACTAACAACTTCAGTAGTACTCTAGGTACCATCTGATGAATGTTTGATATTATGCTCTCTGCACCTTGGTTTACCCATATGTAGATTTAATAATTATAATCCTGAAACAATTCTATGTTTTTGCTAGCAGCTTGATCCTTTAATTCCGTTTCAGTCCCTGCAACCAAAGTAGCGCATGAGTGTGCTCTCTGTTGATTGGTGCCATTTTAATCTGAACAAAATAGTTGGCTTCTATATACCTTACATTCTCCAAGCTGCTGCTGCAGCCTCTGGGTGATTGGAGTGGGATGTGGCCTTTGTTGTTAGCCTGAAGTGTTGGCAAACTTGCTTCCTTGTGACCTTACTAAAAAGGATTGTGTCAGGAGACTACTGGTGTGAGCTGCAGGAAGGACTGTCCCAGTGGAAATTGTAGCTGCTGTATTGTTTCTGTCCTTTAGTCCTCTGGATGCTTGCAGTACATACCTCTGTGAATATACAAGCTTGTCTTTCTGGAAAAGAAGCCTTCAGCTTCTGTCATGTAACTTCCCCAGGACTGAACATACATTTTACAACACAAGGACGAGGATTTCCATGTAAGCGTATGGATGTGTACTTGGACTCTTGACTTATGCTTTTTGTATCTGAGATTATTCTTTTCTGAACAGGTGAGGATAATAATACTCTTACTCATGTTCTAAAAGTGGCATTTTGTGAGAAATTTTTTGTCTCCCTCTGTGTGATCACTTACATTTCTTGGGTAGTTTGTGAAAGGATATGAAATATATCCTGCTTGGTTATATTTTCCACTTTGCTAATTTTCAGCTGATCTGGGAGAAGGTTACAGCATCCATTAGCCAGACCTGTCTTCACTGCACATTGTTTTAATTAGCTTGATAGTCCAGCTGTCTAATTTAACTGTCCTGCTAAATGCTGTGGAGCTGCAAGTTGCTTTCTGAGGGCTTGTTGCTCACGATGATTGGGTGATTGGCTTTAGAGTGGGTTTGAAAAATTGAGGTAGTGGCATTATGAGTTTGCTTAAACAAGGGGTGGGAATGGCTCTGGCTTGAATTAAAATTCTTAAATTGGCTAGTGTGGATGTGCTTTCCTTCTCAGCTGGAATTTGTTTTATTTATTAAGTGGCTCATGTGGCCTCTTTATTTCAATGAAGTGGTGTCACTTTTTCCCTGACATTTTGAATGTCAGAGTGTAGAATTCATGGTGACATACTCATGCTCGTCTGTCTTGCAGCTCTGCATGAAACTGGACAAGACAAAGAGTAAAACTGGCCTCTCCATAAAAGCTACCTGCTGAATTTCATAGGTTAACTGTGAGCAGGCGACCATTTTTTTTTTTCATAGACCACAATAAAATGGTAATTTACTTGAAGACACTATGAAAATCTTAAATGTTGCAACAAAATGGAGGAAGACTATAATTTTTCAGCTTCTAATAATCCCACTATTAAAAGCACCCTCAACAAAACCAAACTAAAAATGAAGGGTTTAAATACTTATTTTTCAATAGGTAATGATCCTGTGTTTGAATTAATGTATCTGCAGGTCAAATTCTGCTCTTCACTAGGTGGGTGCTGTTGGCAGCACCAGGCCGACAGGCACCTTTCCCCAAAACCTTCTTGCAGAGCAGGAGGGTGAGTGCTGCTGCTGCCCCAGCTGAGGCCAATGGCTGCCACTCCCATAGGCAGCCACTGATGGCCAGGGCATCTCCTGAGGCTCCTGGGGTTTGTCTCATTTAGCAAATAGTGGTGCATCTCTTTCAAGTACTTACCTGTCTTCTATGTACAAGTTTTGCATCCTCTCATTTGATGAAGTGTCACTTTTTTTTGTTTGCTTTGACTCTGGCTTGTGTAAGTTCCATTTGTTGGGTCGCAGCTTTTGCATTGGGACAGGTGGTGAGCAGCCCCCCTCTCCACACCCTCGTGATATTAACAACCTGCACCATGCAATTGTAGACAGAGGGGCTGAACTGCACATAATTTACTCAGATTTTTCTACCTGAAATTGTATATAGTATGAAGTTCTCATTTACTTGTAATTAAGGTTGACTTTATTTTTTTTCAGCATTTTTAAATGGTGGACAAGTTGTTCTGATTTACTCAGTTAAGTGCTGGTTTCCTTTTCTGTTCAGCAGTAGAAAAACTTTTACAGCTAGGCAGTGGGACAGTAAGTATCTGCACAAAATTCAACAAGCAGAAGAAACTTCTGAACTTGTGTCTCCCTACCCCCCTGCCCACTTTTACAGGTACTGAGAGCAGCTGGAGTGAGCACTGCTGGAGATTTGATATGTTGGGAGTTATTCTGGGGGTAATTGTCAGCAATGAACATGTAATTTCTCCTTGTTTTACTATGATAAGAATAATGTTACAATTAGCCTTGTATCACTTAAATGGATTGTGGAACCAGAGTGAAGCCATGGCTTTGGTGCTGAGGTAAGATCTGGAGCTTGCTCTCACATGTCTTAGTTTGGGCTGTGGGTCAGTTGTCATTCAGAAGTAGAGCTCTGAGAAGCTACAGGGATGGCAGGCAAATCACAGAATGGTCGGGATTGGAAGGGACCTCTGGAGATCATCTACTCCCACCCACAATAGTTCAATAGAGTGTTCATGAATTTTTTAGGAAAGCGAAGTGGACCCACATTATAACATAAATTTATTTCTGAATAAATTGCAACATTAAGAACTACTGTACAGAGAAACTGCATCACGCTGTTACACCTCTGTCATGATATTTGTGCTTTGTAGGATAAGTAAACATTTATTCTATCACAGCAAAAAATGGTATACTGACAACTAACTGTATTTGGTTTAAAAATAAATACACTTTCCCATTTATTGACTCAAACAAAGCACTCAAACAACAGTCTATACCTGGTGCTTTTTAGTAACTTTCAGCCTCAGAAATGCTGAGCATTCAGAGCTGCCACTCATGTTGGTGGGAGTTACGGATGTTCAGCAGTTCCCAGAACAGGCTCAGGGACTGCACAGTCACACTCAGCGTGTGCGATAAATTGACCTTTATCTTGACAGTATAGTGACCTTCACTGTTTTGTGTACACTGAAGAGTAGATGTAGAATTAGTCATCCTGTTTCATGTTCCACATTAGATTTTGATTCACTAATTTTTATTTCGTAACAAACGAATGATGCAATCATGCAAGTTTAGGAATGGTTTTAAAGATAAAATTGAGAATATGGCTCTTTTTCATAAATTATTTAAAACTACTTCAAAATTTTCAAAAATATTTAGTGCAAAAGGATAGCTTGCTTTTTTTTTTTGGCTTTTTTTTTGTTGTGGTGTGTTTTTTTTTTTTTTGTTTCCTTCAAGAAATATTACAGAAGCTTATACTACTATGGAAAATAAAACATCTCTTAAATATTTTATTGGGAAAAGCGGGCAGGTTTTCTAGTATGCTATTCGCGTAGGGAGAGATGAAAGAGAAATATTTTCAAAGAAACAAATTGCAGAAGAGCTGTGATGTGATAAGTTATTTTTACCTTTGAATTCAAAATGAATCTCTTTGGCCAAGTCAAGAGAATGTATAATTAAGTGCATGATACTAACAGATCATCTCAACAAGACGATACCATAGTATATCTTATCAAACAGTTATATAAATGTTATAGCAAGATGAACTATCACATATAGTCCAAACACTTATATCCAAAATGAACAAATATGTCTGTTGAAATTTTAATAATCACTTTGCTTTCTTGTAAGTTACAAAAATTAACATTAAGGTTTTAATGATGAGATGGTACTCTTTTCAGGTAGGCATTTCTTTACCTTATTAACAACTTATTTGATTAAACCAAAATTAAAATAGGATTTTCTTTTCTTCACTGATTTTAACTGATATGTAGTATGTTACATAGTGCTTTGAACAGAAGCACTTTAGGTAACAAATGTACCACCATTGCTCCCTCTAACCAGTCAGGGACACTGAGGCACAGAGGTGAAGTGACTTGCCCGAGACCACGTAGGTCTATGCCGGGATCGGACTTGGAAACCGGGAGCCCCACCTGGCAGAGCTGCAGCTGTGCTGAACCACGCTGCCTCCATGGGAGAAGGATGGAGTTTTGGAAGAGTAATAACTAAGAGTCCAGATTTTATTTCCTTGAGAAGACAGGAACGGGGAATGGCCATGGAAGAGAAATAATCACATGGAAAGAAACTAAAATGTGTTTTCAGCAGCTTTTTATAGTGTTGTCTAACTGCAAAGTTCTTAAGTGTTCAAAAGTTTTTACCCCTTAGCAAATTATGAGGACTAAAAAAAAAAATAAATATGTAGGGACATGGGTATCTCTAGGCATCCTGAAACACACTCTAGTTCTAATAGTTAAATTGTACAAATATTGGTGTTTTAAAACTATGTATTATCTCATTTTAGCTGATTGATTTAATCAAAGGGATCAAAGTGGAACAAGTTAGTACTTAATTAAGCCTTTACTGTCTAGTCCATTAATTCAAAAGGCTAAAAATCCACCCCCTCCTAGTACAGTAACTCCTATAGCACAATATGTCAGGAGCCTCTCGTGATATAGACATATACAATACACCTTGGCTTCACTTTGCTCCTTGTTCACTTGTGGAATGGACTTGTGCTGTTTCTGTAGAATTTGTATATCTTTGCTCATTTTATTCAGTGATGTTCAGAAATCGGAGTGTTACACAAACCACTGCTTACTTAAACTGGAATCAAACAAAAATGCTGAACAGCTGGACTTTCTTAACCCAATTCGAGAAGCCAGTCGAACAGGCTTGGTGCCATCTCTCTGGCCTCCTCGCTGAGCTTACAGTACTGCACCACGGCATGGAAGATATCCCCCACCTTCCAGGACTTCCGTTGAACTAATTGCACAACATCTAAAAACTAAATTAAAACAACAACAACAAAACACAACAAATCAAAACAAACAAACAAAACAAAACCCAACAAAACACATTTAGAATTTGGTTAACTTTCTGCTGAGGTTTTATTAAATGAAAATGCTGTAAGACCAGCCTTTGTAAATGCACTGCTGTGTGAGGGAGGGGACACAATTCACTGCAGAGCAACATAAAGGTTCTTTCTATTTATAGAACTTCATTTCTGAAGTTCTATAGTTCCCCAAAGACTGGTCAGATCTCATGACATTTTCTAAATTAGCGGCTATTGTCAATTATTTCTTATTTATTGCAATGAAAGTGAGATTGATAAAGGATAAAAACTTTCCCTTGTTATTGACATCTTGCTGTCAAAATAAGAGAATATTCATTTTAAAGAAAAATTTTAAAAAATGCCTTGTTACCTCTAGCTATATTTTAATTGATATTTAATTTTCTGTATTTCCACACATACATCCCACAGTATCTTAAATGTTCGCATAGTGCTGGTGAGAGGGAATTCTGGGTGAACTTCTGTCACATGAAGACATTTGCCACAGAGAGGATCTAGATTTGATTTTTTTCTTTTTAAACTTCCAGATAAACCGGAGGTTAAATATATGTTCTTAAGCTGTAAAAAAATCCTGAATTTTGTCCACTTTGTACATAATAATGGGCTTCACAGTGTCATACATCTGGTCTGTTTGTTGGTTTTGTTTTGTGTTTTTTTTTTTTTTTCTGAAGCACATAAATGAAAATCAAATCTTTTCATTTCTTTGAATTTCACAGTCAATATCTAATTAGCTTGCTCCTTCTACATTTCCAGTTTTAAACCACACAAGAAAATATTGTGCCTAGTTAGTGTAGCCGTTTGCTATTTACATACTGAAGCCTAAACTTTTCACATGTATTTTAATGATATTTAATAGGCACGTGATTTCCAAGAGCACTGTTATAGGCAGGATGTGCTTCATTATTCTCTAGTGTATTTTTGCAATCGAATTAACTGTTTTCTAAAGCACATGGGTAAAGCTGACAGCTGTTTCTTTAATTAGATGCAATTTGGACTGTTGCTGCTGAATGCATTTTAAATGATGTTTATGATTCCCAAATGCATGTACTCAAGGAAATCAAACAATATCTCTGCTACTCAGAATGATCTTCCCATAGACCTTATTTTGAAAGACCAAAATACTGATTTGTAACACTTTTTTCATTCATTGATTTGAATACTGTGACACTTTTTGTAAGCCTTAAGATTTGAGCTGTTCTTGTTGACCTTGGAAAAGGGGTTGGTTTTGTTATTCCTGAAACATTGTAGGTGGCATTTGGTGGTGTCTGCAATGGAGCACTAGCCAATCGCTCAGGAACAGTCTGTGCTGCTTGCAGCTGTTTTGGACTTCAGTGTTGCTCTTGGTGCTCAGGCTTGGACTAATACCTCAGAAGGTTTCTTAGTTCGGGTAGTCTGTGTCTGTCTGTCCAGAAACAGACTTCTGCTTTCAAAGTGCTGCTTGGCAGTGGCTAAGCTACACCTGAGCAGGAGCAAGAATACTGGCACATGTAGCACTTTTTTATTGCCAAGCCAGAGGTGGTGCTTCATAATTTCCATACGATGATGCAAATATTGCAGTCAGTCTAATTTTCCAAGTAACAGATGTATGATTGCAAATATGGCTCCACTGGAGTCACTGGTTGGTCACTGTCTGGGCTAAAACTGTCTCTCAGGGTAGTAATAATACAAGGATGTGCCTCCACAGTGGGTCCATCCTGCCTGTCCTCTGAACTTTCAGCTCTGGTCAGAAGTCCTGTAGTCTTGGTATGCGAGACTCTGAACCCGAGCTAATACAGATTATCTTTATTTTGCATGTTGCTTCTTCTGCACATTTAGGCAGTGGGCCCATTCCTTGGTGAGCAGCAATATTTTTCTGCCAGCACAAAGCGACTGTAAAGCTAGTGCCTTTGGCCATGGTAGATCTTACATAAATGGAGGAGGAGCTGTCAGGCCCCTGTGGTACCCTGCTGTACCCCCAGATGTAGCAACTGAACAGCCACGTACAAGTTCAGACCTGCCTGGGGCTTCCCTAATCAGTGTTGTAGGCAAGGCAGAACCTGCATAAGGAGTAAGGAATTTCAAAGATGCGGATCTTAAGCACAGCTTATGTCTTGTGTCTTAGTCAGCTCTTACTCTCACCAAGTAGCAGAACTTTGTATGTGTGATGTCTAAACTTGAGTGACTTTTTTTAAGCTGGATGCTTAAGCTCCATGTAAGCCACCTGCAACCCTTCAAATGCAGCCACATAAGGACTCTTTCTGTTAATTCTGCCTTAAGCATTGATACTTAATGCATTGTTGATACGAAAGAGTGAACAGATTCATAAAAGCATGTTATAGAGGGTTTGGAGATGGTCCCATGGTGATACTATTTTTTTATGCCATGGACATCCTAATTTCTTATTTCACATACCTTAAACTCTGACATATTTAATCCTCTCCTCCTTGTAATAAACAGTAGCATTAGCATCTTGCTGTAATGAAGATGTTTTTCTATCAGCTTTTAAGCTCTGTAATCTCAGTAAATCATAACTGGTACTGTGATTAAAGTGAATTAATAATATGCCCAATTCTGTAAATACTACCTTTTCGATTCTGTTTTCCTGAGATTTCTTAAAATAGATGGTTGGAATTCCAAGTTCAGAAGCAGCTATCCACTGCAGGGTAGCTCGCAGTTCCACATCGGGGCACTCTGGTTCCAGATCAAAGTTTATCACCAGTAGGTCCTTTTGGCAATTGGCTGTTCCCACTGAAAGTGCAGAAGTACTTTCTGGAAAAATAATCCCGACAGTTACTGTGCAATTACTTGTGTTAACTTCAGATTGTGTGTTTTAATTGATATGATTCAACTTACCCTCTGTATTTTCTGTCTGTTCTTTAAGGAAAACCTTTTCTTCTACTAATTCACTTAGAAACAAACAACAACAAAGCTTATTAGTGACATTTAGGAACAGTATACAACGTTGCTTCATGATGGATAAACTTCTCCCTCAATGTAAGACCTAGAAAACTGCAAGAAGAAAGTTACATAGGATGAAACAATAAATGAGGAATATATTTCCAATGTTTAATCTGTAAATCAGGAAAAGCTATTGGAATTGCACCATTATTCCTGTAATAGGATAAAGTGGTTGTACAGACTGCACTGTGTATTACAGTTCACCAGGATCTGTGTATCTTTACAGTTTATATAATGACAAGCAAATGACAGCATGGTAAGACACAGCAAGTCTCATAACCTGGGGGGAAATACTGAACTTCCAATGTCTGCATTTTGCAGTGCTGTCCCCCCTGGCTGAATCTTTTCCAGTCTTGCTCTCTAGTTTAATATTTCACTGCTAAATACAGTTGTAACTGCCAATTACTTTAGCTAATGCTGGTTTTAAATATATTAGCTGTTTGGATAAACAAATTCTAGTTACACCTTGCAAAATTTCCAAAGGTCTTAATTTCTTATGTGCTATCTCTTTCTTGTTAAACTACAGGAAACAAACTCCTGGCATGTGGTTACTGCTTCAGCTTCCATTTCTGAACACAGTATCACACATGTGGCAGGAGACTGCGAACTTACTAGTGATGTAACAGCTATTGATTTTGTTTGCTTGCTCCTGAAGGGACAGCACTTAGAGTACACTTTTAGAGACTGTCCCATTCTATCCTCAAGCAGGGAAATGCTGCAAGTATAAGATTTTGTTTCTGCCATGGGAGGATGCTACTCTTGCCACCCTCATTCACAGAATTTCAAAATCTCCTCCAGGGCTTCACAGAATCCAGATTATAAATACTCGTGCAGTAGTTACTGCAAAGTGTGAGAGGAAAGAATAAAATGGCAACATGCAACAAATGGTTTGTCATGATGTAGAATCATAAGTGGTTGATAACTTCCTGATATTTTTTTTCCCCAGTTTTCTGTTTGAACAGCAGATGTATTCTGTGCCTTGACTTTGAGTTGTAGAAGTACAAACTCCTCATGCCTATTGGCTAACACCTGAGAACAGACCCTGAAAGCTAACAAGGGGAGTCCAAAATGGATCCCTTTGGCCCTTGGGAACATGAGAGGGGTCATCTTTAGAAAGGTGTGTAGGAGGCATCAGTGCCTGCTGGGAAGATGGGAATGTTTTAACAAGGTTAGTCTCTAGCTCAGCAGCTAGGAGAGAATGTGTGTAACTCCACGGAAATATGAATGGCCAGATTTCTTGCAAAAAAAGAGCCTCTTGGAAGCAGGACGGCTGTAGCATAGTCTGGTTATGAGCTGTGAAGATGTTTTGATGTCAATGACTTCACAAAGTTGCCATGTGCAATGTGTGATGTGCAGCCCCTACACTTCTGCAGTGGCCATGCCATGACTGCACCGTGATGTTCACCAGCTGGCAGGTTATGCCAGGTTGCAGGGTACCAGGACCTTTAGGCGGGTACTTGCACATCTCTTGGTAATGTTATTGCATGCTCACTAGAAACATGCCAAGGAACAATAGGTAAGATATACTTTGGGCCAAATTATTATTATTCTTGGAAAGAATGCCATAATATTTTTTTCCTTTGACTTTAATTGATCCTTATTTGCTTAACCTCGCTGGCTATTACAGTAAAGTTTTGATAATATATGAAGTTATTCAGAGAGGAAAGCTTGAACAATGGGAAACTGATGCTACGGAAAACTGTCTTTCAGGCAGAGCAGTTGGTAGATCCATATTCTCTTGAGAGATTCGCCTGGGTGAGCTTTCCTGTAATCTTTCACTGCCTGGAGCTGTCCCCTGCACAGACAACAGCACATACTTTTTTCTGAAACTAACGACAGGCTCAGCAGCAGGTGCAAAGCAGGGCTTGGCACATTTTAGATGGCATAAATGATTTGCAGTTATAATTAGACTAAACATCAAGTCTCACTTCAGTGACTACTTACTTAATCACAGGAGAAGATGGCACGTTCTCCTGATAAATTTCCAGGTCCATAATGCCAAGACTGCTAGTTGTACTGCTGTTGCCATTGCTGACAAAGCAAAAGTTTAAATATTAGTGCCAAGCTGCACTGAACATGTCTCCATACATCCTTTTAAAATTGATTTACGTACAAAGCAAAGTGAGGAGGCTGCCCCCTGTTAAAGTCGAGTTTCACAAAATCAGTTGTGCTCAGTAACTGGTTACCAGAATGAGGCTTTTCTTAAAATAGTTCTAGATGGAACATGTATCACATGGAGGAAAAAAAAAGTGGACTATCTTCTCATGAATGGCTTATGCAATGAACATTTGGCCTCAAACAATCAGTCTGCATGAGTCCTTGAAAAGAAGGATTATCAGGCACAGAGATGTGCTGGCAGAAACCTGCAGAGATTCAGATACATCTGAATGTTGTGCGTTATAGCAAGGCATTTGGTTGCCCATCATATAATACTACTTACCTGCTGGGTGACTCGGTGTCTGTAAGCAGCAGCAGTTTCAGTGTATTATACTTTGCACCTCAAATACTATTGGGGATCTGGTGGAACCCTCAGGTACAGTGACAGCCTCTTATGTTTCTGACTGCTCTCAAAGACTGAGATTTTAATTAAAGCCAGTGTTCATTTGGACCAGTAATACATAGAAGTGTTCTCTTTGACTTCTTCACACAAATGAAGTATTACATCTGAGAATATTTGGAAAAAATAGTGCCAGTTCACTTTATAACATCATTATAAATTCAACAGTGAATGTTTATGCAGACATTGCAATTGTCTGATGAACAAGGTGGTGAATTTGCTGGCTGCAAGTCAATTAGCACAAATAAGTTTTGTGTGTCGAGTCAATTTTTACTGGAAAAGCAGCTAATAGTATTTTTCCTTACAGCAGAAGGATTGGCTACGCAGTTCCTTTCCCCATCAGGTTTTTCATGGCAGAGTTAGCACGCCATGCATTCGGACTTGCTGTAGCAATTTCTGTTTCAGTGCAGAGCCAAAAGGCACAACACATTAGCTCTCTCAGACTAAGGACTTTGTTAAAAGGTTGATACTATAATAATTGGATGATTGTTCACCCACACTGACAGACAGGTTTTGTTCAGTATTTTTTCTACTAGCCAACAGTGCTTACTGACAGAGCCTCTTTCTCTTCCCTGCTTCATTACCATATTGTCTTCCCTCCTTGTCATTTTAATACTGAAGAGAAAGGTGTAATTACTTGACAATATTTTAAAGCCCAATCTAAGAGCATGTGAAGAAAAACCTTGCTCAATTTGAATTTGCGGAAGGGCTTAACTCAAACTAACATCACTTCATATAAACTCTAAAGATTAGATAACATCTTTAAGCATGCCTTCACTTGAATGGAAACAGAAAGCAGCACATTGCAATGGGAGCTCTGGAATCTATGCCTCCTCAGGGGGAATTCAGTCAACCTCTGGTGTACCTGTACCAGGGCTTGTTCTCTGCTCTCGGTGTGCAGATACGTGGTGGGAATAGCAGTCCCATCGGTCTCAGCTAAGGAAATGCCAAAATCAACATTATGCAAATAGTAGCAAATAAATCAAAGGAAAGACTGTAGCAATTAGCTTGTCCAATGACCCTTTCACTGTGGGTCTGAGGTGGTGCCAGGAAGTTTTTTTGTGGTCTGAATCTGTCTGCTTAACGATAATAAAAAGACCCAGCTAAGAATCAGGATGTGGCTAATTTTTTTAAAAATAAAGAGATGAAATCTGTCATTAGGCTTTCTTTACAGTATTCTGAATAAATCTTGAGCTGTTGACCTTCATTATTGATGCATGGTAGTCAAATCATTGGCTTGGTTGATCAGATCATATTGTATACCGAGAACAGATAATATGGGTACCTCAGGGATCGCTCGCTGAGTTGTAAGTAGCTACTTGTGTCATCAGGATTGTCCTCATCGTTAGCTAGCTGGGACCAGCTGCCAGTGCTTTCTTCACTGCTGCTGAGGTGATGTGGAAATTCTTCAGCTGTTTTTGTCTCTCCAATGATTTCGGCATCTGGTCTGCTCTGAGGACTGCTGGTCATGGGAAGAAAAAGACGGCACATTGATGTTGTAATATAGGCAAAGAAACTGCTGCCACCAATCTTCAGGCAATGCTGCTCATTCAAGTTAACCAAGCTGCAAGATTATACAGATGTAAAAGATTGTAAGCTTATAATTTAGTTGTAAGCTTTTAATCTATACACGAAGTCCAGTTGCACGTTTGGTCTAAGACAGTCTTAAAAAGGAATCTTTTTATGACTGCTATAAACAAACACAAAACAAAGTAAGGCTTATACTGAAATGCACATAGAAAATGTTTAATTTGTACAAAAAGATTTTACATGTACAAAAAGAACTGCTCAATGTATAGGCCTGTTGCTTCATGCACTTCGGTCAATCAGTGGTTGAAATATGTCGTAGATGTTAGTGCACAATGACAGTGTTTCTTGGAAATATGTGTATTGGTACTAAATCCCTGTCGTACTAACGGATGAATAAGTTTGTTGCTAGGATTTTCTGCTCTGTTAGCATTGTAGATCCAAAAGAGGTCTAGAAGTTAGAATGAGAAAGTTTTGTGGGTTGTGAATCAGTAATGACTCTTAGCCTCCTGTGTTTCTTAGGATCTTTGCTGCTTAGGTTGGGAAAGGATGAAGTATTCTTTTTTTAGGTAGGTACGCAACAGGTAGTTAGAAAACAAACTGAATATGGATCTCAGATTGAGTCTGGAAAATACAGGGTTAATGGGAAAAAGCTTTATAATACTGCATATTTTGACATATGTCACACACGTATATACATACACATAACCCCACAAATGCACATACAAAAGTTACAATCTATATGGTAAATTTTTGGAGCCAAACTGAGCTTTGTGAGACTTATTGTGGGACTTTTGATATGTAGGCAGAAAAGTGTATAATAATCCAAACACCCTTCTTTTCACATGATAAGAAATAATTGATTGTATCAGTGCAGTGCCAGAATAACAATTAAAGCAAAACTTTAGTTTTGTTGTATTTATTGGATGGTCTGCATTTTCAACTTTGTGATTAAGACAATGCAATATGTACTGGCAACCCTCTGCAGGATCCCCATAGAGAAGTTTTCACCTTCAGACTTCTATCTATGGTTATGGCTGAGGCACCCTATCTTCAGTTAGGGCAAGAGACCACCCCCAAAATTTCATTGCTCCCAAGTAATTAGCCTGATTAAGAATATACTGAGACAATATCATAGTGGATATCTCCCTTTGCCATGCTCTCACTCTGCAGACAACAGAGAAGCTGCTGTGTTGATGCTGGATGCTAGAGAGAGAGGCAACTCGCTGTGCAGGGAGAAACTGACTTGTTTGCCTGAGGGCCACTGCTCTGCCAGATGCTCAACATCTGTCACATCAGCACCCCTGTCAGCCCTGACCCTCTGTGCAATCTGGAGTAATATTGAGGCACTGAGTGGCCAGTTTGCAGGGTAGTGGTGGTTTTCAGATTTTTAATACAGGGCAGGTAGCACCTAATGCTTGGTCCAAAACATGAGAGATTTTTGTGGGCTTTGTTACTTGGCATTTTGGGTTTTGTTTGGTTCATTGTGCAATTATAGCTCAGACTGGTGATGCTTTGAACTGACAGTTCCCTACTTCTGAACAGTTGGTTGGAATATTTTCTGTGTATCTGTGACAGTAGTGGGTCTGTTGCGCTGCCTACGTACAAGAAACAACTATCTTTCCTTCCTAAAGACCTTTCCCCCCTGCCTACATGGTACCATGTTGTGTTTTTTTTTATTCTCTCTCTTTTTTTTTTTTTTGACTCCTAATTGACTATAGGTATGTTTGATATTTTGCCTGGAGTCCTGTGTGCCTGTATCTACAGTAGCAATTAATTTCATGCAGGAGGAGTGGATCAAAGCAATTGGTGCTGATGCTTTTAAATCTACATTATATGTAGTTTTAGTTTTTTACTGACTTCCCATGGTCACTTCAGGAACTCTGCATCAAAAGCAGAGAAAAAGTTGTTACTAAAGGGCCCACAAACTGTGTGAAAAGAACTTCACTTTCAAACAGTCAAGTTTCCAAATAGGCAGATTTCTAAACGTATCTTATTAAAAGCAGGTTGTGCTCAAAGAGAGAAGGTGGTTAGTGGGGGAGGGTCAGTATGAAAGAATAGTGACAGTGATAATTATCTGCCTCATTGCTGCCATACACAGGAAAGTACATGCTTTCCCACTTGAAGTAGAGCTTTCTCAAAGGCAAAACGAAGCACTGCCTGGAATAAAATGAGCTACAAAATGGTTTCTAACACTAGCACCTGCATTCTTTCTAACCCTCTGAGATAATGGGGTGCTGCAAAGCTCCAAGTGATTGGCAGTTTAGATACCATTAAAGTAACAGATATGATGAAGAAGTATAGCTAAAAATAGGCAATGCCTAGAGAGAAAGAGCCTTGCTCTTAATCTCATAGCATCCACGGTGATCTCTACGTTTGCACTGCACTCTCCTGCTGGGCTTGTGCTTTGCCTTATACAAAGCAAGTTGCAGATTTGTCAACAAAAGGAGTACAGCTGTAAGGAGAGGGTAATAAGCTGTGGTATAAACTCAATGAAATTAAATTAAAATGACATTTTATTATTTTCTCCCATTAAATTCTGCCAGAGAAATATTGAACCAAAGGAGGTGAGAGGTACTTTTAATTATTATCTTATTTCCTTCACTAAAGAATTTGTATTACTTGTAGCTCCAGACTGGAACACAAAGCTGAACTTCAAACTCTCAGAAGTCTGGTCATGTTTCCAGGTACACAAAGCGTTAGTTATACAGACAAGCATAGCCGAGAAATACAGGTCAAATTCTGCTATCTTCTCTTTTACTCTAACACTGATTTATTTATTTAATTGTTTGTTTCTAATTGAGATATCAGCCAGTGCTAAATCAAAGTTCAAACTTTGTCCATCTTTCCTGTCTTGAATATGGAAGACTTAGATATCTGTAGAGGGAAAACTTACTTGTCTGTGCAGTGTTAGATTTGAATCTCAGAATCATAGTATTGCTGTAAGTTTGCGTGACACAGTTTCACAGGAAGGCTGTAAGTTTGCTCCAGAAATCAGCACTGTTATATACGACTGGGTGATTTTATGTCATTAGAAACCTGTAGTCAGAAATTAACTTGTTTATTTCTTTAAAAGTGCTTCTCATCTTCTTTTGTCAAAATAATTTTTACTGGGAAATTAAAACAAACTCCAAAGGAATGAGCTGATTTGCTGTTTTGTCACTTACCTGTTTAGTAGGGAACTGGAGACGGTGTGCTTTGCATCAAAAGCTTCTGGGGGCTTTTCTTTGCTTTGATGCTCCATTCCAGAAGGGTCACATGAAGTGAAAGACTCTGAGTCTTTATCTGGCTCATCTCGCTGATCAGTTTCTATCTGAATTAAAGGCACTTCCCTGTGCTGACCTGCAGGCAGGCATACAGGGCTCTTCATATGCTCTTTTTTCTCATCCAGATTTACTTCATCCCTTTTGGGTTTTGACTGAATCTGAGTTGTACTTGGGGGATGTTTACTTTCCAAGATGTGTTCTCGGCTTGTGTAATCAAAGGAATCCTGCTGGACAACTATTAAATTTTTACCACTTTCAACAATATTTGCAGCCAGTCTGTTTGCATATTGTTCCACGTGTGGTGGGGAATCACTGTGAAACTGGTCTGCCTCTGCAGCCTCTGCCTCGTCTGCTATGATTTTGTTCTTGCGCATTAGAGATTCAATAGAACTTGCCCATGTCTCATGAATCAACATATCTGTTATCTGGTCAGCCTTGCATCTTTGGTACAGACAGGAGTCAGACTTGCAAAGACCTGAAGAAGCCCCGGTACTGACTGGCTGTACACTTAAGGAATCTTGGTGATGGTGGGCAAAGCCATCTAATGAATTTGCCTTAACTGGGATGTTAACTGTGAGCCTAGAGCCTGATGATCTGCTATCAGGCATTGATGACTGCCTGAAGCAAAAAGGTGATCGTAGAGAGGGTGGTAGCAAACTGCTGCTCCAGTCCTTTGAATTCCGAGGGGAAGATGCAATATCTTTATTTTCCTTTTCTATTTCTCTTAGCATATACCTATAAAACTCTTCTGTTATGCTTTCTGTGCTGGACTGTTTGGATGGGCAACTTGGTCTTACACTAAGATGACCGTTTTTCTTGGCTACCTGTTGTAAGGCAGAAGTTAAGATGTTGTTTGCATTTTTTCCTGCATAGTAATCCAACAATAAATCAAAACCTCTTCCTTCATTTTCCATCTGGTTCACCATAAATCTTGAAAATTCATCTGTAATGCTTTCACAACTAGACTGCTTTGAGACAGAACTTGTCTGGCTCACAGACTGACCAAAGGTGTTCATTAGGTTTAGGGTATTGAAAGGGGCTTTGGAATCCGAGTCCTCCTCTGGTATGCTCTCACAGCTTGAGGCCTTGGCTCGGCTCCATCTGTCACAGTGCAGCCTGTTCCTGGGGTGGTTTGGACCTTGCCAGATGCTGTCGGCCATGGAGAGTTCAGTGAGGTTCATGATCTTGGCAGCCACTTCATTTGCAAAGATATTGACTGAATCTGGTGTGTCCTCAAGGTTTATAGATTCATCTACTACCCGATTCATCAATCTTTCCTTTAGCTCAGGATGCTCATCTGTTTTTCTTTTGATCTCACTAAGTCTAGGTGCCCTGTGCTTCCGAACAACTGAACCATTAGCATGGGTTTCCTTTTTCCTTTTCATGGTTCTGCATGATAAACTCTGGGTCACCAGATATTCATTGCCTCTCTTCCATGCACAGAACCATGGTTGCTTTCCATTTGAATTTTCAAGACAAATGGCGGCTATTTCTGTTGCCATAGAGACAACAGTTTCTGCCAATTCTTCTGCAAAATCTGTTATACAATATTTGTCCCTTGAATGTTTCACCTGTAGCACAGGCTGAGAAGGAACCAACACATTATTTCCTAATAAAGACAAGCTAACCTGAACATCATTGTTTAGTACAGTATCACACTTTAGCTTGGCCTGGTTTTCTGCGTTCATGGTGGCACTGGAAGACAGCTGTTCTTGAACGCCATGCCTGCGTTCATCATTTGCAAAGGTATTTTCTCTGTCAGAAAATGATCTGTAGTCTTTCTTCTTATGATGATTGTTACCTTGATTTGGAGATTTGCAACAGTCTCGTGCAGTTCTTTTCAGATATCTTTTCTTGGGAGATGTCTTTGCATTATGCCCTGTAGCTCTACTTGTGGGTTCTGAACTCAGTGTGGCACTTTCCTTGGTGTTTACATCATTCATATTACTTTTCCTAGTGTTTGTGGCATTTCCAGGATCTCTGCTAGCACTAGTGCTGTAAGAGGTACCAAATGACTTAACAGCAGAGTGATCAAGGGGGCCACGTGAAGTTTCATGTGCTGTTGCCTGTGATGACCATCCTTCTGCTCTTGTTACTTTCTCTGCTTTTGTACCCTCAGAAAAGAGAGGAGAACACTCTTCAACTTGTCTAATGTCGTTCATTTTCTTGCAAGTGAAATATATTATATTAAAAAGCAACTCATTTGCAGTGTCCATGAAAATGTCTTGTGTACTTGAGCCATTTTCTGAACAGGGGTGTAACTGTCTCTTCTTCCTAACCGCTTCAATAGAATGTCGTAGAATAATATTGGATAAGTTTTGTGCAAGCTCATCCCTGATTACTTCATCATTGTTTGGAATCCGTGGTCTTGCTGCAGTTTCAATAATTTTTCCATTTATGGATTCCATAAAATGCCCTACATTTTTATATGTGTTGGGTTTTGTCAAAATTGTTGATGTCTCTTTGAGAAGTGCCTCTGCAATGCTATCATTTAGCTTCTCCATGCTGCTTCCTATGGCTATGCTGCAATGAAGAGTAACGGCTGCAGAAGTCTGAGCAGCAGACAGAAGTCCACTCGAAGTTGCAGGGTACTTCTCTTCCTTTGTTTCCCCCAGACCACAGACGGCTACAGCACTTGCTACTTGAGTCATGCCACACAGTGCAGATGGAAATGAATATTCTGTGCCAGCACAGTCATCAACTATCTGTGAAGGTGCTGTGTGTAGCTCTTCATTACCAACCGCTTCACTTTTAGAGTCTGTGGCTTCTTGATCCCATCTGAATTTTTCTGCAGCCTGGGGACTGGAAATGGTTCCAATAACAGTGGCTGCACAAGCCAAAGCCACTTCCAGTGCACTCTGGCCATGTCCGTTTGAATGTTCTTCCTCAAAGTAATCTGAAACTTCAGCAGAACTTTCTGATTCAGTCCAGTGGCACAGGTTGGGGAAGGCAGACCCTGGCCAGTCAGATACATTCTCAGAACTGTCTGGGCTTTGCACTATAACAATCTTGGGGAGTTCATTCCAAGGTCGGGAGCCAGATACATCATCTGACTTACAGGAGCTTCCTATGGAGATGCTGACTGCAGCCTCCTCACTGAAAGTGGGTTGAGACTGTGACAGTCTAATGAACGCATCTTGAAGAACAGATTCTGCTAAATTTGTGGCATACTGACCTGTAGTGGCCCGCTCATTTTGCGAGGGAGGATCAGTTTTCCCAATACCTGCGCAATTTTCTCCATCTGTCTTACTGTTGTGTATCACTGTTGGGTCACGCAGAGGCTCCAGCTCCTCTTTAGCCATTTTGGTTAAAGATACATCTTCTAACATGCACACTAAGTGGGAATTTTCAACCTCACTAGTCAAATTAGTGCTACTAAAGGATGAAGTAGCTCTTCCAGCTAATGCCTTCTGCCACAGTATTTCCTGGTTTGACTTATCTTCAGATTGTAAGATGTGCTCTTCAGCCACAACATTCACCACTTCAGAGACTCCAGTAGCTGAATTATCTTTATTAATGCAGTTCCCTTCAAGAATGGATGGCAACCTGGCTTTTCTGTAGTGGAGATTTTCAAATCCCTTTCCTTTATTTTTTTTGACATCTGAAGATGCTTCTGAAACACTTAATTTTTCATGACCTATTAAAATAAAAATCAGAAATTATTTTTTGAAGACTATTCCGTAACTTTAGAAACAGCTACACAACTGTGTAACACATTACTGCTCTGTAAAACTACTGCACAACCATATATCCTTGTCTTTGAATAACAATTTAAAAATATGAGTGGCTGTTCATTTTCTAAACTACAAATAAATATATGCATGAATTAACATCAAGTGCACTTTCTGCAAGCATTGCCATGGCTGTTTCACAGTACTAACAATAGCATAATTATGATCAGTCCTGTCGTTTTTACCAGTTTTATATTCATCAGCTTCGTTGTCATCCTCGAGGTGCTCTGATGCTGTGAGGAAATCTTCTTCTATTGAGGACACTGAGCAGTTTGTGTCATCCTCGGGCTTTAAGACATGAGCTTCGATCTGCAGCTGTCTCTCCTGAACAAGCTCAAGTCCAATCAGAAACTTGTTTATTTCAAAAATGATGCAGCTTGTGCTGTTTTTCCTGTCCCCCCTCGCACACTGAACCAGGCAGACATCTGCCAGCCAAGGACACTAGAGGGGAAAAGAATCTCAAACAGTTATTGAATTAAAAAAAATGAAACCTATTCTAAGCTTTCCTTTCCATAAATATCTCAGGAATGTTCTAGTGCAAAGATGCAATACAATTTGTCATTTAGATGTTTGTAACACAGTGTGCAGTTACATATATGCCAAAATAAGACTGCCTGGACTGACAGCTTTTGTTATACAAGCATGTTAGTAGAGAATCCAGCTGTATCACAGGAGCATCTTTATTTTGTTGAAATTACCAAGTTGTTTGTTTTCAATCAGCTTCTTCTAATGACAGAGACATACTTGCTTTTAGGCATGTTGGAGTGAGCCATCAGAGATGCTGTTATGGATGATCTCACACCACCCAGTATTACCTGTCTCTTGAGGGAATTGTTTGTGGGCATGAATTTCTTTTCAGGATAGCGTCTTTGTGTCTTTTACAACGCTAGGTTGAAGGCAGCCCTATAAATACTGCCTGGTGAGATTGTTAAGAGCAGGTCACTTTCACAGGTTCATACAGAATGTTTTAAAATAGTGGTTTATTTTGTTTCTTTGCTCTTCTTCCTCTCATTCCTTGTGTGCCCAAAGCCCCGTTATTTCAGACCAGTACAACCTCCCACTGGAAATGGGGCTCCACTGCACACTGTACTGAGCCTTCCTGTGAAACTGTGTCACGCAGAGAAGCTGTACAATTAAGTTGAAGGCTGGTCAGAAACTGAAAGAAACTCTTGTAATACTCATTTTATTGATATTAAAACTGTTGGATATTTATAGAACCACAGATCTAAGTTGATATCTCTGCATGTGACTACATTTGTGGTGTGGATGTACTCTGAAGTAAAGCCAAGCTTTTGCAGCTTGTGATCTTATGCTTTAATTCCAGGCTCCCAGGAAGGAGCCAGCTTGAGTGGAACCAACTTTAGATTGAGGCAATAGATTTTAAGCTGTGCAAAAGATGCCTTGAACCCCCTTTGCATTTGCACAGCATCTAGCATAATATAACCCTGTCCTAGAGCTTTTGTCTTTGAGTGTGAGTGCAAATATCTAGTAATACAGGGAGTGGGATGAGTATTTTGTTGGCATAGCATGTTTCATTAGCCTGTTCTTCCTGTCTGTCTAACAAATGTGTCTGAACAGAAAACCAGATAAATTGATGTGTTAATAGACAGGCAGAAAAGATAAGGTTTTTTTTCAGTTTTTTGGAACTGGTTGCTAAGTAATTGTTGCTGAATCAGACTTGACCATACACTGCAGTGTGAAAAATGTTATTAGAAACAGATGCAGCCTTAGATCAAACATTTTCCTGCTCTTTCTTCAGTCCACAGTTTGCAGGGTTGTACTCGTGAAAAGAGCTGAGGGGGAGCTGAATAAAAATCCTTGTATGAAAACTGTGTGTTTCTCTTTACAAATGAAATTATCTGGAAAGCCAAACAAATGTAAGGACAAATATAAAATGTACTTATCTGGCCAATACATCGCACCTACTCTCAATGCAAAACTTTACTCATCTTAGAAGACAGAAATTTAGGTTAGTTCTCATGTGTCTCTTGCCTGCATTCTCTCTGTGAGGGCTGCTGGTCTCAATGGTACAGTCTTGCAGAGATGGGGATGACTTTGGGTACTTGAGTCGTCTTGTCTGGGCCTCAAAACACCCTTGTGTATATTGCAGCTGGTTTTGCCCTCCCAGAAGTGGGTTTTGGAGCTTCAATGCTCCCACCACAGGCTTGTGCTCTTATTTTTTTTTGATCTTTCTAACTTCAGCCACTAGTCACAAGTTGCAAGAAAGCTCAATAACCAGGCAATTACTCTCTTTAAAGATCAGCTTATTGGTATAACATAAAAACCAATGATCTTTGCAATACAGCTGTTTCATGGCCTGCTTCAAGAAGATTTTTGTACACAACTTGATTTCAGTGAAAAAAGTTTTCTGCCTTTTTTTTTTTTTTTCCCTGCAGCAGATAAAACATGAACAGGCATCTCCAGTTTTAAGTTTGATGAGACAGTTTCATACTCCAGGATAAGTCTGTAGCTTTAATGAAACTGTCCTCAGTTCATCCTTGGCCAAATGAGATCAGAATCAGACTGAGAAATACTGAAGTATTTTTCATTCTCTTTCTGTACACATATATGAACAGGAATAAAGAATGATAAAAATGGAGAGGAAGAAAATGCTTTTTGCTACAATAAGGACTTAAGCTTCTGGAACTTGTATATTAAAATGCCTTTAAGCAAATGTTATTGTTTGCTTCCTTTCTCAATGTGGTGCCAGTAAGATGAATTCTTGGCCTCCAGATCACAGATAGGGAACATTTCATTGGCAATAATGGGAGTGAAGGAGTTAGCATGAGAACTTTCCCTTTAGCTCCTTTAAATGTTAAGTTTTAATTAATGCATTAATTACTTTTTAAGTTGACAGAAGCTAAATGAGGTATCAGCTCTGATATTGTTAATATAGCCTGATATTTTCCATTGTCACATTCAGGCTTACAGTAGCCTCTAGGATCTTCAAGTCATACCATCAGTTCTTTTCCAAGGTGCACGCGTGGGAGAAGACGGGTTGGGATCAAAAGTGGGAAGTAACAAGACTTCACTTGAGAGTCTGTAGGAGCTGTGCCCCAAAAGTGTTACATTTTTCCCTTCCCCCCGCTGTTCTGCCCTTCTGACTCCTGCTATTCTTGAAATCTGGGCTTATGAATCATTTCTGCCACCAATGCTTGTCTTCCCTGAAGGATCAGCTGCTAATGTGGCTTATAGTATTATCAGCTGCAACCCAGACGTTCACAGGATCTAGAGGGAATAGCAGGATTGCTCTCCTGTCCTCTTTGTCCCTGCCCTCCTCACCACATAAGCTTAACAGACTTTTGTTAGACCCTTTTTTTGTGTGTGTGTGTGTTTGCAAACTCCCACTCATCTTTTAAACCGGTGCAAGGCCTTTGCTTTCAGCTTCCTTTTTTTCCATTTTCCAAATTCCTTGATAAGTGTGATGTGATCTTAAATACGAGTTTGATTCCTACCTGGGGAACTTCATAATCAGCCTGAAGGTTTCCTGATGCTAATCCGCTCAGGAGGACTATTTCATTTTCCTTTGGTGGCTGCACGTTCATCGAACTGATGAGTTTGGGGAGATTTGGAGAGACGCTGATCAACCTCTGCAGTATGAAAGACAGATTTTGCTCTCAGGTAATGAAGTCTGAGTTGCACCATTATATTCATAAATATAAAAATGAAATACCACTTATAGGCATCACTTTAGAACACTAAAAATAGAACTGGCAGCACTAAAATGCACATTCTTCCTTTTGAGCCACGAGGCAAGACGATGGCAACAGTATTAACTTCTGCAAAACTGTCCAGTGGGACAGTCTGTCATCTCTTACACTGTCATGTGCTCAACAGCTTGATTGTGTTTGTGCACCTAAATGCTTGGCTTTCCTATTAGGAGTGAGTTCCTAAGAGACTGGGAACACTCAGTCTCTTATTCTCTGAAACAGAAAAGATTCATTAAGTATGGTAATGAGAACAGCGCAAATCTTCCCGTTTTCCTCTAGGCACGTGACAAGCAAGAAGCAAAAGGGAAATTGGCTTGAAATTGCTGATCAAACTGATGTAATACTAGACTTGGAATAATGGAAGTATTTAATACACAGATGAAATATGCATTTCTTTGCTGTTCCACTGGACACCTTCATGACTTTTCATTTGTAATGGTGCAACCATTTTCTACCTGTTGTATATTTGCTAGAGCCAAAAGTGGTAATAGTCATAATGTCAATGATGCTATGTAACATAGGAGATCTGTATTGTGATACTGCTAGGAGTCCCCAGTGATGTGCAGGAGGCATCTGTGCTCCTTTATGTGCAAAGGCCAGACCAAAAGAGCAATACTTACCCTAAGAATGCCTACAATTCTCTTCTGCCGAGGATCTCGGTGTGCTTGCTTTATGAACAGGGAATCAAGGATGACCCCTTACAACAGGAGTAAATATCACCTCCATTTTATGCACAGACACAGCTCATCAAATGGCAAAGCCATCAAAGGAATGCAGATCTTGGGCACCCAGCCGTATGCTTTAGTTACTATGCAATTCAATGACACTTCATTGTTTCCTTTTAATGTTCAAAATAATAAGTTTGCAATACTGTTATTTTTCCTCAGCATGAATTAGATATAATAAAACTTTTTGGCTTAGCAAATCTAATTCGACTTTGGGGAATAATTTACTTTTCAGTAGACTTAGCCTCTTTAGATGAGGCTAAGTATTTATATTTGACATAACTAAATTCAGTGCTTCAATTCAGTTTGACATTTCAGTATAGAACGAAAACGTTCTCATGCTTTTCTTTATCCAAATTATAACCTTTCTGTTATCACACACATTTATCTATGTACCTGTATTTTTCTACTGCTTAAATTAACACATTTTTATCAGATTTCTTAGATAGGAAATAATGGCATTTTGTATATCTTTTACTTCCATTCCCTTTTGTTCAAAATAAAAAAGGTAAAGTCTGGAAGGATGACGATTTTACACCAAAATTTAACCTGTTCCAAGGCTCAAAGGGTAATGAAAAAATCCTTACAGTATGTGTTAGTAAATAGTTATACAATTCATATGAACAGTAGCTATGCTAACATCTTTAAAATTCTTCTGTGAAATGCTTTCACCACATCAGCGTATTGAATAAAAATCCACTGCACGCAATGCTTATTTACACAAACTGCATATTATACACAAAAATCGTGATGAGTGAGTTTCCTCTTAGAGAAGAATACACAGTACTTGTGCTAGCAGAGAATTTTTATTACCTATGCCGAAAATCAAAAGAAAAGTATCATCTTCCAGTCATGACTAATAAATGTATTGACTCTGCTCCAGAAACTACCTTCCTAAAACGTGGCCAAATGTTGCAGTCTCTCCATTACAAGCCCCCAGTGCCAGGCAGGGAGTGCCAGCTGTGGGCATGTCAGGGTGCAGCGCTCTGGGGAACCCGCAGGTTCTGTAGTGCGGGAAGAGCTTGGGGTGGGAGAGATGCTCGGGCGGTGCATGCATCGCTGCTGTGGGGCTGAGGGGTAAAGATCATGTAGCTGCTTTTAAAGTTATTTGTGCTTGTGAGCAAGTGATCTAATCTCCTGGCACTGTGAAGGGTAGCTACATAAAGCTAGTTTCACTTGACTTTTACAGATATCTAGCTCTAAGACTGAGGGAGAAACTTTTGGTATTTCCTTATGACTAGCTATAGCTTTTGTTCCTTAATAAGCAGTGGTTTTCTTGTTGTTTATAGTGTTTATTAGGAAACAACCAGTGCTTCTGTGGATTCAGTAACATTAAAGCTCTCAAGCTGTTCCACACAGTTAACCTGCTGATTCAACAGAAAAATAATTTTGCTGCAAGAAGCCGTATCTATTTTTGACATCTGAATTTTCACAGATCCAGGATGCAGAAAATGACACAGAAAAATGGTTCCTGAGAATGAACCACTAGCAGGAGGCAGCAAGGTCCCAGCATTGGTTGTCCTCCCATGAGCTCAAAGTGGTTTCAGCAAACTAACTGTAGTGGTTTACTGAGGAACGCCCTGGATATTGTCAGGAGATTCTACCTTTATTCACTTACTACGTGTTGCTGTCATACTGTTGTGTTGATCGTAGGCACCTGGTAAGGGTGATGAAAATGAGCTGATAAAGGAAGATGTAAACTCAAAACTGACACTAGGCCATATCTTTAAATGTGACTTCCTCAGATATTAGGGTTTTTTTTGAGTGTTATGTATTTTAAATAGCATATCATGATGTGGTGTTTGTCTTGGTATTTGTAAAATAGCAAAGCTTTTCTTATTTTCTTAAAAACACAGGGCTGGTTTTGTTTTGTCCATAGAATTTTGATCTGGGTTTATATTTGAGAGTCCTGTTACACCTGACTAGACCCACTATGCATGTTAATAAGACCTAAACTGTTACCTGCTTCACTTGCTCATCGCTGCAATCGTCTCTGTTTGCATCTAAATTCACAAAACAAATCTGTAATAAGAGAAAAGTAAAAGAAACAACAGTTTACAAAGTCATATTGGAATGGCAGCAACTCTTTTAAAGTCAATATATGTTTCTGTTCTAGCCTTGTAGCTGAATATGTGAAGTCTTTTCCTACTACAAGAAAGGTTGGCAAAGAGAATAGCAGACTAGATATTAGGAAAGGACGAAAAAAGGAACAAAAGTAAGAGTCTTGACTTTATCTGCTTTGACAATTAGCTTGTGTGATGAACAGGGAAACGTTGCCAATAAACAGTAATACATAGGACACTATAAATACAGATGAAATGTTAAAAATGCATTTGATTGTGTATCAGATAAACTCTTCATGTCTTGCTGTTCCAATGACGACTTCTTTTTAGGCACTTGTTGCTAAATGTTTCATAACTGCAAGTACTGATATATGTACAAATTGAGAGTTGCTTTTACAGTTTTATCCACATCACATAAATACTGTGGGTTTTTTTCTAACTTTCTGAAGTTCCTAAGTAGAAGTTTTAGACCTTATAGAAATATTTTTTTTAACCTTGGTTCACGAGCTCAGATGCAAGCAGAAGTTTTTAGCAGTGCTAACTGGGCACTACGATAGGTGGCAGAACAGCTCCCTTTTTAGTAAGTCTGCATGTGATTCATTGGGAAGTATTATTTTCAATGACAAGGTCTTTTGCCCTTTCTTTGATCATTATGGGTTTCAGCAACCCTTTAATAGTAGTGTCGTGAGCAGAAACTTCAGAGCTAAAGACCATTTCATTTCTGAAGACACTTATTTTTTTAACATGAATGGAAGGCCATTTTCTATTTTTCACAAGTAAGAAAATCCCTCCTCCAGTTTTATTTCTGAGTTAGAAGCAGGAACTCCAAAGCCAGGCTGAATGTCCTACTTCTGAGCACTCTGGATATCACTTTAGAAGTTTGTAAGAGGTTGGTGTTGTCTTGACTTAAACGAAAACATGGCACAGATTCAGGGCTGGGCTGAAGCCAACACCTGATTCCGAACAAATTGCAGGTCTAGAATTTACCTTCTAAGAAATGAGTGGGTTTCGTTTTTTGGTTTTTTGCTTTTTTTTACATTTTCTGGCAAACAGTAAGTGTTTATTTTCCTAATTCTATGTAAATTTCCCCTAGAAAAATAAAATGTTCGAAATTATCCCCTTCACCAACATTTTTCTGTTAAGCATCTGAGTTCCTGTTGTGTGCCTGCTTTTACCCCAAGACAGCACTGATTTCAGTTTATATATGCACATACCATATGTACAGATTATGACCATCTGCAGTAAAAGCCAGCACAGCAGATGGAAAGATCCAGCCAGACCTCCCATTGTAAACCAAAAAAATTCTACTGAAAAAGAAAGCTTTCTGCCTTTTAAAATGGTTTAATGGCCTCTTTATATGAACTTGAAAACCTATTTTTCAATATTTTTACAATTTTAGGAAAAATATTTATCTGCCTGACAATGCAAACAATCAGGCTATGCTACTGTCATCTGCATTTTGTGGCTGGCTAACTTTTAAGAAAGGGTTATAAAAACTTCTAAGCTATACAGGATTAAAAATACCCTCTAGCAAGACAATGTAGTAGTTATGTAATGCCCTAAACATGTTACAGTTAATTACACAGATAAAAATTTGTCTTGCTTTCCCCTGGGATTTTACATGTAGGCTTTTTACACATCAGCAATAGGTAGTTGTTACAAAGCATTAGAAAATCAGGCACAATTGCACATGTACTCGCCCAGTGCCCACAGTGACACATGGTTTTGATTTCGCAGGTGCACAGAGGTGCGTTTGCTCAGGCCAGCATTAATTTGGTAACCAGGGCAGGGGTGCTGGAAGGCCTGGGTCTGGTTTCTGGTCCTCTAAAGCATGTTCACAACCTCCCTGAGGGTAGGGCTGTTACTCAAGAGCTTTGTTTGCAAGCCCCCATGCCAGAGTGGTAAGGACCATTTTTGTGCTGGGTCCAGTGTGACAGCGTTGTGTAGGAGCTCGGCACACACCTTCCAGCCAAGCACTCCACTCTCTGGTAAGCCCTATTTTGTCCTTTACTACCAACTGGTTAGTACAATGGTACATGTCTCTGCTGTGTTGCATGCTGGCATTCCTACCACTGATACTGACTACCATCCTAAAGGTACGTATGCCCTTCTGAGCAGCCAGAAATTCACCATCTCTGTTTCCTGTGGTGTGGATGGCATATAATACACTAATGCCTCAGTAGAAGAAATAACAGTATAAGCAGGAATATCTGTTATTTAAAGTCATATTCTCTTCCTTTCATCTGGGCTTTCTTTTTTATTTTCAGAATACAACTTGTATTATAAAACCAATGGCAGTTCTGAATCCAGTTTCCAAAGACACTTGTCAAATTCCATTGACATTGACTTATGCTGCCAATGCAACCTCATAGTGTTTTCCTGTTCTGTGGATTTTGTGGCTTCAATTATAGGCAATTTTTAGAATAAAATAGTTCTGTGCTGGTAAAAGACACTGAAGAATCCATTTACTTTTTCTGTTTTGCTGTCTGCTTTGAGATCAGCCCTGCTTTGAGCAGAAGGTGGGACTAGATAGCTACTGGAATCATAAAGTAACTCTACAGCTCCCCCCTGGCAGCCTCTGCACTAGTGCTGCCTTCTAGGAAGTTCACTGTGAGGACAGTTTTCCTGGAGATACTTCACTACGGGTGCTCAAAGAGAAAAAGATCCATCTGAAAAATCTCTCACTGTTTTCTACTTATGTAATATAAAATCTAAGCTCCCTCTAGCTTGCATTGCTTGATGAACTTATAGTAATTATATCAGAGACATCTCCATCAAAACAAGACAAAATATGACTACAGAATAATTAATAAACTGTAGGAGGGAAATAGATTATGAAGAAAGAGCCAGGGTCAGGTCAGCAGTTGTTAACCTCAATTTAATTCTGAATTTTTCCTTTGGATAAGATACAGCTTATTGTATTTTAACTTGGTTTAACTAGAATCTAACTTTGTGCTAATCATAATATCTTTAAATGTCAGTTCTTTCCCATGCACTTCTCCTTTACACCTCACATCCTTGTTTTCCCACAAACATCTTTTCACTTCCAAAATGTGCCTTCTCTCCATTCATATAGAGCTACTGTCTGGAAACCATGCAGAAATGTCAAGATATTGCCTTTCTTTCTGGCCTAGGAAATATTCATTTTGACAGGGAGAAAATAAGAAATAATGGTGCTACATAATACAAAATGAAAAGAAGAATTAAAAAAAGCCACTATCAAAATTCTGGCTTTACACAACTTCCCTGTTAGGTGCTAATACCTACTTTTAGTTCAGTAGTGCTTCCAGCATAGAAATTCTGTTTGCTCAAGTGAGAACAATTCTTTTGGCGAATGTGTACCTCTGCACTCAAATCTAGAGTCTCAGTACTGACAGAAAGCAGTATGCTGCTTATCCAGAAACAATTTAGTACACAATCACATTGTAAATAGCAACCCTTTAACTATGCAGATTCTTGTACTTTAATAACACCAATTGGGGGTTGACCCCAGAGCCTCCTTTTCATAAAACTCTCCAAGCATTTCTGCTAGGACAGTAGCAGGCAGATTATCACCACTAACTTGCCGAGATTTGATCTTGAAGAAGGCTTTGCTTTCTAGAATCACATAAAAAGCAAATAAAGAAACATGCTTTTTATTGTTTTCCCTATTTTGCCTGATAACTTTCTGTGACTGGTAAGAGGATATCTAGTGTGAATTCACTAGATCAATGATTTCAAGTCCTGAAATCTACTTTTGGGTTGGTGTAGAAGCTATGCAGATGCTTCAGCATCTACTGCCTGCAAATTAAGACTATTACTTCCTAAAATAACTACATCCTAAATAATTTGTTTATAAAGCACTTAAGGATATAATGTGCTATACATACAATATATTTTACTCATTGACAGATGGCCTCAGGAAATTGCCAAAAGTGTAACACTGTTCTCTCACTGTGGAAGAGTAAAGCAATTTCATTCTTTTTCAGAGTACTGATGCTGGCAAACAGCTGAATGACAAGCAAAGAAATATATTATTCTCTATATTTTACTTATTGCTTTCATTACAGCTTGTTTTAACCAAGGTTGGTATTATTGGCATTTTAATATTCCTAAGATTAAAAAGCACATTGATGGCAAGAAAGAAACACTGTCTCAGGTATAATAGTAACAACACTAATTCAAAAAAGCCCTGCGTGTTTTTCCTAAGTGTCTGGTCTAGGGTGACATCTATTTAAAATATGTATTATTTTGTCCAGATAAGAGATTGCCAAACTACTTTTTTCTGTTTTAGGAAGCGCCTCTTTCTATTGTCTGTATCAATGTGTGACAGTAAGCTAAGGCTTTTTCTTTGTCTTGTGAAAAACCTTATAGCTTTCGGTGAGATTAAACCAAGCCCTACCTTGTGTATTTTTTTAAAATAAGAAGAAAATCTATTTGTTTTCCAATCCTCATCTATGTCAGAAAACTAACCCAGCAGAGATGTTTGAAGGCTGGGCTCATTTCTGCCACAATACAGCTGCTTCTTGCCCAGTGCTGTAATGGCCAGGAGCTGCTAGCAGCTTTGGAGAGGAGAAGCAACTTGAAGAAGCCTGGTCCGTTTTGTCCCATGAGTTCTTCCAGCTGCTTCTCAGGGAAGAGATTGAACTGAAAATCCATGATATTCCTCCCTCTCACTGGGGTAATAGCTGTCCCTTGCACCTGACTGATACAGTTAGTCTGGTAAGTGAAGTGAGAGCCATAGTCTTGTGGTCTGCGCTGTAAAGGACTGTGATCAACACTTGTTTAAAGTGCTGCAACAGGGGTTTCCTCCCTCATCCTCCCAAAATTAAAACACATATACATTATATACCATCCTCCCAAATAAAAATTAAAATGATATACAGATAGCTTGTGCAACCTTAATTCTACTTTGAACGCACACGTTTACGCAACGCATTTCTGCCTGATTCAGGGAACGGGAAGACTGCAAAAAGGTGCAGAATTATGAAGAAACAGAGTAGTGTGTATCTGCATTTTTCTAACATTTGAGGTTATGACTTTGTAATCTAAAGGGCACTCTGAAACATGGTTTATTTGTTTCTAATCTATGTCAGTTGGTGGATTACGATCACACAGTTAAAGATGGTATCAAAATGCCAAAATGGTGGGAGGACAACATTCAGGTGGCACAAATCAGTTCATCACTGTCACTCTACTCTGACCTGAGTGTCACTAGCAGGGTGGGTTTGGTGCTATATACCTCAGCATAGGCTAAACTTCTATGTATGTATTTGGATTTCCAGGGGAATTGTGCAGAACACACCATAGTCTGTGCTGTCCTGTTTGGTATGTCAGTATGTAAATGCTGTCTGGAAACTGAGCCTGTAGGGTCTTTACGTCCCAGGTATGTGTTGCCCTGCTTTCTCCATCCTCTCTCCTGTCTTCTCTCACGATACCAAGACTACTTAGACATGCAAAGTGCCGATTCAGACAGCCCAGGAGAGATTAAATAACTGGTTTGGGACTGCACTGCAGCCTGCTTATAAAACTCACGTTTAATTCCCTACAAACAGAAGTGAAGAAGATAATTAGTCCCAGGAGAGATCACAAGAGAAAGTAATTCTGAGCAGGCAGATCCTGGGTGCAAAGAAAAGCATAGTTTAAATGCCTAAGCCTGAGGAGGTGTGGGTTACAACTGTGCAGCCTAGGAAGCTGAGTGACTGCTGAGCCCAGGACTGGCAGTAGTTTTGTATATAAAACCAGACGAAGTGCTGGTGAGAATGCAATCCTCAAGGGCAAAGAACTGAAGCAGTGGCTGTATCTGCACAGCAGGAAAGGCAAATTCAAACTGTGCTGTTCCTTGCTCTTCAAGTTTTTGCTGATGACACTCAGTAGTTGTTTTGTTCATTTTACCTGTTAGCATCTGTTGCTGACAGGAGTCCAGTGGGGGGAGCACAAAGGTAGCTGTACGTCAGAGCAGTTGGCTGTGTCCTCTCTGTCCTGCTTGAGGTGATGCAGGTATGAAACTCTCAAAATGTAACTTTTAAATTACTATGTATCTGACTGCACTTATTTGCATCTTCTGCCCAATGTGAGTAACCTGCATCTTACGTTAGTGCAGGGATGTTCTGATTATTTAGCAATATCCTTTGAATGATTAAAGGTTTGGCATTTATTTCCATACTATTTCCCCCCTATATTTTGGGCAGGTGTTGTTTGTTCTCAGGATGTGTATTGTTTATGTGCCATTATGCTACTGAATCCTTTATTGCATTTTTTAAACGTAGAACTGTGAAGGAACAGTTTGTGAAGAGGGTTGTGAAATTTTAGAGCAACTATAATTTCTATGACAGTTGTTTTTAAGGGTTTAATGGAGTGTCTGACCTCACTCATTTCTGCTCTCGGCAATAACTCTGTGATGGGATGGCAGTTTTGGAATTCTGAGTCCTATTCTCATCTGAATTTCATTTGTGCAAAAGCAGCAAAACAATACAGTTGTTCTAAACTTTTATTAGAGCAAAGTCAGAGTCTCCTGGCTCTAGAAAGATAGTTTAGATCACCATAATTTCCCCACAGCACAATAACTATATATAGCTGCTCCAAGGCATCACTCACTGCGATGGGAAGTGGCTGTTTCATAGAATGTACAGCTGCATGTCCTGCTCCCTGAGGAGCTGAACTCAGCAAAAGCCCGAGGAAAAATTATTGGTTTACTCCATGTGTCCGAGACAGAGCAAACTGTAACCCACAGGAAGCATCAAAGGAGTGGCAACATGACATATTTTGTTCAGAAATTTTCTGTGAACTCTGCCTCTTTGAAAATGACCAGCAACATTCACATATTTTTGGTATAAAATGCCTTTTCCAGCAGATTCTAGCAGTGCAGCTGTCTGTTTTTTCTGTACATATGACAAGATCTTTTTTTTTTTATGGTTATCAAAATGCTCATCTGCAAAGCTCCCCAAAAGAACCTTGCATTTATTTTCACTTGAATTATTGATGCTACTGTAAAGGCTAAACAGAAACTCTGGACCTCTTGTGATACATCCTGTCTATATGGACTCCTAATTACTGACCTCTCTATTTTTTAAACTTGCAGCTTCTTGAGTCTTGTAATCCCAAAAGAGTTTTGAGTACATTTTTTTTTAATAAAGACAAGCAAAACAGCTGTAAAGTGGTGATTTCTAAAGAAATATTCTAGAATGCCACATGGAATTACCCTTTAGCTAATAATTAAACTACCTCAGAATTTTGGAAATCATAATACTTTTTTTAGCACCTAGGTTTGGTAGGACTTGCGTGAAAGGAGGCTGCTTGTGTGAATTTTTTGGGAAGCTTGTGGCTTTGGTAATTTCACCATAATTATTTACTAAAAGAAAAATTTCCTGACACCTGAGGCCAATATGTCTGCTCATCTCCGTAAAATTTCTACAATAATTCTGATTCATGTGCTGCAAAGCTGCTATCAGGTTTTCACTGTGACTCAGGCTTTGAAGAATAGAAGTCTCTCTGTATTGCAGCTTCAGAAATTTAAGATCTTGGGCAAATTCATTGCATTTGATGGAAATCTTATTATCAACAGCTCAGTAACTACCCCAGTGAATATGCACGTCTTAGGTGTAAAACTTACTTCACAGAAATGACTTGGCATCCATCACAGCTGAAAGCAATATCCAGCCTAATATTTCTGCCCATTGTTTGTTTCTCATTGCTATTAAAATGCTTGTTTCTCTGTCACCATTTTAAAATACAGACTGGGATAAAAAGTAGTTCTCACTGCAGAATGAATGTTTGTGTGAGACTATAAAGTTAATGGACATTTCCGTAAAATCTTATGCGCCTGCATTAGTCTTCTTAAATTACTTTTTTGCTAGGCCCTAGGCTTATTTTATTTTCTTTCTGTACCTATTTAAATGTCTAGTAGAATCTCAGAGGACTAGATAATATAACTGTGTCAGTTAACAAAACTGAGAAATCTGATTTGAAGGCCAGTCTAAATAAAGCAATGTTAAATATAAACCAATAAATCATAATTGATACCATCATTTAGCTGTGTTCAGGTTAATCTTGCCTTTTTCCATTTCCTGTATTTGAAGATTGTTGGTATGGAAAAAATACGGTTCCATCAGACCATTGCAGGGGATGTTATTTTCAAGGAAGTTTTTTTGTTTTTTCTTTTCAGAGCAAAATAGTAAGTGTGAACCTGAGACCAGTTTGCGGGTTGCACAGAAGCCAATCCTGCTCCTTCCTCTTTTCCTGTATCCTTTGATCTCCTACTCAGCAGGGCAGGTCAATACCTGCTACCCAAATATCAGCACAGCCTGGAACAACGTGTCAGCCACATGGCTGCTCCAGAAAGATAAAGACAAAATTTTATAAAACAGTACTTCCATGCCTTCAGATACATAGTGTGAACTGGGGGGCTGTCCTGTGCAGGGACAGGAGTTGGACTCAATGAGCCTTGTGAGTCTCTTCCAACTCAAGACATTCTATGATTCTATGATTTTAGTCACTTATAGGGAAAAGATTTCATAGAAATTGTTGAAACATTCATTTGTCAAAATGCCATGAAGTTTTAACTGTTGTGGTTAACCATAGGCCAGATTCTGCTAAATAACAACACCGAAGAATGAAAAAAGACTTTGTGGTTTGGAAAGAGAGCTATTTAAAAATGAAACTGAGGTGAAAGACTAACTCCCTGCAAAGCTAAATTCTGATTGTCTTGGCAGTCTCTGCCCAGGCTAGCTTTGGTAAGCCGAGAAATACAACTGCCCGTAGTCTACAAAGTCAAACAGATGCATTCTTTAATCTTATAAGCTACTGAAGTAGGGACTTATCACGATGTTGGTTATATGGAGAACACTGATGCTGCATTACTAAATGAATGTTCAGATTTCTGGGACAGTTGAGTATTTGCCTGCTATTTTTTAAATACACTTAGTCTTGTTTGGTACAGTGTTTCTCTAAACTACTATAAAAACCAATTATTTTTCCCAAAGACATTTGTATGTCATGTAGAAGCAAAAAGGGAGATTAAAAAGTACTTAAATCCATTCTGCTTATCCATGCTTGTCAAACAGTTCTATAGTGCTCTACAGACATTTTCAGCACTCGAAGTAAATGCTGCTAAGCCTAATTTAAAAATGCAGATGGTTTTGTAAACAAAGGTGCCAAGTGAAAATATTCCATAGTGGTCACTGTGAGAGAATTATCGGACTCAAGTTCCACCTGTTCCAGGTCTCTGGAGTGTATGAGTGAGGAGATATTACCAAAGCATAAGTATACCTATCAGCTGGATAGACAGAGTCACTTGTACATTGTATAGCTAAATATAAGCTGCTAGATCAGAAGCTGAAGCAGCTATATCTGGAAAAATGTTTTGTTTGTTTGTTTAAACTGAATGAAATAGTTCTTTCTTACTTTCCTCTACTACTCAATAATGCTCACTTCATCATGATACCCAATATGGCTTTTTCCCCACTTTTGTAGTATAATGTTAGTGTGCATGATAGTTCAGAACATGCTTCTCTTTTTCATACTGTTTTTCACACAGAAGAGCAGGGCTGCTATATATTGCTGTTCCCTGGGCTTAGATGTCTTTGTTCTGGACGACAGAAGGGGAAGAAGGAATAGGGAGATGGTACTTCATAGGGTGACAGATAAAGTCAGAAGATCCATGGTTGTTGTGTTTCTTGAAACATCTCCTGATAAATCTGTACTCAAAGCCTTCTGTGGAAAGGATTTCCAGACTGGATCCAGTGGACCAGAAACTATTGTCTCTAGCTTAAAATCAGGCCCCTTTGCTCCACTGGTTATTGAGATCCTTCTGTAGTAACAGCACACTGTCCCGTAAGTTCTCTCTGCTTTGAGAAAATGAGGTGGGAACTAAGTAAGCAAACACATGGGTCTGATGATGGTTTTTGACTGAGCTCAGTTGTATGATAAATATTTATCAATATGCACATTAAGAATGAAAATCAGATTTGTAATATCTGCTGATTGGGATAATGCCCTAAATTCTTTCTTCCCCCCACCTAGCTCATCCTGGCCCCAGTACATCTTTTTGCTTTCTGGATCATAAGATAAAATTCTTAAATCAAGATGATCATATTTTCTACCCTCTGAAAAGGAATGCTTCATTCTTCCCTTAGCAGTATTTGCATTCAGCACACAAAAGATCCAGCTACAGCTGACCAACATTACAAGCAACAGAAATTACAGCTTTATAATGGGTAGGATTTGGTGACAGTGTTCTTAGCTCCATGCACTTTTGTTGTCAGTGTCTAATAGAGTGACCCTGTAGAAATCTCTAGATTAAGTGCAAATAAAAAAATCCACTTGTTCTGTGACTGAAACAATTTGTACTTTAGAGACTTTTTCCACATGAAAAAAATTCTTAGCAACTAGCTAGTGGTTTCCTCTGCAATTCAGAAGATAGCATACCCTGTTCTTAACACTGAGTTCACAACACATGGCATAGCCACTAAATTCAGCAATTTGTAGTCTCTAAATACAGCCTTAAATCTACTAACCTGTGTTAGTTCAGTTACACAAGGCCAATAAAGGCAAGACAAAAACTACTAGGAAAACAGCAACAAGAAAGCAGAAAACCAGAAATGTCAGTGCCAGGCTTTGTCAGAGTCAAGGTTTAGCCCCGAAGAGCAGTGATGCCTTCTGCTTTGTGTGCCCCCTCTTTACAGTGTGCTTCAAATAAAAGGCTAAATGCCCAACTTCACCAGCTCCCTCTTTCCCTGTGGGCTTTGCTCCTGCTGTGGCTCGCTGATCTCTCTTTTCATCACTTCTGACTGAAGTTCTGTGATGAAGATAACATATGGTTGCCAATGCCTTCAGTCATTTCAAACTAAACCTTTAGGGACTGACCTCTGTTTCTGCTGAAGGAGACTTGCATATTGTCTGTCTGCTTACGTGTGCTTTACAAATTCCAGGGTAGCTCTGCCCCAGCTGTTAGACGGGTTATAAATAGGTAGAGCTCTAAAGCAGTAAGATTACTTGAAACAGAAGAAGTATTACACATTCTTGTGCTTATGACGTGGTCTGGAAAACAGCTGATTTTTTGATTGGCCATGTGAGTGCTGAGATTAGAAAAGCCTGTTTACCTATGTATTAACATTTCAAGGTCGACTTTTCAGCAACTGGAGGTGTAATCTCTGACTGCTACTTTCCCTTCAGTAGAGTGTTTACGAAGGTGTGGCTTTGTCTGTTGTATAAGCAAAATCTGAGTTCACACTCAGCTGGTCCACTTACAATCTCCCAGTTTCATCTGTATTCATGGGGACCTCTGGGCTGTTGTCCAATTAAATGGATTTCATCCAGCAAGTTCGAAAGCGACTACAGATTGTCACATGAAGATCTTGACCACATGCACTTGTTAGCCATGTCTTGATTGGAAATGAAGATCTAATCTCTAGCACACAGAATGGTAGCTTTGTGTGGCACGTCAAGCACATCAGATACCAGATCCTGCAAACTGCAGAGGAGTCACAAGAAGAACACTGGTGGGGCAGAAGCACCAGCTCCTCCTTCGCCCACTGTCAGCACTGGTGGCAACACAGTCTGTCTCCTTACCAAGGATACCCACCCTCCAGCCTTCTTTGTTCTTCTCACCTGCCTCCTACAGACCACCAGGGCTTAAAATTTGTCTTGAAAAAAACTGAAGCCCTATGCTCGCTTCTGCTGGTGGAGTCTGTTGCAGTGGGAGGTTGGTTGACGTGGTTCTGTCAAGACACTGGACTCCTCTGTCTTTCTATTTAAGTCTCTCAGAGCCACTGGGGGAGGCTCTGTTGCCAAATGTGACCCTGAAAGGAGTGGGCCTGATAGTCCATTTGCTTTTGCACAAGTAGGGATATACTTCAGTGATGCCCTCTCTTTCTCTCTGCCTATTTTTAGAGGGCTGCTTTGTGTTAGCATCCGTTAAAAATGTGTCATCTACAATACTACCACCTTGGATCCCATAAGTTTTTTGAAAATGAAATAATGAATCACCATGCCTACCATGCTTGCAGAATGTGTTGTTCAGTCACATTAAAAAGATTCTTCAAGTCAGTTAACTTGACATCTTAAATATATGCTCTCAAAACCCTAAATGCCACTGCATAATTAGAAGGAAAGCCTTAACTGAACTCAAAAATTTCTTTATTTTTTTTTTCCCTACTTCTCCTTTATTTGCTCCCCACTCAGCTTGAATTTGCTGTCATTGCTCTCAGTTAAGCCTGAAATTATTTCTGTTGGTAAACAGGCAGCCAGAAACCATAACTATGTTTTTTTTTTTGCCCCGGAGGCTGGTATCCTGGGTATTCTCTTGATTCTTAAAAAAAACACAAACCAAACCAAAACAAAAACTAATTTAAATCTAGTTCATCGAGTTTGTCAAACTATTTTTGTGCACACAAATATACTGAAGCTTTGGGACAATGTTTTGCCTGATGATATGTAGTTTTTGATAGATTTAAGTCTTGCTCCATTTGAAGTCTGATCTACTGATTCCAGAATCTGGTGTGAAATAGTAAAGATGAATAATTTCACAGAGTTCTTTAAGCACCTTACAGGGGGAAAAGAAAAAGGGGGTGGTGGGTGTACTCACCCATTCTCACAGTCTCTGTATTCTCAGAGCCAGACCACACAGCTGCTGAAATAATGGATGATTTCTGAAGTTAAATAGCAGCAGACAGAAGTAAAGAACTTCAGATATTTCTGTCCATGAGTCAGTTGGACTATTACATTTATCATTACCATTTTTAAGATCTGCAGCTTAAAAAAATGAGTCGTTCATTCCACATACTTATTTGTTGTTGTGTATTGATAAGGTTCGTGGCTAAAAACATTGTGGCGAAACTAGTTCATCCAGCCACAGATGACACACTCAGTATAGGGTGAACTGCAATTTACATATCAAGGACAAGCTAAGGAGCCACAGCCCAGGCCAGCTGGCTGACACCAGAGGTGGGGTATGAGCCATAGGGCACATAGCTCCATCTTCTGATATGCCCACCTCGACAAACAAAGGGGAAAAGCTGAAACCCTTTAACATGACCCGGGACTTGTCCAGACTTGGCGATCTTTCGCAATCACCCCTTCCCTTCAGACTTTCACCTACTCAGAGAGCTATAAAAAAAGCTCACCAAAAACACCACTGATAGGGAACCCACCACCCTCAGGACCTTCAGCCCACCAGCCTTGCCACGGGAACCAGACCAGACACTGGAGGACACTGCACTCCTGAACTACAAACCCCAGCATCCTTGCTGCGGGACACCGAGGCCACGCATCATCATACAAGTCTCGGCATCCACACTGTGGAGCCGTAAGAGTGGTTGGATCCCTCACACCTTTCTTGCTTTCTCTCTGATCTTTCCTTCTCTCCTTTTTCTGTATCTCTATTTTTGTCTCTCCTTCCCTGATATATTATTCCCTTTCTCTCTCTTATACCTAATTTTTCCTTCCCTCTCTACCACTCTCTTTCTCTCTTTTGCTTTTGAACATATAAGAGTAACATTATCTTAAGCTCTGCTGTTGGATTCTTGTTAAGTCTTGTATTATAGCTACTAATGGTTGCCAATACATCGCTTGTAGTAGGACTTTTGCTGTTAATGCGTTGATAAGTTCTGTGATATCATAAAATACTTTTGCCAAGCCACTATTTGCTGTAACTGGTATTCCAACATGTACTTCTAGTAAAACTCATAATTGAATTGGACCCATGGAGTGATTGTCTGTCATCCGCTTCACATAACCGCACAGGATTAACCCAGATTAACTCACACCTGGTCTCATCTGTGGAGTCAGGGTGTGTGTTGCATTCAGAGTTAACTCATCCCTCTTCCCATCTGTTGGGATGGAACATTTGTACATGTGGTTGGAGAAAAAATACATGAATAACACTTTTGTGGGGTTTAGAACAAACTCCTTAAATAAAGCAAGAATCTCCTAGCTTTAAGTTTGTAATTTCTGAAATTATGAAGCTTGAAATCAGAAAGATTTTGTGGTCTGAACTTTCTTATTTTTCTAGACAAGCTTCTACCAGGACATTTGCTTTCTTCATAGCCTTCTTAAACCTCTGAGTCCAGAGTGGTCATAAGAATGGGACTGTGAGGCTCCTGACACACTTGCTGTGGCATTATCCCTAAATTATAGAAAGGAGTCTAGAAGCTCCTGCAGTGATGATTAAAGTCAGTACTTTTGTAGCTCTCAGTTTCTTTGCGGAAGAGCAAAGACATGAGAAATCCTGGCATCCAGTTGAGGATTGGACTGGATCTCTTTGGAAAAGAAGCTTGTAAACCTCACCCTGGGACAGTTTCCCTGCTTTTGCTCACCCTGGTAACTTTCTCTTAGTGAGGCTAGGGAAAAAAAAGCCATATGCTAATACTATGAAGCTATTATAAAAAGGATGTTGTACAGACAGCTGTAGTGGATCTTTCAGTTCAAAGGGCACATGAACGTACAGTTGGACTATACAAGGTCCTGAGTTCTGGAGAAGAAGACACGTATGGCAAAACACTCAACTGTAACTAGGTGCAATTTTCAGTGGAAGTTAGATTTTGTGCTCTGAATGCTAAGAGCAGAAAGCTACCGTAGTACATTCTTCAGGTTCTCACGTACGCTGTCATTGGGCATGTGTGTTTATCTGTGTAATAAACAACTGCTCATTTGACTGAACAGAAGCTCCACTGCTGCAGGCAGCAGCAGACTGAACCGGAACAGAGGCAATTAGACAAGCTGCCTGGGGGCAGACAGTCTTTGCACTCACTCCAACCCACTCACAAATTTCTCAGCTATTTAAAGATATAACTGTGCAGTCACACACGCCCTAATGAAGAGGAAATGAGGATTGTCTGAAGTAGGAGTGTGCGCATGTGGCTTTCTTGTGCATACGGTTTCATAATGCCTAATGTGATCTTCATTCAGCCTTCTTCTGGTTTTATGCTGCTTCTTTAAAAGGCCTTCCTGCAAAGCAGTGAGGCTTGTGAAGCCTAGGCTATAAAACATGCAAAGAAAAAGACACTTTCCTATGGTTTCTGGGAAAGAGGGGTATCCCAGCTGTTCACAAGCTGCTAGCTGAAATTCGTTGAGTGCCAAGTAATATTCTATAGAGTGTTCTCTCACCCTTTCTTTTTTTTTTTTTTTAAAGTATTTTATTACTATTATTAGTCTCCTATTGCTCTGAGTGGCTTTGGAAAGCAGGCAGGATTTTTTTCCTGCCTTACTATTGAATTGGTGTGCTGTCATGGAATGGAGGAACATAATCAGCTAATTCCCAAGTGTTTCCCTTCCCTGAGCATAGCAATAAATACCTACTGAAGAAAGACGGGCTATAAGGATTCACATCTCCTTTTTGTAGAGATCTGAGATATTTCATAAGAAGTAAGTAAACTGAAAATTACCAGTTGTTACTTTCATGTTGCAGTTATTTGATTTTAGATTGCAGCTTTCTTTCCCCACCTGATTACATTTTCGGTTACTTATTTTCTCTGCCATTAGTTCTCTTAATTTCTTTTTGGAGTCATCAACAGTTATAACTAAAATGCATAGCTCAACTTTTTGTTAGAAGACTAGGAATGGTATAAGAGGTGTGGCTTCCTCCTATGCACATGGTAGAATTTGATCCTTTATATTTAAATGGTTAAAGAGTAGCTTGAGTTATACGAGGTGTTTGGAATAGCCTGATAGTGACTCAGAGTAAAAAATCTTCTTCTGAAAGACAGAACTAATTATCCATTAACATTTGGATGCGGTGTTTGTCTCACATTAATTTCTATGCTTTTCAAAATGAGTCTGGCAGAGGAACCAGCTGTGAAATGTAGAAATAAAAATATTAGTTTAGAAGTACTAGATATGTCATGTAGCTGCTTGCAAAAGGATGTACACAAATGGAAGTGTGAGACAACAGTATGACACAGGAGGGAGAATTTACAAGTGATAACCACAGAGTATGAAGAAGCCCAGGCAGACCTTCTGCACTGTAATCCAAATACTCAGAAGGCTCTAGGTATCCCTCAACTACACAGTGGTACCTTCCTTATCTCATCAAAGTGCAGACCATCCTTGTCATGATGCTCTACTGAGCAGTTTATCTGCCCAGAACTTCAACAGGTTGCAGGGCAGGTTGGGGAAACATCAACCTGAAGTCAGTTCTGGGCCTTCCTTCTGTTGTGGTATCCTTTGTGTGACTAGAAAGTGACGATTTCTGTCTCTAGCTGTGAAAGGAGAAAGTCTTCTTTCCCTTCTTCCCCTTCTTCCCCTGTATTTTCTTTAGGATGACCACAAAAATCACATCACTCCTTTCAGATTCTCTTCCCTGAGCTGTACAACTGCTATCTAACATGCAGATAAAGTTTCCAACTGCTCTCCTTGCAAGCCCTAATGGAGCTTTTCCAAAAGCAGACAACCCAGTATATACCGTCTTCTGTGAGTCACTCAAGTTTATCTAAATAAGGTCCAAGCATGACTTTCCTGTCTCGCCAGCCCAGCCACAATTCTGTTTTAGGTACACATTGCATGTTGTCAGAAGGATGTGTTATACAGCTCTCCCTCCAGCATTTTTAGCAGTCCTGTATCTGAAATCTAGTCCCAATTACTCCTCAGAAGGTACATATCTCAAATGATTTGGTGGATTTATAGGTCTTGATATGTTGGAGACTATCCCTATTTTAATGACTAGATTGCATTAATGAATCATCCCGAGTCATCTCTTCATAATCCATTGCTTCACAAACAGCTGTGAATATTTTCTTTCCATTAAGGCTTATTCCTTTGGGTTTGATGTAATTAATTGTCACTTATGACTTAAAGAAAATATGCCAATAAATATTTATGCCACATGCACCATCTGCTTTCTCTGGTGCCCTGTATACTTAACGTTTAACAAATTTCTATAAGCCTCACACTCCAGTTCATGTTAGAGGGAGCCTGTGACTATAACAGCAGCAAGCAGTTAGAGATGTCCACTCTGGAGGCAGCACAAGAAGCCAATTTCTTGATAAAGCAGACCACGGAGGCACCGAGAATATGTCAGTGTGAAATGCTGAAGGGGATACAGCTGCAATACCACGCTTGATCCTCCCGGTGTTTATTTATAGCTTTGTCAGAATAAGGCTACGCATCTGGTTCTCTTAAATACAGATAGGAAAACACTGCTGTATGAGAATATCACAAAGGGACGGGAAAGAAGGCAGCAGATCTAGACAGAAGATTAAAGAGTGTCCAAATCTGAAGTTACAGGGAAAGAGAAGAAAATCTATTGTCAGTCTTCTCCAATCTGAAATTCATAAGGTGGCTTTTGGCTGCTGTATAAAATACATATGCAGTACTGAAAATGTGGAAATACAACCCCTTAAAGACATATTTAATTTCTGCCTTAACATTAGCTCATATGTGAAGATATATGTTTCAGAGCCAAGTATGTACCAGAGCAAAAAGAGAAACATATTTTACAGATTATATAACTAATCCTTCCAGAGGTCTTTTAAACTAGCACTCAGTCTGCCTGCACTGGGCTCCATAAGGCAGTGAGTAATTGGTGAAGAGGAGGGTTTCTGATTTCTCTGTGCAAGTGAGAGAGGGGCTCTCTGGAATATACAATTCTTTATCACAGCGATATGAGCACCCACACATGCCTGAGAAAGGACTAAGACTCAATGCCACAATTTAGCCTGCAGCTGTTGATTCCTGCTCCTTGTCAGGTTATAATTAAGGTACAGTTAAGCTGAATAGGAAGATGGGACTTAAAACTAAAAATATCTCTAGTAATTATGGCTTAGATCTGGAGAGCAACACATGTGTTTCGATTTCTGAAAGAGACAATGCTGTTCTTGAAAATGGTTGAGTAATTACTGAGTGAAAGGTAAAATAAATACTCCTGTAATCCCCTGTGTATGACACACTGCTGAGGGTGTGCATGCAGCCTCATGAGGAAGGGCAACCATCTTAGTACATAGGTCTGCCTATTTTATGCAGACAAATAGGGCTTGCCTGTGTTTACTAGGAAATGTAAATTTTCATTCAAACACAATAAAAACGAAACAGTGTTTTCAACTGAGTATGGTCACTATTCAGGAACATATGGTTTTGATTAAAACAAACAAACACCAACAAGAAAACACCCCAAAACCTCCTTTGTGCTTCAAGAATGCACTGCCATACTTGGCTGTGTAAAGAGCCTTGTTGACTACTACCAGTCCTGGGAAGAAACATCCTCCTTTCTGAACTCCTGTAAGACTAGATGTCCACCCTTCAGTAAGGGCATGCTTTCATTCTTTGGAGCCTCTGAAGAACATACTGGAGATAGGAGCCCTGATTAAGAGATACAAAATGTCCCAGTGCTTAGATTTCAGCACCCTGACCCAGTGTCCACACTATCGTTAGCAAGTTACTTGAAAGTAACTCTAGTATCAAAGATTGATGTAAAATATAAATCTCTATATTTGTACCTCAATGTCTCACAGTGTAGTGTCAAATCTTTAAAAAGACAGGTGAAGAAATGAATGAAACCCACTTATAATCCACTTCAATTCAAATGAAAGCTGCTCTCTTTATTTTCCTCAAAATACACCTTGCCAAGTATTTTCCCTTTCTCCATATGTTATCATTCAGTTTGAATTAATTTGTGGGAGCTGTTCCCTGGATGTTTTTGTTCCATCACTTGAGGGAGCACTGGCATTTCTCTGACAACACAGTGAGACAATTCAAGGAAGAACTGTCTAGGAAAATTAAGTTCTTAATTTCGTAATAACTTTTCTCACTGAACTGATTTACTGCACATTTGTACAAATACCAGGGCAGTAAAAAAGATGAAGTAGGGGCTGGAGGAGGAGGTGAGACCACAGAAGCCCTCATTTGATCAGATCAGATCAAATTAGTACATAACAGCATTCTTAAACTTGTCTTTAAAAGCTTGATGGCTAAACCTCAGTGGAACAGAAAATGCCCAGGTACCTGCTTAGCATAGCGAATTTATGCAGGTGCAAGGTAAGCAGCCAGTTCTGAGAATCCTGCTGCTATGATGGCAAAATGACATTTTTCATTATCTCTCTAAACAAAGAGATCATAGACAATCTGATCCTTAATTACATCACCCGTTTGCTTTCTTCAGAATCTATTTCTCACCAAGCCAACAGTCTTGCTGCCCTTCACTAATATAAGCATTGCTTCTTTTCCTTGAGATGGTAATGTCTGTCTCCCAGGCTGGGTATGTTCTACTGTACTCAACTAACCAGCTGACAACCCTGAGCTGCAGTTCTTCTCCCTCCTGTGCTGTGGTTGCATTAGGAATCTTCCATGTGCCACAAGGCCACCCAGTTGCTGGTCACTGTCTCCACCATCCTCAATTCCCTTCTCATGTTGTCCTCCAGTATCCTTTGTGCTACCACCTGCTCTCACCAGACCACTTGGAGAAAAAGAAATGGCACAGGGTCAGACAAAAGTAGCCAACGATTAAATGAGAGGGTACTTTAACAAGATTGAATTTGACCATAGCATGGCCTGCTCTCCTTTCCTTCTACTCTAGGCATGTGTTCCTGCTGTTCCCTTGGGCTGGATCTGATCGATATACAACTGTGTATGTCTATGCATATAGCCTATGTAATATGCGTACCTGTATAGAGTATTCGGGCATGACCATTCACATTTTATAGAGTAGGAGTACTTGCAAATGGGAAACTTCCAAAATGTTTCAAATCTTTAAACCCTTCATTGAAGCTGTTTTCTCACCCAGCTGCCTGCAAAGGCAGATTTTTTTTTTTCAGCTATAAGGAGACATAAAATGATACAAAATTGAACTTTAGAGCCCTTGACACAACCCAGTTCTTTGAAATCTTGTATCTTGTTGTGCTAAAGTAGAAAATGAGCACTGGTTTTACTCCTTTGTTTTAACTGAAAAGCAGAGATTTCCAGCTTTCCGTATCTATCACTGCCATTTAGTGGTGTAAAGTTTGTTGTTACTTCTCCAGGATATGCGACAAAAAGTCTGGATATTCCATTATTCCTCACACGGAGGCACGCCTACATGCTACATGGGGAGGGAAGAGTGTATTTTCCTAGATCGGTGGTTTTCAAGTGCAGTTCCTTGTTAGGTTGTGTGGAGCGGGATGGTCTTCTTCCCGGCCTCCGTGGTGGGACAAGATGATCATGTGAAAAGGGAGAGGGAGAGATGTTGCATTTTGTGGGGAGATTATTGGAGTCTGGGTCCATTTTTAGAGAAAATATTTTTTCAGTGCCAATATAGTTTCTAATGGCTTTCCTGCCTATTGCTGGTCTAGAGTCTGAAAGTCCAGAGAATTTCTCAAAAATTCACTGCTATGATTTATACATCTTGAAGGAGATGAATGCCACATATCTTGCAGGACTATACTACCACCTTTGATTTTTTTTTCTCTTTTAGTTTTTTCGTTTTGTTTTGTATTCTTTCTAAATAACTATTTCATTAAGAATTCCTAAAAGACACTTCAAATACATCTTTAGCAGGGTGGCAATACCACCTTATTCATGCTGATCCTTACTGCACAGACATTGAAAAGAAAAATGTCAAATCTTGGGAAATGCTAAGAAGAATCATAAATGACTTTTCTGTATGCAAGATGAGGACTTTGCACTTTAGGAGAGTCCAATGCTAGAAGAAACTATAAATCATCTAATTAGGGAAGAATTTACATTTTTTATACTAACATAAGCCAACAGCAAATGTTACAGCACTGATAATTAAACAATCTAGATCTTTGGAGGGGAAAGTAGGGACAAAGTATCATTTTTTTTTCTTTTCAAATAACATTTGTTTAGTAGCTTGTCCAAAGCAGGTAGTATTTGGTGTAGGTCCAGAGAAAGATAGTTGGCAATAATGGACTGGACAAAGGTATATGTATTTATGTGAAACTACATTTATTTTATGAGATCTCTCCATGAGGTAATAAGAATGTCATATTACAGATATTTTAATTACATTTTTAAGTCACTATGTGCAGCTTATGAATGATGTCTCATGAATCCATGTGTTTTATTCTGTTAGATGGATTTTGATTAAGTTCTCATTCAGTGGAAATAAACAAAACAAGACTTCCATAATTAAACTACCTTTAAAATGTAGACTATCTAATTATTATATTAACATGAAACTCTGTATTCTAATCTGCAGCAGTAAACTGTTGCTAAACAGTATAATTGTTAGTTGCACTAAGTTTAATTTCATGTTTAGCAATTACCCAGATACTCTCTGAAGAGGAAAAAAAACACTCATAACTTCAGTGTAGAAGTACTTCTTCGAGGGAGTTTAACCTTTTTCAGCAGACAGCATGGCAAAATCAGATAGGATCATCTGAAATAAGGAGGGTAGCATACTTCAACCCAGGGATGTTTTAAGGAGAGCTGGTAGGATGGTTTATGCTAATACAGAAATGAAAACAAACAGTGCTACTACCTAGGATTTACCTTCATCCTCCCACTGTACCTTCACTTCGAGCACACAGAAATCACTTTCAGCCGCCCCTTCCTGTCTAGCTTCTGTGGGACGTCTCCCTAGAAAGCCCTGATAACATAAGACAGTTAGCCCTGTCCCTCGGACTCAAGCACAGCGTATCTAATCTGATTTCCTAAATCTAAACAGAGAGAACTGGACAAAAATAGTATGTATGGAGAGTAAAAAAAACAAAGTTAGGACGAGACAATCTTTCAAATTCTGTTTGCATCATACTCACTCATTATACATATAACACTTTTCATAGACAACTCACCAACATACCGCTAAATTGGTGTAAAAATAGAGAACAGACACCTAATCTTGCTATTTTTTTCCTCTCTGTAATTTCTATTGTTCATTCTTGCAGACGACCAGAAACACTAGATTAAATATGAACACACTAGCATTTTGCCTATTATGGCACCAGAATTTAAAATAACAATTTTCAGAGGTCAGGAGAAGATTTTCAACTTAAGCAGAAATGAAATACTGTTGCTCTAACACAATTTATTATTTTCTTATCATAATGGCTGCATTTTCATTAACCAGTTTGGAAATGAAAGGACTATTACATGTATCAAAATGCCTGTTCCACTTAAAAAAATTCTCTCTTTGAAAAAGCAGTCTGCTATAACTGAGTTAAATGTTTAGTGCTTTAAGAAAATTATTGTTAGTATACTTGTTGAGCATATGTAGGGCAGCCATGAATATATTTTTACTTGTACTGTGCTAATCTGTAATGGCACATAATGAAAATAACATTTATGAAAGCTATGTTAGTATGGTCTCGTTGCATTTATAGTTACAGTAAGATCAGATGCCTTATAACTAAACATGAAATATTCCAAATGAAAACTGAACACTATAGCTAAGTGTATTACCAGCTATCTTTGGGAAAAGCAATGTTTAATGACATAGTGCATTTGAGTTTTCTTTATTCCTTCTGCAAACCTAGTGCCAGTGTTCAGAGGCAGTTTCATTAAAACATCCCTGGCACCACTGACAACAGCAATTTATAAAATCTTCCACATAGAAGTAAAGATATAACATATTTTCTGCTAAGGGCAGTCCAGTTTGCTTGCTAATTGAGAAGCTGGTTTATATCCTTCTTCCTCCCTCATTTCTGCAGCTTCTGCTCCTTTAGTGTTGGTCATTGGGAAGGACTCAGGATGAAATTCTTTGCAGGTTCCAAGTATGATACTGAACTAATGCTTAATTCTTGCATGGTGGTTAGGTGTTCCCTGCTTTGGTCATGTATTGGGCACAGACAAATGAACCATCTATGTATCTAATGTGAGGAGAGCAATTCACAAAAAAAAAAAAAAAAAAAAGAAAAAAGAAAAAAAAAGAAAAAAAAAGTGTTTGCTCTCTGATCCACATGTTAAGTTTGATCGTTGTCAGATTTTTCTAGTTTACTGCTTGTATTTACATTGGGTGTGCAACTTTTTAGACACCCAAATGAAAATTCTGTGCTGTACTACCACCCTGAATAAATTAACCGGGAATATGAACAAAATTCAGTTCTGCTCATAACAGTTTATGAGTAACTATTTAGCACTAAATTGAAAGCATAATTTCCAGGGGTAGATCAAGAATTAAGCTTCCAGGTCACCAAATACCTTTTCTCTTGACGTGAACAGGTTTGTTCCAAAATAGTATTTAACTTCTCAGCTTCTAAATTAGTGCTTTCTATATACGATATTTTAATTTCACTCAATATATTGTTGTACATTCCACTTCCATCTCATTGTTTCAATATAATATCTTTTCTTCTGTAGGGATAACTGTAAATCGTAGAATCAACTAGGTCCTAAAATTTTGCTTTGAAAACTGCAGAACTTTTGTGTATGTAGAGTTGGCAGTGTTCAGAAATCCATACAGGGAAAGCTGGCTGTCCTATATGCACACTATGGAAGGAGTAGGCAATGGGTGAAGGTTTCAAAGAGTATCCTAATATTCTTCCCATATAAGAAGGGGGTCAGTCAGGGTCTTGTAGTTTAGGATGGCATTAGGAACAGTTCTGTATCCTAGAAGTCTCACAGAGCACCTTTGGCTACCCTCTGCCTACAAGCAAAACTATACCATCACACTATAGTAACACAAGCTGTTTTCTTAGGAAAGAGCTTTGTCTTGTTTGTCTTTTCTTTGACAAAGAGGGGATTAAAAGAAAATTATCACCTTGCATGACTTTGTCAGGGAAAATTGTAGGCATTCAGCACATGTGAGATTTGTGTCTGTGACTTGCTGAAACTCCTTATCTCAGAATCTCCTTTTGGGATTTAACAAAAAGTCATTTCAGTACTTTTGCCTCTCCTCTCACATCTGCAGAAAGTAAGAGTAATGCTTATTTACCCTACAAGGTAACTGACCAGGGCTAGATAAAACCTGATCTGTGCTTTCAAGGGGAAAAGTGTGTATCAAGTAGTTATACTGGGTATTTTAAAATCAAATCTGAGTATAATCTTGTTTTAACAAGCTATGTTTTCTTGGTAGCTCCATCCTATCAGAGACAGATATAATTTCCTGTAAGATTCAAAGAAACACAAAGAATGAAGTCAAAGTTCAACATATAAAAAAGCAAGTAATAATTCATTTTTATATTATGATCATAAAATCATTTTGCTTGGAAGAGACCCTTAAGATCATGAGGTCCAATCATAACCTAAATCTAGCACTAAACCATGTCCCTAAGAGTCTCATCTATACATCTTTTAAACACCTCCAGGGAAGATGACTCAACCACTTCCCTGGGCAGCCTGTTCCAGTGCTTTACAACCCTTTCTGTGAAGAACTTTTTCCCAATATCCAGTCTGAACCTTCCCTGTTGCAACTTGAGGCCACTTCCTCTCATCCTATCACTTGTTACTTCGAGAAGAGACTGACACCCTCCATGCTACACCCTCCTTTCAGGGAGTTATAGAGAGTGAGAAGGTCTCCACTCAGCCTCCTTTTCTCCTGGTTAGAGAGACTCAGTTCCCTAAAGTGCTCCTCATCAGACTCGTGCTCCAGTCCCCCCTCCCCGCCCAGCTTCATCATCCTCCTCTGAACTCTCTCCAGCACCTCAATGTTTTTCTTGTAGCGAGGGGCCCAAAACTGAACACAGTATTAGAGGTGGAGCCTCACCAGTGCTGAGTACAGTGGGAGTAGTGGGAGTAATCATTTCCACTGAGAAAATAAGCCTTTTTTTTTTTTTTTTAAGATATGAAATACTAAATAGTAGTGGTCAATGTTTTCTGCATTAAAAGCCATCCTTTCCCATACCAAATAACAAGGATATTGCTCATTACCTGCCTGATGACACCATTCTGGTTAAGAACATATTCAGGATACTCTTCAAGTGCCAGCATTTCATCTGCAATTGTGATGTTTGGACTTGCTAACACAGTGACACTTTCGCTTGACAGAATATGTGCAGAATGTTCAAAGGATAGGAAGATATTATTAGTCTAATTTTGGGAATCTAGAAACTTAGTATCAGTAAACCTTACTCCTTAATATCCCCTTCCTTGTTTATCCCAGTATCATCCAAAATAGATACAGGAGTCTGTTTAGTTTCTCACCTCGTACCTTGTATTGTTGCTTACTAGCACACTCTGACTAGGTTGTGTATTTTACTAACTCTGTCTTGTGGAAACTGATAGGCCAGTGAACAGCATGACAGTGAATTGGGCCTATAATATTTGACCATATTCCTAACTTTTCACTGCTGCCGTGACACTGTTGTATCACTCCTGCTGGTCTCAAGCATGCTGCATCACCCCCAGGCGAGAGACAAAGCCTCCAGTCATCTCCACTGTGGGATGGAGATTCAGTTTCTTGACAGCAGGCGTCTGGGTTCATCAGCTAGACCTGAAATGTCCATGTCCTTGAGGGAGCCCCAGCAGACTCCGTGAGAACCCTCAGCTGGTGTTCAGGTTGTGTGCAGCAAAAACTGTGCTGGAAACCTTTCACCTGAGATAAAACTGCTCTTTTCTAGAGCCCTTGTTGGCTCACTGGGGCCAGGGAGTAGCAATCAAATGGGAATATGAGCAAGGATCTGCTCTCCTGAGTCCTTCATCAAATAGAAAACTATTCTATCACAGCAATGTATTTCCATGCAGTTTCATGTAGATACTGTGTAAAGCACCGTAACAGCTATTTCTTCATGTACACTCTTAACCAAAAGCTGTTCTTAATTGCATTGTAATCCACAATGGTGAGAATTCAATTTCATTTCATATGTAAAATAATTTTATTTCAGTTCTTTAGCAGCTTCTCACCTAATATGGAAAGACTTTTTTTCTTTAATTTTATCTCTCTGCCTTCAAGAACATTAAGCAGCCTTTTAAACATCTGCTCTTTCCAACCTGCCACTTAACAAGTTATGGTTTGGAATAATTTTCTCTTTGGTTTATTTTTCTCTCTTGTCAGTTGCAGATTATGGAGAGCCACAAAATCTGTAGGCCAAACGTGGAGAAACCTCTGCACCTCTGCAGTAAACTTTATTAATGTGCTCCATATAGAATCTGCATGCATTTTTGCTTTGCATGTTTTCTTTTAACAGAGCTGGAAATTACAGAAACTATAGATAGATTACTATGATTTCTGTGTCAGTCATAGACTTTTCTAATTTAACATGCACTGTGGTTATCCCACACCCTACCCAAATAACTCTCAAAGGACTCTTCCCCAGAGGAGATCACAGTACTTACTGAGGCACAGTTGCTTTCTGACTTGTCTTCCAGAAAGCCGATTTGGCATGGTGTCCTCTGGTTCTGCAGCCAGTAGTCTGTTGATTCTAGCAGACTGTTACTGCAGAGAATCTGTTAAAATAGTTAAAAATTGTTAAAGTAATTGAAAAATTTATTCGGTCCTACTGTGATTTGGGGGTCTGAACTCTATTGTTGTAACTCAAAGGAAATCTTGCCTACCAAACTGGGGTGGGGGGAGGGGGGGGGCGGGCAGGAATGGGACTCTTCTTCTTTTTGGACCCGTCCAGTTAATGCATCTTCAAACATGTGATTTTTATATCTCCTAAATAATTAGCCTATTTTCTTTCAGAACTGAAAATCCCTGGAGATACTTGAAGGAGATGCTTAAACTCAACAGTTTTATTGGAAAATATTGCTAGGAGTTTTGTTCTGTGTTAAAGTGACAAACATAGATGTTGAGAAAACTAATTATTTAATTTTACCAGAGTGCACAAATTTGCAGCCTTTATGATTTACTGTACTTCTCTCTGCAATAGATCAGTATTATCCATTCCGCTAGCAGCCTCGTTTCTGGGACTGCCCAGGCAACAAACTCTTTCTTTTTAAACACATTTTTCTGCTTCCTGAGAAGCTGAAGTACTTAAGACCTGCTGTAATGAGTACTGAGCTCAGTCAGTACCCTGAGGCCAAAACTTTGCATTTAATCTCTGTTTTCACTCAGTCCTGCAGCTTATGCCACAAACTTATGTCAAGCAAAACCAAAATGGGGCTACAGATATCCATAGACTATAAAGAGGCAAACCAGTTTTGCAAGTCTGATGTGTAGATTGAACTAAACTCCTTACTTGCTGCCTCTGTACTGATATTCTAGGGAAGAGAAGTGAGAAGAACTGATGAGGCCTCTTCATTTCTCAGGGAAGATGAATGACTGTGGAAAGCTGATCTGGGCAGCTGACACAAATTTCTAATACCCTAGAGCAATCCAGATGTAAGCTTATTACCACCCACACACTAACACCCACTCTAATTTTTATCTTTCTGGCAGCAAGCCAGTTAGATAGTTAATACTGTACTCCCTGTATTATTCTATATTGATTTCTGAATAAATGTCAGCAGATAAGATGGATGAGAAGGTAATGGGAAACACCACAGTCCATAAGTTTGGCCTGCTTCAGTGTCCATGTTTGTTGCCCTTCGCAAAGGCTTTGCACCTTTGGGGTGGTTGTTTCTCAGTACTCTAGTCCTGCTACGGGATTTCTTCCAAAGAGATTCTGAATAGAAATTTAGGGTTCACAAAATACTTGGAAAAAGCACTGTGCCCAAAGACTTTGCTCTGAGAATGATAAAGGTGCATGAATGCTTCACATCAACACCAGTCTCTTCTTGGAGGCTGCTGGATAATCTTGTTTGCCAGTTGAGTGACTCTGCACTCAGTAAATTTTATGACCTACTGTCTCAGTGCAAAAAAGATTCTTACCACCATAACAAACTCGGAGAATAGATGGGGAAAATAATATAGTTCGTATCCCAAAGAAACAATTTCCTGTTAGTGTTATAAACTTTTATTTTTTAATATACTAAACCATTATGAACTGGTTGGTAAAATCTAAAATCAAGCTTTTTTTTCCTCTTTTCCAAGAGTTATCATCCTCTCAGGCTATTATGAAAACATAAAGAATTGAACATATACATACATGCACACACACATGTATATCTATGCATATAGATATTATTTCAGACTTCATCTGATGCTAGATCTTTTCTTACTCAAGGGCTGAAGTATAATTACCTGCTAAGACATAATGTCGAATATATAAGAAACAGTTCTCTTTAGCTCAAATAGCTCTTGCTTATAACAAGCAGTCTTGTTTCATTTCCTTAAAAATAACAGTGAATTTGTCTTCAGCCTTAATCATTTTAGATCTTTCTCAGAGAGTTTCTGAGAAACTAGAATAGGCAGAAATTATCACGCAGGAACAAGCCGCAGAAATCCTTGGTACTACTCTTTGTCTCATAAGGACTTGAGGTGTTCACCCAACATTTCAGAACATCTAGATGATACCGGATGTATATTTTAGATGATAAACCCATGAAATGAGCTCAGCAGTCAGAACTTCACCTAGTTTTCCTCCTGTGGGTTGTTAAATGACCCCTGGCAGCTCTATCTTTGTTTCAGAGGATGTTTTTTATTGGGAAGCAAATACTGGTAAAGCACTAACAGAAGAAATAACTCTCTTGAAGAAACGTTTCAGTCAGGTCATGGTTGCTTAGCTTGGGTCACTCCAGAATGGTTTATAAGTTGCAAGGCTTTATAGTACGTTTAAATTTTGTATGTGGCTTTTTGTAATAGGCTTTGAAGTCAAGGGTAGAAATTATTACATGGAAGTTTTGGACAGCATGTGACTTTTAAGTAACCTCAAGGAGATGAACAATATTAGTAGGATGATGTTTTCCCTGGGCCAGATTCTGCTCTTATGTGTGCAAAAGTAGTTCTACAAACACACTTGCAGCCAGAAATGTGAAGAAGGGTGCAATTGGCATAACATTTTTACTACTGGAGGCTGGAGAAAATAATTTGCAGCAATTTGGATTTGAAGAAAACAGGTGACAAAAACAAAACCAAATATACTTGAGTCCACATAGCAGAAGTTGGTGGGAGTCAGCCGTCTAAGGAATAGAGGGTGGCCTAAGGTCATCTGGAAATCCTCTGGAAATTACTCAGAAACTGTGGGAAAGGGATGCATGTAGATATATGTGGGAGTGGCCTCTGTGCATACGATCTGGTTTTATACATATCTCAATGGTGTTCAGGAGACAGAAGTGACACTTGAATAAGTAGTGGCACTAATGAAGGGTAAACTTTGGATAAGTTTAAACTCCACCTTATGAAATGCAAGTTTCTGTATTAGGACCATTACAGACGTTATTTCTCAGAACCTTCCCATTAGTACTTCTTTGGAGGAAGGATAATTTGGGCCACCCTCCAGTGCTGATCACAGTAGGGTTACACATGCCTGCTAAGCAAAACTGCATATATAGTAGATGTGTGAACTTTTGGGCATATTTCTTTGGTAACAGACAGCAATATTATCAGGGTCAAAGACAAACATGCAGGAAGAGTGAATGTAATACTTCTTACAGCATCTTGCTATTGGAAGGCAATTCTCCCTGGTAACTAGGTGTGTGTGTTTATATAAGGAGGGAGTTGGCATATGTATTTAAACTTGTTGGGATAATCATGCCTTTACAGGAAAATACTTAAGACCTTATAGTAAAATAATGTATGATTGCAATTATTGAAAGTGTATAAGCTTGAAGGAGCTAGCCTAAATTAACAGGGCTAATTAGTTAATCAGTTGCAATGTGAGAACTGATATTCCTCAGAGATGTAACTCTACTAGTGCATTCTGATTGCCATTTTTGCATTTAAGCATGTTTTCAAAATATACTAAGCTGGTCTATACCAGAGGATAAGAAACCTGAACATGTACTCCTTCAACTGCCAGTCAGCTTCTATATAGCCTGCATTTTTAAGGCAAATAGTATCACTTGCCAAAATTTCCTCCTCCTGTCTTGTAATTCTCTTCATTCTTATCTAATTGAGACAATTTCTGGGCCAATCCCACTGTCGTATATTGTCAGCAATTTTGCTGAATTCAGCGAGTTTACTTCTCATTTGCAATGGCACAATTGAGAGCAGAACTTGATTCACTGACCGTACTTATGTGTAACAGCTGCACACGCCATACTGCTATATATCTGGTTCAGAGCAGGATCATCACACTCAGAAAATAATTCAGGAAGAATTTGCATCATGCACTAGATGTGAAATCAGCAGTAATTCATGGTTCTAAAAAAAAGTTTTCCACTCTCATCTAGAGACTCAGCCGTCAGCATTACTCAGTGTGTTTTGAATCAATGAACTAAATCAGCCTCTAGCAGAGCGTGGATTAGAAAAGTCACTCTTTCCCAGAGGAAAATATTGCATACGAGTTTAGTATAACAGCTTCCTGCTCCCTGATTTAGATCATAAGACATTAAAATACTGTAAATATCTATAACCGAGACAACATTAAAAGGGCTCTGTTCCACAAATGAAACATCTGCGTCTTCATGGCTGATCATCTTAATTGCTTTGGTTAATTACTACTCATCAAAAAATATGTGAAAGTGGGACATACAGAATAATACGAGATATCAAGGGGCACATCTTCTGTATTTGTTCAGATTGGTCTGTGTAGTAACAGGCCACATCTCATATGGTTCCTGACAGGAGCCATTCACACTAAATACAATGACTCAAACCTGCAAGTCAACCGTTTAAACTGTTCTTCTGCAGCAGGAAGCCAGAGCGTTTCACTCCACCACCAATTACACACCTAACTTAAAAATCACTGTAACAGAAGCTAAAGAGAAGGTAATGGCCTATTTTTGGTAATTCTTTATCCTTTTCTGCATAAAAAAGGAGAGTGGTAACACATTCTGTGACAATGCTGTAAAGAAGCCCAAAATATCCTGCTGTTTGTCAGAAGTGAATCACTTATTTTAGTGTGCTGACAATCATAAAACCAACAATGAAAATTTCAAATGTAGGGGATCAGACAGCTGAAGCAGCTCTAAATCATGTGCCAAAGGTTAGCCTATAAAAGAGAGTGCTTCTTCTGAAGGTGACCAAGCTGGGAGCATTTGTAAGCGTAGTGGTGGTACTTCTGAGTGCTGTGCCACTGTCCTTCAGTCTTACATAAAACAGATAACTCTGAGGTTAAATTAAAATTCAAGATGTTCTCCCACACAATAGATTTTCTACTTATATGAAGATTCCCGTTAAAATCAGCAGCACTTTTTGAAAATCGGGTATTCTTTTGCAAATAAGCACTTTGATAAAATGAAATAGTGACACTTTTTCTTTTAGCTGTGTTGGACTGAACTGGAGAAGCCCGGTCCCAGCATACACATCGGTCTATTCAGTTTTTATACCTTATACGTATAACGAAGTTCTGTATACAGACAATGCTCACCCCCCTACACCCACAGTGTGGTTTTCAGGATGAGGAAGATAAATCTTTATCGTCTACATGTTTTATCTCTCTCTCTCTCTCTCTGTGCTTACATTTATAGATATATATTGTTGTTATTTTGAAAAAAGAAAAAAAGGAAAGCATTATTTTTACTAGTGAAAGGAAAAGTAAGAATTATGGGAAAACTGAATGAATTGTAAAGTTTCATAACATTTCTGTGTTAGAACAAATGCTTTCTTATCAGCTTGAGAATTATGCCTGTGGGAGACAGTAGGGCTGTGAGGGTTATTACAAAGTGAGAGATGAAAGATGACCTGCCCTCCTCAATAGGTCTTTGGTAGTTGCCCCATTCCTTCAGACTGTACTGCCATAATCTGGCCCTGGGGTGGAAGAATAAAAGGAAGCATGCATGATCTTCACCTGTATATTCTTGGTTGTACTGAAATTACCTGCATACATAAAATGTCAGTCATCTCTGACTCCTGCTAATGATATACGTACACACACAGGCACCGGTTGTTTGTTTGTTTTTTTCATCTGCATCCTTTAAATTAGATAGCTACGTAGAAACCCATTTTGAGCCAACAAAACCAGCAATGGTCAAATTTGTACTCTCTCTTGTGCTGCTGAAATCCTTCCAGTCAGATACTAGGAAAGGCAGAAAGCTGTTTCATGAAGGATGCTCCCCTGTATTGACCTGAGAGAAGCGAAGCTCTGGATGTTCAGGCTGAGTCCCAGAAACTTGCCAGCTATTGAGGAGCAGTCCTGAAGGTATTCACATTAGGCATATTGTCAAATAATGAGGAAAAATAGGAATGTCCTGGGGGAGTTTATCTACCGCATATCTATAATGCATTTTGAGACCAGACAAGTGTAGACCAGGAAGACAAAATTGCAAGATACCATAACAGCGCCCAGAATTTATTTTTCTGTTACCAGTCCTTTTCTTTTTTAGGTATCAGTTAAATTTTGTATTCCCCAATGAAGATACAAGCTAAAAAGGAAAGCCATAACCTGGGATATATCTGCCTTTGAATATAACATAAATTTAGAAGTTACCTTCTTACATGCTGTGACAGAGCTTCCCAAACTGCTTGCCGAACTGTCTGTGCTGCTGCCTTGGTGCTCTGGGACTTCATGCATCAGTGGAGATTCAGAGTTGCTGAAGAACAAAAAAGAAACAAACCCCCAAAAAATCCTTTCCAGTGACTCAGCTACACAGGTAACTCAAATGATACCAAAATACAGTTCAGTAAAGAGATGTAGCTTAGGATATAATAAGCTGTCTATACTCTCCTTGCTGATGTTACTAGTCTATTTATTAGCTTAGTTTTCCCTTTTTGGAAGACTCTTCTGAGCTACATATTTTGGATCTAAAGTAGCAGAACACCACCTTTGAAGACTAGAAAATAGCATATAGCTGCCTATAACCATACCTGCCTGTCTTGAATGACACTGTAAAAAGTGGTACTGTCTTGTTTCCATTAGCGAGCAGCTTAGAGCAGCAAATGAAGTACTTGCTGCATTAATTCAGCTTGGTAGTTAAAATAAATGTTTACTGCATTTTTACCTGCCTGAATAGAAGAAAATGGGTAGTGACTAAAATGTGAAAAAACACAACAGGAGTGGTTGAATTTCTTAATCTAGATGGAATAGCTTGATACATTGTAGGTTTAGAGCAAAGGTAAATCATGCACATACTCTGTTTTGTGAGTCAGCTGTACACAAAACCACAAAAACAAGCTCTCTCAGCCAAGTTATTTGCATGCACAGCTGGTACCACCCCTCACACTTTTCTTTTGGAATGGTTCAGGCCAGTCTTGTAAGGTCTTCCTCCATATAATAATCAAACTGTCACAAACTTAGTGAGGCTTCTCTGGACATGATGTGATTGCACTTAAAGACCACAAAGTGCTAAAGGGCTGTTTCTCCAGAAATGTGCTAGGGAAAGAGTATCCTACATGACCAAGTTCTACTTCCCAAATTGGGTCTCTAGAGTGCCTTTAATTTATTGCAAGTCATCTCTGACAAGATGTGGAACATGTTGTGATAGACCACAAGTGATTGCAGCACCATGGCTTAACTAATAATCTTTCATCAGTTCCAGTGGGATAACAGAGCATGTGCAATTTCCTGGTACACTCAATTAAGAACTAAAACGCATTTTTGCACCTTCACTGGAGCTTAAGTCAGTATGTTAAAAGGAGGCTACATTCACTCATAGCCCAAATGCACAGGCAAATATTGTCTAAGTACCCTCCTTGATAAGTCCACATTTAGATGTGGCCTCTGCACTAGGTACAACTGAGTACTCTCAGCAGAAGCTGTGCACTGCCTCTTTTTATAAGATGCATCATTTCTGCAATCTAATAGTAAATTACAAATCAAGTCTGACCTTCAGGTTGAAGTACAAGACCCATTGTTTTCTGCTGCTCTACAACGAGAGGAAGACTGAGTGGCTTTGCCACTGCTTTGTCCTACAGGGACTTGATATGCTGATAATGAATGTTTGCTTCTAGTTACACTGTGTGCAGGGAACCGAACTTCTTGTACATAAAGTGTTGCTGAGTCTAAAAGCAAGGAAGATGATAGTGTGGCCACTAACTGAAAGCCATTTTGAACCTTAATTAAACAGTACAAATAGAATAGTACAATAAGACATAGCTGGAAATTATAGATAAGGAGTCACATTCTGGAGTACTAACAAATTTGTGCTATCTCTGGATGATAGTCCAGTAAGGGGTTGCATATTATATGTTCCACACAGAAGTAAAGCTGTCTTCCTAGTCATGTGGAAGGCAAAAAGATTTGTAAAATCTTCTTAATCCTTTAGAAAGCTGGGTTCTTAGCAAAATAAACCCACTTTTCATTTGTAATTATAGAAAAGCTTGTTAAAAGTACATGATAAGTGAAATAAATGTAGAATGACATTAAATGTTTTGAATGAGAAAAGCCTCCACCTCAGACTGAATTTCAGATAGGCAACATCAACTGCCTTTTATGTTACTGAAGTCTGGTAAACCTAAATTTCTCTTGTCAGCTATCCTAGTCCTAGGAGCTGCATTTTGTGTCCCACTGATTACTCAAGAGCACAGGTAAAATCAGCGATTGTGTTTCACAGGACAAGGGACAACACATTTACGCATATCCGTAACACTTTCAGAGCTCTTTTTTGTCTTAGGGTTTATGTTTCCCATGCTGTAACTGTAGAGCAGAACCTTTGCTCCCATGCTGCATTGCAGTTCAACTCTAGTACCGTGCTATTGATGTCAACTCCAGGCTCCCACTGTTTGCAAACAGGTTCATGCAATCAGGGTTCACAGTCACTGAAATGCCGAAGAATTTTAACGCATAAATGCTAAGTTATGAGAGCTACTTTGGGAAATAGTTTCAGACTCCACAGCCTTTTCCTCAGTGAGTTTATGGGTATGCAATTTCTAAAAGAAGTAGAGAGAAATGCATAGCCTCACACCTTGGCGACCATTGATGGTCAGCTACAAGAACATCTCTGGATATCATAGCAAGGTGATATGCAGCAGTGCATACTAACTGGTGGAAAAATGAGCACCTAGCTGAGGTTCTTTAGGTTGGACATTCAATATCACAAACCTGAGTCTTCCATAACTCAAGGAAGTGCAGTGTATGAGGTTCTGTCTAGATACCTTCAGATTCATGGGTCTTTCAACAGGGAACACAGGTCCAGATCAAAGCTTCCTCTTTCTTAATTCTCTGGGCACCCTTTCTAAGCTTTAATTTTCAAGATGTGATTTCTTAAGAGACCCTCCTCAGGCCATACAGCTCTGTCACCTTAGCTCTGTAGCAAAGTCACCAAGATAAACCCAGTTTTCATTAGCTCCCCAGGGAAAAACTATTCTGTCTTTGAGAAGCTGACCTCATTAGTTCCTCAACAGCAGGAAGCTGAAAGAAACTGCTCCAGAGATGTAGCCATCTCATAATCAAATGATAGTTCTGCATTCACGTACCCTAGTCATTACTTCACATTAAGAGTTTACACAAAGCACTAGTCTTTCAAGGCATCTGGCAGAGATTGGTGCATTTTCACTACAAGATAAAGCAAGCTGTTGAAAGTTTCAGGTCTTAATTCTCACCTTTGCTTGGCTCCCCTTAGATGTGCTCATTTGATTTAGAGCTATCACAAAAGGCCACAGGCATAACAAGGAATCTCTGTTAAAGATGTCTCCTTTGATGTGAGAGATCTTAATTGACAATTCACCTTCCGCAACTGAAGCTGGGAACTTTGGCCTATGACCCAGTGTTAAGAAGTATGCCATTTTCATTTTAATATTTTCATTAACAGGAGTCTCCACAGTCACTTATTTGCCACCAAGGGCTGTCTTACTGATTCATGAATTATGACTGATACTCTTCCTGCAAAGCTAAATGCTCTCATGAAGAATGCAAACAAATTTCTTGGAAATTAGAGGACTGTAGTAAATAGCTAATGAGGTTTATGGCACTAACTGTAATAACAATACATCCTTTATCATTGACCAAAATGGAAGCCAACTGCTTCTATTTTCCTACATGGAATAATTCAAAAATCCTGACCTTGATGACTAAAGACTTAATCAAAAATACACAGCTGCTCCTAAAAATAATTATCTTTGCAGATGTGGCAGATGGTGCTACATCAACTACGAAGAGGTAATTTAAAGAATTCCCCAGGTTATCACTAAAGAAAATTAATCTTGTGAAACAATATCAGAAACTCCAATTTCCTATCATCTTGAACAAGCATAAGCAGTTTCCAAAATCTTGCTGTTCAAGAGTCTTTCCTAAGGAGCAATTTCAATAAATAACAAGTGACCATTACACATATATTTTGAACAAATCCTATTATAGCCTAGTGCTTTTCATCTCTTCATTATGATTCAGCAGCAGATCTCAGCATTTTGAACATACAAAACATACTGATCCATGAAAAAAATAATCTTGATGAAGGAAGTGAACAGAACAAACACAGTGAGGTTTCTCGGTGCAGTTAACTCCAAGCTATAGTCAGCTACATATCTAATGTTTTGCTAATATTTGTAGTGAACACCATGACCAACAAAAAAAGGAATTAATCTCATTTTGAAACAGAAATATGAGACAAGTGAAAGCATAACAAAACACTTCAGCATATTCTTACCGTCACACTAACAAATAAACACGAAAACCTCACAAAAGCTGAGGAAGGCAGCTGCCTTAATCCACATCCTAAGAAAGCAGCAGTTTTGAAAGGCTTGCAGTATTCAAACGGCATCCCTTAACTTCAAAGCCTTTTTGAAGTGGGCAGACTAGTTACACTCTTTCTTCATGCTACGTTTCAGATTTTACAGTTTTAAAATTTACCTTTACATGTAAACAGGTCAACAAACTCACTGGCAGTAAAACCTTTAGATATAACAGTGTCAAAGTTACTATTTTGATCCATAGAATTGTTTTTTATTCAGTCTGGATCATGTGTGTACTTCAATCAGAGCACACAGATGGTTAGTCAAACAGATGCTCTATAAATACCTCAAAAAAATGTCTCTCTGATTTTGTTATGGATTTGGAACTCGTGCAGAATGTAATTGCTGGCAATATCAGGGTCTGATCTTGTAAGGTATTCATGGACTTGTTTCAGTCTCCCTTGGCTGCTGTTGACTTCACTGGCAACTGACAATACCGAAAACCTCCTGTCCTCATCAGACCCAAGTGTTTATGCAGTCTAACAGATACAGGATTGGGTTACTAGTTTTACAGATCCCTGCACTAAAAAGAGAAGTTTAAGTGCTCTATACTCAGATTGCTCATTTCATAATATCTATTGGGTACTCTCGATTTACATTTCATTTTTATCAGTGATAGAGCTGCAAGAAGGCCAGGTCTTTAGCTATGTGCTAGTGAAAAACAGGAACAGAGAAAAGGCAGTCCATACTGTGGTACACCACACAATAAAAAAGCCTTTTCCTTCCACGTTCACAGAGCTCTGAATTTCATTTATTCTGCTCCAAATTTAAAAAGTGCAAATAAATCAGAAGCCTCTGCAAGCATTAGCAATGATCAGCCTTCTTTCAAATCATGTTTTAAAAAATTATAAAAAACCAGACAAGTTTTATTGAAGGATAAATGTAAACCAAACTAACTACATTTTATATGATCTACTTAGAAATATTCCTTCCTTCCTGTATTTACTGATCGAATTATTAAAGGAAAAATCACAAAGTTTTATGTACAAGTCTGATAAAGTTCTCCACATTCAATAGCTATGGCTGGGTATACTCAGACGAAAGAGTTGACAATCAAATCAAGGAGCTGGCAATCAGGAACTGAATGACAAATGATTGCGGGGGTTTTTTTGGTTGGTTTGTTTTTGGTTTTTTTTGGGGGGTGTCTTCTTTGTTTGTTTGTTGTTGTCTTGTTTGTTTGTTTTTTTCTGTTTTGTTTTTTGTTTTTGTTTTTTTGATGGTTAACTATATTTCAGGAGTTTACAGACAGAGACTCAACGTGATATGATCTGGGCTTTTGACAACAGCTGATAAGCATCCTACCTTTTTTGCATCAATCCCTGGATTTGACATGACTTTAGGACAATTCCAGGCAGACGTTTGTTATGCTGGTAGAATGGCTGCTTACTAAGGAAACCTTCTAGAAATGACAGGTTTAGACCTTGGTCAGAAGAGATTACACAAAAGAGCACGTGAGGAACCATGAGATTTCTTCCTGGTAGGGTGCATGAGGCGAAGAAAGATAATGTCTAGAATGATATATAGGATGCAGTATTGGTAGCAATAATTTTTGAAGAGTTCTCTATTTGGAGGATTTTTAGAAGGTATAAAAAGAAGCCCTGGATCAACAGCTAGGAAGCAGACAAGGTCTGATGAGGAAGAATGACTGAACCTGGGAAAGATTAAGGAACAGACCCTTAAATTCATGCAGGGTTAAAGGACTGCACCTTATGGAGATTGTCAAAAAGACAGCCAAGACTGCTTCTGTGCCCTGAAAGCAAGGAGCCTGTATTTGGCTCTGGAGTGCCAGATAGGTGGGGAACTAAGGCACTGTTGAGGGTTTGACTGCAGGAGAGATAAGAAATCTTGTTAAAGGAAGGATTCTCCAAATTAGGTGGGCACTGCTGATCAGGAAGACGATTTTAAAGAGAGACTGAATTCACTATCTCCAGACACAGGTATTACAGAGACAGAATGAGGCAGTTTCATCTCCTCTACAGCAAAGCCATGGTCTTGCTACTGTTTAAGCCTACTAAGTCAGTAAGAAGCAATATAAAGTCAGAAATATCCTTAAAAAGATGTCCCACAAAAAATTCCATATTCACTTAGCGTATGTAAGTGTACTGTACAATAGCAGCTGTCCTTGTGCGGTAGAAAGGAGAACAAAGAGAAAACACTTGCTTTTCCTCTTAAACAAGAATGTTCACGACTGTGTATTTATTAAGCAACTTACATTATTACTGCACTTTTGATGGCAATGCCTATGCTTAATATAGACTCTGTTGTTAGTGCAGCACAGTGTAATATTCCAAGCGTGTGATGTTATCTGATCTTACTTTTTTTAAAGATAATGGAAAAAACATTGTAACACAGCTGGAATCTGGTGCAATTTGGTCCAAATTAAATACATAACAAATGTGCAAGCAGCTCCCACAGATTTCAACTAGAAATGGAAATTCTCAGCGTTTTTCAGTCAAAGATGTTGCAAATTAGGCTCTCATGCTATAAACCACTGGGAAATTTTTTAAAGTCTATTTTAAATGTTTTTTGTATCTGACAAACAACTTGTGTTCTCTGACTGCTTCTCTCATTCTTTTGCTGTGTACAAACTACCAGGTGGGCATTTCAGGAGAACCAGTGGAACATGACATAGGAAGAAACAGATGATTTCATGTGGAGGATGTTAATCTTGGCTTAACTAGTTTACTAAGTATGTTTTAGCACCATGTTTATATTATATAGCCAGACTTCACAGTCAAGCCTCCAGACCAGCTTTTGCCATTGACCCGTGTGTTTCTGATTCTGAGTGTTAGGGCAACAAGACTCAAATACTGACAAAACAGGCCTCAAAGTGCAGCACATGCAATCATGTATTTCACTGACAACTTTTCTTAAAGGTTTGCTTTTAAACACCTCAAATATACTCTTTAAAGGTTTTCATTAGTTAAATTCAAGACAGATACTAAGTATTTCCGAAAGGAAGAGAAATGTGACAAAGATGCTCATTACTTAAAAGTAAGTGTGTATGTCATGATTTTATTTGAATAGAAAATGCATGTAGTTAATCAAAACTTGCTAGCTGTTCCAGTGTTTTCCTTTTTAGATTGATTACAAATCAAACAGAAAGCGTGATTGAAACATAGTAGGTACTCAGGAGTATGTGCATGATAGGAAGGTGAACATTACTTGCATGTTTTGAATGGCATGTTTCTAATGTTCTGCAGACTTTCTGAAATTCTTTGTCCCTGTTCTCCTCAGAAGTAATAACTCTGACTTTGGAAATCTGAGATTAACAAAGGGCTGACTTGTTACCAGATATTTAAGAGAGAAGCTTGGGAATTTCCTACTGTCATAGAATCACTTCCAGTGACTTTTAAAAAGGTGAATGGGAAAGCTGTTTGTTAGTGAAAATGGACTAGTAATACTGGAAACTCAAATTTTTAAATACAGAATCTGAATTATGGAACGGCTTGAAGTCCTGGGGAAAAAAAAAAAAACCTATGTGTAATACCAGCCAAGAGGCCATGATATCATGCTATACAGTGGTCTTTATTACAAATCACAAGATGCTAGAATTAACTTCAGCATAGTATAGTTAAAGATGCAGGTTTCCATACACAGACATTAATGTTTCTGAATACTAAAGGAAATCATAATAAAATATTTTTCCAAGTGTCTGAGGATTTCCCAGCCATCAGAAAGCCACAAAACTTATCAGAAAAGCACAACAACCTCTTTTTTCTTCTCCTTTTTTAACTCCCCCTCTTCTCTTTTTTTGAGGGCAGCATTGTTCTAATTCATGAAGGAGGTAACACATTAAGTGGAATGGTGAGATAACCTTCATCCTCACTATAACAGTGGCTTGCAGATAGTTTGGCAGGCCATCAAAGACATTTTGTTCTTCTTTTCGGCAGAACAGATGATCTAAGCAGGTATTTTGAACCCACCTGCTCAAATTCCTCTTTTTCGCCCAGCCCTGAGAGAATTAAGACTTTGCTGCTGTGAGCAAAGCCAGAACCTTTGGTAGATATTCTTCCATGGAGACTCCACCCTTCTTCTTCCATTCTCAGAAATAACGTTAAGCAATTGTAAAATAATTTCTACAGCTGTATAAATGAAGATAATTCATAGTCTGTTGTCATTAATTTCCTTGGACAGGTAGCTTCACCAACGCATCTATATATTCAAAAAACAACTGGTCAAAACTACTCAACATGGTTGTGATGTTGGTCCCTATTAAACTCAATTTGTCTGTGGTAAATGTTTTATTTTAACAGTATCTAAAGTACTTTCAAAAGGACCTATCTATTAAATGTATTAGTTCTTCAACTCCATTTTGGTTTCAAGCCATTTTTATTTGAAAGAAAGCCAAATTGGTTTAGATTCCTGCTAAATATTTCAAAACACTGTTTAGGATTATAATAGTGTTCAGAAACCAATTTGTTTTTATCTTAACTAATGATATCAGAAAAGTAAAACAATAGTCTAAAAATAAGCACCTTCATTTAAAATATTCACAGAAATTTCCTATTCTCTTTAATCCAGTATTGTTTTTATGACTACCCGCAGTTATATTCATAAACTATTTAAAATGTCAGGGTACATTCTGAAGTTATTTTAATGCCAAAGAATACATTCTGTCACTGCTTCTTCACAACAGATCTTATTTTAACATTATTTATATGCCTGAAATATTCCTGAACAATTCTGATTTGCTACTAATATCCCAAAGGAACACAAATCTTATACATTTTTATACTAAGTTAATATGTCAATAAGTAGCAATCTGTGACAACTTATAGAAAACGGGGCCTCAAAAACCACTTGTTTAAAAGTATGAGTTTTTTTAAATGTCAGAGATGTGAATAAAATGAAGCTGTTTCTAATTATCTTGGCTTCTAATATGATAAAACATACTTTCGTATAATTCTATCAGGATACTACAAGCATTGTCTTTAGTTCAGCTTGCTTGAGTTTGTTAAACTTTTTTTCCATGGACTGTAATGTGATTAACAGGATTGAGTGGCAGGTATAAAGGCAATATTATCTTTTTTTTTTTTTTTTTTTTTTTTTCCTAGCTTATACCAGTGTCAGGAAAGCATGAGATTTCAGTCCAAGAGATTATGATTGAGTTTTTTTGACAAGATGAGTCCTTTTTCTTTCTACACCCTAAAATTGATTGCCTTTCTAACTATATATAAGGAACATATGACATCATCTCTGACAGTCTAGAGGTGCATCTGATCAATGAGTTATTAATTAAATTAATCTAATTTTTTGGCATGATGTAGAAAAACTGCAGAACTTCTTCAGCCACTGCCTTACAATGAACTTCAGAGTAACTATGAAACTGTTGTTATGTTTGAAATTTTTTTACTTGTTCTTGCTGTGATGTACAAGGTCCAGCAGGACTATCTGTACCATTGACTGAGCTCAGATTAAGCTCTCAGATAACCTTATCATTACTTGCAGTGTGATTACGTGAGTACTTGCTAAATTGGTATTCTTGAATTGACACCTAATGCAGAAAATATAGACCAGACCATGTGTAGACTGGGATTTTCAGTTATCTACCTGGAAATCAAGAGGAGATTTTGTTGCAGAGAATCTGAGAGAGATTAAATTGCTCTTTGATGCTACTTGCTCTTTTTCATGCTTGGTCCTTACAGACAGAAGTGTTTCTATTAGATGTTAGTTCAGATACAGACAGGTTCACTTGCACCATAATCTAGGAATAATCCTACAATAACTTCAGTAAAGCTGACCACGTAGTTGTAACAAAAAGGGTACATAAATTGTCCATCTGTATCATAACCATTAGCTTGTCCAGGCTTCTTTTTTAAAAATAAGAATAATGAAGCAGCATGAATTTTTTGTATATTGTAATGCATCCAGAAATGTCAAATGGCTGTTAAGTCACAGTACAAAGGAAGCTGAAGGTGGTCACTGTCTCTGGGGCAGGGATGTTACCCCGCTTCAGCAGAGCCTAGCAGCAGCCATGTTCTTCCCATTAACTTCATTAACAGCAGAGGCTGCCTCTTGTTTCTTGTGTTTAAGTTTTACTCTGATCAGCACTGCAAACACTAAGCTTTTTTGATTCAAAGGAACAACAACAAAAGGCGTATATGCTTAAATCCCAGGTTTTGTAAAATTACTCTAGTTTTATTAATGGGGGATCACTGTAACAAATTCAGCTGGAGAAAGACACAGTATAATAGCAAGGTCTAGTTCTGTATACCCCAAAAGCAATCCATGCAAAAGTAAATCTGGTTCTATGGCTTTTTTTTTTTTCCTTTGATTACTGGATTTGGATTATTATTTGTATTATTTGTTATGGTGTATCTCTAGTTTCTCAGTACTTACTCAATTATTTTTCTAATACATGATATCTTAAAAGCTATGCCTTCTGAATCAGAAAATCACCTGTTAAACTCAGAAATTATGTGCTTACTTATGAATTAATTTTACTTTTATGAAATAAAAATCTGCTACTGATGATAGTAACTGGAGACACCTCTCTCTCATAGTTGGATGTGTTATTCCATAATGTACAGTACTGATTTCCATAATCTTAGAAATATGGCTATACTTCTAGAAGTATGAAAATTTTGTACTTGGCAACTATATTAACATTTAAAGCACATCATGCAAACCACTGATACAGTTCATATGTACTACTTGCTTTTAAGAATGCAGACAATGTGGCCATCGGATTTCACTTTTTTTTGGCATATAAGCTCTTTAATAGTCGTACTATTACTTCAGTATTTTTATATATTCAAGAAGCAATTAATTTTTTTCTAGTCAAGGGGAGGACCCTATTCCAAATTTTGTGTGAGAATAATGAGCTTTTCATTTCAATATCACAGCATGCAAATATTTTCCCTTTAAAAATAAACGAGCTGTTCCTTTTTATTGGATGTCTGCAATGGTAATACAGATATTTCACTGAGAAGGAAGACATTGCCTTGACAACACAGAAAATGAACAATCTATAGGCACGTTATTGAACTGTTACCCTGCTGATTTGATCTCTTCCTTTTTCAAATTGAAATAGCATAGACAGTTATAAATTAATCTTGGGGGAAAAGGATTCTGACCTAATTTAAACATGGTTCTGAAAACTGAGAGACACCTTTTCTTTCTCCCTTTAATATTCTGAAGAGCCACTGCATGTAATGAACAGCTTCACTGCTGGCAGAGATGTGCTGTGCCTGGTATGTGAAATTCTGATAACTGTGCTATCTCACAAGGACTAAATGAGGACCACTGAAGTTTTACATTTTTGAAAGAAAATACAAGTCCAACCCTATGCAACATTCTAAGTAAAGTGAGCCTTCACTGAAGGGGAAATACAGTGCCCAAGTAATTTAAGACTACTGCACAGAGAAGCACTGTAGCACCCCTTGGCCTGAGGACTCGCTCTTTTCCCACAGGTCTGTCCCTGAGCTGGGTGGTTTCACCCAAGCTTTCTGGATTAGCCCTGCCCATATACCTTGTGCTGCCTCTCCAACAAGAACATTAACATCCATGCAAGAAAATACCTACAATTCTAACTGGTTACATAGATGCTACTAAATAACTAATTCTATACTATATCCCAACACATGGGTGTCTGGTGTATCTTTGGGAAAGCCAATCATCAAAGTTAAACTATTACCCAAATTGAGGCATCCTAACTCCTGTACATCTTCCTGTTTAAAAAGTTTGAGCTGTAACTCAAAGATGTCTTAGTTCAATTAATCCTGGTTTTCAGCAATTTATATAATCAATCAAAACTTCTCCAGAAAACAAAAACCTCCTGTAATGCTCAGAAGTTGGTTGTTGCAAGTGCATGGAGGCAGCTCAGAATAGAGTGGACAGCCCCAGTCTTAAAAGTTACCACTTAGGGTTATACAGGACTCATTGACCACTTTTGAATTTCACTATCTGGGAAACGTGCACTGCAGCATCAGGTTCTGTGTTTATGAAAAGTCCTCTTTCTTTCAGCTATAAATTAAACAAGATTTAGAAGGGAAACATCCTTTGATAAAAAAACACTCACTACCTACTATGTGTCATGGGCATTGGCAGCAGCCTGATATTTGATAATAATCAGGCAAGCCTTGAAGTGAAGAAAATTAATGAGGAAAATCAAAGAGAGTAATGAAAACAATCCAAGCTTGAGAGGACTAAAAAAGAAGGTTTAAAATTCACACTGAGCACCAAATATATCCTAGCAATCATGGTATTAATCTGCATGTACTAAATTTGTACTTGTTATTAAAACAGAAATATCCAGTATAATTTTTTCCCTCTGTTTTCAGTGAAGCAGAAGGAAAGTGTACTGTACATGCAGTCTGAAGCACTATCTAATCCACTGATAAGTGAAGAACTGGTTAAAAAATTGGGAAACAATCCCCCCCAAGCTTCTTACGTGGAGCTCCTGAGAGCCACGAAGTGTTTCACAGTGCCCTGTACCTCCCAGTGCCAGGCAGGCTTGCACTCCTGCTCCTCCCCAGAGAGCACAGCCAGCACCGTGCTTTGACAATTGGACAATTTAGGTTGCTTTTGATTTTATTAATAGCTGAATTTTTTCTCCCCTCAGTGAAGTAAAACATCTCTGAGAATGGTTGCCTATGTTTGACAACATAGGTTAGCTAGGTTAATGAACTCTAAAATAATTCCCCATGAAAACAAGATGCAGTCCCGCCACTGACAATCAAACTGACATTGTAAGGAGATAGTGAATATCCAAAATGATCATGTTAGATACTTTTTTCTGGCTACTTCACTCAAAACATCTGTAAATTCTTAAGCCCATTTTTATTTAAATAAGATTTGTTATACAGCTGTTTCTCTTTTACAGAAATGGAGAGATCTGGAGAACTACTCTGTAAGCTATGTGGTCAGTCTCATCAAATATCAACCCTCACCACTTGAGTAGTTGTCTTTGCTTACTTCATTCCACTCAGCACTGACAATTGTCCAAAATAAATTCTTAATACTGATTCCTGTTGTATTATATGATGCTCTTCTGTTTGTTTGGGGTTTTTTAACTTTTTTTTTTTTTCATGATTTTTTAAAAATTATTTTCACCAAAGCTGTTTTCTCTGTTATACAAGATCTGGGCTGCTTTGCTGGACCACAAGAGCAGCTGTCACCTGAAGTCTGTGACATTAGCGTTACTGTGTAAGTGACCAGTGGCAATGAGCGTGTGCCACATGCCTGCTATCTGTGAGAAAGCTCTGATAAAGCTGCAGCTTTTGGATCTCTTCACAGCTTTGAATATCCTAGCATATTCATCAAATGTAAAAAATGTTTGATTTCCAACTGGACCCTATAAAACCAAAGAGGCTTTTCTTAGCCGCTCTCTGTGCTTTTTTTGCCTAAGTTTTCTGCTACACCAGATATTACTGAGATGTAGCAAAGATATTTCATTTTGTGTTGGTGATACAAAACTTTTTGTACTACATGGAGAGTTTCGTAGAAATAGTCAGACATTCTTTGGACTTGTTGTTTCACTGTTTAAAATACAGAATTGGCTACTTCTCATCTCTATTGGGTGGATATGCATTTTAATTCTTTTGAATTACTGTTCAGTCTGATGTTGCTTCTAAGCCCTAGCACTGCTTCTATTTCTGAATTGAAGAACAGTATTTACAGTGTGTTGAAAGCACGTGCCAGTCCAGAAGATGTGTCTGAAGACTCTTATATTCCAGCTAGGACCACTTTCAGATAAACAGGTTTGGCCAAAAGTTGTATATGTGTATAGGTTTAGTTTCATAAGCTTGAGCAGAGGAATGGCAGTGTTACCAAAAAGGGTGGTTGTATTTCCTTAGACAGCTGTGCAACAGCATCCCAAATAGTCACCATCTTACACAGGGAGACAGAAGCATGGAAGTTCCTGGCACATACGTAAAAAATTCAAGTATTTTTCTTCCTGCCTCTTGCCTGAAGAGGTAAAGTGAAAGCTGATATGTTAAAGGTCTTAATGTGGTTTTGTTACTCCACCATAAAAAAACCCAGTAATTTGTTATAGACCACAGTTCCAGCTTCCTGACTGTGATATGCACCAAAAATGTCTTAGCTGCTGGAAGAAAAAGTGACAGCTACCAGTACTGTGCAGTTCTCTGCAGCTGCTCATCTGATCCCCAGGGTAAGTGTTCACAGCAAGAAGCTACTGCCAGAAATGCTAATTTATCAGCGGCTATCCAAAGGCCACTAGCCTGCTCTGCTCTGCTCTACAGTGGCTGCAGGCATCCAGAACCAGTGCTTATGGTTTTGCCTTCAGATATGGAAGCTGAAGCAAGGGAAGTTATCGAGCAGGAGTTAAGGTGCACCCTGAGTTTATGTAGAACTCAGTTAACAATTGCAGTGTGTGATAGAAGAGTCAGCAAGGTGAGCAGAGCTGTGGCCTTGGTTTAAGAAGTTGAGTGTAGATAAGGTGTGAATAGCCGCAGAACCAGGCCAGTGCCCAAAGTGATTCTGTAGGGAAGATGCAAAATACTCTTTGATTCATAACAGTTTCACGGTGAAAACTTTCTTCGGTAAGCTAACTCCTAAATCTATCATTCATTGTTTGTATTTCTTGACAGCTGCTGTAACTACTTCCCAATTAAAGTTGCCCAATTACTGTGTGGTGGGCATGATGAGCTGAAAGAGTATGAGGAAAAGTTATCTGTCCCATGTCTTCACAGGTGTGCTTTTTCCCCAAGATTTCCTGGTGAAGACAGGAATGGCCTAAAGTTACTCACTGTCCTGGTCACCTTCTTTCCTGGAGTCCTCTGACCCTTATTCACAGACAGAATGTATGAAGCACATATACCTGTTCAGCAAAGAAAGGGTTACCTTGATTAACAGATAACAAGCAGCTGACAACATACCAGCTGCAGGAGATAAAAGGCATGAAAAAGAGAACAGTTCTTGGTGCAAGGAAGTCTGACTTGTTTGACCTACAGGAATAAAATCTCTCATTCTTCAAGAAGAAGAGAAAAGTATGTTGCTCACAAGAGCAAGGTAAGCCTTGGCCTTGCTACAGAAATAGATAATGTTTTCTGGGTGATAGAACTAGCTGGGGAGATGACCAGATGGTAGATCTCTGGAGCGGAGTAGGATTTGTTTTCTCAGTTTTATACACTGATGAAAAGCTTATCAACAATTGTGTGGATTTGGAAGGTGGTTGTATGCCTATGAGGAAGGAAATGTGTAACAATGAAAGCAAGACCACAAGCAAGGAAAGTAGCAGCTCGTTTAATTCGTAATACCTTTTAAGACTGTCTCTTTGGAATATCTGTTTCATCCTAACCCAGGTTACTGGGGTCAAGATTATATTCTACCTAATTTTTCTTGTAGAGTGTGAAATATAGGCCATCAGATCAGATAACTTAGAAGTCTCTCTGGCCTTAAACTCTGAGTCTCACTATCAGATTGTGGCTTCCCACAAAATATTGAAGTTTGTACAATCACCTTGGTATTCAGTGTGTAGAAATTGCCTATAAAATTACTATCCACATCAAAAAAAAAAAAAAAGGAAAAAGCTGAATCCTGTTCATTTCACTCTGAAATACCAAGGGGAAAAATCGGGAAGGGCTATTTCTAGGTCAGGCAATTCAGATCAAAGTGCAGAAACATTATTAAGCACTATTCAGCCAACTCTCTTTGAGGGGCTGCTGTACAGCTTTTTGTTTCCTTCAAGTGAATAAAAGCAATTTCTCCTGCAAGTAATTATCACCCACTTAAGCCTCTCCCTTCCCCAACCAGTTCCTCTTGAGTGTGCAGATAGTTATATATCGTTTCACTACCTTCCTTTTAAAGCCTGTGTTTTCTTAGAACTTTATTTCTATTATTTTTACTACTTGTCTCTCATTGGGACACTGCACTGGAAACAACTAAAACAAAACAAATTGTAATAATTTGCAACATAGCTTTTTATCCCTGGTAGTCTTTAGCATACTTAAATGGTACAATTTATGTGATACTTTTGTCTGCCTCCTATCATCAAAATGCAATTTACTTGTGATTGTCGAAAATTATGCTTAACCGCATCTTGCATCTCCGGTAGACTGCTCCTATCTGTGCATCAATTTCCGTTTTGAAGGAAGTTTTGTGCTAATCTGTTGTTCATAAGTGCTATAAATACATGTTTGATGGAGCTTGGATAATAAAAGTACAGTGCTTTTTTGGTTTTCCTTCATTGTGAAGGAATCTGATTTACGAGGTAGGGTACATGCATCGAAGTGATTTAAGCACAATATCCCAAAGGTATTTTATTAAGCACTAATTATAATAACTTACCGAGTTTCTTAAGACACTACGGTCTGAAAATAAGCTGTTATAGCGAAAGCAGATGACAAAAATCTACATTTTTTCTTCTTAAGAAAAGCCCTTTAATTGTTGCTTTTCGCGTAGGAGCAAAGCCTTGACCGCCTTCTGACAGGTAGCAGCGCATCCCCAGCCCTTCTACAGCTGGACGGTGCCCGTTTCGGCTGCTCCCAGCCTTCGACCTCCGCGGCCGCTCCCGCCGGCGACGGCTCCCCGCGGCCGCCACCGCCTTCCCCGCAGCCGCCCGGCCGCGCTCCCCCTCGGCCACCACAGAAGCGCAGCCCGGCGCCTGCGACCGCCCCGCCGCGGTGTGACAGCCCTCAGGCGGGGGTACCCCTTCCTCGCGGGCTCCCCGGCTCCCGTACCGCGATAAGCCCAGGTACGGGTCCCCGGCAGCGGGCGTCCAGCGCGGCTGCTCACCGGGAGGGGACCGGAACCGTTACTCACCGGGCAGGCGGTGCGGACCCGCGGGCGCCTAGCGCGGCTCCTCACTAGGAGGGGACGGGCGGCACCCGGAGCCGTTATCCGTGGGCAAGAGGCTGCACCTGGAGCCGTTATCCGCGGGCGAGCGGCTGCACCCGAAGCTGCTGTTGACGGGCAGGGACGGGCGGTACCGGGAGCCGTTACTCAGCCCCTCGCGACGCGGCGCAGCTCCACGCGCGCAGGCGGCGGCGCGCGGGGAGGGGCGGGGGCGCGGGCCCTACCTGGCAGCGGCGCGCGGGGGGCAGCCGGGCTCGGCGTCGGGCGCGGGGCGGCCGGACATGGCGCGCGCGGCGGCGGGACCCTCCGCTCCGGCGGTGTCGGGGCAGCAGGAGCGCGGCTGCGGCACCTCCCGGCCCTGCCCTCTGCCTCACTCCGCCCCGGCCGCCTCCCCCGTCCCTCCCTCACGGCCGGGTCCGCGGTGGCGACGGGCCGGGGGCCGCGCTCCCCGGGGTAGCGGTCAGCGAGTATCCCCGCCCGGGGCGGCGCGGGCTGCGGCGGGTCCGAAAGCGGCACCTCGGGCGCGGGCTGGCCGGGCGAACGGTGGTCACGCAGGGCAGCGCCGTCCCTGGGGCTCTTCACGCCTGAGAAGCGCTGCCGGCCAGCAGGTGTCCAGCCCGAACGGGTCGGGAGGCGGCGGGTCGGGATTGTTGCTGTTCCGCGGGAGCGATGCAGCGGCTGCCCCGAGTTCGGGATGCCAGGAGAAGTTGCTGCTGTTGTGCTCGGTTTGGGGTGTGGGAACTGGAACGTGACAACGAGGCGTTGGGTGACTCCAGCAAGGCTCGTTGCGGACTCCTCGTTATGAAAGTCATGATGTTCTTGGAGCCCCAGCCCCGTAAACCATGTGATTTAAATGATGGAAATGTTCTTTCTTCCTGTCTTAAATGCAAGACTCAAGAATTTAGGAAAGGAGCCTACTTAGTTTACTATCACTTATGTCTCGTTTTTGGCTCCTTTAGACTCTATGATACTGTTACTCACAATAGCAGTCCGTCCCCCCCCCTTTTTTTTTTGAAGAAAATACTAAGTGTCTTGTGGCTTGGCTTTGTCCTGTTTACGCACCCACGTCTGAGAATCTGTGCAGTAGAATTATTAGAGTTGGTCTCCAGTCATGCAAAGGTGAGATTAAAAGCATCTGAGTCACAGATGATGCACATTGTAAGCATAAGTTATTTGTGAACCCTGGGCTAGGGTGTCTGCAGAGCCTCCACGGTTCAGTAGGAGTCCTTTGGCTCAGGTGTGAGATTTGCAGGGCTGGAGACATCTGTCATCACCTTGTAGTTGCTGGCAAGGTCCCCCTTTTACTGAGATTTGTTTTCAACACATTTATGATGTAGGTCAGAGCCTAAGGTCTGCTCTGTCCAGTTAGGTGATGAATATTTTACTTTTGTTAGTTACATAGCATGCTGTGCTCGACAGAGGACTTCAGCAGTAAAACTGTGGCAAGAACTTATAGATATCCACAGATATTGCTGGAAGCTTGACTGCTGTATGGTGAGCCCTGCTCTTTAGTCATTGCTGTCTTTGGAGGAATGCTCAGTGAATTCAAAAGCAAAGAGGAAGGGCAGGTGGCAGGGATAACTAAATCTATGCTTTGACAAATATATTTTTTCTTCTGCAATAAAGATTCCATGTTTCTGTCCTTTAAACACACCATTCTGGTGGGGTTTTTTATACACCTCGCTATTCCCTTTAGTTGGCACAACCTTGCGGAATCAGGAAATTTAGTGAGTTTTGGAAGGGCCTGGGGCATGTGGAGGGAATTATTTTATATATTAAATCAGATTTTGTTCTCTGTTCCAATTTACAGTGCAGAAAGTTCTTAAGCGTACTTAGCAGACAGAGGTGTGGTATCATTTAACTACTGAACCAACATTTTTCACTGTTAAGAAAGGCTACCTGAAGGGTTTGCTCTTGATTACTTTTGCATAACCAAGAGGAGAAAGTTTCTTGTTAATTTTTAAACACCTATCAAGACTTTGTACTAAAGATATGGATTATCCCTGCTATTGTAGCAGTCATCTGTCAGCTTGTAAAGTGACAGATGAGAGATGACAAGGCTGATAGCTGCATCATGGTGGTTAAGGGTAAATGGGAATCAAAGCAATGGGAAGTATTTGGTTTTAAACTTAAACTGGAGAAGCTGGGAAATCTAAGAGAGACTGCAGCCTCTTAGGGGAGCACTTGAGATATGCTGGCCAAAAGCCAACCCATCTGACAGCATAGAGACCTGAGGAGTCTTTCCAGGCTCTGAGTGAGTGGAAAGTCCTGAAATCCAGAGCCAGATGAACCAGACACTTTATCTGCCCAGGTTGGTGTTGAAGTTGATTGTCTGCATGAAACGTTACCAACTCTGTTTAATGCTCGAACGTCAGCCCCTCTGATGTGACTCCCTCAGCACTGTGCCATACCTTTCTGATGGTCTTACAGTGCTCTTGCACCCCTTCATTCTTGGAAACAGACTGTAATGCACTTCCCTCTTCCCCAGTTCTTACCATGCATATTCCATGTTTTGGGGTCACTCAGGCTCCCAGGTGTGCTGTGTTCCTCAACCCTGTTGACTGTTTCTTATCAGCTCTTCTCTAACAGACACCATTGCCCTACCCATGTAGTGCTTAATATTTTCTATCAGCTTTCACTTGATCAGTTACTTTAATTTCACCTATGTTCTCTCATCTGATGACTTGCATCAGATGTCTAATTTTGTATTTTAAGTATTCTTTTTTCTCTTCCTTGTTGTGGCACCCTGATAAATGTTGTTGTCACCAAGCTTCTAATCTTTCACACATTCTTCCTCATTCAGTAGCTTGTCTGCTCCTCCTTCTCTGTCATTATCTTATCATTTTCCTGCATTTCTTTTGCCCTCGATGTTTACTGTGATCTCAGATTGAGTCCACATGTGACCCTTGCCTAAATGTCTCTTAGGTTGTATTTAAGCTAGACATTAAAGCTGGTCAAAGCCTGTTTGCTGGCTTCATGGACACAGAGTTGGGCATAGCTTGTGCATAAACTCCACTAGTTTCGAAAGCAAGTGTGACCTCACCCAGACTGTGGTGTGTGGTTGATGTATATTTGTGTGTGTTTGTTTTTCTGAACAGAAAACACTAACAATTAAAGAGTACAACTGATCCCAGAGCTGTGCCTGGCTCTGTTGACACACACATAGCACACAGAGACACTACAAGTCATGTAGTATGGCTGTATATATCAGTCATGAATATGCTGAAATTTCTCTCTAATGCCTTCCCTTGAACACATCTGAGCATCGCAGTCTCTTCATTCTGTATATCCCTTCTTTTGTTTCATGGTTTTATGTGTAGTACTTACTTAAGCCTTGTCACCACCAAGGGTAAGGCAGCTGATGTTAACTTACCCCCGTGATATTATATTTTACTTACCTTCTTCATAACTTTTGGAGAAGAGGCTCAGACATTACTTGCCTACAGATGTTCTCTTTGACTGTCTCACATCACCTCCCATCCTTAAATCTTCTGTTAACCTCCTTTTCCCTAGCAGCATGCAATTCTTTCTCTCTGTACCTTTTTCTGTTATTTCCCCTTTTTTTTAATTATTGTATTTTTTATTTGTTGTTGTTGTTGTTGTGGCTGATGGATTGGTTTTTTTTCTCCCTCTTGACTATTCTAAGTCCTTTACATTTATAGGTATGGTTTTCACATTCTTGTTACAACTTCTGTGGTATTGTTGAGATTCTTTGTTGTGAAGGAAAAGGACAGAAAGACCTTCAGCTAGGGACAGTTTAGAGAAAGGAAATGATCATTTTTTGTCAGTGATATTTGCACTCCAGAAATTCATAACAGGTTTTCCACTTTCTAATTTCAGATTATCTGCTCTTATGAGTTGTCAGGAGGAAGAGATCTGTGACACAAAAAGAGGGAAGGAGAGGTTTTTTCCCCTATTAGAAGTGGGGGTATTTGTTGCTCAGTGTCACCTTTACATTTGGTCTTTGTTCCTGACATGATATGGCTCTGAACCATCCTTTCCCCATCAGAGACAATGCCACTCATCTGTCCCTTCTTCCAGCTGATAGCACTGAGATTACACACTCACTGGTTCTTGCTTTGATTATTACATCCTTATAGTTGATACAAAGCCCTTTGATTCTCATCTTGTAACTTCATTCCTCTCTTTTTTTGCATTACTCATTCTTTATTTTCTGGGTCCATCATCCTGTAAAAACTGCACAAACCTCTCATGTATAGACATGGTCTCTTCTATCGCTTCTATTCACCATTTCAGAGCCTAGTTTTGAGCCAGCCATTATCTCTTGATTTTGTCACAACCGACCAGAAACTTCCTCATTTCGGGTAACTGGCTCTCCTCTTAGCTGAAACCTGGTAATCTTGATTTCTGGGGGAAACAGCCAAGTACAACTTTGTGCCATTGTTCTTATTCCTTGACAATTGGCACATAGCCTGGAAAACTTATTCCTGGAACCCAACTTGACAGAAGAGAACTGATTACTGTCACACATTGACTTATTTCAGAGCTGTCACTCGGAGTGTATTTTTCCCCTCAGGTTTTAGATATCTATTGGCAACGGGAAGAGACTACTGTGGCATTTTAGTTAGCTAGGTCTGTCTTTTATATGTCAGCCTAGGACACTGTTCCTGTACTGGATAAAAGAAAGTTAATGGGCAGAGAATATAATATTCTTATATTTCAACGATAGAGTATTGCAGTTGTGTACCTTAAGATTTTGAGGGTTTAGACTTTAATAACCCCGTTGAATATTTACAAAAAAATAATTAATCAGCCCTTCTGATAGGAAGTTAGGCAGAATTGAGCAAACTGCTGCAGAGCTTTTAGTTTGAGCTGACAGCAACTGAAACAATAGCACTAAACAGAGCTGATTGTCACATGAGAAAATATGTCAATCATTCCTGAAAAGGCAGAGGGAGCCAAACTTACACTAAGGCTTTAGTTTGGCTCAAGCCATTCTTGGAGAATATTCAAAACCCTTCTGGACATGGTTCTGGACAACCTGCTCTAGCTGACTCTGCTGAGCAGGGGGGTTGGACTATGTGATCTCAAGAGGTCCCTCCCAACCAAAGGCATTTGGAGCTTTGTGTGATTCTGTCTTTCTGTGGCTTTGAAATTTTGCTCACTTGCAGTGAAAAACTGTTCTCAAAACGTGTGCTTATGCATGACTTGGTTTGTCCCAGGAAATCTACCCAGTCTAAACTGATTCTATAATTGGATGATGTTTTCAGGAATAGATCAATGTTGTAGGGGACTGGGGAAAATGGTGTTTTGCTTATTGCTTCGTTTTGCTTGTCCTATGAGCTGCTTTTTACAAAACTCTGCTACTTAGAAATATGGAGGTGGAAAGCTTAGCATGTGGTGCATGTTTACAAAAGCAAAATCAAAAAAGCTTTGAACATCTCAGCGTTTTCTGAACAGAGGCACAAGATTTCCAGCATAAATATCATATAGTCAAATCCCCAATATAGGGACCATCTCTCTTGCATAATAAAAAATTTAATCCAGTTAGAACAACCAGGTCCTTATCCTAATAGAGGTCTTTGGGCACTAGTGTCAATCAAACAATATTTTTGATGCGTCTTTGTTTATCCTCCTTCTCTATGTTAGCTGTGCGATTGGTGTGTTCACACGGATTACTGTCTTGATGGATGTATAGCTTTTCTTTTACAACTAAAGTAACTCCCTTTCCAAATGAATATGAAAGGGATACTACATGGGGTTTGTGTTGTCCTTTTTATTTTTTTTAAATCAAGATAATCTAACATGGCTTGTATTTGCCTACTAGATATTTGTTTACTGAAATGGATATTGCAGTTCACTGTATTACTGTGCAGTGGATTATTGTGCATAATTTATTACCTCATATGCGATCAGGTTATTGATGAGGTTGTATAATTCTCTTTATGTAGTTGTTCAATACACCAGTTGAGTTCTGACACTGTTGACAGACACATTTTTAACTGAAATATCAGTTGCATAGTTGCGTTTTGCTCATAGGGTTGCCTTGGTTAAACTGTTCACATTGAAGATCAGGTAGTTAGCTTTAATATGTTAATATGTTTTGGATTTTTTTTTTTTTTTCAATTTTGGTGTTCTAGTTGATCTGCCAATCAATGTCCTTTTCCCTTTGAGATGGATATTAGGGCTGTGACTAAAGTACTCTCAGTTAACAAACCAGTGTTAAAGAAGTGTTATAAAGTGTTGCAAGAAATAAGTAGCATGTCTTAATTTGTATTAGAACAGATCTAGCTCAGAAGGATCTCATGGGCAATGGCCACAAGTTTGAGAGGACATGGTCTGACAAAGACAGCTGTCAGCTGTAGTCAAAAGACAAGGATTGGTGTCCTTTGTCACTTAGCTTCAGACTGCGTGACATGCATAGCTTCCCATTTAAGAAATACAGATTATTACCATAGAACATGGGTGATAGATGTATTTATTTTTCATCTATGTACATATATTTAACTCCAAAGAGAATATTTCCTAACATAACCTCAAAAATTTTGAGTTAATATACAAGTTTAAATATTAAACCTACTCCTTCAGTCTGTCTAACTCCCAAGCCTACACTTTTCAGCCTACTTGCATTCCTAGAAAAGATGGGGGAAGAGAAGATGACAGGAGATTGCATTTAAATTCTGGAAGATAAATCAAGAATATTAAGTTGTTTCCAGATTTTTGAAATTCGCAACTGTTTGTTGTCAGTCTCATTCCAGTAAACTAGAGAGCTCCTATAAGAGAGTGTTTCAGCTGATCTCAATTGTATTATTCTGCTAGGAAAGAAGCTGGTGTTTGCAATAAACTCAAACTGAGCCCTTTAGTTCCTTTTGGATCAAAACTAATGTACTCACTTTTATTCAGAACTGGGCTAGAAGCTGACAATAATAACTAGCTGGTAGGCAATGAGCCATGATGCGTAGCATTAACTGGGATCTTCTAGGCATCTAAAGATACATAAAGAGTAAAAAGTAGGAGACGTGGTCACAAATACACTCTTTGAGTTCACCTATGCTGTCCCGAGTTTTTGGATGAAGATGAAAAAATGCTTTTGGCTTCCTGGATTCTCTGAGTATCCAAACTTAATGTTGCGTGAGCTGTGAGAATCTATTGTACAACTGCTGTGCTCACTCTTCTTCTCTCCAGAGGTCGTTCAAAGTTGATGGCATTTGCTTAAAAGACTGTGACTATGTGGGTCAGCTTTGTTTTGAGAATATGTATAGAAGTTTTAAATTATTCTGAATAATTATGGAAAATGGGATCTGGAATTCTGAGTCTTCCTGAAAATCACTAGAATTTTTCATTAGTAAAATATTTTTTGAAATTTCATCTGAATTCTAGCTGTGATACTCCCACATAGTGTTTCCCTCATGCTTCATATTTTTGGCTGTTCTCTTGGGTGAACTTCTCAAGTGCTGGGAGCAGTTACTTTTTAAACAAGAGTTATATTTTGTATGTCCCTAGAAAAAGAGGTCAAGTCAGAAAGATATATTATACTAAAAAGGCCTCATAGAAACTGTGAACAAGAACTATCAATTTTTTCTCATGTGGACAGGCAAGCAGAAAACAAGAATAATTGGAAGACATCAGAAAAATAGGCCGAAAAAGGAATTCAAAGACCATTGCAAATAATAATGTAGAAAATGTAATTTAAAAGGGTTCTCTTTAGCTACAGTGTTCTGTGCTTTCTAAGATGGCTATTGAGGCATTAAAATCACATAGCTGGTGAGAACAGACAATTAAAACGTGAAGGAAAATGGTTTACTTTTTTGGTAGATACTTCATATAAGCATACACCAACTGCTGTGTGATAATTTTCTGGGTGGATTATATATTCACGAGAATGCAATGTAACAAATTGCTTGTGCATTCTATTTGAATAAATGGCAGGATATACTGACAATGAAATGCAGGTGTATGAAAAGAGCAGGGCAGCTACTACCAGTAAAAGCTCCAAAAATAAATTCTTCTTGACTGTACGTTGTCCTTCAGTCTCATTTTGGACACCTCTGGCTGAACTCTCAAGAAAAAACCAAAAAACTAGCAACCTTAATGCAAGACAGAAGGTCTTAAATAAATGTGAAAACACTGACCTTTCTTGTTTTTTGATACTTCCTGGTAAATTACCATGTACAGTTGTTTAAATAGCTGCAGGAGGGGTAACTGTAAATAGATGCCTACAGTCATGTACAAAATCCCATGGAGTTAAAAGTTTGTTTCAAAATTACTATGAAACCAATTTGCATCACCACAGTAGCTAATGGTATTCCCAGAATCATAAATACCAGTTGTTAAACTGAAATGCATATTTCCACTGTAATAGGTGCAGTTGAGCTACAGGCATGAAAGCCTCTCTGCATAGCCCCTTTAGTGTAGTTCAGACCAACCCTGTTTTCTGAGGAAATTTAAATAACACCGTCCCTGCACCAGTAATCCTCTGTATTTTCTCAGAAAACTTGTAAAATTGCCAGTTACATGATAAGTTTTTGAGGATTGCATCAGAGCCTAAACTTGCAAGAGTTTAAACACTTTAAAATGAAAATTTGCTTGTAGACCAACGTAGGAATAAGACAGATGTGTAACTTTAACAGTAAGGCACACTTTGGGAAGGTTTCAAGAGGGCAAAGGCAATTCCATTTATAACTCTGAAGGAACACAGAAAGTTTATCTAGATTTGGGGGGAAGGGAGGGTGTGTTTAGAGCTTGATGAAGTCCTGAAATAATTTTGTTTCATGGGGAAAAATCAAAATTAGGATCTTATAACTGCATGTGAAGGCAGGCATTTAATTTCACAGATTTTGTTAATGTGAATATTTTGTGAATATATGATTTTTGATGGAAGCTTCATCCACTAGGTATATAGTTGTGTGAACAACTTTCTCTGAGTCCTTTGTCAGAGAAATGTGGAACATGCATAAATAGATCAGGGTAGGAGGTGAAGATGAAAGTAGCCTAATAGGCAGTTGGTTCCCTCAGAGAATTGTCAGGGCTTTTGATCTCACTTCTAGATGTGCATGCATTGATTTTGCCTTGGACTCTTCCCAGATGGTTAATTTTTGCCTGGGTGGATTCGTCATTTGTCAAATATTTCTGTATGTTGGGCAGTCCAACAAGAACTGCTGTACTGAGCTTCCCCTGGGCTGCTGCCTGCTGGAAACCCCAGGAGTTCCTACAGTGCACACGTGGAGGAACCACACAGTGCATGGAAACTTTTAGTTTATAAAAAATGTTTTACACTATACATTTGATCACCACATTCAGAGTATGTTTAATGTGTGACAACATTAGATGTACAGTGTATGCCCAGACTATGTGCATGGCACATGCATGTTATGTCTGGTTCTCACTGGAAGGATTGCGTTTCTGCTGCCTACACTGAGAAATTCCAGTTGCAAGCATGACAAGCTTTACCTAGCCCTCAGTTTCCACAGGTTATGGAGAGAGAACATATTAATGCAGGCCCTCTGACTTCAGGAATGACAATTGCAGGATTTATGGCTAATATTTAGTCTTATTTTTGATTTTTCAAGTGAAGTGGTAATGCTAAAAATCATAAAACAATTCAGGTTGGAAGTGACCTTAAAGGTGACCTAGTTCCAAGTCCTCTACCATAGACAGGGACACCTTCCACTAGACCAGGTTGCTCAAAGCCCCTTCCACCCTGACCTTGAACGTTTTCAGGGATGGGGCACCCATGACTTCTCTGGGCAACCTGTTCCTGTGCCTGACCACCCTTTGGCTGATAGGTGAAGTCTTTCTAATTGCTGATGATATTGTTACCATTTTTTCACTGACTACTAGTAGCTGCTTATTGCTTGTCCATGCAAATTAATTATTGCATCTTGGAAGCTTCTTTAATTCTGTCTTAATACATTGGATTAGATTTTGCTCACATTTGCACCAATACATTTCTGAAGTGCTATAACCAGGTAATAGCATCTTTGGCCCTAACCATGAAGAAACTGTTACAGAATTGGCAAAATGACTGTTACTTAGAGGTTAGAAAATATGCTTTGTATGAAATTTTGTTTTGCAAGAACTAATGCTTTTTGGTTGTTTTCCAGAATGAATTTATGTCTTTGATATAGGATGAATAATTCTTTGAAAATGAACATAAAGTTAAATGTCAAAGACCCCCACTATAAAATGAATTTCTGAGGTTTAACTCGTATTTGTAAGCTATGAATTTAGATTACTATAATTTACATGTATATCCAAGAATCCACTCCCCCCCGCAGTGTTTTAAGAATACAGTAGTGGTAATATTACCCCTTCTGATGCGAACACAAAATTTGGTGAGTCTGAACTAGCAGATCCTGATTAGTGTTTTTAGTTTTTTGGTTTGGTTTGGTTTGGTTTTTTTCCCATAGAAGTGGACCTGTCACAGTTGTGGAGAGGCTACTTTGTCACTAGTTTGCTCTAAGAAACAAGGTAAGGTCAGTAACTGGAGAAAGCCATTGTAAATGTTGGGTTCTTTGGTTGCACTTTGGAGATTTCTATAGTACAACTGAAGCTGGTTATGTGAAAAAGAAGCTATTCAAATTGATGATATGGAGCTCTGAAACACAAAGTTCTTAGAAGTCTTCTCAAGAAATTTTAGCAATTGATGATCAAGATCTGTGTGATTTTTAATCTAACTTCATTAGATGGTGGGCGTTTTTTGTTCTGAGTGTGGTGTTTTTTTTCTGTTAGTTTTCCCTAGAGGTCTCTGGGACCAGCAGCCTCTTGAGCAGTGTGTGAATAACACCCCAGGCTTGGACTGCACTTGCTGCTACACACGTCTTTAGAGAAGGCAGGGCTTCTCATTTGCCCCTGTACAAATACTGCTTGTGTATACTTTTAGCACTTCTGCTGTCTTTGAAACTTAGATGGGTCTGTCAGTAGGTGATAGTCTCTAGAGACTCATCACCGGAGTAGCCGTGTCATTAAACTTTAAACACACTACAGTAATTCAGTGACAATGGAGATGTGTGTTAAGAATAAGCTTTCAGTCTGAAAAAAAAGGAGACAGGCTCTGTTTAAGGAGCTACAGAAAATACGAAGATTATTATTAAGAAGTTTATTCTTGTATGTTGATATTCTGATGGTGAAAGTACACAATAATATGGCAAAGGGTCTGACAAAAATGGAAAAGTATTATTATACTGATAAAGATTTCTTATAAGGATTAGATTTCATGGTGACTGTCACTAACCTCTCGATTTTCCAAGGCTGAGCTGTATTTATTTTCAAGTAGATAAGCAATGGCTAGTTACTTGTTTTATTTTGGAATAGGAAGGATTAGAGTTTAAATTGCTCAAAAAAAATACATTAATTAGTAGGTATTTATTTTTCAAATGAAAATATGGTATCTAGGGAAAAGTATTTTGCAGAATTAAAACAAATCAAGATCACAAATGATAATAGAATGAATTCGTAAAAATATGTCATGCACATCTCCTTAAGTCTATTAAAATCAGGAAGAGGTCTTTTTATTGTTTAAGGATTATTTTAAACTTAAAATGTTGCAACGTTGTTACTTACTGTAGTTTGTAACATGTTACTGCATAATTCCTTTGAAATTGATGACAATTTTACATTTAAAAACCACTGCAAATGTCCAGATTATTCCAGTTATAATGGCTCAGATGTTTTGTGTGAACCTATAAAGAACTACAGAATTCTACCACACTCACATTTTGCATTGAGCGTTTATCATGTGTAGATTTGGCTTTTACCAACATGCCTGATGACTTTTCCTACATTTCCTGTATGATGTTTTTCAATGGAGAAGATTTTTTCAAAAGCAGTTAGCATTACCCACACTCTCCATAGTGACTGTTTTACTGGACCAATGGGATTTTTAGAATTTCAGCTGTCAGTCAGTAGCTGATGATTCAGTAATCTCAAAAACTGTCTCATCTTTATCTTTCTCCATAAATTTTTCTTTGCCATTCTGATCCACCCCTGATTGCCTAAAAGCAGGAAAATTCCTGTGCCAGCTCAGCTACTTTTTGCAGTGTGAAGCTGGACTTTAATTATTACCTTCAGAACTGGAATTCCCAGTTGGTTGGGAATCTGGAAAATGCTTTATTCTACGCATAGGCACAGCAGATCAATTTTGGTCCCCTGCAGAATTAAGGTTTTTCGTCTTCAGAAATTGCACCTCTTTTCTCTTCTGATTGCATCTTCTGCACCACAAAACTGCTTTGTGTATGTGTACATGCTCTGTATCTGTACAAGAGCTCACTGCATGCATGAGAAATATCTTTACAATTTTTGAGTTTATTCTTTATGTATTCTGCTACACTTGCATGCCAGATCCTTTTGTACCCTGTATTTGTTCTAGGAAAGAGTTTGGTTGGGTTTTTGTTTGTTTGTTGAGGAGACAGATGTTACCAGTGTAATTAATCTGGTCCACCTCTTTCTTCCTAAGCGCTCTTAAGATGTTGTCAGGAAAGAGAACAGATAGCAAACAGACTCCTTTTGCATTGATGTGTGTGTGCACATATATGTGCTAACACTGCTTTTGGGCTACTTGTCCTTAGTGACCATGCCACCTGCTGGGAATATATTGGCCTAAGTCAGAGCTCCTAGTATTGTTCCTGACATTAATTATCATGTATGATTTTTGAGTTTTAAATTGTGATGGTGCTGCCTGAAAATTTTGCACTCACATCTCCACTTTCAGCTCTCGGAGACATCTGTGCAGTCTTGCCAAATGCATCCATTGCTGAGGGTGGCTGAGTAGAGACAGAGCACTAATACAACACCCATTCCTTTCTTCTAATTTTTAGTGCCATTTGCAACTCCTTCTAGACAGCTGGCATATAAAATAGAATAGAGCTTCTATTTGATTTTTTGCACATTTTTGGCTTGCCAGAACTTTTATACTTCAGAAATGCATGAACTATTTCACAGTGCCTTTACAGGGACCCAAATTCCAATTCAGTATTGATTCCTGGCTAGAGAGGGAAACGCGAGAAGCCTAGATAGGGTTGCAGTAAATGCAGTGTGACTGGTGATCTGAATGCAGGCTGGAAGGCTGGACCTGTACCGACCTCTGATCTCCTAAACCGAAGGTCGTCTCCTCCTCTCACTGAAGTCAATGCCAGTTTCTTCAGTTTCTGTTCAAATTGGAGTGTACCACCTGTTTTCAGATTCCTAAAATTTATAGCCAATTTTAAACTTCAAATTTCCTGCCAAACACACCAGAGGTTCAACTCATGCAGCTTTCTGGCATCTGCCATGTTAATAGCTCAGTGTATTTCTGGATGCAATTCAGACAACCTGAACACCCACCAAGCAGCTCAGACCTCCAGCACAGCAACAGTGGAGCTTGGATTGGGATTTGGGCCTCAAGTTTCTGATTTTCTAATTTATTTTTTTTTTTTAAGCATCTATTCACTTAACATTCAGCAAGATACTAAAAGGCATATATAGATCTCATTAAGGATAGTCCATTGTTACAACTAAAATATGCTTAAATAATTTCCTGAATATAGGCCTTGCATTTCACCTTTATTACAAAAAAAAAGCACCAAAATGGAATAAAAGCAGAGCCATACAAAACCAGCTTTGTTGAACTGAGTTAGTAGCTCAGTAATTTAATTAAAGCTTGATAAAATTAGACCTACTGTGATGTTTGTTTTTTTTTTTTCCCATGGATCTCAATTACAGGTTCTTAAACCTTAGGGAAAGGCTAAGTTAATGATAATTGTATCATGTCTTTCTTATCTTAATTATTTACTTTCTTATTTTATGCCATACTGAATAGATATCTTTTTAGTTAAGCTTTATATGCGCACACTATAAAATATTTGGACTAGGCTTCAGGAATATGCATTTACTCACTGCTCCATGGTACATGCTCAAATTTCTTTATCATCAGACTTCCAAGCCAACCATTCCCATATTTTTTATATAAAGCTGAACGCAGGGTAATGTTACCAGGCCCTGTGCTTATTATGATATTTTTTCCATTGTTGAATCCACTTTAATAGCCAGTCTCACTTTCTCCAACACCAATGGCAGAACTCTCTTCAATTTTCCTAGCACAATTTGAGTCTTATAAGTAAATACTGCCTACCTGGATATATGGGACTACTTTATGAATCTCTTGGGACAGCCATACTATTTTTACTTCATAGGCTGCATTTAAACACATGTGGTGGGGAAATGGGTGTCATTTCAGTTCCTTCAAACATCATTAAAAATGCACTTTAATATGTGGTGCCTAATCTGAAGGTCATATGTTAGTATATGTGTAAGTTTCTGGAAAAATATAAATATTTGAATGTATATTTACATAAATATTATCTGATATTTTATAATTGTCATCAAACCCAATATTTATGCAATGACTTTCTCATGCTTGTTGGAGTAAACATTTTTAGTTTGGTTGTAGTTTATTGATCTTGTTTGTCAGTAGAACATCAGAATGTTTTGTGTGTTGCTTAAACTTTCGTGTGTCAGATGTCAGGTATCAAAAGCTTGGAAATCCTTGTGATGAGGGCTCTCACTACGTATTTATGCATACAAGGCCTTGACCTGAGTGAGATATTGGTCACAGCAGGTTTGGTTTTTATGGTTGGTTGTTTTTTAATTCATCAAAAGGACAACCACAGGGGAAAAAAGGTCCCCCTTATATTCTAGGTGTAAGTGGATGGCTTTAACCAGTGTTTCATTAGTAACAATTCTATCATAATATAGTTTTTAAATCATGTGTCTCTTGGTGGAATATGAACATTGATACTTAATTATGGTTTCTTTAGGAAGAACCCTATTTTTTATTCTTTCAATACATTGTAAAAATGCTTTTAAAGACTGAAGTGACATGGTCATAATTCTCAGTCCTGTCAGGTTGGATTGACTTTCCCAGTTATGAGCATTTGCGAAGGATGGGTACAAGCTTGGGCAGTGTCCTGGTGTCAGGAAGGATATTCTGAAGGATTAGTATTAATATATCTCTATATGTGGAATGAACCAGGAATGAATGCGAACCTCAGTCATTTCTTAAAGCAGTGGAACCAGCTGTTTCATGGTTTGTGTTTCTAATTCAGTTGGTTCTTAAAAATTCTTTTTGCTGTTTTCATCTAAAAATTAAGTTCTTTTTACTTTCAAATGTGGCCATGAGTTTAAATGGAGAGTTCTTTTCATTTTATGAAGTAAATCTGAAAAATTGCTATTCTGCCTTAATAAAGTCATTTAAAGCTTATCAGGACACTCACATGGAAACTCTGTAAGGTCTTTATCAATTTGATTTTACTCATTCTCGTAGGTGAACTCACAAAATAATTGGTTTGGTATATTTCTTTAAAATCATCATATACAGAAAAATGGCAATAGAGCTTTTGCAAGAAAATTTCTTTCATTCAGTAACTTTCATCTCAGTTTTGAATAGTTTAAGTGACGTAATGCCACAAAAATACCCAAGAACCTAGATCCTGCTTTCAGTGAACAAAAAACAGGTGTTGATAACCATGTTGTACATGGTGGTGAGGTTTGGAGAGGGCTCAGCTATGTGTGTAATACTGGAATTTTGGCTTATAAGTTTGGTGGTGTCGGTTTGGTTTGTGTGTTTGTGGTGTGTAGTGGTTGGTTGTTTTGGTTTTGGTTTTTTTTTTTGGGGGGGGGGAGGGGCTGGAGGAGGGTGTATTTTATTTATTTATTTTTAATGTATTTTATTTTTAATTTAAAAATTTATGGTTGATTTAAATGAAAAGAGCAGGAAACAAACTTTAGACTGAACTAAGTTTTGTGGTGTTCAGACTTGGCTGATTTGTGATTGGAATACAAAGGCTACTGATGCCATGTGATTTAGAGGGAACTTCTCCCTGGCTTGTATGAACAACTGCAGGTCACATGAACGTCTTAAACTTGTCTGAGCTCTGTTTTGTGTGAAATAAGGTGTTGCATGGTTTTCACATCTCCATTCAGTTCTCAGCATCTCCAAATCCTTCTTAACCTAAGGAGTAAGAAACCAGGAATAATGATAATGAGGAAAGAATAACATTGACTTCAATATTTGGGATATCGGCTATGTAGTCCCTAAGTTTTAGAAAAATAAATAGACTAATTTTACAGTTTTAATGGTGCTTTGGGCATAGCTAAATTTTGTCTGTCACTAGAAGCAATTTCCAAATATTTTTGTTCTTATGAAGTCATGAAGCTGTTTTTCTTGTCAAAAACACTTCCTAAGAAGCAAATTTTAGAGAAAGAAATAAAAGTATTGTGTGGGTTATAACATGCTCTAAGTACATGTAAATTATACCATTTACCAAAAGCTCATTTATACTAGTCAGATTATGAAGCTTAAGAAGCCAGTTACACTGAAGATTGAATTTAAGAATGTTACATTTTTTCTAAGGTGATAATTTTTTTTTTCTTTTCCCCTTTATGTCTGTGCTGAGATCTTGAAACCAACTCAATTTATTACATACTCATAATCTATTATATATAGGGAAAAGTGTTTACAATCCCACAAAGTTAATTACATAAAAGTTTATTGTCGTAGCAGCCAAGCTGTTACTTTTATTGCAAATTAAAATTCTAATTTTTTTTTCATTTTCCTGAAGTTTATCTGTAAATACAGTTCAGTTAGATGTGATCTTTCAGAATGATAAAACATTTTGGACAAATTCTAAACACATAGAAATATCCAATAAAATTCTTAGAATGTGGTGTTTCCCAGAGGAAAAGAGAACAGATGAGAGAAATAGAGGGGGAGTATAAGCAGACCACAATATGGAGGAAAACAGATGGGAGATGTTATGTACACAAGATTAAAGGTATGAAATGTACAGAAGAAGAACCATTTTTATATGCAGACATGTACCAGCCTCCTCTGTAGCTCTCCATTTGTGAAACTTTGACCTCTAAAATCACAGTGGTAAGCAGAGGGGAACAGTTTTTTATATAGCAGTATGTATAGCTATGCAGAGAATCAGAGGAAAATTCAGGCTGGAAGAAACTTCAGAAGGCCGTGTGGTCAAACCAAATCCTGAAGTATCCAAACTGCTGCTGTTTTATAAATTTGTACTGTGGCTTAAATATTGCTATGCTGTGAAATTCTACAAAATAGGTCTGGGAAAAATCAAGAAAGATAATCCCCTTGTCTGAAAGTAATGTCAACTATACTAAAGCAACTGTCAGAAGCAGCTTGTCCAACATATTCTTAAAAATTCACGCTGCTAGACATTTCCATAACTACTGCACATCTATTCCTGAGCACGGGATAGGCAACACACTTCAGCATTACAGCAGTTTAAGATGTCATTATACAATTTAGAATTACAGAGTGCTCACTGTATTAAAACAGCAGGAGACTAGTAGGCATAGCTTCAATTATCTATTGAATTCAAGATACTATCTGACTTTTGTGTTCCCAAACAGGTAAAATCTGCTACATTTATGCTGTGCTTTGAACTATCTATTGTCATAGTAGTCACAAGAGTATTTATCTCAGGATGTTTCAGCTGGAAACATTTAAATTGAGCGTAATTGAGAGAGGGTGAAAAAAATCATAATAAAAGGACTGATCCGAAAACAATTAATTGTATACTTGGATAATTATGAACCTACATTAATTCAAGGACTTTTAGATGATGAAATGAGTGGAATTGTGAGAAGTATTTGCCTGGATTGTGATATGAGTGCTGTTATGCTTTTGAAAGTTAGGCAACTGTTAGCTGAAGTAGTTCATACAGCTGTGAAAAGAGCTAATCCATGCAATTTACATTTGGTCAGAAGGACAGAAGGCAAAGGTCGGTGAATGATAGTGAAACTGGGATAATATCTGCATGGAGGCTTGGATTTTGGGAAGAAGTGCACAATTCAGCCCGTTAGCTCCTGTGTAAATGAACCCCTCCAGGCTTTCCAGAGCCGCAGAGTAGCTCAGCTAACACCAGCATTTTGCTAAATGAAGGTTGCCCTGCTATGCTGATAAACACCATTTGATTTCTACAGAGTGGCAGTGTAATGATGTCAGAAAAGCTGCAAAAGCCTTTGTGTGAAAGTCTCATCTTTAGCCCTTGTTGCTGCTAGGGTTTATCACGACTTGCTACTTTCGTGATGTTGGAGGCAAAAATATGCACTACTAGGTTATCAGTTATCACTGTCACAGCCCAACCCTCTCTGCTGCTAGCATGGGATATAATTATAAACATCAAAGAAAAATCAAATCAAATCAAACTGCCTACTGAGTGACTCAATTACATTTTCTGGTTACTAGATGTGATGACATGATAAAATACCATCATTCCTGGGCAGTCTTCAAGCAGTTTTATTTTATGGTCCTCTCTTTAGGCTCTGTCTCTATTTCCAATCTGCACAAGAAGGGGTATTTATTTGCCTAAATTTAGCCATTTTGCTTGGATTTCTGCATTTGCCAGCTTGTCTGCCTAGGAGAGATGGAAAGACCTTCAGAAGATTTTTGAGTAGGTGTTGAACTCTGAATCACTGTCTGGGAGAGCCTACTGAAGCCTTTTTTTCCTCATTTTGTTGAGCAAGTTGCCTCCTTTACATAATGGTTGAAAATTAGGGAGAGTGACTTTCCCCTGTGACGTACTGTGACCCCTCTGGCTCTAAGCTGATAAACTCCATGCCACATTTCTCCTTTCCTCCTTGCTGTTCTTGGGATGAGTGAATGTATGCAAGCAGCAAAGCCTGGACAGACCAGCCCTTGGCAAGAATAAAAAATATAAGATTGATACAGTTCAGGACTCCATTAGATGTCCTCTGGGACCTGTCTACTTTAAGCCTTCTTTAAATCTCTGGGACTTCACAAATAGACATATTACTTGTTCTTTATGGCTTACTATCGCTTGAGAGATAACAGCATGGAAATAAATGTATGAAGAGGCTTTTTTTTTTTTTTTTTTTTAAGAATAAAAAGTATGGCCCAAGGTCCTGCCTTCAATAGAATTCAAAAGCAAATGTCTAGGACAGAACATGAGTACAGCACAAATGTATATGACCAGCATCCTCTAGTCCTTTCCCAGCTCCAAGTATTTTTAACACAGAAACGCCTGAGGTAATATGGTATCTATGTAGTCAGTAACTGCTGATCGGTGTCTCTTCCATGAATTTGTTTTCTCTTTAATCCATATGGTAAGCAGATACAGAGCTCTACTGATTTTGTATGGAAAAACAACCCTTTTTTTTTGTTTAGAGCTTGGTTCTTGCTAACTTCATTTGAGGCCACTTGGTTCTTGCACTGAAAGAGATGGTGAATGAGCCATCTCGTCTTACTGTCTCTATGCAAGTCATAATTCTGAAGCTCTATCTGATTTTTCCTTTTCTACATTCAGCCTTCGACATTTATAACAGGCATTTCCCTACCTTTTAAACACTGTGAATTAACTCTCTGTGAATTTTGTCTAGCCCTGCATTTTGAGAGGAGATCAGAACTGCCCACAATACTTCCCACTGCCTCCTTCACCCCTTTATCCCATTCAGCAGGTTTCAAGGTTCATTTACATGACATCTTTTTGAAAGCTGAGTATTTGTGCAAATTTGGAACAGCATAAAATGTGTACAAACATCCTATTCTTCCAAATTTCAGGTTGCTGTTCTAAAGCCTGGGAACATGGAAGACTGGCAAGCGAAATATCACTAGGATAGTCTTGGGAGTCCGCGTGTGTGTACTTTAATAGCTTTATGCATGTTTAGTCTTAAGAAAATCCTCAAGAATGGTTGAAATAGAAAATGTAAAATTTCAGCCACGTACAGATTTTAGCAAATTTCTGTGTAGCTGAATGAAGGTTGTGGATTGAAACGCGCTACCACTTCAGTTGCTTCTCTGAAATGGAGCTGCATGTAAAAATGAGCTGCCAAATATAGGCCTCCTGCTTACTTTGTCTGACTTGTTGGCTGCTGTCTTTTTTTGTTCAGTGGGTGAGGAGGCTGGTGAGACAGTTCCAATGCTCTCCCTCTTTCACCATGTTCCTGCAATGCAGTTTGAATTTGCTACAGCACATGTGCTTTTTATAGGAATACTAATAATGTTCAAATGACCTCATGCAAATCAATGCTGAACCTGGTTACTCTTCATATTTTTGCTGTATTTGAAATTTAGTGCAGTGAAATGATATACCAGCTTATTTTCCTGTAGTAAAAGCTCTCTGGAATGAATTCTACAGGGCTTCTATGTGAACTGTTGCAGAAGAGTAAAATCCTATTATGGGATTTCTGAAGCCAGACTGAAAAGCTGACAAAAAGATGGGTCAGTTCAACTAATCATCTTTTTAAATGTATTAACATTACATTCAGGAGAGATGACCTAGAATGGTCAGCTGCCTGCAGTGTCCCTAGGACTGACACAACTACAACTATGGAGACTGTTCTGCAGGAGCACACATTGCTTCAGGCAGGCGGGTGCCTGTTCACATCTTTCCATGATGGGCATGAGAGATGAGTACAGTGACTTCACAGTTCAGTAACACTCCCATATCTTGCTTTATCCTGTGATTAGACTGAACTGGCATCTCCCAATGGATTTTATTCAGTCATCTTCCTGCAGAAGGTCTATGTGAAAAATACCTAATGCTTGACAGATGTGTAGCTGCTGTCCTGATTGCAATGTAACTGCAGCACAAGGCATGCAGCAGCTATTGTGTTCACATGACTGGCTTTAGCATAAGATGGCTACAAGCATTTTAATTGCTCTGTCCATCAGAACTTCACTAGTGATGTAGCAGAGGTGCTGATTAGGCACATTTTGGTGCTAATTAGCTGTTAAAGCCAATTTCATTGAAGTCAGAACCACCACTGTTTGAAATGCATGTGTTTGCTCAGAGCCAGGTTCCAAGTGATTAAATAACTACAGGTTTCTCTCTGAATTTTCCTTCACTGGCTTCCCAAGTTATGGTCTATGAATTTGAACAGCCATTCATTAGATCACAGTGGCCATACAACCTTCAGAAATGCAAGTATAAACTTGCAAAAGAACCGTGGCCCTATGATTTTGAAAATGGGAGTGCTAAGGGTTCATGAAAAAGGGCTGCTTCCTAGAAGCAGTAGATGACGTGCAACAGTACTAGGCAAGTCCTTAGCAGCAGTTCACAGGTGGTCAGAGATGACCTGGTGCCTTCAGTGGTGATGTGGCTCAGAGAAGGCAAGAGCTACAGCTGCTCATGTAGATAGAGATGTCAGAAAGAAATTCTGAGTATACAGAAGATTTGTTGGATTATTATTTGTGTAACAGCAAGCAGGTACTGGATTTTTGTATCTCGGGTCACTATCCTTTTATTTAAGCCAATATCAAAGACAAAGAGAAGGATGAATGAGGTGAAAGATAGCAAATCCTGGTCAAGATCAAAGTATATGCATGTGGACTTTCTGTTTGGTTGGTTGGTTGTTTTCCTTCCTTTTCTTGAGGGAGGAGGGGATGATGTATCAAATGTGTATATATAGTCCTGGTAGTCATTTATATAATTGCATTGAGTCACTGTTTTTGATGCACTGAGTTTTCCTTTCAAATGCATGAAGTTGGAGAGGATCAAGGTATATTATGTGACAGTGAGTGAGGTGTAGTGAAGAGTGGCGCTGTAGAGTTCATTGGTCTTGGGAGAAATGAGGAGCTGTGCCCAAACCAATTTTATATGTTACACAGACCACTTTAAAGCTAGTCCTGTGAGCAGAAGGAAAAATGGTTTTATACTATAGGCTAAATCTAGTTACAGTTGTGGTTAACAATCTGCTACTTCAACATTACGAATGTCGATCATGTTAGACAAATAGATATCTGGGGTGCATGTGAATTTCCAGTGTGTTAGTGATGCCAAGGTCTCAAAAGGATTTCAGCACAAAAGTACCATTTCATTCTTCATTCCTCACTTGCCTGATCATCTGTTGTTGCAATAGCAGGAAGCCATTGCACATTTTTTAACATCATGACTATGCTATAAAAGATGTTTACATCCCAAAAGAGGAGTACCTAGCTCTTCTCTTGAAGAACATTTGTTTATATGATGTTACTTTATATTGAAAAGTTGTACTGAGTAGCGACACAAACCCTTTTTTTTTTTTTTTACTGAGAATGCAGCAGATGCAGATTCCTACACATGTGGAGTTTTGTGCACATTCACAGTGGCAGATGAAGACATGATTATTTAAATGGTCATCTTGTCCTTTAAGTCAGACAATGTACAGAAAAATATAGACCAAGAAAAGAAATCTGGTAAAACATTTGACTTCATAAGACAAAAGCTATGTAGGAGAATGGTAAGGTTATGAACTTAACAGTCAAAGCCGTAGAAACAAACAAACAAACAAAAAAGTTACGTTGTGCTTTTAGTTTTCCACCCGCAGCTTTCTTGTTTCAGCCCATGCTTCCTTCCACCTGCTCCTCCTGGCTCTTGTCCCACCTGCCACTCAGCCTCTAGTCAGGGGAGCAGAAGCATTGAAACCCAGAAGCAAGAGAGTGTTTCTGCTTGTGCTTCTGTGCCTCTTGCCTGAGCAGCTGAGGCTGGAGCTGCTCAGTGCCAGGAGACCAAGAATTCATGAACTGCACAGGAACAGCTAAGTAGTATTTTTCACAGAAGTGGTGAAAAAACGAGTTCCCGGTCACAAGGAACACTCATACATAGCAAGCTGCGTAAGAAAATGGTTGTGTAGTGAATTTTGTTAATAGGGGCAGAAGAGAAGTTTCTACCAATGCTAATTTTTACAAATGACTGAAATAAATCTGATATAGCGTCTCAAAAAAGCTCCAGTAAAAATTGCCAATGTAGGACAGATAATATGGAAATCTTAATCTCCGTTTCTTGAAATATGTCAAATATGACAAAGTTCTAAAATTGCCTGATACTTCCATTATAACTGTTATACATTGCAATGCTAGACACCATAATGTTACCTGTAGGCAGTATTGCTTGCTCTGATTATTTTCATTTACATCTCTCTGCTGAAATTCAGTTCATGAGCTTTCCCAAAGTTTTTCAGCTGTATGAATAGCTGCTCATTAGGAACTATTTGCTTACTGCTTTTTACTGAGTTGCTTATAATCAAGAATTTTGGCATGAGGAAATGAATATAGTTATGTTCTGTCTTTTGGGGAAGGTTTAAGGACACAGATTTCTCTGTACATATGACTGTATATCAAACTATTTGTAGAAAGAAACCAAGGTTTGTTTACTAACATTCTCATGACCAAAAAGATAAAAATAACCAATATGTGACTGTGTGTAGAGTCTCGCTTTGTTTGTTTTTAGTAGCAAGCTGTTGTTTTTGGCAAGTTAAACAACTTTATGAACCTTCCTTTGGGTAACTGTTGGAATCTGTCGTGTTTGTGACATGAAGACCAGTGCAAAGTAACAAAACTCTTGAAGCAGGAGGGATCTTTCATGTTTCTGAGATTTGACCAACCACACACTAACAAGTGAATTGAATTGCTTTCATACTAGTTCTATTGGAAAGGATCTACAATAAAATTTCAGTATTAGCTACTTCAAGGATTAAAACCCACTACCTAAGTATACAAGATTGTGTAGACAACTAGGATGTTAGACAAACAAACAAAAAAGTCGTCTTCTTCTATGTTCACCTCTAGATTTTTGTTGGTTTTTGAATTTTACTTTTTGTCCCAATCATGAACTTTACAGTATCTTTTGTTTTTAACTAAAGCTAAGGTTCTCTATTAATGGCTCATGTCAGTAGCTATGCCTTTTGGAAACAAACCAAATAGCAGAAAACTTGAAGCAGAATAGAGAATAAGCAACACTGTCTTGACATTGCGCAGAAGTGTTTATTAAACAGCTCAGCCAATATCATGCTTCCAGCCTTGCTCTACACTCCTGAATCACTGGTAGGGTGTGAGACCTCGAGTTCTTAACAGTTTAGCTTGGATATGTGTTTACCTTTCATAGAAACAGAACAATCTTGCTTGTATTAAATGACTGACATATGAATTCAGGATTGCAAGATCAGATGTGAGGGAAACTAGGATATTTTAGCAAACAAAGGTCCCTTTTTCTAGTCTTCTCTCCAATTGAGGCTTACCTCTATAAGTGCAGAATTTTATTCTATCAAGTGAAAATTCAAAGTTTTATCTTTAGATAACTGTCGTACCTTCCTCAGAATACTCTCATACACAGTATTTATTTTGCTCTTTGGGCTGGTTTTACAGAGATCCAAATCCTGTCAGGCTGAGTTCCAACCTCCTCCAGCTTTATGGAGCATTTCCACAGGAAATGTTAAATTGGATAGATTTCATGTCTCAGTTCCTTGCCACCCCAGTAAACCATTAGCTGGTCTCAGTGCTTGGTTGTAAATTATTTTGGTTTTTTTTTTGATATTTCTTCTGTGACCTTGCTCTGAATTCTTGATCTGGCTGAAGTTTTCATTGTCTTTTTGGGTGTGTAAACTTGCAGAATCAGAACCAGCATCTGCTATAGCAGAAGTAAGTTCTGTGTAAATAGCCAGACTGAAAATAGCTGCATATCTCTTCAAAACAAAACAGTACAGTGAATAATATGAAGTTTTTTGGTTTTTTTTTTTTTTTTTTGAGCTAAGATAACAACCTGAGAGCTGAGCAAGTCTCAGCTATAGTAAGCTGGCCTACCCAACCATGAGGCCATCAAGGGAGCAGGATGGTAGTGGCAGGTAGGTTTTGTTTGCTGAGGACTCTTGAAGATGCTTGACTTTGACAGTCCTGGCATGTATGTTGTGGGGTTTTTTGGTTGTTGTTGTTTTATTTTTACTGTGGCACCTGAATTAATAGACACTTCAAAATTTCTCCAGCAGTGTTCAGTTCCTATCTATCATTGTAGTGTGGTGCTTTTCAGAATGATCAAGAGCACAGGGGCAAGGAAGTCACCATGGCAAAGATACATCTGAGATCATGTCACCTAGAAAGTCAGAGTCTCTACTGCTCTTCATCTCAACCCCAGTGTTAAACTCCTGCAGTTATGTCTTAGAGTTGGGATGTGGCATTATTGCAAGAATCAAAGCCTACTTTTGGCAAACAAAAATACTCTATTCCCTCCCCCGCTCCCAAACATTAAGGTGTGTGAAACATGCTCAGGGTGTTCACCTTACTTGCACAACAACCTGATGACTACCCTTCTGTGAAGCAATTTCCTGGCATGGATGAAGTATAAAAGGTGGTTTAGAAAGGGATTTAATTAAATTTATTTGTTTTAGAGCCTCCTGCTGACTGTAGCTCTGTAGTGCTAAGGATGGACTAATTACTGTAAGAGCTTTTGGATCCAGTAGAAGAAACCCATGGTTTGCAGTTAGTGATAGATCTGATCCGTGTTATGTTAAATATGTTCTAAAATAAATGGACATAATGTGCAGTGTGCTTACAAACAGGAAAAATCTTAATTGTACTATTTAGAATTTTTGCAGAAGTATGTACATGCCAGTTTATTTTCTCAGCAATTTCTAGTAGGATTAACTATTTAAAATCCATCTGATCTGGTTTTCATCTAAGGTGGTAGTGTTGTTGTGTGGTTTTCTTTTTTCTTTTTTTTTTTTTTTTTTTTAGTCACTTATTTTCATATAAGCAGGACCATAAGCCAGAGGTCAAATATTTGCATATTTTTTTTCCCTCCATGCCCCACACTGTCTAGAATAGAGACTCATGACCCACAACAGTGTATGTTCATAAGTACAGTATGTAGTGGGTGTCAAGTTAATCTGCAAAGCTGTCAGTCCCCTTCCCAGTGGTGGGGATTTAATTGCATATTCCCTGATTTGTGCCATGACTTTCCTTTAGGGGTCTGAAAAGGGATCCCATATTCCAAATTCCCTGGGACAAACTTTGAGTTCCCAGCAGCTTCCCCTTCCCTGTGGGGCCTTGTCAACCCCCCGTATATAGAAAGAGCATGTGTGATCCCTTTGGGTACGTGTAGTGTGTGAGACTAGAGGACTGTGATCTTCTTTGAAGGAGAAAAATAACCTCTGATTGCCCTGGCTGGAAGGAGCACCTTCCTCAGAATATAGCACAGTCATGAAAGAGTTGGTTTATAGGTTCATAATAAAAATGAATCTGTAAAAAAATCATGCAAAAAGGCACAGAAAATGGATGTGTTCACAGATTAAATCTTCACTGAATGTTCTGAGGCCAACACTTGCCTGATACTCAAAATGCATTGGGCAAAAATACACATTTTGTAGAAGATCTTCCATTATGTGTCCTTAGACCTGTGGCAGCAGAAAACAGCTTGTGCAGAGACTGTATTGGGCAAATGATGGCTAAAGATGTCACAGCAGTCACTGCTGTGTCCCAGGGGTTTCTGAGGGACACCCCTGCAGCACCAGCCCCTGCCTGCCCGCAGCCTCCTCGCTGGAGTGTTCTTGGGCCTGAGGTCTGAGGACTGCCCTTGCTGGGGGTCCCTGAGGTTTTGCCTCACAAATCCTTCTCATTTACAAAGTTATTCCTAGAATATCAAGGTCTTTCTCTTACCTAGAAGCAAGTCCCTGGTTGCTTTCTTTTAAAAAGTTTTATTTCTTTTAAAAATCCAACCTATCTTTACCTACCCAGTTTCACTGGAAACTTGGGAGGAAACACGCTTTCCCTGAGTCACAAATAAGACTGGTGTGTGGGTGAAAGTAGCTATTTAGATGAATAAATTATTCCCTCCCTTAATTACAAGGGGAAAAGTCATGTGTGTTTCCTTTGTAAACAATCAAGAACAAAAATGTGTAACATAACATTATCAGAAAAGGCTTAAATCTGTGGGATTTTAAGGCAATTAAAGGAACATTGCTGAACATAATGAAAGAAAGGGCCTTAAAATGCCTTTCATTGAGGAAACATTAATTCTTTGCCTTTCTACTTCGTTGTATAAAACTTGCAAATAGCAGGCAGTTATGTACTGGTAAGGAAGCAGCTGTGACAAGCTTCTCAACAGTGAATATGAGAGTCAACAAATGGGGTAACATCAAGGCATGCGGATAAAGGGCTTAAAGCTGTAAAATGTGGCCCAGAGTAAAGAACAAGTGCCAACAACTGCAGCTTCCATAAAACCTCTTTCAGGTAATTTCAACAGCTGGGTAGGCAGTTTAAAAACATCACTACGAGTTAAAAGTTCTGTTTTTCTGCTTCAGAAAACCACAGAGATCCACAAATATCTCCAGGCAGGTGGTAATAATGAGCTGATGAGTTAAAACTAACTGAAAAGTCTGTGCACGATCTAAAAAAATGTTCTGAATTTCATTCACTTAGAGATTAAGGGATATTTTTCTCTCTCATATTGATCCCCTCATCAGTGAATGTGTTTACTGGAAGTCTTACCTGTAGAGGCAGAAGTTGCCTGGTACAGATCACGCTCTAAAACGTCCTTCGCTGCTTTGTCAAGTGCTGCCGTAGGATGTTGATTTTTAAAATTTTTTTTTTTTTTAAGCTAAAAAATATTGTCTTGCCTGAGGATGCCATCCATAAATATGTTGGAGTCTTATCAGAAGAAATAATCTTGAAGACAGAATAGTTCTGGGGTTGTCTTGTGTGGTTTTTTGTTGGCTTTGTTGTCATCGTGGTTTGTTTTGGGTTTGGTTTTTTTTTGTTGTTTTTCTTGGTGTGAGGTTTTGACACAAATTTACATTATCTCACAGCCTCAGAAGAGCTCAATAGGCAGCCTTTAATTGTTTTAATTCAATTTTGTTGCTGTCGCTGTGATAGTTGAATCTGTTGTGTTCCATACAGAGAGTGACACTACACTTACCCAAAGCATGATCTCAAGCTAACATCTGCATCAATGTCAGTTAGGGATTTCAGACCTGACTTCTTGTTCAGTGTTTGGTCTGGAACTATTTTATGAAAAAATAGCTCACCTACTCCTTCTGCATTAACCTGTGAGACCCCTCAGTCCCTTATTCCTCTTTATGCAGGAAATAACTCTTTATTAAAGACATTTATGACATTTCATTACTGTAAGTGATAGACCTGTCTCTGTGTTCAGAGTACATCTTGGCTGAAATGTTCACAGTCAGCTGCTCTAAGAATACCTACCCCTTAAAGTATGTCTAGATAAAAACACAATTTCTTTATTTTGATGCAGTCCACAGTTTTCATGAAACAAGTTAATTATACTCCACAATTACCTAAATGTATTTCCTCCAGTTCATTACTTGTTTTGGGGCAGCATCTCAGTCAATATTTGTCACACTCGTGTATTCAGTTCTGATCGTGCACTTGCTGGATATGCAGGATGATCTTCAACAAGCGAGTGGAGGTCAGATATACTGAAGATTACTCATGTTCTTTAGCAAGGAACTGCTATAGCAGAGCCCCCAGCAATTGATGAAAATGTGGGAATATGTCACCTTGTAATGTTTGTCCAGCAAAAAACCCCACAACATTTTTTTATCAGAGGTTGGATAGCTATGGGTTGAGGATATAGTGACAGTGTTAGGGATGTGTGATCTCTAATATAATTAAAGGAATAGCCTCAATACAAAGCTCTCTGGCTTTATGCAATGCATGATGGTAAGACTAAGACATATTCTGTTGCTTTACCATATGAGAATTGTATTTTGGCATGCACTAGAGAAATGGGATTAGCTGCAGCAAAAAAAAAAACTTAAGTAAAAAAAAAATAGCCCAGCTTTTCATCCCTTATTGGTCTGAAGAGGTTTTCATATATTCAAGGGAAGTACTATTAGAAGAGCTGAAAATGAGGATTGGGGAAAAAATTGCTTACCAGTAGGCTGAAGCCATGGTCTTGGGCCATCCTGGCAGGATGGGAGGGAATCTGGGTGTAGAACTCTTCATGGCAGTCAGGCATCCCATGTTTTTTCTCCTTTGACCAGATGTGGCCAACTTGGTCCCTTGTCAGAAAGGCCACTAAGTGCATAAAGAGAACTCTGGCACTAAATGGAGGCAGTGTTTTAGAGGATCTGACAAGCAGGCTTGGAGAGATTAATTCAAACATGGATAATACCTCTCTTCTTCAGAGTGATAGTGTGATGAGATAAGACTAAGGGAATATGTAGAAGCAGATGCAAGCTCCTGATATGGAAGCTGGCTTGTGTGACTTGAGGAGGAGGACCTGTGTTTTACGACGCTTCTCTCCATCTTTCTATGCCAATCTTTCACTCTAAGAATGCAGCACAGAGGGAGGTGACCTGCTAAGCTTCTCCCAGCTCACTATTGATATTCTTTTTTTTTCTTAAGAACCGCATCAAAAAGGAAGCGATATGTTTAGCCCATAGCTGCTGTTGACTCATCATTAAGAATCACTTGCTTCCCCATATTAAAATTTCTTTTTTTTTTTTTCCTAATTTAGTTGATTTAATTTACATATTGACTTCTGGTTTAACTGCATTTACAGGTGCATCTTAGTATCTCTCCGTGTGTAATGACTTCAGGAGAATTTACAGAGTTCTTGTTATTGCTTCAAAGAAAAAAGATGTTATAAGTTGATTTAAATGAAAATATTAATGCACTAGAGTTTTGCCTGTGCAGAATTTGCTGTGACTTCTGTAATACCTGTATTTAATTTTCATATGGGGAATTTCACCTACTCACACTTGATTTAGCAGCATGTTCAATGCAACCCTCAAAGGTTATAGTACTTGGATTTTTGTTTCTGAGCATGACTTGTGTTTCTGCTATTACTAGGAAATTAGTCTGAACATAACTTCTTTGAATTTCTTTTTGTCAGAATCAGATGTATCATTTTGAAGGAACAAGCCCACAGGGCTTCCAGATCTTGCCAATGTGCACCAAATAATTTCATGAGCAATGTCTTTAATATCAAGTCTCTGCTCTGGTATTTTAATATTCTCAAATTTTACTGTACAATAACATTTCTGACAAGAGTGATTACATTTTTGGCATTAGGACAGAAAGCGACAGGTTAGATTTCCTGCAGTATTTTATCTGTTATTCCCAACTCAAGAAGGATTACGACATGCTCTGTAGGTTCACCTAAGGACTTATTCTGGCAATTTGAGTGAGATTATTAAAAAACTTTCCTTTAAGTACAATTTTTAATTCATAAGAATGTTAAGAAAGCCCACCTTTTCCATAGAGGCATCTGAGGTTTTGTGATTAATTTCTGCAGCAGAGTGCTACTCCTCTAAATTTTTCTCTGCCACAGAGAAATAGAGAATACAAAGGGATACCATCCATCATAGCTTGCATGAAAAAGATTTATACTTTTTTACTTTGACTAGTCAAAAAAAACTTGCAGAAAAAATAATTAAGACTAAGTATTTCAAACATGCATGCTTAAACCTAAACACACTCACAAATTTAGACTGTTGTTCTTCAGTTTTATTTTTAGAAAGTATCCAATCTCCTGTGGATGTTCTTGGAAGGCTGAGCTAAACAGCTTTCATGTATTGAAGTCCCCTCTTTGAGTTGTTAAGCATATGCAACTAATACTAGTTCTGGATATGTACCTACCCGATTTTAAGCATCCAGTTTGAAAAATGTACTGCAATTCATGCCGAAAGGTAGTTGTAGAGCCTATCTTAGACAGAAACTTATGGGTTCCCTGTGTCATGTCTTGCCACCATTGAGACAGAGTACTGCTGTCCTAATCTGTTTGCAAAATCTTATCTTGAGATTAGTCCTCAATTTGGTTATTTGAGCAAAGGGAGGAAGAAAAGTTGCAAAATACATGACATGCAGGAATCTAAGCCGAACTGTAGGATTGGTTTATGAACGAAAGGCTGTTTTGATTTGACTGGTATCACAGGAGAAGTCCAGTGGAAATGTTGCATGTGACTATGTGTGTCTGGAACACTTTAATACTTCAGACACCTACAGTGACCCTGCACATACAACATAAACCTTATTAATGTGTTTAATAATTCTGAGTTCAGGTCCACCTTTTGGCACTTGTAGCATTAGTGTAGAAGACTATCTTTTATATCTTGGCAGTGCTATTGCTATAGAAGATGACTTCTGTTTTTTCCTTTTCCTGCAATATTTGAGGAACTCAAACTTGTCAACTAGTCTCTCTCACAATGACCAGAATGAAGGCACACACACATAGGTTTTTCCTATTATGTTTCTCTAGTTTACTGGACTGCAGTAACATTGTTCCTCAATGTGGGATGGATGACATGGATGAAGTTGGAATGTTATTTTTCCAAAAACAAGGGACAAATGTCTTCAGTTGTATGTAACACATAGGCTGTTTTTGTACTAGGTCACGTGCATCCAGCCACATGAGCCTAGTGTTTCCAACACTGATATTCTACTCAGGTACCCATTCTAACCCTGAAGAACAGAGCAGGTAATGTGTAATTCTAATGCTTCCCTGAACAGCCAAACATTGAGCACAAATAAATTTCTCAGTTTACATTTATGTTTGCCAGACTATTGACTCCCTCATGTATACATGTTTTATGTTTGGCATTTTGTCTCTCTTCCATGTTGCAGGTAGGAGTGTTTTCAAAGTTGCACAAAAATGGGTGTCCTAAGTGTTAACTTTACGATGGCTAGCTCTTTCACACCCTTCTTTTTTTCTCAACAACAGGAAAGCAGTTGCCCTGAGTAACACATGAAAATTGACAGGAGTTACAGATGGCACTGTCAGACAACCAAACAAAAAATAATATCCCATCTACTGCAATTTGTCTGGCAGAATTTAGGATGCTTCTGTCATATCCCTGACACTCTGCTATACTTATCCAAAGCACATGGACACAACTTGTCATTTAGATAAGAGCCAAAGTGAACAGAAAAAGCAGAGACACAGTAAATTTATTATTTTGGATTGAATTCAGAAGGAAAACTGCTGCTGAGAGTTTTGATATTCACTTTACGTGATTCTGTACTTTCTGTAACTATAGTGACTTCACTCAACAAGGATGTTTCTGGGTTTTTTTAAAACATCCTTTTTTTCTCAAGTTAACATACAGTATCTCTTTGCACACTTTGTAAATGGCTTATCTATGCTCCCTATAAAACTCTGTATAACTGTGGCCTCAACCTTCCTTCTTCTCATTTTTTAAAAAAATACCCAAATAAACGGGGCAACAACCGCAATCTGTATGTTAGATGCACAGAGTCAATTCCCCAGCTTTGAGCCTTTTAAAGTTCTACACTATGTTCTGCACAGCAGCCATATGTCATTTACAACAGTGTGTTGCTATTTCAGGTGTAATTTGGTTTATATCACATTTATTTTTGGCAAGATGACGTGCACAGTATCCTGATTCTTCAATAATTAAAAAAAAAAAAAAAAGGCAGAAGCCCAAAACAATGAGCAGAAAACCAATCACCAAATTGGGAGTAAAGTGAAAATTCTGTTATCATTTAAGTTGGAATATATCCAGAATGTTAGTGGAGAGAAGTATTGAAAGGATTTGTGAAGAAACAGGTTAACAGTTTTGGAGAAGGAAGCAGAAATAGGAAAGCCTATTACATTGTTATTACAAGACAGGCTGTCAACACAGTGGGGAAGATTCACCCTATGTTACTTGGATCCTGAGCAGTCCAAGCAACTTGAGGGGAACTCACTTGTTCTCTGTGACCTTTTCTGGTCCCCCTCGTGCTCTCTATATGTCAAGCCTGGTTGGTCAGATGCCACCTCAGTCAGAGGTCCATGTGGCATTGCTGCTGCTCAGCTGGAAACTCATCACCTGTGTAAGGAAGCAATTGAAAGCTTCATTTTCCCATTCAGGAATATGAACCAGAATGGTAACTGGTATTTTTCTTCAAAAAGCATTCTTTCTTTTCTCCGAAGAACTATCACAATGTCTTAGTATCTTCCTTACTCTTTAATTTGTTCTTAAGTCTGTAAAATATTAACTTTCTGGAGCTAAAAGCCACTAGATACTGGTAGGTTTGGTCATAACAAAAATGGAGCCTTGGAGAAATTGTGTAGTGTGGGTGGAATTAAGTCTCTGTAGTTCAATATTGAAAAGAATAAAGGGAGTAAGTGTGTAATGGGAAATAGCTTGAGAGTATATCATTAGTAGGAACAAATGTAAGATGATGAGGACATAAATCCAAAAACTCTGAGAAAATAGGAAGGAGGAATAAGTCAAGCAACTCACTTTCTATATATGACACTACTATTTTGTTCTACTGCACTCTGAAGGCCAATGAATGTAGTAGGAGGCTGATGTGGGGCTATATCTTTCTTTAGAGTGCTCTCCCTGGAGTCAAAGTGAGAAACAATATGTATATTAAAAGGAAGAATTTGAGCCAGAATTTCCAACCCTTTACTTTTAGATTCATTAAAATGTACCAATGCAACTAAAATAAGTGACTCAAATAAGTGACCAGAATTCTGGAATAACCTCTGGTTGTCTAAACTTCTCCCACATAAAATCCAGTCTTTTCATACAGGAGTTAGGATGCTAATTGAGCCTGATGGGGAAGGGGAGGGGGAGGAAAAAGTAAGCTTGCTGTTATTTTTTTAGGAAAACTGCTGCTCTGTACCTTGAGGAAGGAGAGTTATAAGTAATTTCTCCTGAAACTTAAAGATATCATGTGAGGAAGAACTAACTGCGATTGTTCAGTTTGCTTGCAGTTCCCTGTGTGCTCATGGTAGCCATATGTAGGTAGATGATGGGGGAGACAGCAGAGGCACCTGAGAGAAGGAAGGTTGTCCGGTTACCTCTCATGCCTGCCTGTGTTCTGGTACAGCCCTACACAAAATGAATGAGTCCTTTGCAGTTGGTGCTTTCTAGAGTGTTCTGCTAGAAATGTTTTGCAGTGGCTTCTGTAACTCGAAAAGAGAAATTGTATGAAAATTGTTGTGCATTCAGGCAGAGAGGAAATGCTGATTAGAAGTGAACATTTACTTTCCACGTGATAAACAGCTGTCAGTGCACAAAAGTTGTCAGTAAAGGGCACAGTTTTGACTGCAAAGGCTCCCTTTCATGTGAATGTTTTTAGGCATGTACTTGGTAGTGATAATGATGTGACTGCAATTCTCTGTTTCTCTTCAGAGTTAGGAAGTTCAATAAAGGGGTGGTATCAGCTTCCACTGGTATAGTCCACATTGTGAGTCTCATCTCACTGGCCAGTTCCCCTTAGTGTATTGTAATGCAACAGGTTAATTTAGTCTCGAAAACAGATAGCATATGACATAAGAGGTTGTCATGTTGCCCAATTAAAAGCCACTGCCTGTAAGGCTCTATTGCAAGCAAGAAATATTTTCTCCACAGGAAACTATCAATATTAGTATCTTCCCTCTTTTTCTAGGAAGAGGTTATTTTTCCAGAATGTAATAAGTCAGATTACTTCTAGTCAATAGGATGAGTTGTGGTTTTTTAATTTATTTTTTCTTTGTTTGGTGTGTGGTGGTTTTGTGTGTGTTTTGATTTTTTTTTTTTTTTTCTTTTATTGTATTGCACATAGAGGAAATATAAATTTGAAAGCAAGAAATCTCTTCTCACTTATTATAACTACCGAAGTTTTTCCCTGGTAACTTTAAACTTATTGTAGTCAGAATTTTCAAAGTACATTTCACACTAGTATTGGAATGATTTTAAACTTCCAGTTAGAATTTGAGATTGTAAAGGTACTATTTGCAAAATAACTGCTGAGAGGAAAAGAAGTTATTTTAGCAAGAAAGTGACACATGCTGCTCTTCCAGAGGTGTGTCAGCAAATATTTTATTTGCTTGGTGATTCTCATGCTGAAGTTACTACTTGTTCTTCTCCCAACCCACTCTTTCCTGTACCCTGGTTACTTTTTACTCATTAAAGTTGGCAATATCTATTAGTTTCATATATCTTCCTGTAATTTGTCTTCCAGCTGATCAATTCTAGGTAAGTGTGGGGGTGATACTCACACTGAGGCAAGAAACATCCCCATGAGTGAATGCCATTGATTTTTGTAGCCTCTGGCTGCACAGAGACTGACTGCTCCTTCCTTCCAACTCTGCTGCCTTTGCTTCACTTCCTTTCTCAAGGCTGACTTTGCAAACTTGAGGACCGTGTTTTATAATGAGTTGCATTTTTCCATTCTGTATCCTATGGGCTAGCTTTAGTAGCAAAGGGTGTATGTTCGCTACCATATTGTTCATTAAATTCATGTTTGTTGGCTCTTTTCCTCCTATTTGTTTGTAGAAATGTTGCCTTCATTGGTGACATTTAAATAAGACATGTATCTATGATATATGCAATCCAGTTGCAAATATTTGAGAAGAGGAAGAAAAGGGAACTAAAATCGATAATGTAGGTTTATTAATTGTTTTCTTGGCTTCAATTGATTTTTAAAATTTTTTTAAATATAGACAAAACTGTGCAAGGGAGTTAGCTTTTTCATTTTTCTCTCTCTTTGCAATGCAATACAAAATATACTTAGCTATAGCCCATTGGCAAGCTGCCTTATAAGTAATAATGTGGTGGCAGGGTACTGCTGGAGATATGCAAGGCAGGATTAAATCCGCTGAGTACATATTCATACATAGTAATAAGCAAGGTACAGTCCAATCCACAGCAGGACGTAAATAACGGGTCCTGTGCCTTTGGCCACATAGACAATATAAATGAGAGAAAGCGACTCTGAAAGTGCTTAAAACATTGGAACAGTCCCTCTGCACTCTGTGCTTAAAGTAAGGTATGTGCTAATATTCCCCCTAAGAAGTAGTAACTTCAAGATGAAGCACAGATTTTACTTAGAAATATCAATCAGGCAGAATATTTAAAGAGGCTAGCAATAAAGTCTGAACAGAAATGTGCAATGGCTATTGGCTCAAAGAAATGCATCGGTAAGTTAAAACAGTTTGGGAGGCACAATAAGTTTCTAGAAAAAGAGTGGTTTAGCTATTACTTATGAATATATAGTTACTTGTCTTAAAATTACTGGCATGGATTTCAGACTGTTTACTTGAAAAAATGGTCAAGAGGTGGCACACAGCTCTACCCTAAGTTAATGAGAGTTTCAAATTTAGTAATAGAGTATTAGTAAGTATGGCATATATGAATAGGTGACAATTTCTTGGTGCGAAGCTAACTTTACTCACTACCAAACACCTGACAGGGGTACAGTCAAGAAATTTGAATTTATTTATAGCATTTGACATTTTACTCCATTGACATCTCATTCTTTTAAATAGAAGTTTAGGTTGCTGCTACATTGTACCCTTGAATAATTACGTCCAAAAAATAATTAACACTTGTACCCAGATGGCATATTTGCTGAACAGCATAACAGTGCTGAATTTATCTATAATGCCATCTTAAATCAGTAAATGCAATGTGTTTTCAACATGCCAGTTTCAGTTTCTTCACTGCTGGAAAAAGAAAATAGACATCTTTCCAGGTTTTGGAACATATTAAAAACCATCACTCACCCACCCACACTTTATTCACAGACCTTAACTAATCAAAATCCCTTCCTGGACAACATATCCTGCTGCTTGGTGTGGGCTGAGGCTTTACATCAGCTGATAGCGTGGAAGATGTTCTGTTTGAAGGGGGGAGGCTTTGGCACAGGTCTTTTATTTCCACACTCCATTAACTCACCTTTCAGAGAAAGAACATTGTTTATCTCTTGTAACAAGAGCCTCATTTCAACCAGCCTACGATGAAGATTCACAATTCACTCACCAAAATGCAATCAGAGTCGGGAAAAAAAAATCACATATCACTTCAATAAACTTTTCATTTATAACAGGTTCAGTGTGGTTAGATTACTCATAAAACAAACTTCTGAACACAGAAATTCAGCATGTTACCCAGACCGGTGCTGAGTGACTGAGAACTGGGAACTTTTTATTACATTGACATGAAGAATTTATATATAAAGCATACTTTACTTAATATTGGCTGCATAAATAATTCAGCCGAGAAAGAAGATGGAATAGTAGATTTGACAAGCCTGATTGCGCTCATGAAAATGTGTGCATATACAGCTTAAAAAGAATGTAGTCAGAACAGGCATCCTAATGCCACTGTTATCGCAAGTTACTGAAATGGGAGAAAAGCAGCCTTAGCTTTTCTTTGCTAATAAGATTTGGGTAGCAGCAGCAGCACCAAAACCATCAAGTCTCCTGTGCCCCATTAATCATATTTATTGTGTAAAACGGTGTTTGATTACTAGACTGATTACTTGTGAAGTGCCTCTGTATATGTGCACACTACCTAGAGCTGGGCTGAAAATACCCAATTGCCGTGTTGGGCGGTTTGGATTTTGCTCCTAATTGGATGGAGCTCTTGTGGGCACTTGTGCAGATAACTGTTTGCAGAGAAAGTCCATTTCAGAGTCTGCCTGGCCAAATCACAAAATGCACTTTATTACTTTTTCTTATTTTAACACAGGAGCTAGACTCAAAACATCTGAAATCACAGCAAGCTCATGTATATGTTTTTTCAACATAAAAAATTCAATGTCTCAGATTTTGTTAAGTTCTTCTGCTGTTAAATGAGCTAATGAAGAGGAGCTATGAGAAAGGTTAGTCCACATCAGAAGTTTTTAGGGAAAAAGAGATACTGTCTTCAGCAAAATGGTCCCAAATGTGATGTTAAAAACCTAGTTGTGTAGTTTGTGCCCTAAAAAGAATGTTATAAGAAATTCTGCCTTTTTCTATTTGGCTTAGGCAGGTTCTGACTTTCTATACATACAGTTGGTATACATTTGGTTTTGCCTTCAGTGAGTCTGTAGATGGGTTTCCCTTCTGCGAAATGGCTTCAAGAGGGAGCAGCCAGGTGCCGGTGCCCCCGCAGTGTGAGGAGGACAGGAGAGACAAGGGCCGTGTGTCCTGCCCGGCAGAGCTGCCCTGTCCCACTCCTACCTGCAGGATGGGAGGGCTGCTTGGGCAAAAGTATAGCTAACCAGCCCACGTCAGTTTGAGACAGTTGTTCTAAAAGAGCAGAATCTTATGCTTTGGTTGGTTTGGGTTTAATACAGACTTCAAAGGGGTGGTTCAGATTTCCCCAGTATGGGGAGAGGAAAATATAGTTTTTACCATTTTCATTGAAGTTTGGCTCCCTGTTTTGTATCAGAATAACTGCCATTACTAGTATCTTATTCCTTCCATCTCCCTGCTCAGAGCTCCACAGCCCATCTGGAATAGACAGGAACACAGACTTTTAGCTCCAGGTCTGTCGAAGAGAACTTGGAAAGATGTTTAAGCAGAAGCTGTTCAGGTAACACTAACATGCTGAATTTGTTTTTATGTCCTAGCTTGACTCCACTTTATGCGGCTTCTGTTCTGCAGATGCCTGTGTTGCCTCTCTCCTGGGCTTTTAGTCCCATGTTCCTGTCCAGGGCCATGGCAGGACCAGCACATGGGCTGCCTTAGGGCTCAGTTTGTCAAACTGCACACATGGGGACACCCGTATGGAGAAGGAGGACCGAAGGACTGACCTGTCTTTGAACATCTAACTGGATCTTCCTCTGATTACTTTAAAATATTAGAGAAAAGTGTATTGTTCAGCTTTCCAGAACACCTGAGATGAAGGCCAGCACAGAAATTATGTAAGCTTTCTTTATGAGGGGAAAAATTATAATTTACTGTTTATTGCTGTCATATGCAAACTTCAGACTGGGAATAGTTTCACTGCAAAGTGAAAACAGAGGTGAAACTTTAGAAACACTCTCATTACTGAGATAGTATTCTAGCACATGCTCAAGGAGGATACTTTTGAGTATACTGTGTGTTCCTGCTAATTTGAGGTTGGAAAGGAGGTTTGTTTTGTTTTGTTTTGTTTTGTTTTGTTTTGTTTTGTTTTGTTTTGTTTTGTTTTGTTTTGTTTTGTTTTGTTTTGTTTTGTTTTGTTTTGTTTTGTTTTGTTTTGTTTTGTTTTGTTTTGTTTTGTTTTGTTTTTAAGGTATTTGTCGAGGGTTAAGATTGCGGGGTGACAATCAAACCCTGGCAGATGTATTGTTAACCTCCTCTCCCCCCCACTTCCCCCTTTTTCCCCTCCCTCTCCCCCCTTCCCACTCAGGACAGGTGATCGGGGGGGAAAGAAGGACAGAGAGAAGAGAGTTGGAAAAGTTAAAGATGTTTTACTAATGCTACTAATAAGAATAGAGAAAATAATACAAAATATACAAAACCAATCTTGTAAGTCTCAGCAACTGCAGAGCAGCACCCAAAGTCCTGGATTGGACTCTGCAGCCGACCGGAGCTGGATTCAGTCTCTCACTAGGCCTCTGTTCGCAGGGACAACCAGCAAGGTCCTCTCCTAATGTTGGCCATAAGCAGAAGGGAAAAAGGAAAAGGGACGAGATCCTCATGATCTCCCACTTATATATGAAGTATTCACGTGAATGGAATGTTATACACCATTGGTCAGTCTCTCGGTCATCAGTTTTCTCATTGCCCCTCTCGCGAGATGTCCATCCATGCTTATCAATAAGTTTGCATTCCATTGCTAGGTTTACCAAAACATGTGTTGAGTTCTCCAGGAAAATGCAGCTAACATGAAGGCTTTAGCTGACAGGCAAATTCACTAAAAGAGAAACTTGTTTTTAACAAAACCAGGACAGTATTCTGTGTAGATCTGTGCACTTTTAGTCATTCAGGGCTCTCAGTTAAAAGGATTTGAACATGCTCATCAACTCACAAGAATGCAGCCAATATTCCACTGCCACCTGAACATCTCTCATTGTCCGTATTTTGTGGTAACTTTTATCCTTTAGAAAATTTTAAAACACTAAACTTTGCTACAATGGTGATGAAAATGAAGGCATGATATATTATATAAAATGTAATATACCAGCACTCTGTAGAAACTTTTTTGTTGGCCAAGAGTAAACAAAGTCTTTGAAAGAAGCAATTGTGTGACATAAATAATACAGTAAAAATGTATAGTCCAAGCAAAGAGACTGAAATGTTCACTGCAAGAGCTTTGTTGCCACATATAATCAAATTCTGAAGAATTTGGTCTCAAGACTAAGGTTAAAGGCTGAGATAATAGATAGTATTTGTAATACAATATTGGCGTATTTTGAATTATTTAGCCATAAGCCAGATGGACCATTTCTAAATGGATTTTGCAACCCAATAATTGAATGCTCCCATTAACCTTTTCACACTAAAAATGTCAGACGTCACATCGTGCCCTTGGCTTTCTTGGGTAGGCACTTTCTTTCCTACAGAGCTCAGTGTTTATCCGTATAGATAACACAGAATGCAGCAGCAAAACTTTATATTGACTATTAATGGATACAGTGTATTGGCATCCACTCCTTAAATGCAGGATGATAGAGACTTACTACATTAGCTTAAAGCCTCAGACCTTTTTAGAGTTCTTATATATTGCAAGTGATAGAGGAAAGAATTTATAAGATCAATTGAATTATCTCTTTGTCTAAATAGTAATATAATAATACTAGCATTAAATCAATGTACTTAATAGTTACTTATTTTTCTGGCAACCTATTTCCACAGCACAAACTTTTTTCGCTAACCAAACTGGAAGGAGCTATGTGAGATTGCTGAGAGTTGCTCCTGGTGAAGATTTGCCTCTGCAGACAGTCCAGCTTTTAAACAGAAATTGAATGTGGTGGTTGGGAAAATGTGCTTTGAATGTGAAACTGACTGAAATGGCATTAAGAGTTTGATTACACAAAAAAGAAAACTATGCGAAGTGACCTCCTTTTGTGCCCTGTCTGCTCTTGGACTTTTTAGTGCTCCTGGTCCTGTAGGTTGAGTGTTTGTGGGCAGTTTATTTGAGGTGCAGACAACACAGCTTTCTGGGGTGGGAATCCTGCTGAACACACACTGCTCATGCAGCAGGTGTCTTGGCAGGGCAGGTGTGCCTGTGTGTTGCTTTGTTTGGTACACGCAACTGTCTCCAAGGCCTGATTGCAATCTTCTTTTTTTTTTTAATTTTGATGATTATATTTTCAAAAGTGGCATCATTCTTGAACTCTTGCCTTTTATTTCTCCTGTAGCTAGATGTGAGAAGAATACTTAAGTTGTAAAGAGAGCAAATGTGATATGAAATTCATCAAGAGGCAATAAACATAAACTTGATAATGTAATTGAATGTGCTTCTGCATTAGGCATTATTTTCTGACTATAACTGCAGTTCAGCTCTGAACCCTTACTCAGTGAGGTCATTAGTGGTGCAGTTAGTGACTGCACTAGGGCCAGCAACAAGTCCTCAAAGGGGGAAAATTAAAACAAATGCCACTGACTCAACAACTAATTGGAGCTTTTGCAAGCTGAAAATTCCAGCAAATTGCTTCTCTGTTGTATCCTTTCAAAAGCTTGAAATTACAACTTTTCTCTCCTCCAATGATGTTATGGTTTTCCATTTGAAAAATTTTGACTTTTCTTCCTTAGCTTTTTAATGGAAGATAAAGTTGCAGGATGTTTTTATGTTACTGATCAAGCTGGGCCTATGCTTTATCTGTGGCTGATCATGAATTTTCAGGGTATAAAATATCATAGATATTTTGTGTGTATGGGTTATCGTTTAACTGCTGTTTTCATCACCCTTTTGTTAAGGCAGTAGATGTGAAATGGTTAGTCTGCAGATTATGTTGTTCAAAGTGTTTGTGATAAAAAATTAACAGTTTAAGCATTGGTTTATGTATAAATATTGACAAGCGACTTGCTAAATTTACATAGAATAATTGTCATGAAATAAAAGGTCCCCAAAACAAATTATTTCTTACAACAGTTCAAATTTAAAGGTTATACAATGGGAACTGGATAACACTTGAATGCATTTTTAAATGCATATATTAAACTCTTCTTATTTTTATAGGGCAGTAATTAACTCCACACAGGTCTCCATGAGGCAAGATGTTGTCTGACATGTATAGGGGTGAAGGCAGAGCTAAACCAGAGGTTTTATGTTAGCAACTGTATGAGGGATGGAACGCATGAGGAAAAAAATGTGAAAATGGTTGGTGAAATATAGGTGGTCTTTTCTGTCATCAGACTTTTCTTCTTTGTAACTCTTCTACAGAAAGAGTTCTCCAACATTAAAGACAAATCTATGGGAGGAAAGGGAGATAGAAGGGACCCTCTGCCACCTCCTGGTGCTCCACTCCCCAGAACCTCACTCAATTTGTTCAGCTTGCAGATGGAGAATCAAATTGGACCAGTGATGAAAATGTGCAGCAACACTGTCCAAAATGAGTGATACAGCTAGGCTACTGTTAATTTATAATGTTATTTTAATTTTAGTTTGTACCTCCAGTAATCTCTGAAATGAATTTTGTCCATAAAAGTAATATATAAACATATCCTTGGAACTCAGAGTGCCCTTCTAGGCCAGGTGCCTGGCAAACTCAAGGAGACCAGTGAAGAAGTTCTGGCTTTGTCCTCTGGTGGCATTGTTTTAACTGCTTGTGAGTATGAGAGTCCTGTTCAACAGCGATACATAGTCTGTGACTGAGGGGAAAAAATATCAGTATCACAAACTGCTTCAAAATAATCCAGCAAAGGAAGTGAAGCAATTCCAGCTCTGGGATGAGTAAACTGGCACTGAAGAGCTTCTCTCTTTGCATTAAAAATGATAAAACAACAAAATGCACATTTTCAGCAGCTTGGAGTTCTAAGGGATTTGAACTACGCTAATCTGTTTTTTCCTTAATGCTAGTTGCAAGGTACTGGGGACCTATGTTCTAATTAAGAAAACATTTAAATCTTCTTTTTGCTTCCAATAGATGAATAATTTTGCTGAGGTCCATAGGGTGGTTTTAAACCTAAACATGCAGAAATCCTGTGCTGGCATCTTTACTCTTCCTGTTTCTTCCAAGCTCACTGAGGCTTATGTTAGAGAATGGGATTAATTCAGTTGCAGAGACTCTGGTCAGGCCCTTTTTGTCACAAGCCGTGCTAGAGAGCTGGTGGCTTTTCTGTGAGTTGCTTAGCAAGTCCTGACAGTGCTGCAAGCAGCCCCAGGCAACAAAAGGGTTTTGGGGTGAGAGAGTAGAGAGGAGTGAGAGCTGAGGGGCTCCTGGATGTGAGCTCACGACTGCCCATCCTGCTGGAGTTCAGTCAGATCTGGGGGTGCTGGGGCAGTTCCAGGGAGTGACAGCTGGGGCTACAGGAAAGGGAAATGAGAGGTAGAGGGAAGAAAATTGGTTCTGGCTGACAGCTCTGCATTCTTACCTGCAGCAAGGCTGTAGGATGGGTTTTTCTTGCCAATCCTTTTTTTTTTTTTTTTTTTTCTGACATGCATCTCACGAAGTGTAAAGGGAAATGCATACAGCAAATGAACAGTGGGAATGAGCCTGTGGTGCTAGCATAATTAATTTTCTTGTCATGTTACATTGACTGAATTGTAAACAACATGACAACCACCTGGTAAATTATTCCATTTCTCTTGCACCTAAGGGAGGTGGAGATAATAATTTTCCTAGCTTGACTTAGTTGCTGCTTCTTCACTGTATAGAGGTGGTGTTAAAGGGCTTATGCAGGTCAGGAATATTGAAGCACGACTATTTTAACACTGGGTGGCACATTCCTTGCTATTTGTAAGTATTTAGATCATGGAATATATCAGTTCCTACTTTGCACCTTCCTGAAATTAGCTAAACTCTTTAATCTGCCTTATAGAAACCACAGACAGAAGACTGCAAACTTAAATCTTATTGCTTATAAGATGATGCTAAATTTTACTCTGAAAGTAATATAGGTGGCAGCTGCTTATGCCTGCATAAAATCCAGAGAAAAGGGGAAGTTTTTGTTTTCAATTTTATTCCTCCTTGTCACTGTAACTCTCTCTTTCAAGTTAGACTGATAATATCACCCACCTGTCTTTTGAAATTTCTAGTTTTAGTACACAAAGATGATTAGGTTTCCAGTTGGATTTACTTCTATATTACAAAAAAAAAAAAAAAAATCCAACCAAATAACAGCCTCCTCCCCAAACAAAACAAAATTAGCACAAAAACAACAACAAAAAATAACAAACCCGTGAAGCAAGAAAGTTCCCACAGGGAAAGCATGAAATACGCCTTTCTTTTGTAGTGGCCTATCCCCAGAGCAGGAACTGTCCCTGCACTAAGAGACAGAGGCTCTTGCATTTAACAGCCAAGTTTGAATAAACACAATGTATTTGCATCCTATTTTATGCTTTGATGTTTCACTCTATTTTCTCGTAGTTTACAATCTCAGTTAAAGAGAATCCATAAATCCTGGACTTTCTGGATTTCTGTCGTAAGGTAGGCAATGGCTTTGTGAATTTCTCAGTACATTTCCCCCCAAGTACAAGTTCACAGAAAAGAAACTTTCTGTGGCAATGGGTGTGTTCTGCCAAAGCTTTTGTCAGAAGGATCTTTTACATTCCAGCACGGAGTTCCTACCTATTCTTCCCTCTTCTCTGTTCCTAAATAGTCTCTATATTGCTCTAATACTTCCAGTTTTCACTTGGTACTTGGAACTCTAGAGCCTTTTCTGCATTGCAGATGAGTGCTGAAGTTTGAGTGCTGTAGAGTAGCTTTTTGTTTTGGTGCAAACAGAAAAGAAATGTCAAAAATTTGCTATGTAGGGGTTTGTTTTTGCAGGAAATTTTAATAATGACAACTGAAGGAAGAATCTTTCTACTAATCTGAGACACTCACTCATCTATTCATCTTATTACATCGGCAGAATTTGCAAGTGGAAGGTCAGGGAAGTGTGTTTGTGTGCAGGATGCTCACAGAAGCGTGTTTGACCAGCCATGGCAATGTTGCGTGTTGCTTACAAAAGTTACAATCACCAGTTATTGAGAGGAAGGCACATAAACCCCTATTATAGCCAGTATTACAATTTTGTGATGACATTAGATTCTTTCTTAACATAGGCACAAGTAAACTACATCCTGTGTCTTGTGAAAGATCTGGAAAATGAACTCTAATCTTGCACCTTGAACTGTGTTTTTTTTCTGCAGCCCACCTCAGGTAACTGCCACTAAAGCCATATTCTGTGCTCTTACAAGTTTCAGTGGAAGAATGGGCATCTGCTTTGCCTTTTGGTGTTCTCACTCTTATATTAGTAGATCTGTGTTAAATTCTCCCTTTTCACAGGTTCAGTTTCACAGTTTATTTCTTTTTGGTTCCTTTCCTGATCTGTATCACAGAGTATAATCATTGCCAATGAAAACAGCATTGAAAAACGTTAAAATACTAAGCTAGTTACAGCAGGAAAGCGAAAAAACAGTCCTGACTTAGCAATGCTCATTCAAAAGATGTTAGTTTATTGGTATATTTGCATGTTCTACAGGGAAGTACATAAAGGAATTAAATGTACAGGTTGTGTTTATAAAGCTGTGAAGTTTAATGACATAAACTTAAAGTGGAGATGTCATAGCAGATGGAACCTTGGAGTAGCTACTGTATGAATGCTTGTATCAGTACCACCAGCTGTCAATATGTTTTTGGATCAGTTTACAGAGTAACTTATCTCCCCAGTCAAGAATAAACAAACCAGGCTAAGAATTTTGCTTTCAGAAAGAAAAAAAAAAAAAAAGCATAGACAAAATTTAACTTTACTAAGTTGAAACAACTTAGTATAGTAACCTTAAATAACTGCAATAATTCAGATTACTTCAACAGATTTTATGCCAGTCTACCTACCTAATATTCAATACAATTGATCTTTCTGCATGAGGTATAATGACTTCTATGGGAACAATTTGATTCATGTGGAAGGCATATAAAACACCACAGACCCACACATACAGAAATCTTAGTAGTCTTCCTGCATCCCTAAGATTGTTTTTGTGTAACCAAAAATCTTTAATTTTGAATTGTTGCATCTATTCGTCAGTACAACTCCCCTTATTCAGATGGTGTCTCTAACGTTGTTTTTCCCCATGTTGTGCTTACTGTCAGCATTTGGCATTAAAACATTAACTATTTGAAGAATTCTTCTGTGAGAAAGTCCATTGGATCAATGAGGCCATTTGTAGTGTGACAGAACATGGAATATTTATGCCTCAAAAAATACAAAAGCTAGTTAGTGTAATGTGGTGTCTCTTAAAAAACTTGGTCCTTTTCATCTTACAGTATGTTCTCTCTGTTATACAACCAGCCTGGTTCTGAATGCATCTGGGGAAACATTGTTGGAAGAAGTTTTTAGTGTAGATGGAAAAGGCATGAATGGTGAAATGCAGTGGGAAAATAGGGGAAAGACAAAACTTTTTTCTTCCCTTCAGGTCAGAGGAAGATTTTGTGTGTTGCAGGAGAGAGAAGATGGTGGCAGTAGTGCTTATGTGTGTGTCTGTATGCATGTGTGTACATCCAAATGTGAAATCAACTTTATCCAAGTCATTGAATCTTGAGTATCTATGTCTTTATATCCAAACTGATGAAATGTGCTTTCATATTATTACTGGGTTATCAAATCACATGTGAAATTAGAATAACAAGCTTATCAAATGCCTTTCTAATATGTGCTGAAGAATAAAAAGCTGCCATCTGGGGAAGGACAACCGACATGCGCGTAGTGTTCTTGAGCTGCTGAAATGGTATTATCCTTGAAATACGTGCTATGGAGTGCCTCAAACACAGCAAAAAATGGTACTTTACCTAATTTTTGACAAAGATCAAAGAACCATAAAGAAGCAGCAGGTTTACAGAGATAATTATGAATGTATTCTTTTTTTATCAACAGGAATCCAAATCAGCAACTTGCATGAGTTATAGTGCATGTATACACATCACAGAACGACACACAAAGATAATATTATAATAGGGATATAAGTGAATTTGCAGTAAATGAAATTAACCAGGTGTCAAAAATAATTGCAAAATCAGAATATTTTATTAGATGCTCCATAACCTACTAGCATGCAACTGAGCAATTGCACTTATAAAAAGAGCAAAGGCAGCTATAAAAATATAAAAGAATATGTGGTAAATGGAAAGAAGGAAACAGGCATTGAAGACTTAAACTAGAGTCTCAAACGTAGACAGTTGATTAGATATGCCAAATGTCATGAGAAGATATACATATGGCCAAAGAGCAAAGGATGATATTGAATCTAAGTATATAGGGAACAAAAAGAATTCCAGCCATTCTTTCAGCCTGTTCTTGAGGTATGTTGATTATTCTTTTTTTTTCTTACCTGGGGCTAAAAAAAAAAAAAAAAAAAGACAATATTTTATCAATACAGGTACTAAAAGTACCGGAATTCACATCTTAGAATGAGCTGGAATTCTGTAAGAAATTCATATCAAAAAGTTTTAAGAGGGCTGCCTGAGAAGCTGTGCAGCCTGCTGGCTATTAATCTGTTCAGCTCATTTCAGAACACTGGAAGAATTGCCTAAAGTGAGGAAAACTAACACTGTGTGTTTGTGTGGTGGCTGGAGGTGGAAAGGAACGATCAGTCATTGATCCCTTGTATAGTTTTTGAATAGCTGATATAGGATTCAATAATAAAGCATTAAAAGAAGGTTATGATAAACGAAGAAATAATTTTATTGCTAAACAACCAGAATGCAGAGTTAGTTTGAAAAATGTCTCTTCTGACTGGGTTACAAGATTAGCTTATGCAGGCAATACAGTTGATATAATTGTTTTTACAGAAAGTATGACCTGATAACAGTCAGCATTTTGACTATGAAATTAGAATGATATAAAATTAACCTGAGAAGGGATTAAAACCTGGATAATTGTCAAGTAGCAATCACTGTCAGGGAGCTGCCTTGGTGGTTCTTGCAGACTGTGGCATTTGGCATTGTTGTTATTTTCAAAGTAGTTAACGGAATGTTAATGCTCCTTGTTCCTGGAGCATCATGTCAAATCCTGGGGCAATAATTCCAGGAGAATCTCAATAGGGAATACTCAGCTAATGGTGGCAGAAGACTAGAGAGGTTTCACAAAATCAAGTATTTTAGTTTAGCAAGTAACTCCTAAACTTTCTCCTAACACTCTTTTTTTTTCTTTCCCTTTCCCCCTCTCACTTTAATAGACAAGATAATGTATCAGTGTAATAATGTGTGGGTTGAGGTTGATTTTCTGCTGCTGGCAGTTTTGAAATCAGGCTTGTGTGTTGATTGGTTGGTGTTGTCTGTCTTTCTGCCTGAAGATTAACATTAAATTTTGTTTGAACATTAACCTGTCTTCAAACCATGCTTCTATATTCAAACTCTCATCTGTGTTACTTGGGAGAGCAAACTATACATTAACAATAACCCCAAAATCAGCGACTCATTTCATCTGAACAAAATAAGGTTCAGAATTACACCTAAAGGTGAGATCCCATAAAGAGTAAGCTGCTAGCTTCTGTCCTTTCGTCAACAAAACATAAAAATGCCCTTTTTTTTTTTGACTTCATAAAGTCAAGTTATTACAATTCTGGTTTGTGCTCTCTTGTTTCTATGGAAACAGTCAGTCTAATTTTAGGGAATACTCTTCACTCCTATCATTCAGTAAAGCTTTACATAAATCTATGTAGTACCAATGGTGTCTGTTGCACTGTCATCAAGGAAACTCAAAATGAGGTTGGAGAAAATGTATGCATCAGATTTGAAGAATGCAAGTGAAACAACAACCACAATAAAACAAACCCCAACCAACCAGGAAAAAAAAGAAAAAGAAAAACAAAGACAAAAATACAAACAAAAAAAACAACCCAGAAATCCAAGCTGTATGAGGAAGCCCTGTATTTGTCTGAAATAGTACTAAAGGAAGAGAGAGCCCAGCAAGAAGTAGATCTTATTCAACTCTGATACATAGTAGACGTCTTCCTTCTGAATATTTAAATTGTAAAATAATTAAAATATCTAGCGTCACGTTCACATATAGCAATCGAGTACGAAGGAAAATTGGGAGAGGGAGAGAGACAGTGCTGTTCAATCTCTAAAGACTAGATAACTTCATCAGTGTTTATTATAAAGATGAAGTTACCCAAATAATATGACTTATGAATCCTCACCTATGAAGGCCATGCTGCTCGTACTAAAACAGCAGTGCTAGTGTTTTGCATATAAGATACTGAGGATTAAGTATAATGGAAAATGTCATCTTGTCTCAACTCTCAAGGGACTATTAGCAATGGAACAGAACCATCTAATCCAGAGTCAAAACCAGAAGCAACATTTCTGCTTCTGCCAAAATTGAAACAGGGACTGCCAGTATCAGGGGCTGTCAGAATTTCCTCAGGAAAATGGTACTTCCAAAGGTTAGGGAGACATGAGAGAGGTTTAAGAATTCTACCTTTAAGAATGGTTGTGTCCCAGGATTTAGATCAAATATTTGTAGACAAATATTTCTGCATGCTTTAGCGGTACTGATGATATGCAGAACATAGCATGGAATGTGCCTATAACCTCAAGTTCTTTGTATTGAGAGCAAAAACTCTGTATTGTTAATCTAAAAGGAACAGATATAATCTGTACAAGATTACATGCAAGGAGATTCTCTCAGTGCCACAGAGTAACAGAGCCAATTAGTTAATCTGGTAATAGTAGCGGGCTAAAGAAATCAGTGTATGCATTTGTGCTTGTTGGTTTTGGTTCATGGCTGAGCCCCAAACAGCTCTCAGCAACCCTGAATGCACTCACATAGGGTGTCTTATCGCAGGCAGAAAACAAATGCTCATCTGTAGCGCTGCATATCTGCATGCAATTATACTAGCAAAACTCCTTCAGTTACTTCTCTAACAACAGTAAATGGCTGTAGAACATGAAATCACAGTGAATGCATTGTTAATTATCGCGTGCTTAACCTAATAGCATTATTGTAGAATTACCTATGTTTATCCTCTCATTCTCTTATTTTTAATTGTATTTGTTTTCTTATTTTTAATTGTATTATGAACTAAAAGGAAATTTAATTAATTGAATGTTTTCAGTTTTGTTTTCTTTTGGCTTTGGCCTTGGCATGTTATTCTAGATGTTTGAACATTTATGAGTTGCAAACATATTACATCATATGGAAAACAGCTTTATAGAACATGCAGATGAGAAAGGATCTTCACAGGAAATGTAATGCTCCTTCGCTTACATTTGCTAATAAGGAATTTGGGATTAACTTTTACAATGCATTTTGGAGAGTTAACATAGATCCCAAAATACATGTATCAAATTATTATTTTCCTTGAATTAATGTGAACACAGTGTCTCATTTAGCTCTACATTCAATAAACAAAGTAGTTTTAAAATGTTCTAGCTAGAGATTAATTACTGTTAACATTTTTTGTGTGAATATGTCGTGTGACCGTCTCCCCCAGTAGAAGCAGACATTTAGTTTTCTAAAGTATAAAATTATCTGAAAATATAAACAATTTAGAACTTCATCTATTCCCTACACTGAATTGGGATTTTGTATGTAACTCTTTTGTGTTGGAAATCATTATAGTAAGACCTGCTGTACTCAGCTTAGAGATCCATCTGGTTTGCACAGAGACATGAAGTAGCATTTATGCCCTGACCATCACAGTATGTTTGGGATTGGAAGGTACCTCGAAAGATCATCCAGTCCAATCCCCCTGCTGGAGCAGGAACGCCTAGGTGAGGTTGCACAAGAAGGTGGCCGGGCGGGCTTTGAATGTCTCCAGGGAAGGAGACTCCACAACCTCCCTGGGCAGCCTGTTCCAGTGCTCTGTCACCCTCACTGAGAAGTAGTTTTTTCTCAAATTTAAGTGGAACCTCTTGTGTTCCAGCTTGATCCCATTACTCCTTGTCCTATCATTGTTTGTCACTGAGAAAAGCCTGTCTCCATTCTCATGGTGCTCACCCTTTATATATTTATAAACATTGATAAGGTCACCCCTCAGTCTCCTCCAAACTAAAGAGCCCCAGCTCCCTCAGCCTTTCTTCATAAGGGAGGTGCTTGACTCCCTTAATCGTCTTTGACACCATGGTAGTGTCTTCACTTCTACATTAAGTTAATTCACAGTGAATTCCTTCTAGAACTCCCAAACAACTGAGGGATTTTAATTAATTTTTAGCAGCTGTCCTGTTTCTAGCTGCATATGTTTGGTGGCCATGAGTCTCTTCTTCCTTTCCGCTCGTGTTCTAGCAAACAAAACTTTTCTGTACATGTCGACCTGTTGCAGTGCTTTAATTCGTAATTTGTGAAATACTGTTTCTGGAAGCAAGAAAAGCTGCCCCCAGAAGAGTACAGTTGGTGCAAGAAAGACACAGAACTGGCAGCAGAACAACCCACTGCTGGGAAAGCATCTGTGCTTTAAAAAGTAGCATGGGGAAGGAAGAGAGAGCTGTGTGCGAGGTAGAAGCTGTAGCTCCTGACTTATACCTCATACAAGGTCAAGATAATAAATTAAAACACTATAAAAGGTTTTAGTTCATCTGTTCAGTTCTATTGTTTTTCCTGTTTTGACAGTATTAGTGGAACTGATTCTTTCTGAGGGCTGCCATAGATGTACTCAGGCTCAGATGCTCAGAGAAGTCTTTAGACCGCATGCTGAAAAGCTGAGCTTGTGTCCTGACCTACCCTGTGTTGCCTTCTGTTGCTCTTCTGACCAGTCTCTTTAAGTCATACCCCTCTCTGAAGTGTATATAACTCTCAGCAAGACATAGCTGGATGTTTGATCAACTCTGGTACCTCTATTCCCTTTGATGTGTCCTGACAACATGCATGGAAGCTGCTTCCTCTAAACCAATCTATACATTTGCTAAAAGAGACAGGGTTGTTTACTTTTTGCCATGGATACAGACAGTGTTTGGTGGGTTACAGCAAGAGAGGACTTAGAACACTTTGCTAGCTCGTGGTTTCCCAAAGACGACCTTGCCAGAGGAAGCTCTGGAGAGAGCCCTGATGTTTCTCTCTTGGCTGTGATTATGCTCTCTAGCACTGTAGTACAGTGCATTGACAGATAATCTTCTTAAGTATACCAGATCATGATGAAAAGTCCAACATGGAGTGTGGCTCCATTTGTGCTGTCAGTTGTATAAGAGAATGGCTAGAGTGGAAACCATTATGGAAAGCAGAAAAGAGCCCTGTGGTTTTTGTCTTTCATACTGAGGTGTTCTATGGAAAGACTATTCCACAGCTTCCACCCACTTTCCTCCAGCTGGTACTTTGGCTTCTGCAAAAACACCAAACAAAATGAACCAGCCCCTGCCCCAACCCCCCCAAACAGAGTGTGGGAATCTCTGCTGAGCTGTTGTTCGTTACAGAATTCTCTGCACATTTTTTTTTTTTTCCTGAAAATATTTAGTGGTGGTAACTTTTAAAATTTATAATGTCCTTAGGTAGGAGATTAATATTTTACATAGCTCTGATAAGTCTTTGATTTTTTTGTTTGTTTGGTGGTGATGTTTGATGAAATGAAGGCTACACAACCCCTGCAGTTACTTGCAGTTCTCTGTCTGCATCGTTTTTCTCTAATAGAACGCCTAGGATGAAAATCAAGTGAGCTACACAAGAAATGTAAATGCTGTGTTGCATGCTTAAAATATTCACTTCTGAAGTACTTTTACAAAATGGAGTAAATAACACAGAAAAAATTATTTTCCTGTCTGTAACAGCAGAATTGTAATTACATTTAATTCTATTATTCACTGATTGATGGGCAACCTTTTCTTTCCCACTCTGCACCTTAGAACTTGTTATGCCTCTTACGAGGACATTAGATTCATTTTCAGAAAATTTGATTTGTTTCAAAATCACTAATTCTACATCTAAACCTAATATATTATTTATTTCTTAAGGAACTCCCCACAGTTTTATTTAGTAGCCTGATTTTGAGAGCAGACTAGAAAGAAAATTGTTGTGACTGACTGGCTGAATTTCTCAGTACGTTGAGAGGAACTTTTGCAAAAATAATGGGTTATTTGTAAGGTGTAGGCATGTGACTGAATATGACAACATCGCAGCAGCAGAACAAGTCACTGATCCTTAGCTGTGATAGTAAATGTAGGTGTAATAAATGACTATATATTTGTTTGCTTTGGTTCTGTATTTTAGGAATATGCAGTATTTAAAATTTCTTCTCTGCGTGGTTAGATATTTGTGGTTACATGTAACAAGCAGAAGTTAACGCATAAGTAAATGAATAATTTAGGTGAAACCTAGCTGTTAATATAATGCTTTAGAGAAGAAAAATTGCTGAAACCTCATGATAACTTAAGTTTTTAGGTTTGTTTTGGCTTTAGTCAATGTGAAGTTGGTGTATGATCAGAACTGAATCCAGATTTTCCTCTTATACGAGCAAGCCAAAATAGCCCTTCAATTTCATTTTAAAACACCACAATTCTTCTATTTTCTTGTCCAACTTGACAATGGAAAAATCCACATTTCCTGCATATTCTTAGCAATAGATAATTTAAAGTAGAATTAGAGGCCGAAACCTACATTGTAAAGGGGTTTTTCCTGTTTGTTTAACAAATGCATGGTTAAATTCAAAGTTATGTGTCATTTATGTATTAAAATACTAGACCATTTTACATTATTTTCCCAATAACTTGTGCTGCAGCTTTTACCATAGTGTGATAAACTTAACAAAAAGAAACATTGTGTACCAAGCTCAAAAAGTGTGAAATGGAATAGTATTAAAGTAGGCAAGAATGCCTGGCATTGAATGGCATCATCCTTGTCTTAGCAGCAGGTTCACAGGTGCTCTTGGCTGCCTTACAGACCTGAGTATTTCTCTGTTAGTTGTAGAAGGTTCTTAGCAAACTCTGTCAAAAATCAGGAAAACTGTTGGCAGAACAAGAATTCTAATGTGTTTGTAATACACCAGATAATCCTGATAGATTTTAGTTGCAATCAAAGAAAAAAAAAAAATTTGTTGTGGAACTATCTGTCTGTTTACTGTGAAGCTCACATCACAGAATATAGGACAGTTAATAAACTTACAGAAATAAGAGATGCAGCAGAAGTCAGGTTTCTTCCTTATGTGGAAAGCCAGATCTCAGCATATCAGGTCTCAATAGCTTGCTATTATTTTCTTCGCAATTCTAACCAGGAATGCAAAAGTGAAAAATTTACAATATCTTTCCAAAGAACAGAATGCTGGGTGATTGTTGTACTCTGTTTGCATTGTCACTAAGCACTCATCATAATGCTCAGGGAGTTCATGGACTGATGCTGAGATGGGACAGACCCACAGCTTCTCCATAGGACTCCCAGCCTTGGTGTCAAACAGGGTGTAAATATATCCAACTCTGACATTTGATGTGGCATAACTGAAGGACTGCAACTCAGGAGATGCCCTGTCTTTTTCTGCTGGGTGGTATGTTTCTGATAAATATTTTAAGGTAATTTTATTATACCTGAGTGTGAGCTGGTATTTGCAAGCCTGAAGTACTGCTGTATCTGTTCTTCCCTTGCCTGGTACATACTCAGCTAAATAAAACATGCAAGATATTAGTAATATGCCATTATGATTTGAAAGGCCCTCCTCTAAGTAAAATGTGGTGTCAGGTGACATATTCCAAGTTATCAATTGTCTGTCCCTTAAAACAAAATATTTTAATATGTGTATTCTTGTCTTTGCAGGTAAATGAACACCTGCTTTTTATTTTTTCTTCAGTAATGTAGCTATTCTGTAAAAAATGAATAGAATAGCACATGAAAAACAAAGGCAGCCATAGTAACTGTGGTGTCCCTGATAGCTAATTTCCGAGCAAGAGATGTTTTTAGCTAGAAGGTTCGGCATTCATCTTTCACCACGGTTGTCCTTTGCTACAGGGAGGTTTTGCATATGTTGTGTGGAAAGCTGACATGTAGAGGCCAGCTTCTGCATTGCCTTTCAGCTATCTTCTTAGTCTGTGGAGAAAACAGATGCATTTTTAACCCTTTTCAACTATTAATTTCAAAGTGACAGCGTGTATTATGTAGGTGAAAGGGAGGACAAAGCCTTTACATATTTATTGTACTTATCTTTCTTGGGTCTTGTTTTTTTTTTTTTTTTAATAACTGATAAGGCTGCTTTATGAGTCGAGTTTCATTTGGACAAGGGAAAAACTCAACTTCAGTGATGTTACCATCATGAAAAATGGATTGGGGTTTCAGAATGAAACGTGATGTGAAGGAAAAGGGGAAAAATTCTTTTTACCAGATTCCCTTTATGAAAGATACATTTGCTTGAAAGAAAGATTCTTATCAGGGAAGTATATGTGATGTTTTCCCAAAGAAATCACAAGTGATGTCTCTAGAGAAAAGTGCTATGTAGTGATAGTTTACAAAAACAACAACTGAAGTAAGACTTAGTGTATGACAAGGCTGGGACCAACAGAGAAGTTTTAGGTTCTGGTTTGAGGATGTGTGTATGTTTACATGCATGTATTTTTAAGAAAGACAAACATTAGTGGATTTTAAAGTATGCATTCACATTTCTATTTGGTTACAACTGAAAAGAAGAATAAGACTAGCCCAGGATCCTATAGAATTCATTAAATTAGTGTTAAGCTGCTTTTCACAAATCATGGCCTTTATTAATTTCTATTTGTACAGCTACAAGCAACTGAAATACGCAAAAACTGTTATTTCTGTTCATGCATTCCTTTTGATTCAATGCAAGAATATATATGTATGTTTCCATAGGTAAAGAAAATATTTGCTTGCTAACAGAGTAGCAGAATCTTGTCTGGTGCAAGATGAACAAATTTCACTATTTTCTATTGCTAGCATCTTGAGACACAGAAACATGTAAATTGTAGTTTTTGTATATGTATCATCTTTTTAGATACCTCATATGTTTGCCAGAACAGGGATGAGATTGGAAAAGTTCAATAATTTTAAAATACTGTATCTTAAATAATTATTTTCTCCAAAGAGTCAAAACCACAAAATGTTTCAAGGGAAGAGCTTTCCAGAAGAAAGCCAGCTGCATTCCTATTTGTTGGATGAGAGTGAGGACAAATGATGTAGCACTGACTCTATGAATTTATGGAGGAGGAAAAGCAGAAAGTCTCTCTAATATATTTTCTGAAAGCTGGAGAAAGGCCAAGTGCTTCTGGTGATGAGGAAAAGGCCCTAAGCCTTCCCAACTGGGACAAAGAGAAAAGTGTGAGCTTGTCACTGGTTGGTAATAAATAAAGGAAAAGATAGGAGAAGGACCCATTCTTTACCAAATGTGTATGTGGGTGAAGGTGAATCCTGCTGTTCATCTTCACAACAGGCCACAGTATATCATTATACTACTTCTCGTCAGCTAGTGGGTTTCATAGATGAAGAACAGATTTATCTCTTTTTCTCTGAAAAGTGTGGTTGAGCAAAGATTTAAACACACACACAAATGTTACTTTTCTTTGCTAATGTAAAAAAAAAAAAAAGAAATAAAAGAAGAGGGACAAAGCAGGACTGTAGGGTCAGTTTGTAAAATCAAATTACTCTCCCTCTGCTTCACTTTCCCCAGTGCTCTGGCACCACAGCTGTCAATAAGTGTTTTCTAAAGTCAGTCTATCAAAACATTTAATATCTGCTGGATCACTGTCAGTGCTGGAATACATCTGTGCAGTGAGATTTAAGAAAAACAATGTGTGTTAGCCCTGCGGAGCTGCAAACTGCAGCCAGCTCACGCATGGGCCCATGCGGGTTGTGCTCCAGCCTGGGGGAAAGTGCTGTTTGCAACTGGGGATGCGAAGAGCAAATGCGCAAAAGGCCCAGCTGAGCTTGCCTGGAGCTGTTTTGGGTGCCCCTGCCAAGGAATGGCTGTGTGCAGCACATGTGGGACTCTGTGGTGCTGGATGAGGTTGGCTGGGCTGCTCAGGACTCTCTTGTGTGATGGCTTGTTCTGCAATTTAGGTTGCAGTGCTGCTGTGCTGGGTTACCTGAGTTAGACTACATGTGTTCTTTTGCACATTTGTGTACATCTCTTGTTCCACATATGTGTGCTTTATTTGTTATTCAAAATAATTGTATGCTGGTGTGTTGTACTTCAAATACAGGTCTGAAATTATAGCCATGCATTTGTTTCCTAGGAGAATCAGTAGATCTTGTTGTCTCAAAATACATGGTTATTTTGTACAAGAGATAAAATGAGCAAAAAGGCACTCTTGTTAATTTGAAAGCTGTATGTAACAGCTGAAGTACAGAAGTCTGTAAGGTTTGTCCATGTAGTAAACTTTTTTGAGAGCCAATAAGAGATTTATCTGTAAAAGAAGTGAATAGGAAACGTAGGGTTTTATCAAAGCAATGTTATTAACGATAATCTTATTTATGGTAACTTTATTATTCTTAACAAGCTTTTATTAACACAGTATTTAAGTGAATGTGCACATACTAGTTTTGAACTTCTGTTGCCCATTTTGCATGTTCTGTAGTTGTTTTCCACATGTATGGTTACTGCTTGGGGTAATTTGCCTTAAAATGGACTGAGTAGGTAACTGGAGTTCATGCAAGAGAGGTGCAGTCTGCAAAGAGCACTTGGATGCTTTGTTTTCTCTCCTCCTGTTCCTTCTGGTGCAGTATAGGGGCCCTGTGTTCTGTCACAGAGCACTTTTTTTTAATTTATAAGCCCTACATAGGTATCAGAAGGACATAAGAATTGCCCTAATTGCTCATCAGTTGTGTCTTGGAAGAATTTAATATCTTGCTGCAAATGTCAGCATTTGGAAAAAAAAGAAAGCTTTTGTTTTCCTTCTCTTTTTTCCTTTTTTATTTTTCCTGTTTTTCTTTACATATTTCAAACATTCACCCTTCATTTTGTCAGTTAAAGCTCTCTCTGGTGGAGAAATCATCAGTGTGTGTCCATGTTAAATGAAGATTAGAATTTTGCAGTTGACTGAACATGAGAGCAAATTCACTATTCATATTAATTAGCTATAATTTTCCTGAGTTAATTTCAGAGAAATTAATCCTAAACCTACACAATAAGATGCATGTCTCTAAATCTCCACACAATTGTACTGATAAATATTTTAGAAGGAAAATCTTTAAAGATGTTTAGCATAACACTAACACATTTCTTGAATGCATAATAGAAAAAGAGATAAATTCCAAGTATGTCTATGAGTTAGGTTGATCAGAGTCATTGCACAGAGTTCAGGAAAAAAATAAGAATTCTAAGCTTTGAATAATCCATTGTTCTCTTAATTCTGCTCCATTTGAAGTCAGTGACTCTAATGGAGCTGCCAGTGCAATGAGGGGTGGTTGAATCAAGCCTGTCTCCTGGCAGCTCGAGCTGGGAAAGCGAAATGGTGTGCATAAACCAAGTTAGAACTCAGAAGTTCATTCTTTGCCAGTTTTTTCAGATTCTGTGATCTACCACTTCAGTAGTGGAAGAGAGAGATCTTTTCTAAAGGGCAGCAGAGTATACTTTAGTTAATGGGCAAAAAATGTAATGGCACACATTGTCAAAGTCAGATATCATAGCTGAAGTACTCTGTGCCTGCTGATGTGGAATGTGAGAAATGGAGAGTTTCAGAGCGAGAGGAAAGCTAACACAGATGTGTAAAGACTGCTCTTGCAGTGTTGGTTGGTGTATTTGCCATGAGGAAAACTGACTGTTCTGGGCTTTATGTTAGAATATGGTCTCCTTACCAGTTGCGATGAGAGACCTACATGTTTAGCCTGAGCTCGGAGTTAATGTGTGAATATACCCATTTTATGAAATACTGTTCCTTGCTTCAGGCTCTGATACTTTAGTTCTTCTTGCTGTTCTCCATTGCTATTTAATACTCTCATTGCTGGCTACCAACCAAAGAGAAGCAGCCATCCAAACGGGCTGTGCTGGTGGAGACTTTGGCTGTTTCTTTGCCTTCACTTCTAACACCTTTTTGTTGCTTCGATTTCTCACTGTTTCTTTATCTCAGATTATTAAGAGTGATCAGGAACTCCAGACTATCGGTGATGGATTCCTTTAGTTTTAGAGAGAAATATATCTGGGAAAACAAACAAATCCCACAAAACAAACAAAATAACCTGTACATATGTTTATGGCTAGCTCCTCTTGATTGTAACATTAAAGAACATTCAAAGCCATTGCAATAAAAGACTAAGAATTACAATTACCCTGCAGTTTTCTGCACTTCTGGTACTAAACCAGTACTCTGTATCTACATAAATCAGCCAGTTACTAAAAGCCCTAGTAGAAAGGGACTGATGGAGCTCTAGAACAGAGGTGTATTAGGGCACCACTGTTTTCCTGTTTATTTTTGCACAATCACAAAAGAATAGACATTTTAGATAGTCAAAGAACACATGTCATTGATTCACCTTTCTTTTTTTCTTTTCCCCCATATTTTTGACTTGCTTTTCTTTTGCTGCCAGGTCAATTACAGGAGTTATTATTGAATGTTGCTCTTCTCTCCAGTAGAGGTTATCCCTTATTTGAAACAAAAGTCTTGTACTTCCATGTGACTGTGGCAGAATCCCTGTGCATCTGTGCATGCCTTTTGGGGTTTGTTGTTGCTGTTTTGACCATTAGTTTTTTTATATTCTGACTCATAAATCACTGAAGGGGTAAGAGACAAATGTGTTGTTACTGTTATCCTTAAATAGTGCAACATGAATTGGTCTTTTGGATAATGCAAATATATGTATTCCCTGGGAACTGTTCGGCTCTTCGTGAAGACTTGGTCATTTCCCATTTAAAAGACATTGTTTCTGTGCTTTGGACCTGTGTTCTGGTGGCCTGAATCATGTTTCTTCACTGATACCTCCTTGTTTTGGCTAGGGGATTGAGTAATACTGTCATCCCAGTTAGCTGGGGAAGAAGCTTAGGTCTGATATTCAGCTTTTGACACCTGATCAGATAAATCCGTTCAGAACAACTGAGATTCTGCCTGCTGGGCTAGGGCTGCAGGAGCTGTTGCTATTTTAAGATGATGCACAGTACATTTAGCATACTGATGGCAGCACTGCAACTGGCAGTAAGTCAAGTGATCTTTTCTAGGAGAGGTGGTTTCAGGTGTCTGGAACCAGCACACCCTTACATTATTTTTAGCTTTTAATGCATGTAAAATGATAGTGAAAAATTATACTAACGTTGTAAACTTAAGTAGATCACAGGGATCCCTTCTTTGTGTGTATGAGCTAAACACTAATTCCGTAATGGTATTAATCTTCCGAAGCAGCAGCAAGCAGGTCTGGTGTCCAGGATGTGTTGGCATCTAGTATCTGCTGTAAGAGGCTAACAAAGCAGTGTTAATCTGTGCCAGTTTTTCCATGCATGCTTTGCTTCTCTACCATATTAGCAGAGTTATTAGGCACATACATTGATGCTTTTAGCTAACACTGTGTACACTCTATGGGGAAAATAACAATAATTAAAAAATACTTCTATGATTTAATTTTCTTGGGTTTTGCTTTAATTTTTTCTTTTCTTGATGGAGTACGAGAGTGTTACAACATACTATCCAATGTCCTGAACAAACAGATTGAGTTTGTTAATGAACATGCATAGGACCAACAGATTATTCTAGTATTAATTAGACCTCTGTTTCCTGATGTTAATTGCAGGGTCAAATCAGGCAACTCAGTTGCCTGACACTCTGATTTGTAGGAGGTTTGCAGGATTTAGGGCAACCTAGATTTAAGCAGCTGAGTGACAATACCTGTAGTTGCAGATAGCTCTGGCCAAAAGAGGTAATCATTGTATAGAAAAAATGAGCATGAACAAAAAAACCCTCCCATCATCAACTTTCAAAGTTGTTCCTCTATTGAAGGGGAGGATATGGTTTGCAACTTTGATCTACTTCTCAATTTCTTGAAAAGAGAACCCTAAGAACGAGCAGTTACAGTAGGACAGGAGAAGGGCACAAAGAAACCCAGGCATTGTTGGACAGAATAATTAAGACTCAAATTTGTCTTCATACAAGAGTAGTTACAGAAAAGTTATTTGGTCTGATGCACTCTCTGAAGGCAGAACTGTCATATATCAAAGACAAACTTGCACAACCTTCGCAAATCTTGCTGGTTGGCTGGCATGTAAATTTTTTGTTATTTGTGTCTGCTTTGGAAGAAAAAATTATTAATATATCTATAGGTGGGAAACCATCATTCCATGAATCTCTTGTCACGTACTGTCTGTGACACCCAGAGCATGTAGTACTTGTCTGTTGATGAACTCTGCTGTTGTTAATATGTTGAAGACAAGTTACAAGAAGATACAAGAAAGTATCTTTTAGTATGGCAGTTAGAGGAAGGTACTTACAGAATTTGAGCTGCTTCACCTTAAATCTAACTGAATAGGGCAAGAAGAGCAGAGAATGTATATGACACAAACTTCACTGCAGGTGCTCAAAGACCCTAATCTGTTTGCTACTTCATACAATTAGGAAGACACAAATGAAATGGCAGGTGTAAGGAAGCATGGAGGATAGGAGGAAAAGAAGGAGGTTAAGCTCTTTGCAGGAGCTGAATTTTGGATGTGGCAGTGGATGTTCTATTTCTTCAAAAGAGGGATAACAATTACAGCACGTCACCCTTGGGAAGGGAAAGGGAGAGGGAGAATCCATGAGACACCTTCTACCCCTGCTGGCCCCTTCTATTTCCCAAAAATGTTCTTTGCTCCCAGGAACACTGGTGATCTTCCCAGGCCCCCACCTCTGTTCACCAGAGCCTGTTCTGCAGAGTATCCTTGAGGCAGGAAAAATCAGTTGTGCTGCCAAGTAAAGTAGTGCTGAGTGGGGTTGAACAACCCAATGTTGCTGTCCCAGTTCATCACAGCTCATGCCTGAGGAGAGCTATTTGCTGCCCACTCCTGCTGCTTCTAGCAAATTATTGCCTCTCCTCATATCTGAGAGTAAGAAGAGTTGCTCAGTGTGGCACTTGTGGTAAAAGCAGAATTTTATGCCATGCTTTATATATCTAACTTTGAACTTCTGCAAAATGTAACTACCAGTTCATAATTCAGCAAAATATCTGAAAATTCTAGGACCATGTTAGTTCTCTATACTGCTAACTGAATCTCTTGAATGTATGTTACAGGTATCCTTAACACTACATGTGCTACACTTCAGTCAAGACAGAACAGAAGTGAAACTCACACCTAAGTAAGGTGAGTCATCAGTGTTCAGATTGTATACAACACCGTGCATCTACTTAATGTTGAACCGTATGTTGACAAACCAACTCTCAAATAACCAAAGGCTGAACTATGTGTACATTTTTGTGATAATGTTTTGGGTAAACTGTGTTGCTAAAATAAGATGGGATGTCAGCAGATAGAAACTGAAGATGAAAAAAGATTGTTAACTATTCTGGTAGTGAACTTGTCGTGCTAATCATCTTTCATGGTTTACCGGGCAGAACCTGAGGTAAAAATGCAAAGTTAAGGCCTTGCTATTTATATATGCATATGCTTCAACCGTACCTATTGTCCTGTTAAAGTGAATTAAAACTCTTCATAAGATATGTTACATCTCAGAAGATTTTGTTCCATACTCCTGAAGGGCCGAAGCACTTTTCTCATTAGCAGAATGACTGCCTGGGTGACAGGTGATGCTCACAAGCATTTGATTATCTATTCCTAACATATTTTCAGGCAGCAAGAAGCATTATATAGGGTCAATGTGGGACATGTGACCAGCTTGCCATAATTTTTTTTCACTTTCTAAGGACCTCTGGAGTGAATTAATAATGCTGTTGTTGAATGATAGTGTTTCGGTTCAATATTTTTTGTGAAATTTCATTATAATATGCTGTTCTGTGTCAAAAATGAAGTGTATCAAATAATATTGTAAATAAAACTAAAATCTTAATTCAGGCTAATGATAAATCACCAAAGTTTTTATGAATTGACAGTCTTTAATTTGCTTTTATCCTCCTTTTAATTAATTTCTAACTCTCTTTTCATTCATTTCACTGAAAGGGTTAAAATATCTACTAGATAATTCTTTGATGGTCGTTTCTCATAATGGGGTCAAAGAGCTTCAGCTTTGCTGAGCACCCATCTCCTTGATAAACAGTGATTCTCCTCCAACTACTAAGTAACAATATTCTGTACTAAGTAGCTACTTCCAGAAGCTGTTTGTTTTTACAGAGGAAATTGTATATCCTTAGGAGTGCAGGAGACTGAAACACTAATGGTATGTGAGACGATATGACACTGTAGACACGATGGTTGGCTTGACAGGCTCTGGAGAAAAAAAAACAACCAACCAAACAAACAAAAAACACAACAGCAGCAAAACAGGTCAAAACTTGAGAGGGAACCAAAATTTGATGAGTTTCAAACTTAAGATGTCTCTATGAAATTGTTTTACACCTGTGGTGCACCATGGGTCAGACTTTTACTTTTTTTCTGTTGTTGAACAAATTCTGTCTTTAATTGTATAACAGTGTTCTCACTATGAGTTACATCACTCTTCACTGCTCCTCCCATCTGGCTCAAATACCTATCAGATTAAGTGTTTTCAGAAGAACATTCCCTCTCAATTCAAAGACAAGTACAAAGAATGAATTACACCCATATAACGCCCTAGTGGAGGGAGGAAAAATGAAAATCTATATCAGGGACAAACCAAGGCTTCTTCAAATATTTTAGAAGTCCTAACACAGTATTTAAAAACAGACTTTCAAGGACTTTTCCAGCAACAGCTATTTGCATAAAGGAACATGATAAAAAAAGACAAAAAAGAATCCACAGGTTTTGACACTGCTCATGTAAGGCCATAGTTCTTGTAAATTTTCTTGGACACTCTTTCCAGCCAGTGGCAGGCTTATACTGGCAGGGTTACACTGGCATTTCAACAGCAGAACTTACAAATCAGGAAAAATAACTGTGCTGTTTAATGATGTATATGATATATTAACAAAAAAAAATGGAGACAGATCTTTGCTTCTCATAAAAATAATAAAATCAAATAAACTTGCTGGATTAACAACAAGAAGGAGAAGCAAGAAAAAAAAACTGAAGTAAAATAATTTGATCACGATTGTCATCTTATGTTTTCACATACTGTGGGAGTTCTTAGTCCTTGCATATGTTCAGCTCAATGAAGAGTGTGCATCTCAGCCCATGTTTCAAGCTGAAATATGTATTGATTTAAAAAGTGAGATGCAAGAAACCCAAACAGTACATGAGGGAGCAGCTGCTGGTTTAAGAGGAAAGGTGGGAGAAATCTGAAGAGAGCAAATGAACAGTGAATTGAAAAACAATCATATGCAGGTGCACAGTCAATATTGTCAAAGTAATTATAATAGGAAGGTCTTGCAGTAGCAATTTGATGAACAAGGCAACATTATACCTGTCATATAACCAGGAAAGGATGTTGTTGAGAGGTTTGTTGAGAATTTGAGCTCTGGGAAGACAATCAGGAATGTGTTAGAATACTTTTTAGACTTTTTTTTTTCCTCTAGCCTACATTAGTGTGAGAAAACCTTGGGAAGCATGAAATTCTTCCAAGAGAGGGAAAGTCTTTGTCTCTTAACCCTCCTGTTGTCCTCTCCTTTCCTCTTATCCTCTGCTAGTAGCCACCCATGACTTCGACAAAGCAGTAACAGGCACCTTCTTGGCTTCATGCTCTGAACAAGTCCCTGTTTCTGTAACTCTCTCCCCTGCTTTGCTTTCCCTCCTTTGAAAGGAATCAAATGCAAACTATTTGTTTTTAGGATTCTTCCTGAAACTTTCCTGCCCTGAGGTTTAACACCTGAAAATTAATGCTTTTAGTTCACATTTTAGGGGGGCTTTTCCACATCTCTGATGATTTCTGGCAGTACTGTTAGTTTAGACTCTTGAGACAGATTCACTGTGGGTTTTTTTTATACTTTTAGGTGGCAATATAGTTCTCTCAGTGGTCACAGCACCTCGCTGAAGCCTGGCACCATCTCCTGTTAGATGGCAGGCAGAAGCACCAATACCATTAAAACCCAAGGGCCACAGGAATAGCTCAATCTGTTGTACTGAGCCGTGGGCAGGGAACTTGGCCCTTCTGGATCAGGATTCCTCAGCCTTGTTTGGATCAAACTCACTGCAGCTGCTGTGATGACATGAAGCTGGTGTGTGTCATTAATGTGGTATTTCCGGCTTGCTCAGTGAATGTATTACCTACTGCGAGAAGAGTTTATGCAGAATTTTAGATGCCATTGCTTTTTTAAATCCAAACAGCATCTGTCTGTGTGTAAATGGTAGAATTAAGTGGACACTGGCTGTGTTCAGATACCCTGTGTATCTCAGTGCACACCTTAGCATATCCTGGTGACACCTAATAAAATCATACCTGGACAATTTGACAAGTTACTTTTGGGTACGTAATGGTTATGAGACCTGGAATATCGTTGAACTTGTTTATATTCATGGCCCTCATGTGAGAATTTGAAATTAGACTTATAAATGTACATGTTTGCACAAAGATCCTGAAGGGATTTTTTTTTTTTTTTTTCCAATATTGTGTTCTTATCTCATAGCCAATTAATAAGTACATTCACATCTTCCACTGTAAGAAGGAGTCACTTTTCTACCAATGAGTCTGTACTAGAAATCTTTACTGAATGTTTTCTAGATTTGGTGCTTTTTGTAAAGTCTCTTCCCTCAACAAGATAAAGAAAAATGAATGAAACACAATGAATTCAGAAAAGTCTATGAAGAAGTTAACAGTTTTGTGACAAACCCAGAATTTTCCTATTTTGTCTTCTATTCTTTTGTAATTTCATAACTCATTACCTGTCTCCTCTATTATAAGTTTGGGTGAACCCCTAGCGCCTTCTTATTTAGAAAAGGAAAAAAAGGAATAGAGTTTTGAATTATTTCTGCAACATGGACATCCTTTCTTTTAATAAAACCATAAAACTGCACCCATGAGATTCAGTCATCATTCTGCCTTAATGTCTGGAGCTGTTAGAAAAATACATTTAGATGATAGAGTTATATTTTCCATGTCTAAGTTCAAGCTATTTTGAGCATCAGGGTTCTGCAAAATGAGGATAAATCGCCTACCTTGTTCAAACACCAGTTTGAACATTTTTGCTTTGGCCAATGACCCTGGCAATAATCATTCCAACCTCATTAAGTCTATTATCAGCTTTTAATCCATTTGGAGGATGAAAAAAATAAAGAATGTTTAACTGTAGGCTATATTTAAATATTTTGTGTAATCTTTTTGTTTGGGTTCATAAGGAATCTTCTGGTGGTAGTTTGTTTTTGTGAGGGGTTTAGTTTGCTGGGTTTTGTTTTTATTACATGCCAAGCTGTGAGCTGATTTGGAAGAATAACCAGTTTTTCTGGCTTGAAATGTGTATGGTGTCAGTGCTAATACCATTGCTATTGACATAGCATATAAGTTTAGGGATTGTACCAATGCTGTTACGCAGTTATTTACAGATATTTTCTTCTGTGCTTCTGTAAAACACAGTTAAAACTATATGTAAACAAACACAGACGATCTCCTGTGTCTGGTAATGTCAAAAAATGCATAAAGAATTTTATGGAAGGCTGACAGGTAGCCAGAACTCCGGTTTCCAATGCCCTTCAGAACACACTGTTTTGTGGTCTTTGTTATATTTAAGTGGTATAGAAAGTCTGTGTTTTAGTGGCCTGTATTATCATTATTATTTAGCATAGAGCATCTATACAATCTGTTGTTTTCATCTTATCTTGATAATCAAAGTGGTGAGAGGAGGGCCAAGACCTTTGTGTTTACTTTGTTTTTAGTTCATTAATATCCTCAGATACCCCTCCTTCATATTATGTGCTGAAACAAGTACTCTGTAACTTGTGACTGTTTAACGTTTAAACATTTGAAAGAAATTGATTACATTGCGAGCAGGGTGATATTATTTCAGGATGGGATCAATACACTGAGAAGTTATTATCATTTGCATTTCTTCTTTTTCTGTGAAATCTGGAAGTTCAGAGAGAAGTGCAGCTGTTTGATTTGTACAGGTAACCACTGTCTTCAGATTGACTGCATCATGTGATATCTTCTCCATCGGGCAGTGCAGGAAGGAAGCTCAGGAAATAAAAGCAACTGAAGACTTGGGACGTGCAGTTTGCAGTACATTACCACTGTTTGCCAAACTGCTAGTACTTGAGCATGAAACAAATTTGGCTTCAATTCAGTTACAAATGCCTGCCAGCAGAGCAAAACCAACCCACTTCTCAGCACCTGGCTTAGCATAGGCAGAACGTTGCTGTGAGGGCAGCACAGCATATCCAGGAGGGACCACTGGTGTAAATGAAGCTGTTGTCCCTGACTGCGGTCATTTCTGCTCTGACATGTTCTTATAGGGAGGCAGGGCTGACAATCTAAACAAATTATTTTCCTTTCTTTTCTTTTGGCCAGTGGGCTGACAAATCAACTATTCCCACAGCTCTAATTACAGTTCACAGAATGTATATTTTTTCAGGAAGTAAAGTTCTTGCCTCAGCCACCAATTCCCTTTGGGCTTTCCCTTTTCAAAGCAAAATTGCCAGTTGTTTGTTCTCTCAAGGCTTTCAAGTTGTTCAACAAAGTATGAAATGACTGGGAAGTAGTAATGAATAAGTGAACCTTTTGGCTTTTACTCGATCTACTCACATAAAGAAATTTTGTTTCCTGTGTAATTGCTGTGCAAAAATGGGGCTTCACTGCTTTGTTCAGTTTCTCTGCTTTAGAACTAATTTCTTGATGAGGCTGTACTGTGAACTGAACACTTTGGCTGGGGGGGGTGGGAATGCTGCTGGAATAACTTGTTTTACAAAGTAGGGAAAAAGTCCAACTCTCTGACTCCTGTGTTGCAAGTTCAGCCAGTCCTTGGTGTGAGTCGGAACAAACTTAGATTTCTTCGCAGCCAGCAAGACTGCCAGCAGGGCAAATGAACGTTCTGGATTTGTTTCCTTGGTTGAACACCAAGAAGGCAGCAGGAATAGAGACCCGTGTGGTGACTTTGCACTGCACAGGGACTTGTGGGACATGAGAGGCAGCTGTGGCGGGAACAGCATTCCAGCAAAGTAAAGCTATTTCCTTTAATAGCTCCATTCTTTCTGTTCTAATTTTTTTTTTAACACCGTCAGAAAGAATTAGTATTCAAAGGCCAGTAGTGGTTTCCACTTAATTAGTTCTATAAACATTTTTTAAAGAGAAGCCTAGTGGGATATTTTCCAAACATGAGTAGGAGCAAGAAGCGGTGGTGGTGTGGAGTGGAGCTCCCCTGTAGACCCCTCGGTGCCCATGTCCGCTGCTGCCCTGGGATGTGTCTGGGCTGGAGCTGAACCCCAACCTCCTGCCTCTGTGCAGCACTGCAGCCTCACCCTGCTCACCAGGAAGCTTTCCTGGGGTGGAGCACTCATGGCACATCCTCTAAGGGCTTCAGTAGGAAGCTGAGATCAGTATAAAGGACTTCTGAGGGTGTCCTGCTGTCCTTGGAGGTGTTCTAGCATCAGTTAAAATATATCTCTGTGTATTGGGTAGTGTACTCAAAACTCAGCTGTGTGTGGAAGAGTAGGCTGAGGCTTAATGACTGTTGCTATTTAAATAAATGCCAGTAGATTTAAAATGTGTTGAGGGAAGGGTAGGAATTAATTCTGTCCACAACACAGCTGACTTTGTACATAACACGCAAACTAACAATGGATTCGTATTTTCAACAACATCTATTGCATTTACTCCTCAAGATAACTCTTATTTAAAGAATGTGAGTATTCCACTGTATCTTTTCTGTATCTGCAGCATTCTTCCTGCCACGTTTTTGTTGTGTGTCTGTTTAATGAAAAAGCATCAGTTTAGAGAACACTTCTATTATTATTTTATTACTTTTCTTCTGCCATGTATTTTAGGTATTTGTGATATAACTAGCTACCTAGCAATCATTAATTCCAATCAGAGTAAGAAACCTGAATCTTCTCCGTCTTTCCCTTATACTCTCTATTTATACAGGCAGATATTACAATAACAATATATTTGTGAACACCTTACCAATACCCTCAAAATCAGAGTTGACTCTTCTAGGCAAAGGCCCCTAATTGCTTTGTAAATTGCAATAAACTTTGTGCTGAGTGTTGAAAAGTAAAGTTGATGTTCTCAATTATTTCGAATTGGCCTGTCTCAGAGGGAGTGACTTTAAAATTGACCAAAGAAATTCATCAAAATGACTGTAAAATTAAGAAAATAATGATAATCGTACATGCAGAGGTAACTACATTTTCTAAAATGACATGTAAAACTAAAACTTCTTTAATTGTTCTTTGGCTCTTGTACCAGTTTCCTGCTAAATAGGTTTTTTATTAGCTTTATTGAGTTATGTATTTGGAGTGTAATTTCGTTAAAGTATTCCTGCTGTTCTAGTATGTTTGCATTTATCCAGGCTTTCCGTTTGGCTATCTTGGATAATCTCATGGGCATTAATAAATTAACCTTCTAATCCTGAAACCAGTGAGAAGGGATTAGCACTCCTGTTTCATAACTGTAGGTTGAAAATAGAGCAAGGAGAGAAATATGTGTTGCAATTGGTAATCAAACATTTATTGTGTTTCTGGAAGGTATTTGCAGGCTTTGAGACCACTGAACAAATATATATATATATACACATATATATATACAGTAGAGTCGTTAAATTTCGTGGTTTAATAACAACCAAGCATTAAGAAAGTGAGAGACTCAGGGATAGAATTTATAATAGAAGTCCTGGCTCTCAGCACTTTAAAAACAGCAGAGTGCTACTTTTCATTGGTTTGGGGTGTTATTCTGAGTGGTAATTCAGGTGTTAATCTCTGGGTAACAATTTGCAGTGGAGGGATCATTTTGACTAAAATCCATTAAGACAGATATTTGGGAGGAGCTTATAAACAGTCTTTTTGGTGCTGAACTTTTTCAATGCATATGGAAAATAAAGGAGATTAAAAGTTGCGATATTGTCTTGTGTGTAGTTTGGATGAGGCATATTGAAAAGTGAAACTTATGGGTAGATAAATGGGCTGAACAGATGCTCACTTGTGCCAAGTTATTATCATTGACATGCCTTATACTGTGGAAATCCTCAACTCTGTTTATGCATGTGGTTAGTGAAGTGCAACTCCTTATCTGAGTAGTGCAGATTTAGCCAGAAGAACAGTGATATGCTTCTCTGTCAAACAGACTCCCTCCTTTTTCTTTCCCTTCAGAAAGACCTGTCTCTTTGAAATTTAGCAGACTTATTTTATTAGTGTTGATACTCAGAGAAGGTCTGTTCCATGCACTGTGCAGAGACAGGATGGGTTGCTCTATGTTCATGGGGCAGCTCCACTGGAAACCACAGTGCTGCATCCATTGCAAAACCAGGGACTCTGATCTAGAAATATATGTTCTATATGCAGATGAACCATGCAGGTTGTAAGATAAAATTTCAATTCCAGATTTTTTTATTTCCATAAATAATGTTTTGAGTGGCAAGTCTCTATATTGAAAGGTTTGAAGTGGATCTTTCTCTTGATTTTCATTTAAAAAAAAAGGAAAAATAATTGCAAGAGCTGTTACTCACTATTAATGCAGATTTGGATGCCAGGGAATTGCCAAGGTGGTGCTGCATGGTGAAAGCAAAAGGCCAGATATGAATAGTGGGCACACTGATATCTTAAATATTGTGGTTCAGCTGAACGCAAATCCTCAATACTGCTTGCTTGTATATGATAGCTTGTGAAATGCAGTGTTGTTTGGGGTTTTTATATGAAACTGGAATTTGCATGCAAAAATGTCTTCTATTTTTGTTTTTAATTAGGTCTTTGACAAAAGAGAATCCTGTCAATTGTCTCTCAGTCTGTTTTGTAGAATGAAAACCTATGGTAAACTGTTAATGTAGTGGAAAAATACCAAGTAAAATATACTTGAAAGGAGATAAATTCTTGGGCTGCCTCACCAGACATTTCTGAGCTTTTGCCATTTGACTCTTCCAAATAGCAAGCTGTTGTAATTCCTTATTTTTAAAAAATGTCAGAAAGTGCAGCTATTGAAAGAAATAACACATAAACTTCATTGATGGTCTTTGGTATTTCAGAAACACCCCCAAACAAACAAGTAAACAAACAAAACAACCCCACCCTGAAATCCCCAAGTTTACTTTCATTTTTCTCAATATTCAGACAAGATAGATGACTGGTAGTTGTCTATCTGTTTGAGCTGGTCTATCAGTTAACCTGACAGTCACTGATAACCATGAAGTGGAAATGATTTTTTGTGTCAGTGGAACAGTCAGTCTTCCAGAAGACATCGTCAATTGAATTGGAAACAACTAACTACAAATTCATAATGTTCTAAATTATGCAATACTGCTGCAAGCAAGGCAGAGTGACATGCAAATGTCACTAAACAAATGAACTAATTACTCAGGAATGTGAAAACCTGATTATTTTGAGAAATAATGTGCCTGAGCTCACTTCAGATCCTAATAATTACATTGTTTTTCTTACCAGGTTGCTCTGGAAAGTAGTGTCTGAGATTGTAATGATTTTCTTCCTGAATAAAATGGAATTAATTATCTATAGTCTGTGCAAAGCACTAAATTAATGTAAAATTGTAGGGCACAAGAACAATTTTAAGACAAGTTTTTTCTGAAAGAAATATTTCAACGAATCCATGCTTCAAACTTTCCTGTTTTTCTGTATTTCCTTAGAACAAATATACAGCAGAATTGTTGAAAATTGCATCAGCTGTACTTGTACACAGGTTTACAGAAGCTCTGTGCATTTATGTCTGAGTGTTGCTGTTGTCAGCACTAGGAGCTGCAGTCTGGTTTCACGAGGTTCTGCTGAGTACTCTATGTTACTTCTGTTGGTAGTTGTTCTCTACTATTATGACATTTTAAAGTTCCTAATAAAATCAATTAATGTGCAACATCAAGTGAGTAATGCAAAAGAGTTCCAGAAAAAGTTCATTGTAGTAAAACAGAATATTTATCTTTCTTGTGTTTCTTCGTCTTTGAGTTCAGGAGCAGTTTTAGGTCCTCTAGTCTGAGAACAAATGTATCACAGAACATGTCTACCAACAACCTAAATCTTATGACTCTAAATGAGCAGTCTCAAGTCATATTGTAAATTAATGAAAGAGACACAAAGATCAGGTCTACACACTCGAAAATTATCTGTAATCTATCTGCCTAGATCGGTAAAAGAAACTCTGATGCTCAGCGGTTTTCCCATTAAAGAAAGCTTTGAGGAAGCATCTGCTGGTTATGTGTGGATTGCTGTGTAACATTAGTGAAAATACTGTTCCATTTTACTTTCTAATCCTGCAATCATTGCCAGCTGCATTTAGTAATAAACATATGACAAATGTAATTTGATCCAGTGCAAATATTTGTGGGTTTAGGATGAAGTACAGACCAGAAAAATCGTGAGATCAAGGCAGCTTTATAGGAAAATAATAGTTATATATACATCTGAGATTTATCTAGTAGTCTGAACTGCTTCAAAGTTGATAAAATACTCTGGGAACAATCTTGCAAATAGTGAAGGATGCTGCTCATTGCTTACACAAACAGGTTGCGTATACAGGGGAAAAAGAAAAAGCAAACACCCATGCTTCTTAAGATTTCAGTTATAGCTAAAATTGTCCTGACTGTCAGGTTATGATAAATGAAAATTATTATGGAGAGGGGACTTCATAAACTTCAGCATTAGCTTCTCGATAAAACTCTCAAGTGCTACTCACTCTTACTTTCATAATATTGTTTTGCATCTTTCTTGAAACCTCTCTGCACTGCTATTAAAGCCTGATTTTGGACAAGACATAAGCCCATGCCCTTAGCCCATGTGGTCGTCAGCAGCAATGTCATGCTGACCCAGGGATTCTTTATGTGTCCCTGGGAGTTTCCAGGTATGAGTAAACCTGTGCACTGCACAGCATGTAGCCAATTAAGTCAATGAGACAAAACTTCATTTTTCATCAGAAGCAGCATTATTGGATTACTGAATGGTTCATGTCCTCCCATGGAAAAATGAAGTAAAACGAATGTCCCCGTGGTCTGTGGTTCACAGGGCAGAAAAGCAGAATCTGCTGAAGAGTGTTGGGTATAGGTGTGTGTAGGGAAGGGAGAGGGCGAAATAGATGCAAATCTACCCACTCAGTTAACTGGAAAGCTTAGAGAGGTGGATTTAGAATGGCAGGTGTTATGTAACTTTTTTCTTTGTCCTCAGGAAAGTTTAATAACAGCCAGTGCTGTGAGGAGTTCAGGGCATGTGCACACACCAGTGCAGCCAGTCTTTCACCACTGGGGTCTACTCAGCTACTAGTTTGGGCAGTCAGTGTTGCAAGAACTCTGTGTTTAGTATCTGATTGTGTAGGTTTTGGCACCTGCTTTGATCCTAGAAATATTTCATTGTACTACCTTGAAATACCACTTCTGATAGTAGTATATAAACAATAGAGATTTGATTTTTGCTTACTGATATATTTCCGATAGGATGAATACAGAAAGGTTTCTTCATCTCTGCTGACAGACTTCTAAACTTTTATAATCTATTCTGTCTATATAAAGCTGAAATGGAACTTCAGAAAAATAGATAAATACAAGAGGCAGTTACAGGTTTGCAGATTGTGCTGAGATTAATCTGTGGGACACATTTGTTGCTATTTGTTTTCAATGTATTGTCAATTCTGGTTTCACTCTGTTGATAAAAGAGATGCTTTCATTATATGTACATTATATTTATTGTTTAAATATGATAATTAGATGTCAGATCTTCTGCAGAGTTTCTGAATCAAAAGGGCTTACTGAATATATAAAAGAAAATGGTAAATATCTGTTTTCTCAGTTGCCAACTCACGCTGATCTCAAAGTAAGAAAATACAGATATATTTTCTCCCCTAGATCTGATTTAAATTACGGTTTCACTTGTTTGTGTGTGTATAACATGTCCCCTAGTTACTTGCAGCAAAACTTAGTTTTAAATCTGTGTTGAAGAAATATATGGAACTGAATGCAGAAATTATGTACAGAGTCTTCAGAACAGTTACCCTCCCACCAGCACCGGATTGGGCACTAAACTTCTAGATTATTAAAGAAGTGCTGGCTGTACTGAGAGTTGTTAAACTAGAGTGATCCCCAAACCAATCTTTTTAACTGGTGTAAAAAATGTATTAGTTGGATCCAGGCTCTGAAACAAGCCTGAAGGATTTAATCGCATTTATTTTGAAACACCAATGGTGGTGTGACTGTATTGACCTCAAAATGGAACATGTTGCAATGAATTTCCAAAGAGATGGGACACAGCAAACACACAGAGATGTCACTTGGTTCAGAGTCAAATTCCTATAAGTATATATAGAAGTATATTAACGTCCATGAAAAAATTTAATGCTTGATCTTGCTTCATAGGAAACAGTCATTCTGTAGAAGAATATTCTTGTGGCATCTTATTCTGAGTCTGTCATGTTGAGATATCCTGTATCATAATTAATTGATTTACTACATTCCCATTTATTGATACATGTTGGGGTTATTGTCTGGAGCATACTCATTAGCTCTTTGTTTAGATTACAGATTACACTTTATGACAAGGTCCTTAATTTTAAGGTTATTTTAGCTATTGAGCTTTGGACTATCTGCAGCAAATCCATGTTGTGAAAGAGAATAAATGCTTTGACCTTGCTAAAAAATCACATTTGTGTAGCAGCCTTCCATCTTTTTCAACTCTTAACTTATGAGAAAAAAACTACTTGAAAGTAGTTTTGAGTAGGGCTTTTTTGTTTGGTTGGTTTGGTTTTGATTTTTTGGTTTTGTTTTGATCTTGTCTGAAGGAGACAGACGAGGAAAATGTGGCAGCAGTTGCCATCAACAGGGTGGGTTATTTTTTTTTGTTACTTTTAATGCCAGGATCAACAGCTTTGCTTGTTTTGGAAAGCAGCTAATTTGATAGTAGGTGAGGAATTGGCAAGTGCAGCCACATGTTGCGTATAATTGCAATGCCAAATTAATTACAGTGAGAAAAACTTGCATGTGACTATAAAACATACTGCATATTGATACTGCTTAAAGAATTTTCCCTATAGAAACTAAATGAGCACTGTAGCTGGTATATCATACTGTAAATTAATTTAAGGTATAATTTGTGAAATGCATTTGCATTGGTTCTTTTAAGTTAGCAGGTTTGCAAAGCACTAATTTAACTATCCACGAGGGAAAAGTATGTTGGTTTTTTTTGGTATATATCAAATCTTCATTTGTTCTGACTTTCAAATTTTTGAAATACCTAATTGGAAACCTATCATATGTATATTACACTAAAATAACGCAGATTTAAAAAAAATATGTTAAAATACATGATCGTGTGTTAACCAGTCAATTATAATGCTGCTTTATATGTTGTTGGTTCTGGCCATTAGTCAGCATCAGCTTGCTGATGTAGTTGTACAGGATGGATTTAGATGCTTTATTAATTGGTCAACAACACCATACAACAAGACATATTTGATTCTTTTAAAATTCATGTTATTTTTTTTTACTATCTTTTTTAATGTGCTGAAAAGAAGATGCGTGTTTTTTAATAAGGCTATTGATATGCTGAGTTTGTGAAGTGTTTGTATGTGACTCCTGTAAACTGTCCCCACTGGACACATTTGATTAAATCATACTAACCTGATCTTTTGGCAGACACCGTGATTCACATGGCCTACTTAGAACTTGTTATGAAACTAAACCTAGAAAATATTCAATCTTCTCTCATCCTAGTTGCATTCAAAGAAAATGCTTGCAAAAAGAGAAGATATTGTTTCCTGAAACTGTACCAGCTGAAGCAATTGTGTCCCTAAACAGAATGTGAAATTGTTATCTCTCAGGGAATGCATAATTTAAAAACTGGTTTATGTTTAAAGCCAGTGAGATCTTTATTTCTACCTGCTGTTGACATCCAATCTGGGTTGGCTTCGGCAGTTTATCTCTAGCCACCATCTACTAGTCTGCTCATAACAGGTCTGGTCAAGACCTGAAATATATATGGGAAATGTGAAGAATCTCAGAAAAGACAGACTAGTGCCCATGGCCAATGTTCAAAGCAAATTTATCCCCAAAACTGATGAACAGAGTCTCAGCACTCAGAAGTCAGGGTTCAACCTTTGTGGTTGACACAGTTTTTACATTCTGGGAGAGGGTTAAAGATGCCATCACTCTACTCCAGGTGCAACTTACTGGATCATCTTCCTTTTGAGTGGTCCCATGCCCTTTAATATCCTCTTTGAAATGCTTACAAAGTTCCCAGACAGCTGGTTTGGTGACAGCAAGAACCTTGTCAGTATTGCTATTCTGCATGGGTCTGAAGGCAGCTCAGTCTATAGTTTCGTCTGGGAAAATCAGGAATCGTTGCAAAGAACTGGATGTATATACTCCTGGGGAGGTGGACCTGTAGGTTTATGTTAGAAAGACTGACTGTGAAACAAGGAGTAATTATCTTGTTTGTTGTTTTGTTTGTTTGCTTTATATTTTATTTCCTTTGATGTTTGTTGCTATTGTGTGGGTTTCTTATTTGCTTGGTTTTTGATCTTGTGCCAGCGCTTATTTTTTTCCTGTGGTTTTCTCTGTTGATGAGGAAAATTTCCTAAAATCTACAGGCAAATGCGAAAGCAGGTTTATTTGGGCCCCAACTGAATGCTTTACTACCCGTTCACAGTCTGGGCTGTTCAATGGTATGTTGCTTTGTTTACAGGTATCTGTGCTTAAAGTGTCTGCATTAGTATGTGAGTGGAGTAATGCATGCATGTATCTTTTATACAGGTCTTCCATGACACCCTTTGTGACATTTTGCACGACGTTTTAATCTGAAATTTCTGAAAATGCCATTTAGCTTTTAGGTTAGACCTCCAGCCAGCATTAATTAATTTGAATTTGGCATCAGTTTACCGAGGCTACAGGTCTGGGCTATTGTTTTTCTGGAATGATGGTATGAGTTGATAGAAAGAAATTCCTGTTTTAAACTACTGGTAGATTAATATGACATCATTCAGCTAATAGACATCACAGTGAAATTGCGATGGTGGTCAAAGAACTCACATAAATTGAATTGCTTGCATGATTTAGCTCAGCCCACTGCACTGATGTCCTGTGTATCTGTTAGAAACAAACATTGGGCTAAATCCAGCTGATCCTGTCCCTAGTTGCAACCAGCCATACACTCACCATGGCTGCATTCTCTAGTGGAAGTCTTATCTTAATATGTGGGAAAAAAAATAAAGTCTTATGCAGCAGGCAAGATGCAAACATTGTTGCTATGTCATGACATTTTTTAGTGACTCAGAATTTAGCAGACATTGTATTAAAAAAAAAAAAAAGCCAATTTGGCAGCAGGGCTCAGGCATTCTCTGGTTTTATCAGCAGAAAGCCTCTGAAAATGGCTTCATTATATCTGTAGTTACTGTGGACACTTTCATTTAACACAACCAGTGTGTATCAGATATTTCTCACAGCAAGGAACTGAGTCTGAGGGACAGCGAGAACAAATATCAGCCATAATCTTGTTAATACTCAGCTAAAGGCAAATGAATAACAAACATCTAAAACAACCAGGACAAATTTCCTACTGGGTCATGTTGCTGATCTTGCAATAAATTCAGTGGAGCCACATTAATTTGTGCATACTGAAGTTCTTGTGAAGTCAATATTATTTTTAAAATGGATTTCCAAGCCACTGGAAAAATAAGAGTTTAGTGGCCATGGAATGAGAAATAAGAACTTCTGCCTAATGGCGCCAGAGGAAGACACTGCTTGAGTTTGGAAAAGAAACAGACCCAACATAGTTCTGTAGTTCAGCTCTGGGTTACAGCTGTTCACTGTTTCTATGGGTAATGTGGAATGTGAAATTCTAAATGTTTGCTGTTGTGAAGCCCTAATGTCAGCAGAGTTTTCTGATGAAGAAATGGGGAAGATTTGCAAATGAAAGTGAGTCTTCTGAGAAAATGGGAAAAATCAGCTATTGTGTGGGTTTCTATACGTTAAGATGTTGATTCTTCCACAGAAACCATTTGTACAGACCATGGTTCTGTGTAGAACCATTGCCACTGCTCAGAGGCAAGAATGTGCCATTACACAGGACCAATTGACAAAGCTTTTGTTGACTTCGGCGTTAAGCATTTTGGGGTAACTTGCAGCTTCTACTGTGACAGAATCACTCGTTGGCCAAACCTGAAGCATTGAACTGAAGTTTGGCACATAACAGAAATGCTATGTTTTTACAGTATAATGTCCTTCTCATCAGATTTTTAGTATTCCTGACTGCAGAGGTCTCTATGCAACACTTATTTTAGCAAATACTCTATTTTTAGATCCTGTTTATTTCAAAATCTAGGTCAGCTTGCTTGGCAAATTGATAAGAAGAATATGCTAGAAGACTAGAATGTGTAGTTCTTCCAGAGAATACATTGCCTTTTTCATACTGGTCATACCAGTTTTATTTCTGGATTAGAAACTTCTGAAAGCTTTTAGGATTTATATGTTATTACTGGAAAGACAATAATTTGGCAGTGATATGTCTCCATTGCAAATATTTTTTTTAGTTATGTAAATTCCCAACTTCTTTTTTAATCAGAAAATATTGAAAAAATATTTCCAGAATTTACTTCTATGGAAAATTTGAGCCATTGAAGAGGACAATTAGCAAGATCAGATTCTCAATGGAATTTGTAACTGTTAAGGCAGACTTCATCTGTGGAACAGAAAAGACTTTGTATTTCATGATGCTAAAGAAAGAAATTATAATCTTTCACTTTTTCGTAATCGTAGTCTGTATAACCTGCAATAAACAGAACAGTAAGAAAAAGGAAATCTTTTTTTTGTGGAAGTGGTAGCCAAACTTAGCATAAGAGTTTCTGAGTTCTCCAAAAGCTTGATGTTGCTGAGGTTGCAGTTAGGCTGACTATCTATGTCATTAATGAAGATAGTAAATAGTATTGATCTCAGTGCAGGCCCTTGGGGGATACCATGCATCACTGGTTTCCATTGGACATTGAGCTGTTGATCACAATTCTTTGCATACGGCCATCCACCCAATTCCTTATCCATCTAACAGTCCATCCATGAGATCCATATCTCTCAAATTGTTTGGCTTATGCCTGCATTTTTGACTAAATATTTTTGGATGCAAGTGTATTCTTCAGTTGTCTCTGGAAGATACTTTTCCCTTGCAGCATCTTGGTTGGAAGTTGGTTGGTCCAGCTGCTTTTGCCTAACAGAAAGCTTCTTATTTGACCGTGTGGGATTCTTTTTATTCACAGTGGTACTTTCTTCCCCTCTTTTTTTTTTTTCAAGTTTTAAAGGATCAACAGATGTTCACAGAAACAGGATATTTCTTTCTAACTATCCTCTCTCCTTCTGCAACTCTTCTCTGTTTGAACTCGACATCCCCTCTGTAGCATAATAGACATTTGCAAAAGTCAACTCTGGCTTCAAATGAAGCATAAGCAAGAAGAACATATGAGCATTAAAGAAGCATAGATCACATTTTTATGCAAATATACTACTAATAAGCTGAGGGAACAGCCCTCCTCTTGAAAATAAACATGCTAGTTGGTAGAATTAGCATCTAAATTAAACTTTTTCCTAATTTTTCTAAAAGGTTATAATTTGTTTTTCAGTTCTACCCCGTTACATACAATTTAATTTGTTATAGGTACTGCAGCCTAAGTGGCTGATACATCTTTTTTCTTTTTTTTGGAAAACACTATCAATCTTGGCATATGAACCTGCCATCATAGGATAATAGGGTAATTCAGCTTGAAAGGGACCTCGGAGGTCTCTTGTCCAATCTCCTGCTCAGTCAGCTATGAGACCAGACCAGGTTACTCAGGAATTTGTTCAGTCTGGTTATGAAAATGAACAAGTATGGAGAACACATAGCCTCCCTAGGCAATCTGTTCCACCGCTTGATTGTCCTTGAAGGGAACCATTTTTCTCCTTTCCTTACATTAGGGATGAAATGCTCTTTTCTCAAAGTATGTGTGTTGCTGTCTCATCTTGCACCATTGTGAAGAGCCTGAAGGACCACCGTGAAGCCTTCTTTTCTTCAGGTTCAACAAGCCAACTTTCCTTCAGCTGCTTCTCATAAGGCTAATGCTCCAGCCCTGAACATCTTAGCTGGCCTTCCACTGAACTCATGTATAGGGAAGACTTGTGCCAGTGTGTCCAGAACTCAATTACTATCTACAGGTCTTAGTTTACACAAATAATTTTGTACTCCTCTTCCAGTACTTTTCAGGTATGCCAACTCAGAATTCAGGTATTCTAAGAACTAATACTACAGGTATTACTGTATAGACAGGGGGTTTTCCATATTGTGTTGTCATTTAAGCCATGTGAAAATAATAATCTTGCTGAGTGATAATCCAAACAGCAAGTCCAATTCTGACAGACAGGAAAAACCCTTACTGAGTTTTATATCTAATGAGATAATACAATTGGAGCATGCCAATTGCTGTGTCCACCGAGGAAATGCAGCACATCTGCTCTCATGACTCCATCAAGTAACCTGGCCATATTCTACACCAGAGGTTTTTTTTCAGTACTATTAAACAGGTTGTCAAATTGATCCTTATCAGGTCGAACTAAAATCAATGGAAGGACTTGACTCAGACTTGAAATCTGCTATTGAGAAACTTATTTGCTGACCTACCTGGAAAAAGAACCCTTGAACAGGGAGATAGAAAAGTTCTCTGGTTTTGTTCCTCTCTTCCTAATCATTGTAGTTATGACTGATCCTCCCGAGTGCTGATCTCCCCCACAGCTCCAGCAGCTGAGTGCAGTGGGGCAGCTCAAAGACTGCCAGCCTTTGGGCATCACTTGCATTGTGCATCCTACTTTGCCAGCTCTCACTCGCTGCAGTTTTTGAAGTCCTATATGCACAGAAGGAACTAGTTATGTTTTCTTGCTTGTGCCTAGGACATTTTTGGAAAGTGAATATCCCAAACTGGAAAGAACACGTTATAATAATGTTTAATTTCTTTTCAGTTTGTTGCTCTGTATCTTTTTCAGCCTCTGTCTAAAATATTAGAAATGAAACAGCAAGTTGTATTTCTGCTTTGATTCTAAAAAAAGCCTCTGAAGAAACAGCAAGCTAGAAATCCCTATTAGTGCCCCGGGTGTTGTATTCCACCTTTGCTAATCAGACATACATGAAAGTCTTTCCAAATAACCTTTGAAGACAGAACCAAAGCAACTGATGTATTCATTTCTACCCCACGAAAATGACCTTTTGCAGGGGCTGAGACATTTCCATTAGTGGATATTTTTCAATAAGGTGTTTAATTTCTTCTGTTTTTTTTTTTTTTTTTTGTCCTTTTTAGTTTTTAAAGGCTAACTTCTCATGTGCCTTGAAGTTAAGGTCGAAATATTACAAATTTTCAGTATCTCCCTAAAATAATTCGAAATCTTGGAGCTAAATAGTACCTAATGGTCTTACTTACTTAAAACTTCCCAGGATCTTCTATAGGTTAGTGTATGAGCTATTTCTATATTTCCCTACAATAAGGAAGCCGTTTTTCTTTTTTTCCTCTCCCCTGGTGAATGGAGGATGGAGTCTTACTTAAGGAAGTCTCTCATTACAATCTGAATAATGAACACACAAAATTGCTTTAATTTAAAAACAGTTTACAGAGTGGCCATGATTGGGAAATACAATGTTTACCTATAAGCTTTGTATTTTTAACTTGTGCAATACAGAACCTATGTTCTTCTGCTCTCAGATCACAGTATTCTGGCAGAGCTACTAAGGAAAGCCTTACTGAGTACCAATAAGCAGCATGGAACCAGTTCTAAAGTTATCCCGCCCTGAGAGATGATTTAGTTCAGTCTGATGTCCCTGTGTCTGTGCAATTGAGTCATGCATGTCTGTACATATAGCATTGTGGAAAATTGGTTTTACGAAGAGTCCAAGGATGTATGATTTGATCAAAACCATATTTAGTCTATAGAAGTGGTATCTGGGGAAGGGTGTTAATGCAAATAGCAGATCAAAAATACTCATCAACTAATTCAGTAAAAGCAAACCTCTTTTCTTCATCTGACAGGAGGAGAAAAACAGGTGTGGAAAGATTCAAAATAAGGTTTCGAAGTTGGAGTTTCCTTGAAAATCGGTGGGATTTTTTTTTCATGAATACTACGTAGGGATTTAGAAAACCACTTCTTGATTAACATCATCTGCACTGTATTGACAGAGCTGAAAGTAAACTGTATGGTATCTCACACATACTTTGCCAGCTGCACTTTCTCTTTGCCCAGCTGTTAACTGGTTCAATACCAGAGAAATTATGCAAACTCCCACCATCCTGAGCTGCCACCTCTCAGTTCAGGCATATGAACAAAACCTCTGCTTTAACGTTAAGAAATGAACTTTGGAATGTGCTATTCTGTATAGTAGAACTGCCACCCTTTTATTAAAAAAAAAAATAATTTGGTGATACTAGACCAGGCATAATGCTGTTCATCTACTGTGGGTCACTCATACTTTTCTATAGTTCAAGGACAGGCTGTGACGTTGGAGGATGTACCCTTGGGATATACTGTCAGAAGAATATTACCTTTTAGGCATTTTTTTCCTTGCTGTGTTCAGAGGAAAATTTTGATCAATGTGTTGTAAGAAAGATAGTTTAAAATATTCATTTGGTTTAGATCAAGAAAGATGACTTCTTTATAAATGATGTTACTTCATACAGATTTCTGAACATTATTTTCCACCCATGAACATGTCATTCCTTTTAAGTCATAATGCTTATTTCTCTGTTCAAAAGCCAAGACGATAATTTGTTTAGGAAGTTATATTTGGGTGTTTTGTTTCTGCTATAGAAAGTTAATGGGATTTATGCAAAAATTTCTTGATTGCTTGAATAAATGGGAAATTTATTACTCCCAGGGAAATAAATTTTGATGTTAATCTTCACATATAGATTTGTAATGCCCTTGGCAACATACATCTACATGCATTTTCCATTCATTGCTTTATAATTGGAAGTTTCATTGAGAATTCTAGGAGTCTGCAATGCATTCCTGTTAGGTGCACCTTGCAAATCTTACTTTCTATTTCATAATTACTCAAAGGTTAGCAAGTCCTGCCTGCAGCAAAGCAAAAATAGAGTTATAAACATATGCTCTATCTTATTTTTATGAACAAATTTGCTATAGGAACTTTTAGGCTGTTAATTGCCTGGCCTTACTGAAGCACAGCTAGTGTGCTCCCAGGTCACACGTATGTCCTCTTGAACGTTGGTGGTGGTAGAGGTAGCTGAGTGCTAGTAGGTGTGAAAATCCTGCAGAGAATAATGTAGGAAACAAATAATTAAGGAGAAATACACTATTGCTGCCAGTGTTGGAACAATGTGTCTGTATCCTTCTCTTGTTTACCTTTTCCACAAGATGGTCTGCATTTTTATACAGGAACGGTCAATGTATAACTCATAGATTATATTTAATACAAATAATTTTTTTGCAGAGGATCAAATCCCGAGTAGTAGTTAATTTTCTCTGTTATTAACTGGCAAAGTTTTCTCCTTTGTTTATAAGGTTAGATGAGGACAGAACAAGCTAGAATTGAAGGGTTTTTAATCTTTATCTGGCAAAATGCTTCTTTCCTGCAAAGTCCATTTTCAAATTTAAGTTTTGAAGTAATTTTATAGCAGTTGTTGCACAAATCTAGGGTTGAGAGGGATTTTTGTCTTTTGCTTCTTGAATAGCTCACCTTGTAGTAATTCAAAATGAAAATGTAGATTTTGAACTTCAAACCGCATTTGCTCACAAGCCTGTTTAGAGCTCTTGGAGCCATGAACAGTGTCTTAGCAATTTACCTCAGAAAGCAAACTCCCATTGAACTCAGTCTTTTATTAAACTTTATACTTCATTATCAAAACTTTGTAGCTTGTGAATTACAATCAGAATATCATATTTGATGTACTCTCCCTCTCAGGCCTCAGTAAAATCAACAAATCCTTTTATGGAAAATTATTATTCACTTTATATCCCCTTTTGTTGTGATCCCTAGATTTTAAACCTCCCTTTTTATACAGTATCATTTCCTGCCTCTCTTTCATTTTGGGTATACAACAAAAATAGGTAAATTCTGACTTTTTATTGTGGACTCTTTAAGATGGCCTGCATTTCTGTGCTAAATTATCTGCATCTTTTTTAGACCGCCCTATAAGAAGCTGAAGGCATTCATGTCTGTTTTGTCAGCTGAGTTAGGAAAAAAAAAAAAGTGAGCCATGAAAAGACCTTTAGAGAGACAACTCAGTGCAGCTATTTTAAGATATACTTAAGATGTATTTACAGTGGACACTTAGTCCACTGTCATACTCCCTAGGGAGAATTTCAGCGTCTGTTTCCCTTTCTCTCCCGAAATGACTGTCTCCAAGGAGTCTAATAGTCCCACTTACTTTGTTAACAAACTGATTTACTCTCTCTTGATTTTCTTGCAGAGCTTGTGACAGAAGCCAGTGGAGCAGAGTGTAGGGGCTGCAGTGTCAGCCACTGAAACAAGCTCTCCTGTAGCGCGAGCTGGCAGAGCACAGGGCTGCGTGCTTACTCTTCTCCCCTCTTCCCTCTGTCTTTCTGCCTTATGGCAGGTAGGGTTTATATAGACATAGTATATTTTATTTTCTATTAAATGGAATGCAGGATGTGTTTGTGCCACATGTTGGCTGGTACATCTAGCATTACAGGAACCTGCTTGGTTACGTGTGAGGAAAGAAATGAGTCTTTTTAGCTTCCTGTTCTTAATGGCCTCAGAACTGGTACAGAAGGACTTGGGGCTCCAATAGGCAAGGGGATGGTGTGAGGCAGGGGGGTGTAAGGAGGGTTTGAGGGTGCAAGGCTTGCTGGGTTGCTAATGAGTTACTGTGTAGATCAAAATGTGTTCAATCTGACAGCATCTTTCGCATACTGTCTGTACAGGACAGTCCTTGGAACCAAACTATCCCCAGATGAACTATAGCACTGAAAGGAAACTGCTTCATCAAGCCCAAAAATAGGATCCAAGCACAAACATAAAATATACATGATCAGAGAGGATCAGGGCATGGAAAGAACTGAATAAAGTACTTGTGACAAGGTAGTTGTACCTTTTATCTTCGAGGACGTGGAGTTTCTGTCTCCATCAACAGATGAGATGAATCTTCTTTTTCATCTCAGTGGCTTTAATTTTGTCTCTAATTTCTAGATTTGCTTTGTTTGGCTTCCAGACACTGCTTTTTGCTGTGATGCTGCCTGCAGGAGTAGAGACGCCTATCGTGCCTAATATTTTCTTCCTGAGTGAGCTCGTTCATTGGTGTGATGACTTGATTACGTCTTTTTGTCTGATTAACATTTTTAGGTTATCATTTTCTGTAATCTTTCTGTTATTTCTGTGACTGTGTGACTGTGTTTGGTGTTGGGTTTGGTTTTTGTTTGTATTGGGTTTTTTTTGTTTGGTTGGGGTTTTTTTCGTTTTGTTTTTCTTGTCCAATTTATTAACATCATTCAAAAAAGAACGGATTGTGTGTAGTTTCCCACATCTGTTTACATGCCCGTGTTATGCACAGTGTGCACCAATGGCTGACTGGCTGGAAGGAGGCTTGGCACAACAGTTCCTGCAGGCCTTGATGAACACTAAGTTGACCGTGAGCCAGCAATATGCCCTTGTGACAAAGGCAGCTAACAGCCTCCTGGGCTACATTAGAAAGAGCATTGCCAGCAGGTCAAAAGAGGTGATCCTTGTCCTCTGCTCAGCACTGCTGAGACACCTTTAGAGTGCTGGTCCAGTTCTGTCTTCCCCACTTCAAGAGCGACACAGGCTTACTGAAGCAAGTCCAGTGAAAGGCCATGAGGATGACTATAGGCTTGGTTCACCTCTCATACCAGGAGACGCTGAGAGAACTGGGGTTGTTTAGCCTGGAGAAGAGAAGTGTCTTAAAGTGTCTCATGGGAGAGTGTAAAAAGGATGGAGCCAAACTCTTCTTAGGGATATCCAGAGACAGGGCAAGGAGCAATGGGCCCAAACTGAAGTACAAGAAATTCCATTTGAGCATAAGAAAAACCTTCCTGGATTTCTCTGTGTGAACAAAACTGTTTCAAAGTCCCAGTTTTGTTGACAAACATTATAAAAATTCATCTTTGAAACTGTGAATGAAAGGAGAGTTTCCAAACATCAGACCTGACTAGCCCTAAGTAGCTTTTTGTACATAAATTGGTATCAGTTATAGAGCGTGAGCACATAGCAGCCGATTTCTTCCAGAGAAATTTGGCAGTGGAAAGTACACAGCAAGAAGATATTTAGGTAATCTCTTTCCTGCTCAAGTAATTTGACAAGTAACCTGGAAAGGAGCAATCAGAATCTGTTCACCGTAACACTGTAAAAAGAGAAGAACTTCTCTAGAATACCTCTGTGTACCTCAGAGCAGAACTTGCCACTCTTTCCCTTCTCTAAGGACCTTATATGCTGGGTCTGTGCTTGTCTTCCTATGGAAATCTCTTGCAGATAAAATATTTGTGTTTTTTCAATTAGGCCTGCATCTAATTGTGTCTGCTATACTAGTTCATCAAGAAGATGGGACTAACCTTACCCTGCCTCTGCAGATTTACATAGGGATTGGAAGCTGTTAGAGCTTTAATCCTTTCGCTAAAGCAGGAAGGTGAGTGGAGATTACATACTGGACCATGCAGTCTCTCTTTGTGTACAGTCCGCTCTGCAAATTATTTATAACTGTTAAATCCTTAAGGGATAGGGACTGTTTATGTGAATGCACAGTGTCCCTGTTAACTCTGGGACATTCCATACAAGGTACAGGCCAAGGATTTCAGCTCCCACCTGGATCTTTCCTTATACCACAGATACCTTTTCAAGATTTTCTAGTATGAACTTTCCTGAAAAATTGTCTCTGCAGCTAGTTCTAACTTTTGCATAAATTTCCATAGGAGTTTCAGGAGATTCCATAAAGTTCCTACCTCATTTCTTGTTTTCCTGCTTCCCTCTCCCGACAAACAGAGCTGGAGTAACGAGAATCATAGAGCAGGGTTGGGTCAATGATATGCTCTTTTTCACAAATAAAAAGTAAGGTGAAATGCACAGACCACTGGATCTATTCAGTGGGCTAAACATGTAGCGGAGTGATGCAGATGACTAAGTGCAAGAAGGTTAAGCTTTCTAAGCACTCCTGAAGATCAATTTGCTGGACACCTGCTGTTCACTTTCTATTTTATGGAAGTAGGTCAGGGAGCAACTAATGGACATCTCACATGCTTGACATTTATTATTTTTAGTCATTTTTTTTTCCTTTTATTGATGGCTTTTACACACTTGATCGTGTTGAAAGCTGCCCTGAAGATATTTGCATTTGAATCAAAGTCTGAGTATTCAGGGAGAAAGCCAGGTCAGATAAAAGTCAAGATGTCCCTTCACAATGAGACAGTTTGCTCTCTGAGAGAAGCCAATAACCCATTCACTTGACAGATTAAAATGACAGATAAAACGCCTGAGGCACAGTCTTATTACGTGAGTTCAACAGACTGCGGACATAAATGGCTTTATTTTATACCTACATTTGCCCTCAGGATGCTTTACTTTTCTTGAAATATGAAAGTTGAAGCAATGATATTTATGCATCATTAGTTCCACGGTAAAGGTGAGAACTCAAGGAAGTGTTCATAGGCATGCTGTGGTAGGGTGTCAGTGATACTGGCTAATTGGTATTTTTAGGAACCCCACAGATCAGTTGAACATGCGTGACACATGAGCTAACACGGGGGAAAAATGACTGCAAAACAGATCTACACAAATACAACCCACTAGCTGCCAAACAGGGCAAAACAGAATTGACGTGAAACTGGAAAATCATCTATTTATCAGGAAGCGTACAACCTCCTTTTTTCATGCCAGGAATCTATGTTGTAGCACTCCTTGGCAATAGACATGAGGTAGGTAGAAAGCCTACGTATTGCTGTACCAGTGCCTGTAACAAACCTCTCTCTTCATGAGAATTCTCAAATTCCACTCACAGCATTGACAAAAGCTGAAGATTTTTAACTTGTGTAAGAAGACAATTAGACCTTTTATATTTAGCTTATTCTCAAAGAGTACCTCTGGGATGTAGCAATGTCATTTCTTCTTATCTGCATTAGCATGTGAGAACAACATCATTTGGTATGGATGAAACTAATTGTATAATTTATCCATCATTCAGCACACTAAAGATAGAGGAAAGGAATTTGAAAATTCACCCTGAAAAAGCATAAAGAGAAATTCAGCACACCCAAACCCAGCCATGTATTCTAGAATATGCATACTGCATTGATGCCAGAAGTGCTGTGGAATACTTAGAGAATGTCTTTGAAGTCTAAATAGTTTGAAGTCTAGTTTAAATAGTCTAAACACCCGAAGTGTTTATGTAAATACCTAGATTTGTTGGTCGTGATGACATCCATTGTGGATGCTGCGTCAGAATCTGCAATTAAAGGGCATCAGCTGCAGGTTGGTTTCTAAACAGACATTTTACAATGCCGCTCTGAGGTAATCTCATTTGTGGCCAGATGAACACAGGCTGCCCTACTGACCTGTCTCCTGTAGGCTCCATTTTAGTTTTAGCAAGACAACATACCTATCCCATTATTAACACTTCCACTTCTCTGAATAGCTATAAGTCAGATTATATTTTTTAATAAAGAAACCCTAGATTTTAAAATAGGAAAAATGTAGGTTTCTGATGCTTAATAGGTAGTTGTTGTAATAATTAACCAAATTAAGATGTGTCCCATAAGCTACCAAATAATCCTAGCTAGAAATACTTGTTCTACACAGCCCTGAGTCATGAGAGCTTGATAAATCATTAAATATCAGTCTTGACTACCTAAGCACACGACAGTATATTTTTATTTTTAATTCTTTCAGGCTATATCATGGCAATTGCGTAATGCAAGCAAAGGGCATAACCAGAATTACAGACATGCTTAGGCAATAATAAGAGTACTGCCGTAACCTTTTTATGAATTGCCTTTCAAGGGAAAATGTGACCCTAGTCACTTTGTGGAAAACATAGTATTTTTTTTCCATTTTAGTCAGTAAAATACCACTAAGAAAGGGAGTTAAGCAGGTTTGTAGAAAATAAAGCGCAAAGATGACCAGAATAGCTTTGTTGAGAGAGACACTTTCCAAAGCTAAAAAGAAAGATGGTTGAGGAATGAGAGTGATTTGAAAATATTCAGATTCTCCTGGAGTGCCTTGGCTTACACGTGTTTGCTCCCAGCTTGAAGGTGGCACTTTCTTCAAACAGTAACAGAAGCCACATTTGTTGTAATCTTGTGGCCAGATGGCTGTTTGTCCTGGGTTGTCTTTGAACCTGTCCAAACATATAAGGGTAAATTCATCTGAAAAAAAAATAGATAGGGTGAGAGACTCTCCATGCTGTTTGTTATTTAAGATTTAGATCAAGGCAGTGTTGTGTCTGTAATGTAGCAATTACTGACCACATTTGAGATTTTATGCAGCATATACTTACGTGCTGCTTTAACATTGGCATGACTGTGTAGAGTTACAGAGAGCACTAGAATAAAGACATGATAAATAGACACAAGTTATGTGTTATGCCTGGACAGCATGTCAGAGCACGGCACATAAACCTTCAGTAAAAATAGGCACTGGAGCCGCTTTGTCCGTGTTACAGGAGGACAGCAATCTGCAGAGATAAACAGCAGCCCATCACTTCAGTTTATGGTTTCTTGCTTCACACCTGAGTAGGTCCAGAGCAGCTCCTGGGAATAACTTCAGCAGCCTGAAGCTCCCTGGCTGTTTCTAAAAAGAGAGATCAGATGAGCTCTTGAGAGGGAGAATGGAGTGAAAATCATTCTGGCCCTTCCATGGGCTATACATGGAAGGTCTTTCTCATTTCTCAGGGTAACAAGCCTCATGTATAGAATATCATGCGGTTTTCCAGTGCTTTTTCTGCCATAATTCTCTGAGTCCTTACAACCGTATACACTTCACCAGTCTGACTGGGTCATTAAAAATCTGTCTGCAAGTATAGACATCGCTTTTCAAAAGTAGCTTGAATGGACTTACAGGGCTATAACTACATACCACAGCATCTGCTGATGGGATGCCTTATATCGCGTAGGTGATGTGTTACTGCTCGTACTGAGTGCTCTTCAGTTTGTGGCTCCATTCCCAGCACGGCTTCCTGGGCATTTTTAGGCATGTCACTCTCAGAACCAGAAAAATGTAGACAATATCACAACCTTGTTTGGGGCGGGGGGGGGGGGGGGGGGGGGGGGTGGTCAAGGCACTGATCCATAAATATCTGGATGTGCTCAGTTTCTTCAGTTGATGGGGAAGCATTTGCTGCGAAAGATTTGCCCAGGGAGATTTACGAGTATTGAATTTCTGGGCTGAGAGCAAGACTTTGTCTTCACGTGAGTAATAATTGGTACTCTTACCCACCCGAAAGAGAATAAGGCATCATAGTCAACTCAGGTCTTTCTCTAAGTTGTTACAAGCACTTATTTTCTGCTAAGGAGAAAAAAAAAAAAAAAAAAACTAAACAAAACTGAACAAACAGCAATAAAGTATTACTGAAAACTGGCAAGCTATATGCACTTTATGAGTTTTGAGGAGAGAAATTTCTCCAGCAGTTTTTAATGAAATGTATACACTGTCCTACAGTGTGTGATAATACCTCCTTTTGTTATGGAGAGAAGGCTGTTACAGTAATGTATTCTGAATAATGGTCTTAATATTAGGACAGAAACAGTCACTAGTTTCTTACTCTCATTTTGAAGGTATTCTTAAGTAATGTTGAAGTTCCTTTTCCTCAATCAAATCATATTTTATTCTTACTAAGAAGCTGGTTCTGTGGAGTTTTGTGTTCCTGCAGATGATTTAACACTGAAAACAGTGATGCCCTCAGCACATTAGAAACATCTGTCAGCACCCAGGAGGAGCAAGTTCTTAATTTTTGAAGACTTCATTTATTTATTTATTTGACTTCAAAAGAAACTTAGAAGTTTAGAAAGGCTTCTGCTGATTCTGTGTAGGACTCAGGGATGTGTGTATATGAAAACAGAATAGAAACAAAGCCTTGGAAATTGGAGATGCCTTCTCTTGAAATCCAATTATCTGCTGGGAAACAAGAAACGAGGAGAATAATTGAATGGGACAGTAGAGAAAATCTATCATTGTAGCACATTGAGCAGAGTGTATTTCAGCTGCCTGGCTGTTACATGAGCATCATTATTTATCTGTTGGTAGCTCGCTTCTGACATTATCACTAAATTTGTACCACAGTCTGCTGTCCATCATCCACATTAATTTGAAGATACAGCATCTCCTGCTTGGTCTCTTTTACTTGAAGAGCACAACAAACCAACCAACCATAAGTTGTCTTGTAAAATAACTCACCTCCCAGAAATTAAACATATATTTGCAAAATCTGTTTAGTCATTTAGAGTTTTTGTCTCAGAACAAAATACTCCTCAAATGGAATGGCTTTTAAATTTCAATTTTATTTTGGACAGTAAGGTCCTGGATGAAAAGAGCAGCTCAGTGCCAGCCTGCCTTGGTGTTTTGAGGAAGGAACAGTTCAGAGAGTGTGAGAGACCTAGTGCGAGAGCCACCATAAGATATCACCTGGTGGGTCAGGAGCACTCAGTGCCCAGAAGGGTCGCACTAAGTCATAGTCAAGCTTTAGTCAGGTTGTTACCTCTCCATAAGCTGCAGTGAGGTTTGTGTTGTTAATGCTTTGCTGGGTCTCTTCTCACCATCTGCCTGTGCAGGCTCTCAAGGCTTTGGAAAGATCTAATGTAAATGTGACACTGACACTTGTATTGAAGCATGTATTTAAATGTCACTGTGAAAACCATTAATAGCTTTGTTTTAGCATGTGTTAAATGGCAGCAGCATGGAATGATGCAGTAAAACAATCTTTTTGAAAGCTGAAAGAATAAGCAACAGCAAAATTTACAATGACATTCTTTAATAAGGTGGATTACAGGTTTTTCATGCCCGAAATACAGCACACTGAATACACCAGTGCAGCTGTCAGGGCTCTAGAGGCAGGACAGCCATGATGTTGTGGTGCAGAGTACGGCACATCGGCTCTGCTGATGGATTCATAGATGCTGAGATATCTCACTGTGCTGATGGGGCTGAGTACAAACACAACCTCAATGCTCCAGGTGGACCTATTAGCTTGGATTTAGCCCAATAACAGTTATTGGAGCCCTGAGACTAGTAAGGCATAAGAGCAGAGACGGTCAGGAAGATTTATTAACTGATGTGCAAAGTGGTACCAACCCCCGAAGAGCACTAGTAATGCTGCTGAGCCTGAGTTAAGTAATCTGCTCAGTATCTGAAGCACTGGGAGGCAGCATGTGGTCAGACCATGGTGTGGCATGCTGAGACTTGTTGTCACAGCACTGCGAGGGCTCCTCTGTACCCAAGTGGTTCATTTGAGCTGTGCAGCTGTCTGCAGCACTGGGCAGGCATCCGGGGCTGTTCAGGATGATGTACCAGCTCTGGCCTTTATCTGTTGAGAATGTATCAAACAGGCTTCACAGGGAAGTGGTGGAGTCACCATCCCTGGAGGTGCTTAAAAGATGCATAGATGAGGTTCTTAGGTACATGGTTTAGAAGTGGGCTTGACAGTGTTAGGTTGACAGTTGGACTTGATGATCTTAAAGGTCTTTTCCAACCAAAACAATTCTGTGATTCTGTCACAAGGTCAAGCCAGATGCCCCTCCAGCTTGGTGTCCTGCCTCCTACAGCAGCTTCTCCCAGTTGGTCCAAGGGCTTGGGAGAAGCAGAACAACATCTGCATTTGGTGATTCACCCCTGGGAAACCCTCTCAACTGGACCTATGGGGAAGATGGAGCAGTCTATACCACTGTAGTTCTAGTGTGGATAATTTATTCCCAAAGAAAAGCAGAATTTGAGGCCAGACCAGCTGCCACCTCTGCCCCAAGTCTCTTTAGGAAGCAAGGCAACTGTAAGCTTCTCTTGTCCTCCCCGTTGCCCCAGCTTCTGGGATACTGTAGATGCATGTGTATTTCTGAAAATAGTTTTATTTTGTTTTGCAAAGTTTACATGAAAAGATACTGCACAGAACTTTATTTTATTATGGTAGATTCATAATAGCCAATGGTTTATATGGATACTAAAATGTGATGCTTAAATGTTAATCAAAACATTGCTGCGTAGATTGACAATGCTGAATTTTTAATAGGATAATACATAAAGCTATTGTCATCTGGTTGGTGATGACTGGAAAATGGAGGGACGAGAATTGTCATCATTTCAGCAAAGTTATTCTTTTTATTGAATTGCTGTGCATGTTGTGACCTGTCTCCAGATGTATGTACCTGTATATTTCAAATGTAAAGGAAGATTAGGAAAGCTATGATGCTGGCAATGATGTGGAGAGATACTGTAGTCAGGTGGGTTTATTCGTACCTAAAATGTACAGATAGAAAATAAATTGGCAGTTATTCAGTTGAGCAAAACACTGGTAACAAATCTTCAGTCTGAGAATAGTACATAAATCTTTGCATTACTAGTAATGTCACACTTTTGAAAATATGTTGTTTCAAAGGAAGCACAGTGAGCCTTGAATAGATTCAATGACACACGAGTTTCCTATCCCCTAATCTCTTTAGTTAAATAGATATGACTGTAAAGAATGGCTTTGCTTTGAAGAGAGCTTTAAAACAAGATCTGATGAGCAGAATTTAATTCATATGAAGTATAAAGTTTTGAATAAAAACAATCTATTTCATAAACAGGAATTAACATTTTTAGTATTTATCTTTGGTACTTTTACTAATACAGATTCCGGTGTGCTCAGGGTTTAAACCACATTATTCAGTATGCATTATAAAGGATGTAAAGAAATGGGATAAGAATAAGGTTAGAACACTCAAAAGAGCGTGTATTTATCTAAATTTTGGTGCAGGAAGTTTGTCTTTTCATTTTGATCTGATGCCGTGGAAAGCAAAGAACTTCAGTGACTGACCACACCAGGCACAGCCCAGCCCAACACTCAGGAGAGCTGTTTGGGAGGTGTAGAATGAGGACCCTCAGTGACCCCAAAACTGCAGAAAATAAACATTTACTCTTTTGCAGCACAACCAGTCAGAATCACATCAGCATCTTGGATTTAAGTGGTTTGTCTCTCTTTCCTTCTTTTTCTTTTAGAGTTGAACAATAATGGATGTAGAGCCTCACCATACTTTGTAGGTCTTGTGTTTGAAAAAGTTAGTGGTAATTTGCTTACATAAACACAAATAATAAATATGCATTACCTGTCAGTGTTTAATCAAATAATATTCTGGTTTGCTGAACCCCCAGTGGCATGTCACCCCTGAGCAATGGAAATATACATCTAAAAAACTCCTTGGGTGAGCAAGAGTCTGCAAAATATAGCACTCAATCTTTACACATAACCTAATCATCAAAGATAAAATGATTTCATGAAGGACAAAAAGCCTGATGGGTTTTGCTGCTGTATTTACATTTCCGTCTGGAAAATAAATTGTGCTGAAGAGCGTGTTTGCTCAGTTCTTTATGAAGCTGCCAATGCTGAGCTCCTATCAGACCAAGCAGCAGTTGACTCATCTGACCTGGAGGAAAAATTGCTCAAAGCTTAGTGTACTTTTAATGCTCAGTCAAGGATTACATCTGTGCCAGCAACAGCCTAGAGTCTTGGCTAGCTTATCAAAAGCAGACATACTGGAAGGTTTCTTTCGGTAGATTTTCCTGTTAAAGGTGTTATAAAGATCCTTGGGTCACATTGACAGAATGAACAAGACATTTTTGTTTTCTGGATGCATAAATGGCTCGTGAGATGCATGCATACATGATTTGATATTTGTACCTGAAGGAACAGTATATGTAATTCAGGTGGAGAGCAAGGAAACCATCTGGAATGAGATCAGAAATAACGAGGTTTAATAGATTGGATCAGAAATAACGAGGTTTAATAGATTGTAAAATCATATTTTTTAAACACCAGTGCAAACTAAAGTACAGCTTTTTATACAGATATCTCTGATTGCAAATACAGAAACAACCAGCCTGACTTTAATGGAGAGAACTATTTTGATTTCTCTGCTTGAAATTAAGCTAAGTCAGTCTAGATTTTCAGGGATGATTAGAAGATTGGGCCACACAGTAAAAATTATTGTCATAATGTGACAACAAGGCTATACATCTGCAGTTCCCCATAGAAACAAATGAACATTATGAAAACAAAAGAAAAGAAATGCTGCATTTTTTTAAAAAAGTTTCCTTAGTGAATTCTGAGAGTCCTGGGCAGTGGAACAGATACAGCCAGGAAAATGCTCTAGCTACAGTATCTACAAATATTTAAGCTCATGCTGAAAAGGGCCTTGGTGTGAATGGCACACATTTTAGAACTCACACTGGGGAAAGCTCTACATATTTAAATTAGTAATCTTAACTTGCAGATTTTAGAGCATATTTGGAAATATAAGTTAGGACTGTGTGGTCCTGGAGCTCTTCCATGCATGCATTTTTGCATATGTTAAAAGGAAGGTAGCAAATTCACTAATATGACAAAAATGCTCTCTACTCTGATGTCCCACCCCGGTACCATGGTATAGTGGCTAGGGCAGCCAGATGAATTATTCAGTTCTAATAAATTTTCAAACTTGTCTCTATTTCCAGATTTCTTATAAGGGAAATCCTGTTTTTTAATGGATATATTTTATGCTACTCACATTTATCAACAAAATTACTTTTGAACATAGTTTTAAATTAATATTTGGGTAATAGCAATTGTTACTTACATTGCTTGATAGCATCTTGCTAGGATAATTTGTGGAACTTGTAAGCAGTAGATTCATGAAAGGTGAAAAGGTGAGAGTGAGCAGTTAATTTCTAATCTGAATGATATGGGAGCATTTCTGCTAAAATGCCTTATATTTTTTTTTTTTTGCACTTAATTTTCCTCTTGAAGAAATCACAGTATCACTGTATGTTTGGGATTGGAAGGGACCTCGAAAGATCATCCAGTCCAATCCACCTGCTGGAGCAGGAACGCCTAGGTGATGTCACACAGGAAGGTGTCCAGGCGGGCTTTGAATGTCTCCAGGGAAGGAGACTCCACAACCCCCCTGGGCAGCCTGTTCCAGTGCTCTGTCACCCTCACTGAGAAGTAGTTTTTTCTCAAATTTAAGTGGAACCTCTTGTGTTCCAGCTTGATCCCATTGCCCCTTGTCCTATCATTGTTTTCCACTGAGAAGAGCCTGGCTCCATTCTCATGGTGCTCACCCTTTATATATTTATAAACATTAATAAGGTCACCCCTCAGTCTCCTCTTCTCCAAACTAAAGAGCCCCAGCTCCCTCAGCCTTTCTTCATAAGGGAGATGCTCCACTCCTTTAATCATCTTTGTTGCCCTATGCTGGACCCTCTCCAGCAGTTCCCTGTCCTTCTTGAACTGAGGGGCCCAGAACTGGACACAATATTCCAGATGGGGTCTCACCAGGGCGGAGTAGAGGGGAAGGAGGACCTCTCTCGATCTACTGACCACCCCTCTTCTAATACACCCGAGAATGCCATTGGCCTTCCTGGCCACAAGGGCACAGTGCTGGCTCATGGTCATCCTGTTGTCTCCCAGGACCCCCAGGTCCCTTTCCCCTACACTGCTCTCTAATATGTAATTTCCCAACCTATACTGGAACTTGGGGTTGTTCCTGCCCAGATGCAGGACTCTACACTTTCCCTTGTTAAATTTCATCAGGTTATTTCCCGCCCAACTCTCCAGCCTGTCCAGGTCCCGCTGGATGGCAGCACAGCCTTCTGGCGTGTCAGCCACTCCTCCCAGCTTAGTGTCATCAGCAAACCTGCTGATAGTACACTCAATTCCCTCGTCCAAATCGTTAATGAATATATTGAATAATATTGGCCCCAGTACTGACCCCTGAGGCACTCCACTAGATACTGGCCTCCAACTGGACTCCGCACCATTGACCACCACTCTCTGGCTTCTCTCTTTAAGCCAGTTTGCAACCCACCTCACTACTCTATTGTCTAGACCACACCTCCTCAATTTAGCTGTGAGGATGCTGTGAGAGACTGTGTCAAAGGCTTTACTGAAGTCAAGGTAGACCACATCCACCGCTCTGCCATCATCCATCCACCTTGTTACATTCTCATAAAAGGCTATGAGATTGGTCAAGCACGACTTACCCTTGGTAAAGCCATGCTGACTGCCCCTAATGACCCTCTTATCCCTGATATGCCTTGAGATGACACCAAGGATAAGCTGTTCCATTACTTTTCCCCTTAATTCAACAGCTGCACAAAACATAGACTTACCCAGGTAAAAAAAAATGTGCTTCTCTTTTCATCCCATGAAGCTAACTCTTCATATCTCCAGTCATGGGATACTTCTGAACCGTTTGGCAACCAATCCATTTTTCAGAGAATCTTCTATTGCTGGTGTTTCAGTGCAGCTGTGTTTGGCTGCAAAGTATGTATGTGTATACTCTTTACAACCAACACACAGTTTTGCTTAAGCAATGAGGCACTTGTCTGCTTTGTATTTTAACACTGCTGGCAGCCTACAAAATGTTTATTCTGTATGTTCCTGTGCGTCTGCTTGGAGGGATATGTAATACCTCATAAGTGTTGATGTTGCCTCATAGTAACAGATTTCTTTCAGTCTTATACCTCTTGCAGTAGTAGCAAACACAACGTTCTCAACTTTACTTTTCATCTTTGTTTTCTTTAAATCTTACAGCAGAATAGATCTGAAATCCATTTGGTTGCATTTTCCATTGCAGCTGACTACACTCATATTTTTGCCACTCTTGTGTATTCTCAACTGGCATCAGTGACATTTCAGCCTCTTCCGTCGGTTACTTTTCCATTGCAAATGCTTAAAATCATGTAAAGGCAAAGGGTTTCATTTTTGTGTCTGTCAGAACTCAGCAATGACTCTGTTTTGCTTTGATTTATTTTTCTGTTTTAATTTGGAGATATGGACAAGAGATGGTTTTACTATACCTTGTTAAGAAATAAAGTCTATTTTCCAGTGGTGGTAGCTTTATAGTCTTTATGCTACATGGGAAGATTTAGAATGCACAAGGACTCTTTCTGCCCAGTGGGAGAACTAAAATCCAGCTTCTTTGCAGTATTTGAAAGCTGTTTTGGTATTTATGGTTTTGTTTTGTGTCTCTTAACTGTGTGTGAACCAATAAAAATGAACAGTTTGGTTTGTCAGTGTCAATTCCAGGACCAAGAGGTTCCATATATGATGAATCTGTGCAGTTACTGCCAGCTAATGAATTCAAATGTACAACATTCACAGAGAATTTCAAGCCACACCAGCTCTAATTGCATTGTTAATCTTACAAAATGATGTCCTTTTCTAACTTTGTTTAGATTCAGTCAGCATAAAAATATTCTTCCTGCTGAAATAACTTCATCGGCAAAGTTCAAGTGAGCAATTAGTGATTGCATCTGGTTTTGAGTTATTTTCCCAGCTTGTGGTAGTTCAGTTAATAACCTTCTAAACTTCTGAAGTATATCCCCAGGCAGCTGTGTGTTTGTTTCCCAGATCTACTGCAATGTTCGGAGTGTTTGCCTTTCTGGGACCATCTGCTTCACTTCTCCAAAGACTCTGTAAAATCTTTCCTAACATGGAAGACCGCAAGGTGAACACACAAACAGAAAACTTATGGAAATAGTATAACTCTGATATTAAAGCTGGTTTGCATTCTATGACCATTGCAGGAATAAATTTTATGCCTGATAGAACCTTAGTGAAGGGTTATGTAAGTTTAGCAGCAGAGCATGTAAAAATCCATTCCAGGAATCACAGCAAACTTGCTGAAATTGGCATGCCGTTGTCAAGTATCTATTTCTATCCTGGCTTTCATTTGACAGAGATATATGATAACTAAAAATCATTGAGTTTGTGTTTCTTAAATTATTTCACAAATAGATATATGGAATCGTTCAATGTCTTTCTCTTTCTTGTAGTGTCACTGTGCTAATTACTCTTGCGTGTAAGTCCCCTGGTTGCATGCTATTTGACTTGATGCTGAGACTTTACCTAGATGTTGACTACCTGTTGGTATTGACAGTCACAGCTTTTCAGACTTAGATAATTTTGAAGTTATGAGTATAATAGATCAAAACAATGTTTGAGTATACTAACATAAACTTAAAAAATAGTGACGAGAAACCCCCGTTCTAGTTAAAATAAATTAAATGGCTATTAATGCATTTCAAAAGCTGTGTTATTTTTGCAAACACATGTCGAGGGTTAAAGATTGCGGGGTGACAATCAAACCCTGGCAGATGTATTGTTAACCTCCTCTCCCCCCCACTTCCCCCTTTTGCCCCTCCCTCTCCCCCCTTCCCACTCAGGACAGGTGATCGGGAGGGAAAGAAGGACAGAGAGAAGAGAGTTGGAAAAATTAAAGATGTTTTACTAATGCTACTAATAAGAATAGAGAAAATAATACAAAATATACAAAACCCAATCTTGAAAGTCTCAGCAACTGCAGAGCCAGCACCCAAAGTCCTGGATTAGACTCTGTAGCCAACCGGAGCTGGATTCAGTCTCTCACTGGGCCTCGGTTCGCAGGGACGACCAGCAAGGTCCTCTCCTAATGTCAGCCATGAGGAAAGAAGGGAAAAAGGGCAAAGGGACGAGATCCTCGTGATCTCCCACTTTTATATGAAGTATTCACGTGAATGGAATGTTATACACCGTTGGTCAGTCTCTCGGTCACCAGTTTCTCGTTGCCCCTCTCGCGAGATGTCCATCCGTGCTTATCAATAAGTTTGCATTCCATTGCTAGGTTTAACCAAAACATGTGTCGGGTTCTCCAGGAAAATGCAGCTAATATGAAGGCTTTAGCTGACAGGCAAAAATTCACTAAAAGAGAAACTTGTTTTTTAACAAAACCAGGACAACACATAAAAATAAATATTTGGAATCTAAGAATTTTCACTGCACACCAAAGCTTTAGTATGAGTTTCAAATCTGCAAGTGAACTGTGTACTGTCTGTTTAACTGAAGTTTAAAGTACTCAGATTACCGAGGTTTCTTCCTCTGTGTTCCAGAAAGCTGATGAGCAGCTAATTTCTCTGAGATGGTCAGCTATCCACAGAAGCTGTGTCTCTATGAATAGACTAATTCAACATTTTGCTGGTTCTGAAAACATGCTGTCATTTCTATCACCATCCTGACGTTGGTTGGGAAAAATGAGCTTTAAGATCAGCCATTTTTTTTCTAGAAAAAAATAAAATCAGCCATTTTTTTTCTAAAAAACAATCAACCTTTTTTTTTTTCTATTTTTTATAAAACTTTAGCTATGCACTCACTGAGTTGCACAAGTAGCATTTTTTATGTCTATGGGAAGTAACCCTTCCTGAATAATTGTTCCTGCACTGCATTTGCTACTCCTAAGAATTCAATTAACTTCAGATCTTTGAATTATATAACTTTCTGATTTTGATTTTTCTTCTGTAAATCCACCATGAACACACAGAAGAATAAAGAACATGATCCTGTTGTGTTTGACCCATTATAAATTCATGTTGATGATTATTTCCTGCCAGCATGTCCCTTTACCTGTGCTGGGTCTATGAAACATCAGGGCGGGGTGGATGTTTGCATCCTCAACACCAAATATTTGACTGAGATCCGAAGTGCAAGGCACCCAAGTTGCTGATATCCCTGGGCTCTCCAGCTGTCATTTGTGGCTTCTCCAGGGGGCCTAACACAGTTAGACAAGCTTTTGATCCAAACTGTTTGAATGTAGTTATCTTTGTTCATTGATTATCCAGGGAAATTAAGGAAGCCAGAATCCTAATGCAGCCTTAGATAGTGCAAATATTTCCCTTACGCAACTATGGCATGATATGATGGAAACACTCCTACCTCTGTTTCTGCATTTTAACTCATGGATGCATTTGCAATGTCTGCAGACTAACCCAAGGTAGCCTGAAACCAGCTGTTGCAGTAGACTGAATCCCAGCCCTGACAATGCATCCTGAACTGACACATCTTTTGTCACTGTCTGACTTGGTGACATGTTCCTCTTCAAATGTTGCTGTTGGAAGCTGGAAAAGCAAGTTGATTAGATCTGTGTTTGTAACTCAGATCCTGTTGGTCATGTAATCATATCCTTTTGTTACCTGTAGTTTCTCACAGGCATAGACCTATGCGAAGTATATATATGTGTATATATATAAAGACATGTAAATATATAAGCAGAGTTTTTCAGTTTTTAACAAAGTATTTTTATGGCTGGTTTGCTCAGGAAGCAATATCTAAAAAGACATTCACAAGTCTATAATGATCACTTGTATAACCAGAGGTCAGGTATGTGGCAGGGTGGCCTGGCTCAGGTCCCTATCTCCATATATTTAGGCAGTGCTTCTAAGAAAAACTCTGCTTTCCACCCAGGACTGTAGCCAGATCCTTTGTATTGGGGTGACCATCTCAGACTGCGAGGTCCCTGTGGTGGGCCTTGCACGAGAGTGCTTTTGATTGAATATGCGTTCCTACTGATGATATAATTTGGCTTTGAATTTGTGCAAACAGACTTTTGCACATCCAGCTCCTCTGCATTTCATTTCCATTGCTCACTCAGGTGTGAGATTGCTACACGCCTCTCGGGGAGTCTACTTTCTTTTTAGTAGTGACCTACTTTTCCTTATCATCAGCGCTCTGGATCTAGGGTAACTCATTAGTACTTCTTCCATTGGAAAACAGATTTTTGCTGCATCTTACTGTGACGTCAATGAATGAAGGAACTGCTTCAAGCACAGACTGTCAAGCCAGCCTCCCTGTAATGCGTAGGAATCCTTCCATTGTCAGCTAGTGTGGCCCTCACCTTTTATTAAGTGTAATCCTTCTTTTCAGTTTTGAAAAAAATATTGCCTTATTAAGACATTAAAACAGTGATGTATAAGATGTATTGCATGAAAAAGGACTTCTTGGTGTGTACCACATGTCTTAAAGCTCTGTAATCCTCCTTGCTTCATGCTTGCTCATCTTGGAAAACTTCTCTGAGTCTGTGGTTTCTGTCCCTGGCATTGAAAGTGGGATGCACCTCCTACTTCTCTTTTCTTTCGGTCTTTCCTTCCTGATCACTTATCTAACAGGAATCCAATTTGAGGAACAGAGGTTAGTTTTACCAAATCCTCTCCCCTCATCATTTGCCCAACCCATTTGTTCTATGAAGTTGTTAAAAAATACAAATGTACCCAAGGGGATGCTTCTTCCTTCTTGGAGGTTTCTCTAAATTGTTTCAAGATTTTTTAAATTCTATCTCTTAAGAAGTATTTCCTGTAGTTTTATTTTACCAGAATGTAGGTTTCACAGACCAGAGATGACAGTACTAGCATTTGCCATGCTTTTTGCAGTTATCTCCTACTTGTTATTACTTTGGCAACCCAGGGAGAAGTTACGTGAGGGTGCCCATCTTCCTTCTGGAGAGAAGATACTGCTTAAAACAGTGATATGAGCAGGTTGAGCTCCCCATGTTTCAAATAACATTCTTTGTTTTATAAAGAACTTGGAATTATGGTAATAGAGACTGTGTCCTTTTTTGCCCATCCACCAGATAGGAGAAAAACTGAGAGATACGTAGAACGTCTCCTTGAGCATTCTCTGTGATTGCTATCCTTTTTCGAGAGACACGAGTTTTCCACTTTAGATTGCAAACATGCAGTCACATTCTTGAAAATGAATGCCTCTATACAGAGGTAGGTCCTCTGAAATCATCCCACTGGGATGAAGGAAACACATTTCCATTACAGAGGAGGCAGTGGGAGAGCCTGGGGAAGGAAATGTGACTTGGAACAAAGGATTTCTTTTTTTCCCTCAGACTAATTTCAGATCTGACATAACTCTGGCACTTTTAAAACTAGTCTTATCTGCTTCTTTTATTTATCTGCATTATTCTGTCTCTAGACTTTGTTTGTGCTTCCTTATGCAAAATTCAACACAGTTGCTAAATTTGTGGTCCTTATGTTTGTGTTTCGTTTTTGATCAGAATCTTTTTTTGCATCTGTCTTATAAAATATTCTCAAAGGGCAGAATTAATATTTCATTAGTATATTCAACTACAGCTAACATTACTCTTTGGGAAAGTATTTTTTTGATATGAACTGTGCAATTGCGGTCAGTGTGATCTTTATACAAAACCTGTTGAGTAGAAAATGCCCATGGACTTCAGCGGTCTTCGACTACGTGAACATTTCTTTGTGTATCTGACAATTAAACCTCTTTCAGCCTGTAATGTCTCTCTCTCATGCAAGACGAGGGTATATACTCTTTTAGAGAGAAAGACAAGGTTAGCTTAAGGAAAAAAAATGAGACCAAACTCTTGCTGATTGTACATGACATTTACAATGAAACAAACAAACAAACAAAGCATTATTTATCTTCCTCCAAATACTGTTAGATTTAAAATAGTGAGTATCACCTAGATATTTTTTTAATTTTGACACAGAAAGAATAATTGTTGATTTCTAGCAAAATGCATTTATTTGAAAACTAGGATGTTTTTAAAATCTCCCATGCCATTCATATTGATTTATGACTTGTATGCAAATTAACTAGGACAAATGTTAAAACTTGCATTAACTAGCTGTGCTATAGATTACATTTCTCTACAGAAAATTCAGTTTTCTTTGAAAATTGCCATGATTATCTAGGCTAGCTGTTTGAGCAGTGCTAAGGACAAAGTGTGATCTTTTGTCTCTAAAATCTAATGTAGATAATGGTGAGCATGGGGATGATGGCCAAACACACAGCAGGTGTGAGAAGGCACATGGGGTAGAGAGGCAGCTGTTGATAAGCAAAGCCAAACAGACCCTTACTTAGGTAAAAGTGGTCTAAACTTTCATGGGCATAGAGAAACAGAAGATGGTTCATGTGAACAATGTAACTGGACTTTAGGAAAGTATGTATTGAGTAGTGTAACAAGGGACGAAAGAAGTCAAGCCAAAAGTGACTTGATCTCAGAAGGTGCAGTTGCCACAACATTAATATTTTTCAGGCTTGTGGTATACTTTTTCCTAATGATTAAAAAAATAGTCTTACATTTATTTGCTGAATATTGAAAATCTTCCAGCTGTTGACACACTCAAGGCTCAGTAGGGATGCCTCTGGCTAACTGATGGTTGGAAAATCTTATGATGATGAAGTCTTTTCAGTTCAGTAGAGTTCTGATGTCTGATAGGGAACATTTTTGTCACTTCAATATTCATTTTTATTGGAGATGTTACTGACTTCCAGTGACAACATGGAGGGCTGTTTCAGAATATGTTTTTTTCACTATGCTCCTTACAAAAAGAAGCCCTCTACCTCACTGCAAAAATCTTTCCTCAAAGTAAATTAGCATTGGCTAGACAGGTGTATCCTGCAAGTAAATATCCATTCCTACCTGGAGTCCTGTTGACTCCAGAACGTCAATCTGGGAAGCCGGGTTAGACCCTTGAAGAACAAACTTTTATGTTCACATCTTCTCATTCTTTCAACCAAAAATCTCTACAGTTTAAGCTGTGCTGGTATAGCTTTTGATGCAAAGAATCTTAGGAAACGTGGACATCAAAAGGAAAAGCAAACCAAAATATTACATAAAAATAGGGTGATGATTGTTGATACACACTTTCAAATCTTCTGCATTTTGCTGTTGTTAAAAATCCCAACCAAAGGCAACACTCAAGGCTTTCTGAAGAACTTTCCTGGCCAATAGTCCCGAGTTTACCTTTACTTAGCTAACAGGTGTCAGTGGCACCCAAAGATTCCTTGACTGTAAAGACAGAAAATGTCAACTTAAAAAACAAACAAACAAACAACAAGAAAAAAACCCAAACCAAACAAACAAACCCCAAAACACCACCAAAAGTCTTTATCACAAAAGCTCACTCAGTAGCTGATGGATAATTTTAAGGAAAATACTAAAACAGGAATCAGTATCTCTGAGCTAGAATCTCTACACAAACCAACCAAACAAATTATCATCTTTTGGGGATTTTCCTGTTAAAGACACTGGCAGTTTGTCTCCCAGTGAATACATTATCTCTTGTGTTCTTGTGCCTATCATTTAAAATCTTTCTTATTTTGTGTGCAGTGAAGCTTGTGCCAGCACAGCCTCTAATACATCCCAACACAACTGAGCATGGATGGGAGCAGAGTCAAATACAGTTTCCACATATCAGCAAACAATCCAGGCTAATCTTAGTGACTCATTCAACAAGAGATATTACCAACTAATCTCAGTGATGGAAAGTTTTAATTATAACAAAATTGATTAAATCAAGCTCTGGAGAAACTCCTGTGATCCCAGAATAGCAGCTGAACTGCATGAAGGGTTTTAGTTGAACACGTCCCTTCTCTGTCTTTAAAGCCACAGCAACCTGGTTGCCAGCACCTCTTGCCTGATGGCAAACTCTGTCTTGTCATTCCTGTATGGTGTCATGTGTTCATCATGGACTAGTTTAGCTCCACTAGCCTTGGTATTTGAAACATCTGACTCATGCAATCAAGAAGCAGCTCCCAAGATTGTCCCATAAGGATCTTCTTTAAGGTTTTAGGTAACTTCTTTGTTCCCAGTTGTACATGCTGCTACTGAAAGAAGGATACTAGATTTACCTGAAGTATGGGTCTGACCAGGATGGAAAGAGTAACTGCTATGAGTCATGATAATTTTCTCCAAGGGAGGAAGCTGTTTGTTTTCTATGTGTGTTAAAAATGTATTTTATAATGAGCTCTAGAGACTCAGGTGTATTTCTGAGGGCTTTCTCCCCACTGGCCATGGTGATGTTTATCATGTTAGAAAAGATCTCCACAGAACTGAGACTTTGGAGAACCCTAAGCATGCATTAATGAGCACCTATTCATTTTCTGTAGAGGCTCTTCCTACAGCATCATCCTTTCATTTGGTGGATGGTCTATATAACTGATTATGTCTCCATTCCCCTTCATTATGTGCAATCTTGCTAGAAAATCTGTTAGATAGGAGGCATTATCATTGGGAAATGCTTGAAGATTTTATTTAGTACAGGCAAAAGTGTCAAAACAGCTAATTGAATGCTTTCATCTCCATGACTAATGAAAGATTAAGTTACTGCAGAAATATGTCACAGGATTATACAAATTGTAACTAAAAATAACAAGCTTGTTAAATTTAAAGACAGTTAAATGTTAACACAGGAACTGTCTCGCCACAGAGAGCTTTGCAAATGCTTAAGGAGAGCACCATCACTGTACATTTTGGTGTCTTAAAACGTATAGACTGTTTTTAGGTAAATTCCTCTGAACTGGGACTGGAACCTGTTTGTCTGCAGGTTTCCCAGTAGGTTTCCTGCAGGAACAAAGAATTAGTGAGGCATTAGGAGGTTTTATCCAAGAAAAACAATTCAGTCCATGTCAGCAAATGTCATTTAAGAGGTAGTGTGTTCTTCTGCTGCTTTATATTTTGTCTGTAACATTTCTTTCCTCCTCCCAGGGTCTGCAGGGTTCAATATAACCCAAATCAGAAAATGGATGTTGTATGTATTCTTCAGAGAAATTGTGTGCTAGTGACAGCTCCATGTCTGCAGTGGCAGCTGTATAAGCATAGAAAAAAATCAGTCTTTCTTACGAACCAATTCAATTCATTCATCCTATCTGGAAATCTGTCCTCTTACTATTACTACTAAACCTTATTGCTTCACCCCTATGCACTGCTCAACTCTCCTCTCTTTTCATGTTCCTCTTTGTCTTCATTTTGCCAACTCTCACTTTTTCTTTGTTCCCTTCCCTTTCTCCTATCTGTGATGCCCAGAACTTGTAAACTATATTTGCCTGTTTCCTAAAAAACATATCTCTACCATTTTGTTTCCTGCAGAAGTGTCTCCTGATAAAATACTGAATGGCCTTAATTTTTGTATCGAGCTGAGCGTGCATCCTCTCCTGCTGAGTGAAAGAACTGTGGAAGGTGTATGATTCCTGTTTGTATGGGAAAAACTGAAATGGATTGTAATATCCTTTGGCTAAATCCAAGTTTCGTGAGAACGAGTGATTGCCTTTGGAGGCAGAAGATAGTTTAGAATTCCAGGGAGAGAATGGACCTGGGGTTGATAGTGCTATGTGTACCCTCTCCATGCTGGCAGAAAACACATAATTCATGCAAATTCTGTATAAATACAGTGGAAATGTTAAGATTTTCAAATAATTGTGCCCATAAAGGTAAAACAAATTCTAAAAAAATCTGCAGCATAAGTCTATTTTCTACAGTTAGCTGCTGTCTTATTCTGTGATCCTAAACCCACTGTGAATAGAACCAATTCCCATAGCAAGATAAAATTTGATAAGCTGTGTGTTCACTCTTGGCATCATTTTAGCTGCCCCTTGGAAAGACATTCTGATAATCAAGACAGAGGCATGGATTTTAAGTAGAGTTCCACTGTTTTCAGTGGGCTTTTAATGAAGGCCACTGTGAGATGAAAGCGTTGGTGACATGAAAGATATGAAAAGGGTCAGAGATAGAGACAAGAAGGGAAACCTTCTTCTCCATTCCCATTCTACACAACTTTTCATATCCTACAAAAGGCAGAGATTCCTGATAGATGTCCTTTGTATTCCACTTGCACTGCTCTTCCTTAGGAAAATAGTGAAAAGTTTGAAAGCAGTTTTCCAAAAGTAGCTCTTTCAGCTACTGCTTCTTTGTAATAAGCATACAATCTTAGTTTCTATTTCTCAATTATTTACTTAGTTCTTCTTAACTTTTCTCCCAGGTGGTTTGTTCAGCCATTGTGGGATGTATGAAAAGCACCTTTAATAGTTTTCTCTTAAGAAATATGATTCTTTTTTTCCCAGAATTCACCACTAATTTTAGATCTGTTTGATTTCTTTTTGTTTGTTGTTCTGTGTCTAATTTAGTTGTCTCCCAGCTTAGATATGACATTTCTGGAGTTACGTTAATGTGTACTGATTTTCTCAAATCCACCCACAGGTAGTATTGCTTTCTCTGCTTTGATGGACAAAAATGCCAGCAGAGCTGCTGAGCTGGCAGAATTGAACTCAGATCATCAAGCAGTTTGGGATCATGTTATTGGGGCTCCACCTTACGGCAGATCAGAGCAGAATGGCAATGGCACAACTTCTTCAGGTTGCAAGTTATGGAGAAATAAGATTGACAGTTGATGTGAGGAAACAATACCTTTTTGACAACCATATTGCCTACTTCTGTAAGGATATAAGTGCAATGCCTTTACTCTTGTAAATATCACAGAGAAGAATATGGGAATGTAATATGGGAGTGGGGTATTCCCTGTACCTTGTTCTAAAATTCCTTCGTGTTTGAAAAGGTCTTATTTACCAGAGTGGATTATAAAACAGTATGAAATATTTGTTGCTGAATAGGAAGTAACTTTAATTTCTATCTAAAACTACAATGAGTTGAGTGGAAATCGGAGACATAGTGTGTGTGTGCACACGTGTGTGTATATATAAAAAAAAAAAAAAAAAAAAAAAGCAGGTTACCTCCTGAATATAACTGAAGTTTGGATTTTGGTTTGATGGTTTTCAAGATTTAATAGATCAAGGTTTTCAATATTTGCTGTAAGTAAATGATAATATTTATGTCCCAGATAATAGAGGAGGGCTGTCAGGCTGTCCTGAAAGCCAGAAGATTTCCTGTTACAGTGAAGCAGATCCACTGGCATGACCTTTGATGCATCTAATGTGTGACAGCCTGTGGCGGGGAAGCCTGAGAATGAGAAGTGGTGTCCTACATTCCCAGGTTGTTTGCATCTCTTTTCGGTAGTTTTCTGTACTTCAGCTAACACAGAGTTTATAAATTTATAAATTAATGAGCCGACTCTGGGCCAGATTTTCCTCAGACTTAGTTGTGTCGTAGATGAGTTTGCAAAAATCTGTAGTGTTTACTGAAATGTTTATTGAAAACAGTCAGTGATAAATTTTGCCCTTCATAAACTCACTTGGACCAGAAGCCGTCAGTGTGTCAAATTCTTCACCTTAGCTAAACCCCAAGGTAGAAACTAGATTTTTTATTTACTTGAAAGAAGCAGCAGTAAACAATTTTGGTTTTGCAGAATGCAATTTTGCTTACTGCCCAAAGGTTCACACAAAATATGAGTGTTTGTAATAGTGTCCTTTTAACAGCATCTTACATAATAATGATTTATTTGGCCTGAACATCACTGTGCAGACAACTAACAAAAAACACCCCTTTTAAAAATAATTTGCAATCTATGGAGCATAAGAATGAACTCTTGATTATCACATTAAGCATTTAAACAAAGAACAAACAAAGAAGATTCCAAAACATAATAGCGATGGTAGCTGGATATTTTTTGCATCATTACTTCCATGCTGGGTTCTTATTGAAGCAAAATCTCTGAGCTTTTTGAGATTTTTTTAGGCGATTTTGATTCTTGTTAATATCTGTAACTTCTAATGGGCTCAAAAGACCTGTTTCTCTGTTCTTCACCTAGGCCAGCTCCAGCCAGACATACGATAGCCAAAACCACACTGTGGATAGCCCGGGGTTGCAAGGAGCTTTGCAGTACTCCTGAAAGCTATGTGCCAGGGATAAAGATCTAAGGATAAAGCTATCAAACAAATGGATAATGGCATAGAAAACCTTAATTCCTTCTTTAAATATTGACAAATTTTTATTTTCTTGCACTTCATTCATGCAGTTTTGTTCTACATCTTTAATTAAGAATCGTTTCTAGAAGATTGATTTCCCTAAGGTTTTTGTAGAGAGTATGAACAAAATTCAATTTCTTTCAAATTCTGATGCTAACTATAAACAAGCTAATGAAAATTGGTTTAAAAAGTTGATGGTTGAAGTCTGTTTTCAGGTTTCCGAACCAGGCTTGTAGGACCCTCTGTGAGAGTGGTACAAATGTGGCTGTGCTCAGAAATGGCTTTATCTTTTCTGTGCATGTTCTGTGAGCATTTGTCTGACTTTACATGCATCGTAGTAAAGTACAGGACAACATTTGGCTCATAGGGCTAATGTCACAGTATCACAGTACCACCAGCTCCATCTGAGAACTAATAATGACATTTATTGTTTTGCCTAAAGCTTTAATTTCATTTTTACTAGCTATTAATATCTTTCTTCTTTTGACATCTTGATATATTAGTATCTAGAAATGATGTCCACTGAAAAATCATCTTCTGTTGCTAACTTTAGTTATTTACTACAATGTTGTAGCCATTGTGAGTATTCCGATGAGTGCAGTAAAGAGCTCTCTTGCTTTCAGACTCACTCTACCCCACCCGCATTTTTTTATTTACTTCTATTAAATGAATTAAAACAAGTTGTTCAAAGAAGCTGTAAGTTGCTCTATGTTGGACCCACTTTGAGTAATGGATCAGTCCAGGAGTTTTCTGACCTAGATTATGTTATGATTCTGTAATTTCAAGATAACCAAGGTCCTTAATATACCATTTTACAATGCAACCATTTAAATTATGCTTGATTTAGTTTATTATGATCTGTTAGTTTGCTATACTCTGGTAAAAACCCACCACTTGGAAATATGAGGCTCAGTCCAGCCTTGAGAAGTCCACAGGAAGAGATGCTATCGGATATTATATATTTTTTTCAATGATATGATTTATAAAACAGAAGTGAGCAGTCAAACTCTGGAACACAATATAGGGCAGAAAAATAATTACACAATGAAGGATTTCTACTTATAGTTCAAACTGGAAACAACTGTGGCTAGTCTTTGGCTTACCCACCAATTGCTATTTGAACAGATTAGGCATGTCATTTATTCAGTGCTTAGGGTAAATGGAAAAGGTTTCAGTGAATCTCGTCCTGACTAAGACTTGCACTTTGTCTACTAGAGGAGTTATCCTGTGAGTTCTAAATTCAAATAACTTTTTATTGAAACGATTCTACATGAGATTCTCCAAAAGTCAGGAAAGACCAGTTTAGTTGTTTTAATGCTGATCCCGACATAGTTTATCACATGTACTGTGAATGACATTTTGTGCATAGCTAACCAGTGAAATGGAGCAAAAGGGAATACAAAATTGCTCGTCATCACCTCTGGCTTGCACTTAGGGCTCAACTGTGTATTTTAATAGTTGTGAATTCCTAGGGAAATAGAGATGCAAATTTTAAGATGTTTTTCTAGTATTTTATGTTGACTGTAAACTCTGAGTGTGAATGCCTCCTAATGTTCAGCTCATCAGTGTATATTTCAGAAATCTGGTGAATGCATTTACTTCTGACTCAAAAGCCTGTTGGAATACAAAAGTCAATTTTCTTGTGTGTTTGTTTGTTTTTCCTGCATTTGTAATATTATTATGTGAACCTTTCCTAGATGGTTGCGGTTTGCATCATATGATCTGTTTGAAGAAATGCTTCAGCTTTCAGAACACTGCAGAGCTTAATGCTTTGGGGACTACACCTGACTTTCTGTGGAGTCCCTGCTAAGCACCTATTCAAATTGTGAGTCAGTGCTTTAAAATGGGAATATCTCAGATGTGGAATCCAACTCTCTGTTCATGTAATTGAACAGTTCGCTTATTTTTCACTACCACTGTGCAACTTCATTGTTTTTGGAGGATAAGAGTTCTGAATTCAACAGACACTATTACGTGTCACAAAGTTGTACTCAGGTTTGAAAAAATTTCTTATGGAAAAATGTGCCTTGAGAAGCTTACTTCTTCATCTACTTTAGGCAAAAGCAAGTGAATAAAATGATGTTTAATATGTAGTCTTCTGGACTGAATATGATCAAGCCCATTGTGGGAATCAAAGAGGGTCTGCAAATGACAGGGCTTTTGTTAGGAATGCTGACACTGGCCCATCCTGCTGCTGAAGTGCTGAGGCACATCTTCCACTGGAGCTGGCTCCTGGGGCCGAGAGAGGTTTGCCAAAATCTTGGAAACAGCTGACCAAACTGTACTGCAGGCAGTTCAGAGAGCTTTCCAGATAACAGGGGTATTATCTTTGCAGTGAACCAGTGCAGAACATCTGGTTTCTTTCTTTGCTAATGAAATAACCCTTTTTTTTTTTTTTTTTACACTAACATACAAAACCACCACCAATTGGAGCAGTGTAGTCTCCATGGAAGTCCTCTGTGCAGCTTTTCAGAATAGCAGCTTCTCTTAAAATACAGAAGCAGTTTGTTGGTTTTGTTTTTTTTTTTTAAGGCAGTGTATATAGCAGAAATCAGAGTAGACGCACATCCAGATGTATAGATAATAATAATTTCCTTATCTCCTTATCCTGGAATATCGATGTAAATTGAGGAATAGCAGAACTGTAACCTTCACTAGCGTTAGTACATGGTGTTTTCCTGAAGTAAACTGGTCTGCTTGCCATTGGTTTCTTCTTATTTGTGCCACAATGCTATTTTTTTTTTTCTTTGAGGTTGACTCAGGTTTTTTTCTTGGGATTTTAATATAAAATATCCTTGTGGAATGGAAAAATGAGGATATAGCATGTAGGTATAAGAGCAAAGCTTTAATGCATTTTCTTAACACTTTCTTTTGATGTGAGGAAAATAGTGTAGTCCAAGTTATTTAACTTTTTCTCTATTCCCCCAGGTCTGTTGTCCACCCCCCTACCATTCCCCATACAGGCATTGAGGTTCACTTAACTCTCTGAAATTTGAAAGTACCCTAAAAGTTATGCAGTAAAATATAAGCATTACTTCATATTACCTAAAGTAAGAAAAATGAGATAAATGACACACGGCTGTTAAGAGATTGGAATTTGTGCCTCTTGTGACTTTTGGTTGTTATATTTGGCAGTCTCCCTTGTCTTGTTTTCCTCCTGCTTCTGAGTCAATAGGGATTTGCACTTGCTATTGGAAGGACGTATTTCTATCTTTCAGTCTTAGCTGACTACAGAAGCTGTGACACTTGCCACTTACCTAAGGGAGCAGCCTCCTTTCCAGTTTGTATTTGGTTCTTGATGTAGAGGGGAACTGTTTGATCTCCACTCCAATGCATGTGGTGCTTTTTAGCAGTCCTGCATTGCAGGGGCAAATGTGCTGCTCACTGAGAACGTAATGAGCACTGTAGGAGGTGACAGTGACTTTGTTTGTATTCTCTTTTTCCTGTCATTAAGTTTTTTGTGACTCTGAAGTTAGGCCAGTAGCAGTTAGGCCATTTCTAAACTCTTGTTTCTCTCAAGGTTGGTGAGTATGTCCAATGCACAGAAGATTAAAAGTGAGCTCAAGTAAGGTCTGAATCTGTTTCCATAAACCACTGATCAGAGGTTCAGAGGTTCTTCCAAGAGACTGTAACATTCTGGAGAAGCAATGTCTTGGGTAATATACTGTTGCTCTCTCTTCATTGTTACTCCAGTGTCTGGCACTCTGGGCTATGTTTGTCCTTTGCTGGGCAGAGGTGAATATTTGAGCACAAAGTGGTGAAACTGGAGCAAGGTGCATAGGAGTTAGGAAGAGCTGCCAGGTGGAAATACGAAATTGTGGCTCTTAGAAAAACAGCTGTCTGTTGCACTGAGGAGCAATCTATTCCCTGTGAGTAGCAGAGGCAGATATTTCTCCAGAATACTTGGGATCAATATTTTTAATGTGATGTGTCCCTCTTTTGCTTATGTTGTAGTTGTCAGCAGCAGATTGGCACATAGAGCATGAAATAAGACACTTAATGCTTTTAACAAACAGAGTTTTAAGTGTTTCTGTGATTTACTAAATGATCTTGGATAGCAGTTTAGTGGTGTTCCACACCACAGAGAAAGGACTAAGGTGCTAAACACTTTTTACAAATTAAATGGAATGTAAGGGCTTCATTCTTCTAGAATAAGGAGAAAAGATTCAGAAAAGCCTGCCTGTGTATGAATTTCTCGTGAGCTGCTTTTGTTATGAAATACTTTATAAGTGTATCTATCTGTTAATGATATGTGGTTTCTGGTTGGGAGTCATCTTGCTGTAAGAGGCTAGGGTATTACTTGAGTTCATCCTTAAATGCCATTGTTGATACAAAGATTTACCCTGTTTGTTGTCCTCTTGACTGTCTTCACCTGAGGTAATGGACTCTAAGTCCAGCAGGAACAGAATATATGAGAGCTGTTGAGCCTGCGGTACCTGCTTTGCAGACACAATGGAGGATTCACTTTCTACTTGACCATTTCCAGCATCCTCCTGTTTTAAGCTACAAGTATTACTGTCATGCATTCTATTTAAAGTGGTGGAGTCTTATGAGAGAAAGTATATCTGCAAGTGTAGAACAAAGTAAAAAAAAAAAAAAAAATCAAGAAACTATATTTGTACGTCACACTATTTGTTGCTTTTGCAAGACTTAAACTTTTTATCTAGCACATCTTCCTGTGGTGTACTACTACTCCCTTTCCTGTTTTCCAGAAAAACTCATAGAAAGACCTCTTGACTCAAAGAGAAACTAGTCACAAACATGCTTTTGATGTTTGTGCTTTGTAGTTCCTGGATGTCTGTCTGACTTTTAAATTCTCAATGAAAAGAATCATGAATTTCTTCTATGGGCAACATTTTTGCTATTAATCATTCATCGGAATTCAGGAATGCTCACTCAGAATTTTAAATGTGATGTTATAACTGTAGTCAGAGTTATAAAGTCATATAGCCAGGGGTTGTAAAGTAAGCATGTGATAAAGGTAGGAGATCAGACTGGCCTGGTTTAATCTGGTTATTTTAGGAGTTTTTTTCTTGTTGAGTTGTGCTATGCATGCTCTGTTAGACTGCCACATAGGTTTTCTGTAGATATGTGTAATACTATATGAAATATACACATATAGGGTCACCTGCTAAAAAATGCTAAAAATGGGGTGAAAAATTGTTTTAAAGATCTTTATAGAGTTAGCTGTGAGTTGCTTCTTTATGTGTAGTTTTATATTGTTATGATTCTGAAATTCAGTGTTTTATAGCGTATAAGCCTTGAAAATAGAAATTTTTTCTTTAAGAACATATTGCATCCTGATCTTAAGAATGTGTGTAAATTACCATGTTTAGAAGCATCCTCTTCAGAGTACAGAAATTTACATCTCCAACGTAATTCCAGCACTTTCTTCCAAGAAAACTGTCACCTTTCTCTGCAATAAACTCCCTGCTTCCAAATGTCTTAGGCTATAAGGTGTTTGCCTCTTTCTGATGGAAAGTTTGTTCAGGAAATTACCCAATTAAAATTTTTCACCAGAGGATTTTGAACAATAATGATATACTTGGGGAAGGAGTTCCAAAAATGTAAAATGCAACCCTGGGCAAGCTGGAGGTTGGTTGGTGTCCTAAGAGGTCAAAAGCCAGCACTAAGTAGCCAGGGGATGGCAGGAAGTGTCCATGTCTAGCAAGCAGCATCTGAACAGTACTGGATAGGCAACATGATCAGAGTGAGGTAGCCAAGGAAGCAGCAAAGCCACATCTGGCAGTCAACAGATGCGCATGGCAGCTGCTGTACCAATTTGATGTAACGTTTCCCTGGATATGGCATTTTGTAGTACTACAGTCATGCTTAAGACTCAGCACCCAGGATGGGGCCAAGGTCTCCAACTTGAACAGAGGTGCAGCAGCACAAGCAATAATGAAGGCAGAGTCTTTGAATTGCTATGTCTATGACATTTCATGAGCCCCTCATCAAGCTTTGCCCTTTTCTGCTGTAGCATCTCAGAACAAGGAGGTGAATTCTCTGTTCTATTCTCAATTTCTCACTGTAAATCATTGTTTAAGGTGGAAGAGGTGTCTTGGAAAAGGAACTTATCCTACTTTCTTGACACTTTCCGAAATCTTCTCCTGAGAGCATCCCTTAACCTCTTCACTCAGATGTTATCTCCCTCTTGCTTTGTTGTAATCCCTACCAGCACTTCAGTTGTCAGCGAATTATCAGCAGTCACTCTGTTTACTAGATATCTTTTCAGGCTTTCTAAACAAAGGATTTTTGTGACAGCCTCAAATAGCGCACCCATAGCTGACTATGAAAGCACTTCCTCTTCTACACTGAAGAAATGTAATAGGCATTGTTAAAACACGTAGGCATCCCCCTGCCCCCGCAAACACTAGAGGAGGCTTTACTGAACACAGAGCACAAGATGTAAACTGGAGAAAGTGGAAGGAGGGTCAGTAGCTGAGGAGTAGCTACAGATGCCTGCATAAACTGCAGGATGGAATAGAAGCAATTGTTTCTTAGTCATTATGAGGTTTGCTATACATACCCCTTTTTTTTTTTCATTTTTTGATGAAAGGAAAAGACTTTGTTCACAATATTTAACTATTGTTTTCTAGCAATTAGGATTATAAATATTTGTAGGCCTTGAGTATACAGAAATCAATAAATATAATAGTGTCTTTATCCTGATATTTGTACTAGGTTATCTGAAAATGGGCAACTAAATAGCTAATATAATTATATTTAACTCTGTTGTAATAAAAATACATGGAACTTTCAGACATCTGGTAATGTACCTCATTTTTCCTTTTTTTCACCAAGATAACCAGAGATATATTCAGTTAATTCATTAATATAGCTTCAGTTTATTGTTTCAACCTTATATCAACACATTTTAATGCTGTACTACTGACACATTCATTCTTGATAATGTTTATCAGCCTTTATTTGCCTTTGCAAAACCTACAATGTCCTGCAGTCTGACTAAATTAGTTTCAGTTTTGAGTATACTTGGTACTCCAGGACAGAGGAACGTGGATGTTCAGTAATTACAAGAACTGTTTATCTGTCAGCCAATGATAATCTCTGATTTCGTGCAGTTGGAAGGGATCTATTAGTAAGACAAAATACTGCATTTCCCAATAGGTTTTATTAGATGTGTGTTTCAAAGACAATCTTTGGGATGAGTCACGCGTAGATTGTGCACCATTTATCCTTTATTAACTCATCTGGAATACCACAGTGAGTAATTGGGATTTCTCAGTGGTTTGTGATATTGATATTCAGTGCAATGTGTAAAAGCTTAATTGGTTTTAATTGAGCATTAGTACAATAACCATTTCCTTTCAATTCAAAAGATCCTTTTGGGCCAAAGGCAATCAGAAATTCAAAATGTTTTTTATGATTCATTTTCCTCTGTTTATTTCAGTTTTGACAGTTGGAGTCTTTTCCTGTTGACAGGCTCCAAAACAAAGTATTTTGTTGTTCTCCTGTGGATTATTATACGTTTTTGAACTCAGAGAAGGCATACAGTTATGTCATGATATCAAAAGAACTAAGTGACACTGGCAACACTTTTTCATATATTATTTCAAGCACATGCTGCTAAACCTTTACTTTGCACAGTCAAGTGAGCTAGCAGAAAAAACAATGCAAACAGTGGAAAAACTATTTTGCCTGTATAACACTGTTAGGTAACACCTAAGTGGTTTATAGATTTTGTAGGATCAACAGCATAAAATACTGCGGAGCAGAAAATCAGAAGTTTTATTTCTTGCAAGCTAGCCTGTGCATCAAAGACAAGCAAATATGAACCCTGCACTTGCTGTAAGACACAACTGAGTGGAAGGAACATTGCACTGTGACTTGCTAAAGGTAGGAGGGAAAATTAGCCTTCAAAGTAAAATATTTTGCAAGTAAGCCAGCCAAGAACAATACTAAGTTCCCGCACCGGGGTCCTAAGATAACATAGAGATGGGCCAGTCATACATGGAAATGGAGGCAAAGCAGAAAGCAGACTGCGGTTCTCAGTGGATGTGTACAGAAAGCTCAGGAAAATGTTCGTGTGCTGTAAGGGGTGCCCAGACAGGCACATGGAATAACTACTCCTTTCAATTAGCTGAAAAGCTTTGCCTTTGCTTTGATATTCAGTGCTACTGGATTAGAGATGGAAAAGCAAATGTTTCCAGCGCACAAAGTCTGAGGAAGGGGAGAATACCCTGGAAGAGAGGCTGTGTCCTTCCTGAGTTTTGTGTTTTTCTCCACTGTCCCTTTTCCTGGGAGACAGTTTGCCTAGCTGGATCTCAGTCCATCCCCACACATGGTCCTGCAGACACAGGCCTGCTTGGGACTGGCCCCTGGGGCCCCCTCACACCCCACTGTATCTCATATTGGAGATATGCTTATGTCTTATGGCAGAGTGTTTGAATAGGATTTTTTTTCTGTCTTGGTTTCTGTTCCTTTAATTTCTGTGTCTTTCAGCCATCTAAGAACCATTCCCTCTATAACTGAGAATTATCCACGGTTCTTTACACACAGCTCTTAGAAACTGAGTTTCTCTTTGGAGAAGTGCAGTTGCTATCTGGTTTCAACCTAGTTATTGAGAGGGGAAAAATGCATTAGTGAATTGTAGTGAAAGCTGTTTAAAAAAGGAGTACTGTATCACTCACCATGTGCACATAACTTTCAGGAAAACTGCTCATTCCTTTATTTGTGTCTCACAGCTGACTTACTTTAGCACAATTACCCTCTTTTAAAGTTTGCTTGGATACTGAGACTGCTTCCAATTTTATTGGGATGTGAATGTTCCAGCACTTATATGTGGACTTTTGGAGTCAGGTTTGATGCTCTGTTTTGATGACTGTCTTTTTATGCTGTTCAAGAAATCTGAACAATAATTCATTTTATTTTGAACACTTGACAGTCATCTAAGTTGAGCCCTTTCCCGTGAACAAGGAAGGGTTTTTTATTTGAAATTCAGTTTTTAAGAAAATGCTAATGGGTCTGGCAGCAGTGAAAAACATAAACCATAAACTAACCGAATTTATTTCTCAGAGAAGGGGAAGATGGAGGTTGTTACCATGGACACGGGTGGAGCACAAGAGACAAGGTGGTTGTGTGCAGAAATACCTACAAAAATATTCAGTGCTGTTCTTGGGCTCAGTATCAGGATATCGGCTAACTGAAGCAGGAGGAAAACCTAGGGAAGCAGAAGGACAAGTGCAGTAGAGATGTGAGGCTATGGACAGAAATTTGTTCATTTAGAGGTTGGCTGGGTGACGATGTCGGTCTCTCCTCAGTGTCCGGCTGCTGGAGGCGCAGGCTCCTGTGGCAGCCTGCAGTCTAGTAACCAATTGCAAACAAAACTGTGGATCTGATTCAAAACAGCTGATTTAATTGTTTATATTGTTACACTAATTTGTACTATTATACAAATTGCTGCTGGCTGCTTTGCCTGAAAGGTGCTGGAGAGAGCAAGTATGCAGCTGCTCATCTGCAGGAAGGTGGTGACCTCTCACCGGTGAGCAGGACAGAACAGTCACAGCTGGCAGTGTCTCACCTTGTGCCAGGCTACAGCTTTAGAAAACAAGGAAAATAATTAATCATAAATTGATACAAAATTATTAATTCTGATTATTATTGTAATGTCCAAGGGTCTATAGAAAGAGCTGCCTGCTCCACTGGCCACTGAGCCAATCTCTCCCATAACCTGGAAGCTGCAGAGAGCATTAGAGACATTGGCACAACATGAGTGCCATGAACTGCAAATAGGATATTTATCTGTGATCTTTTTTCAGAGAGGTGTAGGTGTCTGCAGAGAGCGATCTGAGTAATACACTTGGATAAGTGAGATGATGGGCTAGTCTATTTTAAGAGGGTAGTTTTCCTTGTGTTGATTATTGCACTTAGTCCTACTTGGCTGAGAAGAACCTTGGTTTTACATGAGACATAGAAAATTTTATTTTAAAAATAAAGTTACTGTTTGGGTGAAATAGTTTTAACAGGGACAGACTGAAGATTTTTTTTTTAATCTAGATGTCTTACTCAGCATAGGCATTTTGTTCCAGGATTTCCAATAAATCCATATAATGCAAAATATCTATGCATGCATCATATGAGTAGAAGGATATACTGGCACAGACAGTTTTGTTGTAGTCCCCATTTCAGAGACCAAGGCAAGGCACTAAAATATTGCAACCTTTACTTGTATTACCATTTTGCATTATTTCTAATGAGATTAATAATCCTACAAAGAAAACAGTATGAATACACTTTGCCATATTTGCAAAGCAGGAAGCTTATGTATTATTTTGCATGAAGAATACCTCCTTTCACAATAAAATTAATTTATGTTAGAGAAGCAGAGAAGTGATAAAGGACACTATTTTATGTGAACTTGTCACAGGCAATGGTAATTGGTCAGCTCCATGGGCAAGAGGGAATGATGGAGCATGAGATGTTTCTGAGGACTTTGCCAGCTTGGATTTTCTCTCACAGCTGCACACAGCTTTGTGTTGCTTCTGTTTCTCAGCCTAAGGAGGACTGCGAGATCTGAGGGTTCAGCTATGGCTTAGTCTGGCTTTCTTGTAGCTTTGAGACTTTGTGTGAGATCTGTATCTTCATCTTCATACTGTGTAGTTGTAGAGAAATGGCTTATGTTGTCAATTGAACTAGGCCAGACAATATGTCCTAAATTAATCACTTCTTCAAATAACGAAGAAAGCAAAATCAATTGAAGAGTTCATTGCTGTGTTTGAGTGTTAAACAGGATAGTGATTTTGGAAAATCCTATTCATGCAGTATATTGACACAGATTTCAGAGGCAGAATAGCTGGTTTTGTTCCTTCCCAAATCTTGCAAGTGTGGGTGCCTGTGCTCCCAGTGTTAGGAAAGCTGTAACCTCAGGCTTTTCTGGGTTTCTGTGGAAAGAGCTATGAGAAACATAGAATAAATCAATTTAATATGGTCAGAAAATGGAAATTATATTTGGCATTCTAAGAATCAACAGAAAGAAATCAGAAATGACAGAACAGTTTGTTTTGTAAGAAAATGAACAGGAACTATCTTGAGTCCCATTTGTTATGGCCAGAAGTTGATGTAACATCCAATATCATCAGCAATGCTGTACATGCTTGTAAAGTTCTGCTAATCATCAGTACTAAGCAATGAGAAAGTCTGGCAGGTAAAGGTAGCACAAGGAAAATAACTTCTGTTAACTATGCAAAACTAGTTTCAAAATTGCTTGTATTTTGTGGGAGAAGCTAAATAATTTCTAAACCGGACAGTGGACTTCTTTCTTGTAGGAACTGAGGGAATAGAGCTGCTTTTTTCCTGAAATTATTATCTCACCCAAATTTCTGTATGTTTTGTTCAAACGCCTTAGAACTGGCTCTCTATTTTATTCACAGGAAAGTACCAGAGCAGGATCTCAGGTCATTTCCTAGCTGATTTGGTTAAAAAACCATTCAAAGATAAAATGAGCACACTCAGGACAGAAGTCACAGAAGGTTATGGGAATCTTATACCAACTAAGATGAAAGATTTTTTGAAAACTCAGATGCCTTATTTATTCTTCATTATTTATTCCTTTTGCTGGTAGCACCCAGACAGCTGTATCAGGATCTGTGCACTATTCATATAGGCTCTGTACAAATGTGTGGATGATCAGTGAGTGAAGGCCAATGTGGACTGAAAATAGTTCTGAAGTTTTTGCAAGACACTGCCTGGACATATCATGTGCTTTCACTGAAATCTCTGTGCGAGAAAGAAAGTGGCATAATCTGCCTTTTATAAGTGCAGAACTGACACAAAGAGGGAGTAAAGGCAACATATCCCTGCATGTTCACCCTCTAACTGAGATTTCTAGGGTCTGTTTTTTCCTTGTGACTTTAAATCTATGTATTTTCACACTCAGGCTCCAGGTCCCAGTGATACCAGTCAGACAAGAGCATTCAGACATGTCATGATAACAGGCTTGCTTTTATATTTATACTGGACTAAACAAAAGCTCCTTTTTTTGTCTCTGTCAGACACTACATTACATGGCTGAAATACTGTAGCTTTGTATGCAATATCCTCACAGACTATACTGACTCACAAAAACATGTATATTTCTTTTTTGTCTTTAGAAGTTAAATTACTTGTCCACACTCTCTAAATTTTGACACTGAGTGAATTATTAGATTACTTTCAAATACTGAAGCTGAAACAAGCATAGGAGTCTTGAGAGTTTGTCAGGGAGTGTCTAGAATTTCAGGCAGATTTTCAGTCACATTGAAGGCAACAACTCAGTGTTTACCATCATGAATACAATATTTATATTTTGGCCTTTTGGGGAACTATCTTTGAACTCTGCGTGTCTAAGCTGTACCTGCTCAACACTGTAATCCAAGTCATTCAACAACAAAGAAATTGAAGTACTTCTTGTTTGAAAGGAATAGTTCTCTCATCAGTGGTTTTCTAGTGATGGAGTATCATTGATTCTTTATTCTCCTTTGTGTGAACTCAGCTAGAAGATAACATTTTTACAGCTACAAATTTATTTCCCTTTTATTTTTAGTAGCGAAACAAGAGGACTGACCATCTGAAGTTATAACATATGAAAAGGAAGTGTAAGGGGAATTTAAAAGTCTGAGGATGTTCTGTGCCATGAATCTAAATGACCAAAATATGAAAAACTAATTGTGGCTTTTTGTTGAAAGAAATGACAGTTTCCTTAAGATTCGCTCTCTCATCCACCCACTCTTACCTGTTTAATGTAACCAGTCTTAATTAATTATGGATTATTGCATTTACATTTAAAATCTTTATGTTATTTAAGTCTGTAGCAGTTTGCCATTAAGTATAACATGAAATGATAAATAGACAAGCAATTCCATTCATTTTCTCCAATGAGGATATTAGATTATTAAATGGAAACTATTTCTTCAATCAATGACATTAAATACGGTGGTGCAGATGAACACAATAGACATTTCCACGTTTTCCAAATATATCATAAATTAAATATAAAAAAATGGAGTAATCATGTCCATGAGGAAAGACAGACACGATACATCATAAGGCAGCAAAAATAAACTATGGAGCTGAAAAAGTAGATCTGAAAAATGAGGAGAAATTTAGCAGTATGTGCAAGACTTGCATTTCCTTCACCTGACAGGATACAACAGCCTCTGCTGGGCAGGACCTTTCCAGCGGGAGGTGACTTTGGCTTCTCCTGCAGCAAAAGCCAACCTTGGTCAGCAGTTGGGTCTGGCCTTGGGAACTTCTCTGAAGCCCCAGCCCTTCCCCACTGCTCGTGGGTCTGCCCCCGGAGACTGGAGCTTCTCCTGGATGTGCACCCATGGGAGACCTCTGTGTGTGCTCCTCTTGCACAGGGAGAAACCCTGAATTGGTGCGGGGACAGAAGTGAGTTACCAGCAGCCTTGGCTTTGTGAATTTTATGGTAATCTGTACGTTTTGAATTGATGTGCTGTCCTATACTGGAACAGTGGACTCTCCTAGGAAACCTATATTTTAACAAAATTATTAAAGGTCAGTCATTGTTTCCCAGTCTTTAAGGGCACAAATATTAGGAAAGCTATTACCTAGTTACTTGGCACCATCTTCCCTGATGATTGATGTATTGCATGCAATGTTTCTGCCACAAGCACAGCACAGCTTTCCAAGTAGCAGCAGGGGGTTGAAGCAAGATGCTGAAGAACTTTTGTGCATACAGCATTTACTGACTATTTAGAAAAACATCTGATTTTTTTTAATGCAGAAAGTCCACTAAGGAGGAGGCCAGGAAATAAAAGAAAGTAAAGCTCAATCAATCATTTGGTGAGCTGGAGGACAATTATTCATTACTCTGATGGGATCTGTCCTGTGCGTTTGCAGGACTGTGTTTCAGCATGGTAGATAATTAAGTGCATGCATTAAACATGAAAAAAAATTACCTGCTCCTTTTTGTAAAGCATTCAGTGTAGGAGAACATTAACTGCAATATTTTTTTAAACGAAAGGAGGTGGCTGCATGGCGAGTGATAGAGGGCTAGGGAGGAAGATGTGGCAGAGAGCTGGGGTAGGCTGGGTGGCAAGTGAGGGCAGCAGCTTGGGGAAAGGCAGCAGAACCAGCTGCAGCCTCAGGAGAGGAGCTGAGGACCAGCCAAGCAGCTCCTGATCGCCCCTGGACCCCCGTTTTTGCCCTCCTTGTGCTGAGTGAGCTGGGGCCCAGAGACTGCAGAAACCAGAGACCACAGGCAGCTGCTGTGGAGGATCCTCAGCAGTAATTATTTGTGTCTTAACGAGGAGAAAAAACAAAAAGGCAATTGAAAATTCACTGCAACTAATGCACATTTGTAGGGTATGTTTTTAAATAATGCTTCTGAACAGCATAAAATCAAATGTATTATAAAGAAATAAGATACATCACTCTTTGAATTAAATTGGTTGACCTTGATAAGCATTTCATAAAAAGCACATTAAAAATAAGTATTTTCATGTGAATTGCTCAACTCCTTCAGAATTAGTGAATTGAAAAATCAGTTAATAGCAGATTTTAGTCATAAAAATTCAGGTGTATAAAAAGTCTTGATGAATAACAAATCTGTGAATCCCTTTCTGCTACTCTACAGTGTTTGAGGGAATTGGGTTAAACTTAGCAAATCCATTTCAAATTGTAGATAAGGATTACTGTACCCTTTCACGCCTGCTTAATGATTAAGCTTGTTCTGTGTTATCAAAGGACTTCTCATTGATATAAACATTTCTTATATGTTAAGCTGGTGAGCTGTTATGTTACCTCACCCTCAATATGCATTTACTCTTCTTTAGCTTACTTATATTCAAGGTTATTTTAAAAGCAAATGATAAGCCACCAATGTGTAGATGTGAAGAAATGGGGAATTGTTAACAGCAAGGAAAAAAAAAACCAAACTACAACAGTATTCTATATCCTTTTTGTGGGTCCTTGTGAAAACATAACCCTCAGCAAGCGTCTCATCTTAGAATTTTTTTTCTAGGACAGAATTGGTGTTCCTTTGATGGAAAAGCTTTCCATTAATACTTAAAAATCTGGTATAAGAGACAGATTCTACTTTGCAGAACTGACAAAAACCTTTGTATAAACTTTTAATGGCATTATGATAAATATATAGTTGTAAATTTCAGTTATGAATGAGCTTCCTTGCTTTCAGTCAGCCTGTTTCCAAGATAACACAGAGGAACTGAAGAGCAGTTCCACATATGTAAGTATATTCATATGATGAAGGACTTCGTTTGCTCTCTTGTCTGGAGATGCGGCGACTCCTGTTTCAGGTCATGCCCTCAACATTTCTCGTTTCAAAGGGCAGTATTCCCAAACTAGCTCAAAAGTTAACTCTTTAGAAAAAAATCTGTTTCAAAGGTAAATGCTGAGACTTTCTGATACAATTCCATGTTAGAGGCAATATGGGGGTTTATGAAGAGTGTAATGGATCAGGAAGGTATAATAGTGCACAAATGGAAGTAGCTGTTGTAAAGCCCCCAGGACAAACACCTTGGCTTTATTCTTACACATTTGGCTTTACCCAGACTCTCAAAATGAACTGAATGGCTGAATTCTATTGTGTTGTATTTTCAACCTAAATTATGCAGTGCCATAGTAAAGGGTTTTCTACCTACATGAAAAAAAAAAAAAAAATTACTGGAATTGAGGCCTGATTCTTTGGATATATTTGAGAACTTTAGCAAAATGAGTCAGGGATGAATCAGCTACAGTTCACTGATTTAATTGGAAAAATGCTCTATGGTTCCAGCTATGACACAGGAAGACAAAAGGTCCACGTTAAAACGAAGCTATTAAAAATGAAAATAATAAAGATTCTAAAAGCACAATGAATGGTATTTTCCACAGAAAATGATACCACTACTTATTTCCAGAATCAGTTTGCAAATGCAGCCGCCGAATTCTTAAGACAATTTTGTATCCTAAAAAAAAATTCAAAATATTACAGTTTTTGATGGCTACACAAAAGATGAAGACATGGGATGAACCTGGTTTTTGTCTAGTCTGTGACAGCAACATAGCTGTCCATATCCACGCCTTTTCAGCTGTGTAAGTGCAAGGTCTGTATGCTTTACATCCAAAGACAGCTGGTGCAAAAATAACTCTCATCATGAGCATATACACACTTGCTATAGCACAACTGTCATGTGGAAACATATTATTGTTAGAGGCTGTTTATTATTTCTTAATAAAATCAAAATGCCAGTATATTCCAGAGGCTTTCTTGCAGAGTCATCCTGATTTATCATCAGACTTGTCAAACTTTCTTGTCTGTGGTTGAAAATAACCCAAGCCTGGTCATTCATTCTCTTTCTATGATGTTGGTTGACATCAGCAGTTTGCTAGTCAAAACAATGCCACAAATAAACATGAATTATTTTTAGTTATGAGAATAACAGTAGTTAGAGTTCAAAGCTGATGCTGTGAATGAGCTCAAGTTATTTTAATGCACACTGGAAATAGATACAGAAAATGGAAATAGAGCTCTTTGACAAGAGCCCTGCTCAGTAACAGCTCTCATTTATAACTGCACTGTATGGTACAAAGGGAAAATAAATGCAGTTCTATCTGCATAATCACTGAGCCATTTAGTGTGAGCCTGCCTCTTTCCTTAACTTGTTATTTCCTTCTCTCTTTTGTGGATTTGGGGGTTCCTGTGTGTCTGGGGTTCGCTAAGTCAAGCGCAACACAACTAATAAATTTGGTCCAGAGAGATGTGAGCAGAATCTCAGCTGTTTTTCCCAGCCAGGGAGCTCCCACACTGATGAGGGGTGGCAGTCACTGCTCCAGCTTGTCTGCTCCTTTTATATTAAAATAAAAACCTTCTATCTGTCATTTTTCTTTTTTTTTTTTGGTCTCAAGTGTATCTAGTTGAACGGTTCCTCCTGGATTTTAACCTGCTGGAGCAGGATGTGCAGCAATCAGTTGTTGCTCAGGGACTGAAGACTTTTTCACTCAATCCAGTCCAGTAATCAGCTGTTCACTGTGACACTAAGTGCCTCTTCTCTACACATCTGCAGGGTCTGCCTCATTTATTTCAGTAGGTATCGATGCCAGTGACCTTTACTGTGTGGTTACTGTTTCACTACTGGCCATATCATAAATTACACCTTTAGCTAAGTGGCTCCTCATGTACTGGGACTTTAAAGGTGAATAACTGGGACCCTTGATTTGACACCAGTGGAAAGAGGCTGCAGCGCCATCAGTGCCGGCAGCTCCCAGCCACACAGCCCGGCACCGGGCTGCTCCTGTCCCTGCCTGCTCCAACCCAGCGCAGCCCTGGGTACGGCTGACAACACAAGTTGAGTCCCAGGTTAAAAATTTCTTTCACATAAGTACTTTTTTAGTTCTGCTGGAAAAGTCTACATTTTCCACTGAATTTCTCAGTACCTTCAGGATTATCTTCAGATTTATTTAATTAAGCATAATCTATATGACATTAGAGCCTTTAAAATTAAACAAACCAGTGTATTTAAGATACATCGACAGTTATCCCAATGTCACTTGTGAGAAAGCGTCTGGGAGTGAAATGTCTATGATGGCTCTTGCCTCAGTGTGAGGAAGTTTCCCCCAGTAGACTGTTGGCTCCAACTCAACAACAGGCAGATGCTGAACCTTGTGTTCTCATAGAAGTCTGGTAATGCTTTACTTGATACTTTGGAAAGACGGATAACGTGAGGAAAGGAATATACAGCTTATTTTAGTGGTATCTAAGGTAAGAATCTTCCTACAAAATATTTTTTTACAGAGTATTGTATCTTTTTACCGTGATTATGTGAACTGCTAAAATTAAACCTCTTCTTTGAGTTTTTTTTCTATTCTAAAAGCTTTGAAACCTTTTCTGTTTTCATAGGCAGTAACAGCATTTTCTCAATTACTTTGGTTTTCAAGCCATGAAGAAAGTTACTAAAATGTCTGTTGCTTTGTACCATTTTTAGCAGGCTCATGTTGACCTTTTAGAGAATTTTCAGCAGAAAGGCTAGAGAGTGTTCTGGCCCTAGGATTTTTTATTTCTGATTTCTGTTCTTTGTTGTGCTGGTGGTGGGGGCTAGGGGGTGTTTGTTTGTTGGAGGGGAGGGTTTGTTTGTTTGGGGTTTTTTGTTGGTTTTGTTTTGTTTTATATTAGGTGACAGAAATAAGTAAAAGGTAGGAGGAAGAATTAATTTCTTTCGTACTGAGAAGCAATGTTGCAATATCAGGAACCACTGCAAACGGTAATTTCATAATACTGTAATTGCTCACAGTAGTTGTGGAAAATTACATGTTTAATTTTATTGGTTTAAACTTGCTTACTGAGGCAATAGAACTTAAGACCTGGGTATTTTTTCTTGAGTTTAAATATCAGATCAGTTTATTTCTTTCTTACATATAGTTATTGAAGGATAAGCTTAAACTAAATCAGCAATAAAACTTCTAAAGTTTTCAGATGCTACCCACCCCCATCTACTTAGTTCTACATGGTTTATATTTAGTTACACTTTTTTTTTTTTTCCCATTTCATCTGGAACTTAAAAGTCTGAGAGTTTGTTCGGTTATGGTGGCCATTGTTTGCAATGGTAGCAAAAGGGGGTTATAAAAACTAGGAAAGAACAAAGAAATCCTAATTGGTATCGTTGGCAGAACAAATACATTGAACTAAGTATGTTCCATATTCCAGAGATTTTTACGCCAACTTTCTCTGAAGATAAAATGATGAAGTTATAAAATATGTAACCACCAGTAGTAAGGAAAAAAATCTTTAGAGCTCATGTCTCTGCAACTTTTCATATAAGAATTTTTCTTACAATTAAAATACAATTTTAAACATTTTTTATTATGTCTATAGCTATCTGTCTCCCCATCTGATCCCTGTACATTGTAAAGCAATTCAGAAATGTGCCACAGCATAGTTCCTTTCTTTTTTCAGTGAGTGGAGAATATTTTCTTTATACTTGACTATTCATTCAGCATAGGAGAAGGGTTTTGGAAGACCCAATCAGAGCATAACAACAGGCTCCACAAGGGGCTGCTCTTCATAGGAGTGAACTGGTGTTGGTGCATCTATTTAATAACTTGATATTTGCAAGATATATTCAGCTGATGCTGTTTTAAAAAATGCCTATGTACAGGGTGTCTCAAAAAGATGGACTCAAATTGAAATCGCTTTATGTCTGCAAATACAAACCGCCAATGAATGAAACCCTTACCCCTTGAAAGGATGGGTCATAGAGTTTCAAATTATTCCAGCTGCTGTTTGTAAATGTTTGTGCAATTGTAACATGTTGCCATCATGAAATATGCTACTTTGAAATCGGGTCAGTTCTTTTGAAACATCCTGTATAAAGAAGACTGGAGGACAAGGTGACAGGTGTGTCATATATATCTTCAAATTTCACGTTGGAGGAAGGAACATTGCTCATGCTATTTGAACCCAATCCCACCTGCCAGAGACTTGAAATAAATGCAGAGTCAGTTTTCTTTTCGATGTATCTTGTCCATGGTAAAGTTAAGGACAGAGTTAAAGTGAAAATGGTTAATTGTCAAGTGGAAAGCTGATTATGTGGTAAGTCTGACACAACTAAAAGACAGAAATCATAGCCCCCCCCAAACACATTGTTTAATAGATATGTCCTACATAGGCTTCTCCCAGAGAGCTTGATATAGAGCTTCCAGATAAGAAACTGCATAAATAAATGGATGGGAAATTTATCCACCAGTCTCTATTGAAATTTTAATGTGCAATAGTTGCTAGGTGTACTGTTTGTCGTGTACTGTAACGTCTGCAGTTTTGAATCTGGACCTGGAAGCTGGTTTTATTTTATGATTGTTTTATTAGAGTTCGTCATCCAGAATCTGAGTAAGTCAAGGAAGGAAATGCTTCATCATGAGCTAATTGCCTGAAACTCATTCAAATAAATCACTTGGTGAATATTTATAAGTTAGCTCTTCATTTGATTTACTGAACAAAATGCATATTCTGATCTCAAGTGAGTTTTTGTAGATTCTGCTAAAGCACTGGTAACATAGGCTACCACTGAAATCCACACCACCATTTCCAAGACAGGTCAAAATTCCTAACACTTTGAGAATAAAATGAAAAATAATTATATTTAAGAATCTAAAGGAGAAAGAAAATTTGTTCAGGTACAGAGAATTATTTATTATTTAGTTTCAATCTTGTTTTTTTGACGGGGCATGTGCCTTCAACTCTTTACTCCTATGAACACTGAAGAGTAAGATAAAGCTCTTCTTCAAAGAGCTTTAAGTGAATGTATGTAGATCTCAGGAATGTATCATGATCTCCAAAACATTTAAATTCACTATTAATAAAAGAAAGTGTTTCATGCCTTTGTGATGGCAGTAGGGATTTTGAATGTGATAATTTTCTGAGTTTCCAAGCTTGTTTTAGACCATAATATGCTTAGTAACTTTGGCTAATTATTTAATTTTTTTGAAATTAGTTTCTTATATGAGAATATTTTCCTGATCCTTAACTTTTAGTTTACTGTAGTAAATAACAGTGAAAAATTTTACTTTAATCACTTTGACATAAGATAACTCAGTTGACAGTGTGTTTTAGATCATTAAGAAATGTATTAAGGGGATTAAATTATTGCCTCTAGTAACTGCTGAGAATAAGAATACTCTTTCGACCCAGCAGTTCCAAAAGCATGTAATGGAGTCTCCTTGGGCACTGTCAAAGTGTTCAGTACTGTCTTTTAATGGTATTTTTGGAATAATTAGACTACTGGATGATCATTCTGTGCAATTTTACTTGTCTGCTGAGAATCTTTAAATCTTCCAAAGCTCTCCTTTAATTTCTAGAAACCCTTTCTCATCATATTATTATAGAAAGTAGGATAATGTAGAAAATTTAGTAAAACAGTATTTTGGTTTTGTTGTGTTGGAATCATTTAGTTTCAGCTACTTGAATTATTACCTACTTTATTTATGGTACAGGCAAAACATGTAATAGGCATGCATAAACAAAAGAGTTTGTAATAGACTTCAATTACCCTGACCCTTTCGGTAATCCCAGTGGGTTTTAGTACCAGATGCAGGCTAGGATGTTGCCCAGTAAAAGCTGGCCAGAAGGCTCACTGAGTTTGTTCTCACAGTGCTGTTAAAGCTTTTGCCTATCACAGTCATCTATTGTAAATTAATTTCAAATGCTTCTTCCCTGGCAACACTTAACTCACCTGCAGAACAGAACAGTAGAAGATAGGAGACAGTCTTGTGAAAAATGTTTATGACACCAAGCTGGGAGGAGTGGCTGACACGCCAGAAGGCTGTGCTGCCATCCAGTGAGATCTGGGCAGACTGGAGAGTTGGGCAGGGAAAAATTTAATGAAATATAACAAGGGAAAGAGTAGAGTTTTGCATCTGGGTAGAAACAACCCCAGGTTCCAGTATAAGTTGGGAAATGACCTATTAGAGAGCAGTGTAGGGGAAAGGGACCTGGGGGTCCTGATGGACAGCAGGATGAGCATGAGCCAGCACTGTGCCCTTGTGGTCAGGAAGGCCAATGGTACCCTGGGGTGTATTAGAAGGGGGGTGGTCAGTAGGTCAGAGAGGTTCTCCTGCCCCTCTACTCTGCGCTGGTGAGACCACATCTGGAATATTGTGTCCAGTTCTGGGCCCCTCATTTCAAGAAGGACAGGGAACTGCTGGAGAGAGTCCAGCACAGGGCAACAAAGATGATTAAGGGAGTGGAGCACCTCCCTTACGAGGAAAGGCTGAGGGAGCTGGGGCTCTTTAGTTTGGAGGAGACTGAGGGGTGACCTTATTAATGTTTACAAATATATAAAGGGTGAGTGCCATGAGGATGTAGCCAGGCTCTTCTTGGTGACAACCAGTGGTAGGACAAGGGGTATTGGGTTCAAACTGGAATACAAGAGGTTTCACTTAAATTCAAGAAGAAACTTCTTCTCAGTGAGGGTGACAGACACTGAAACAGGCTGCCCAGGGAGGTTGTGGAGTCTCCTTCTCTGCAGACATTCAAACCCGCCTGGACACCTTCCTGTGTAACCTCATCTGGTTGTTCCTGCTCCAGCGTGGGGATTGGACTGGATGAACTTTTGAGGTCCCTTCCAATCCCTAACATTCTGTGATTCTGCAACCTGATCAAAAATATGGATTAATCATTATTACAATCCAAACATATGAATAATTTAAAACTGAAGGTAGATTTTTATTTTTGTTTGCAGTAAGTATTAAATAACTGGATTTGATGAAAGCTATGTGGCAGAAGAAGTTTAGAGTCTTGAATTTTGTCTCACATTAAACATGCCAGTGTTAATGCCAGTGCAAACAACTGCGGTTTACAGGTGAATCATTCGATTAATTGCTGAGGCTGTGAGTGTTTCCAGAACATCTGAGTTCTTATCAACAGTTACAGGATAGAAGCGTATATTTGCGTGTCACTGAGTTCTCTGCTTCCATTTCCCTTCTGTAACATGAAGCTTCCAAAAAAAATTTTTTTACACTTATGAAATTGGTATCATCTTTTTCTTTGTCTTTCTTTGCCTGCCTTGCTTTCTGTCTCTCATAAATTTCTACCAGCTGCCAGTTGGTAAAGAACATGGTAGGAAGGCACAGCTATAATCAATAAAAGCAGAGATCTTTTAGTCCTGCTTGGTCACTCCCAGACAAAAAGAAATTCACGGTGACTTTCAGAAGAAGATTTATTTTCTGAGGCTAAAATAGATAATTTTTCACCATTATGTCATTTGTCTGTAATCATCAGAAACTGGGTTAAGGCTGAGGCACATCTTACTATCCCTATCAAAACTGCTTTCATTTTTTTTTTTTTCGTGTCAACAAGACTGAGGGGTAAGTCAGGCACAGCATGGAAAGAGATCTTACACTGAAAGCAAAAATCTAAAGGCAACAGAAGAATGTTGTTGCTATATGTATATATTAGGCTAGAAGAAAGGTGGGTTCGAGTTTAAAATTTCTTTGTCTTTTTGCATCAAGCTTAGTATTTGTTATAATCAATCTTTCTTTAATGCACTGTTGCACTCTACAGAAAATGAGCTGTGTGTTTTTATGTCTTGATTATGTTCCGTTTACTAAGGCAAATAGCAGAAATTAATATGATTAATTTTGGTTACACTAAATGCTTAGATCAAATAAAAATATGGCATACATTAGCACCAGCAAAAAATACCAAATGCATATTACATTCTATTTTTCTGGTTAAAAAGGGACAGTTTCTTCCTATCAAGGCATTTTACAGGGTGCTTTGTCATTGCAAATGCTATCGACTGCATTGCTGAATTCCTTGGTGTCGCATTACTGCACCCATGCCACCCTTTTGTCCAGACTGTAGCCTCCTATGACAGATTTTCAAACAGATTTCATCTCTGCGCCATCAAGGGACATCAATATTGACCTGTAAGGTCAAGTCTAAATTAATGACACATTTCTCTTTTTGCTATGAATTCAGCAGAACAAAAAATAAAATAACAGGCTGATATTCTACCTAGAATTTGTATATTTGTGAAGACAGCACCTTTCCTCAGGGGTCTGGTGCCCCTTCTCTACCCAGTCTTGCCTCTCTATGTGCCACCCACTGTTGTAACAAACACTATGCAGATTTTGAGGAAAAACAGTCACAGTGCCTCCCAATACCTGGTTGGCTATTTGCAAAGCCAGGAGACCTGTTAAATCCCTCAAAATATCGAACAAATTAGTGAAGAGTAAACCAGCTGCTTTTAAAAAGTGCTAATGATTTCTATGGTGCTTCTGATTCCTGGGAATTGCAATTCAGAGGATGCGAGGTGGAATCCAGGGAAGTCTTTCATGTCAGCATGGTCTGGTGGGACTCCAGTGAGACTCTTCAGCCCTTATGCCTCTCCTGTTAATGCCTCTGTCTATGGAGCACTGAGAAATGGGGCAAAATCTTCAAGGAGTATTTTTGAAGAGCAGTAGCAATAAGTGGCACATGAGGAGTGGGGGCAGGTTCCCAGTTATACACGTTGCCAGCTCCTGTCTTTTCTGCTGATGTTTCATATCTGGACACTGAACACTGGGACATTGAATACGGCAATTTTGCAGGGCTATTGTGAATGTCAGTCCTGCTTGTGAACAGGAAAAACTGCAAATTGAAAAATAAGTTATTTGTCTTAAGTAAAAGGCTGGAGCAATGATCAAATACTTACAATCCAGTCAAATATCCTCGATAAATGCCACTCATTCAAACATTTTTAAGAGAGAAAGTACATGTCTGGCCTCCTCTCTGAAGTGTTTCTCCAAGGCTGGTGTGTCTCAGAGGAGACTCTTGCTTTGCTTCTGCACTTGTTGCTTTTAATAGGAAAGTTTCATTTGACTCCAGTGGTATAAAAGCAGTCTTTCAGATTTCTTCCATCAAAACTGTTCCAGATTTCTTTATTACAAATTGATGTTGCAATTCCTCAACAAGTGAACACTAACAAAAAGTTTAGGATTCATAGTACTGGGGTTGAGAGAGATAAAAATAGATCATAAACAAGGCTAAATTCTACAGGCTTTAGCACATAGCATTCCCACTGAGATAAACATAAATTCTTAATTTGAAACAGTAAAATTTGGCCTTGTGAGACAAATTGATTTCTGATTCTTCTGAGAGAGCAGCAAAATCAGAAATACAGTTTATATCTGCTCTACAGTTTTTTCATCAATGCTGGGAGCACAAACGATTTTTAAAACTGAACTGCAATTGCTCTTGGCTGTATAGATTAGTTGTCAAAAAGGAAGAAAGGTCTGTGTCCCAGTTTTAAATTTTTGATGTCTTGTACTGTCAGAAACAGGTTCATAAAAGCATCAGATGAACTATATTTAATGACTGAAATAAAGTGGGTTTTGTGCTTGTTTACCAGCAGTCTATTTTAATGTGTATAACAGAAGTTACCATTAGTTACAAGGGACATCACATTGAGAAAATTTCACTAATAATCTCCAACTCTGTAGTTCAGAAACTTGAGCATCAAGTGTTAATCTTGTGTGTGTTTATGTGTTTGGTTTTGTTTTGAGGTTTTTTATTCTCTTCTTTTCTTAAGTAACTATTTTATATCCCTATTTTTAAAAGTCCCAAGGTAAAAAAATATTTTTATAAAGCAGAAATACCCTGCTGTATTGAAGAAAAAAAATAAAAAAAAAATCCTTGTTCTATTTCTATCAGTCATTTCTGTATTTATTACCATATTTATCCAAGGAGGAGGAACATTAATTTTGAGATTCCTTGAAGGTATTGCAGAAATTTCAGTATGCTTGAGCGTCAATGTATTGAAGAAATAAATGTTATGACAAAACATTTTCAACAGAGTGGTCAGCACAGACTGTGGAGCCCAGTTAATCCTTACTGTCCCACTGCTAAAAATCAGAGACAGTGGCCATTACACAGCAATACAAATGAGAGCAGAAAGGTGTTTGTTCCTGCACTTGGTATCTGGAGCAGACTATTAGTAAGTCTGTGTTGATCAAGAGGTTGCAAGCTGTTACTGCATGAGAAAGGCACCAGTAACACATGGTTTGGTTAATGTTGACCACTGATGCGGTTTTCCATTTTCAGAAGAGCACCTAGGGGCTATATGAGCTTTTAAAGCTAATATTACTTACATGAACAATTTCCACAATCTCACCCGCTTTCAGCCTCCCACACCTCTTAGCCTTTACTTTACTTCCAGCCTCCCACCACATTTCAGGCTGTGACTGAAAGGGAGTGGGAGGCTCAAAGGTCATGGGAGACCAGAAATAAATTAGTCTGAAGTGGGTGGGAGGCCTAGAAATAAAGTCTAAAGTGGGTTATCATTCAAAACGGGGCTGGAGCCTGGCAATAAAGTAGAGGTCCAAAGGTCTGGGGAGGGAGAAGGGAGGTGAGAAAAAAAGCAGAGGTCAAAAGGGGTGGGAGGTCTTAAAGTGGAGGCTGCAAAGGAGGCCCAGAGTAAAGCAGAGACTGAGAGGAAGAGGAGGTCAGAAAAAAACTGTAGCAATAGAAAGGAGTGGGAGGCTCAAAGTTTGTGCGAGGCTGGAAATAAAGTAGAGACAAAAGGGGGTGGTTAGCTGAAAGGTTTTGGAGTCCCAAAATAAAACAGAGGCTGAAAGGGAATGTGGGACAAAATGAGACAAAGACATAAAAGAAGTAGAGGATGAAAGTGGATTGGTGTCCCTAAAATGGTGGGAGGCTGGAAGGGATTGAAGGCTGTAAACAGAGGCTAAAGGGGGTTGGAGGCCAAAGTGGTGGGAGCCCTGTGTTTGCAGAAATCTGTTTCTGCAAAAACTACCCCCTGGGCAGTCTCCTGGTGTTGGATGGCAGCTTGTCTTACTTGATTCCTTTTTCTGAATAACTGCAGAAAATAATCTGCATTAATTCAACCAGTTGCAACTATTGCTCACTTTATCCTTCACATTCCTACTTAAAAAACCTCTGCTTACTCTTTAGTTTGGGAATGGAGCAATAGCAATGGTTTTGATTTATTGAAAAGGTCTTTAATATATATACTTTGCTATAGTAGAAGAAACGATCTTGGCCCTCCTTTAAGCACAGAAATTGTGAATCTGAGCAGCTATTATAAAAGCCATGAGTGTACTGGTGGTGACTGGGATGGAGTTAACTTTCTCCGTAACAGCTTGTATGGTGTTGTGTTCTGGATTTGTAGCTAAAAGTGTTGATTAAACACCAGTGGTTTGTGTATTGCTGAACAGTGCCCACACAGTGTCAAGGCTTTTTCTGCAGCAGAAAATCTAGCACTGTAGACACTTACATGTCATGCATAAGAACAACACAGTTATAGATGAAGCATTTGACATTGGCACTTACCATGTGTTGGTGGTGTCAGTGCCCTAGGCAGAGCCTGTGGCAGCAGTAACCACGGCTCAGTGCAATATTTCTGAGTTATTTCATGTCCATGTTTTAGGTCATAGAGGATAACCATTCTTCTGCACCACAGAAAAGGAAAGGATGAGAATACAGCTTGGCGCAGGCTGGAGGTGATTGAAAGTACTGTGTCTTGAAGCAGATGTCTGGAAGTGGACATTGCCTCTCACATAACCAGAATTTCATAGTGAAAATCTTGCACTGTTGATTCCATCTGGAAAATTAATACTGTTGCTAATCCACTATCGCTGCTGTGTCATGGAAAGCCCACAGGTCCTCATTTATTAAATGACTAATATGTCCTTGAGAGTTCAGAGGAATAAAAGACAAAGAAGAGGCCATTTCAGGTAAATGAATGATGGGTTTGTGTTTCCCGTGTGCGTGTGGAAAGGAGAACAGGCTGTTTCAGGAGAGCATGCAGAGTTGTCAGGATACCTTTCTCTCTGAATTATTAAGAATCAGAGCATCTGTACTGAAGGAAGCATGAAGATTTTCCAGATTTAGAAGTCAGTATAGATCACATTTTCCTCCTGATGCTTTCCTGTGGCAGTCAATTTAATTCCAGCTGTCAGCAGGAACAAATTATATGTGCTGAATAAATGTCATTGTATGAAAAGTTTTCTCTGTTAATCTGTAATGTCTGCATTTCTTGAAAAAAAAAAAAAAAGTAATGTTTTGCAAGAAATAATGTCATAAAGAAATGTTCAGGACCTTCCACATTATATAGAAAAGTGTAAAAATTTACTTTTATTTTAGAGAATTAAAGACAGACTGATCATCTTCTGTTTCTATTAGATTGCTTTTAGTTTTAAACTCTAATTTTCTACGATGGAGAGGACATATAGAAAATGTTTTGTTTAACATTTTTAATGGATGTATACTAAGCTCCACCAGAACTACCACTTCTATTCAAACAAGACAGATGTTTCCAAGCCATCTTGCCTGTCAAATCAAAAGTGGATCAGTGTTTCCATGTTTAAAATGTGTTAAAAATACATCAGCCTGTAAGTAAAAATAGTCTTTATCCTACGCCCAGAGCATATTTGTATCCTATTAGTGTCTCATTCCTTAGCCTCAGGAAACCAAGAGAAAGGTATGTAGCTAGTTGCCTGCTTTAAACACATAAGCTGTCCACTCAGCATCCTTGGGCAAAAATAGCTATACATCCCCATAAACCCATAAAAATAGCAATACAGGCCAAGGAACCATCAAGCTGAAAAGTGGCTAGATAAACACTGTTAAGAAACTGAAAACTCCCTAGAAGACTTTTCTGTGGCAGTTGTGAACAGTAAGTGCATTTATGGAGACTTATAAGCAATTGGTGAAGGGAAGCAAGGATCGAGTTATCAGTACACAATATTGCCAAGCTATTTAGACTGCACCAGTCCTTGAAGTAACAGCCAGACCTGTGCAAACTACTGTAAAGTATGCAGAGCAACCTTGAAGTGCATAGGTGAGTAGAGGGTTGAAACATATTCCTTGACCTTCTAGAAGCACATTATTTCATGTTTTCTTATATTGAAAGGTTTTTTTCTATGGCAGTTATTTCACTTGACTATTCAAGAGGCTTGAGTACTGAGGAGCACTGGGGCACACTGGAAACTGGGTGTGTTTTAGTTGGGAACTTGAGAAGTATAAACAACTTTTCAAATCATGTCCATCCTTATTAAACTTACAACCAAAGCCTGTGCTGACTACTGTCATAATTAATTTACAAAAGCTAATCTCAGCTGAGGAGAGCTTAGATCAAGGATGAGCACCTTGTTACTATGTATTTTAACTGGAAAAGGAGATGGATGAAGAGAAGAAAGGACTTGCTGACATCACCAGTTTTGTCTTTAATATATATTGGCTTGCCGTGTGGATACTAATACACCAATCTATAAAAGCCTTGCACAGGGCTGACTTGCACTAAACCAGCTTGGATTCACCATACAGCCTTACAAGCTTCTCTGTTCTTCAAACTTAAAGGATCTCCTCTGCTGAAGCCATTATAGCCTCAATCAAATCTTTTTTGCATCTAGAGCAAACAGTGGAGGGCTTTTTTTCTTTCAGAAGTATTTGTCATTACAGATGTGGCTGCCAAACTGTGAGTGGAATTTATTGCCCCAAAGGTAAATGTTTAACTCCACTTGATCTCACTTAGGCTTTACTCATTAAGATTCAAAATTGAGCTTAGCAAAAGCCAACAACTGCTTATGTTTGGTAGCTTACAGAGTTGTAGGGAATGGAGATAGAGGGGACTTATTTTTGTCAGTTTGTTCTTTTCCACCATTTTGAAGATATAAAGATCGTTGACATCCTGCTGTATGTCCATCATCCCTGAGTGCTGAGAAAAAAAATGTGCCTCAACTGGGACATTTTTCATGAGAAGTCAATATAAAACATGCAGTAGATGCACCAACACCAATTAAATATTGCAAATATTGGAGGTACCTTTAGAGATATGAAATTATAGTATTTTTGTTTGGTAGGATGGATTTCTCCTTGCTGCTAAGTTACCTTGAGTACTGTTTCAGAGTGTCCTAACTTGAGGTCTTTCTACACTCAAAAGCCATTAACTTGGGCACTAGAGTGACTTTTTCATTTGAATTGGTTGCTACAGGGAAGGCTGGATCTTGAATCAGCACCAGCGGTCAGATACTTCCAAGACTAGCCAAAGACAGACGCTAGCTGAATGTCTTTAATCCTCTGTCTCCTACAGTTCCTCTTCTACCATTGCCATAAAGCATCAACCATTTCTCTAAAGAGGGCATATAATAGCTATTTTACTAGAGTATAAAGAGAGATGTAGCACTTGAATTCTCACAAGAGGTGTAAGTAATTAGCATGCTAACACTGACCTTTATGTCACCTAACTGTATGGCCTTTTGCTGAAGTTAACCTTACTGAAGAGAAATAATCTGAGAATCTGGCTTTGGTTAACTGCATAGTGAAAAGATATGTTATGAAATTGCCATATCCCAAGGCACTGCAAGAAAATCTACCCATGACACATTTTGAAGTATTCAGTTAGTAAAAGTGGTGTCTTCAGATCTTGAACAGGTATCCAGCTGTCAGAAAATTGTGTTAAAAACCCATATCAAATGACAAAGCTTGCATACAAAGGAAATATGAGTTAGATTAGACTTTTGCTGATGCAATACTGCATATTTTCCTTTAATTCAGTTGAAACATGTTGATCATATTAAATAGCTGTAATTATGTCTCTAATACTCTATACCACTCCATGCCATATACATGTTTTTATGCAGCTCAAAGATCTCTAAGAGTTTTCAGACCTGAAATGTAGTTCTGTAGTAAGCTTCTTTATGAGTTTTCTTTGATTTGTGAAAATGAACCCCAGTAAAAGACAGCATACCTAGAAGTAACTAGCTTTTCCCGTCTCTGTATAAATATGTAGATTTTATTTCATAGCAATTTTCTAATGCTACAGTTTAAACATTCATTTGCTTTTTTCTACTATTCCGACTCACTCTCCAATAAACAAGTGGAATAGAAATGAGTCTAAAACAACCAGAAGATTAAAGCCAACAATAATGGAAACTGAAGCACATTTCCAGCTATCACTCCTCATGGATTTACAGCTCATCGCCCAGCTCTGTTGCACAGTCAGTTATTATTATGGCAAGCCATAGTTCACTTATACAGGTATTTATGGATTTTTTTCTTAAAAGTCACCGGTTCTTTTCTGCATTAATTCACTCAAAAATATTAACATTCTACCTGCAAGGATGCTACTAAGCCATATAGCTCCTGAAGCTCCAAGAAAATATTAAGGGTTTGGCTACAGGTTTCTGAATGTGGATTTCTGAATATTTGCCCATTTATTGATCACATTCTCTACTGCGAAACACCAGTAGGAAAGTACAGAGCAAGAAACACATGGAGCTATATAGACACCAAATATCTAGCGTTGGTGTAATAGCCAGGTATTCAATATAAATAATTTATTTTTAAGTTGTATCTATGTCTCTCTGTTGTACAGACTTCTTTATTTTCAAATGCAATTCAGTAAAAGTCAGATGATGAGGAGGAGGATTTCACAGCAGGCAAAGGGTAGGATGTCTCCTTTGAATGAACTATCACTGCTGCCACTAGGTTTTTATTTCTAATAGGGGATGCTGCTAAGATTCTGCACTGGAAACACTGGGGTTAAACTGGGTCTGTGTAAAACACCATCCTGAACTCATCTCATTTTAATTCCTGCAGTACCAAATAGTGCAAAGATTGATACTGTGTTCTTTATGTTACAGTCTGCTCCTCATCAAAGCTAGATTAATTTAGGGGTGAACAATTTGCATTGCAGTATCTGATAGAAATGGCACTTGGGAACCTGTCACTTTATCCAGACACACAGTATGTTCAGGCCTATATTGGAGCAATACATTAATACCCTTTTGCACACAGTATAAACATGTCTTTAATTACTCTACCAAGCATCTAGATGCTGTGATAAAGGCTCTTTTATATAGAGATAAGATATATTTTTAGACTGTGAAGGAAATATTCTAGTGAAAGTAAATATCTGTCCCTACCCAACTCAAAAAGATTACAAAGAAAAATCAATATATCGAAAACAAAAAATTGTCAGAGGTAAACACTGTTTGCTTTCCCCTTACTCGTCCAAGAAAGAAAAATGCTAAGTTCATGCTAAGTTCAACTTAAACAAGGTAGAAAGTGTGTATAAATGATAATCAGCCTCTTTGTTCCCTGTTCCTTGTTGCTTAGAACCAAGCACTTTCATTTTGGCTTCCACTCTTCAGGAACTTTTTCCATTTTAACAGCCTGGAGGCCTCCAGTAATGAATTTGCAGAGTTATAACTGTGGGAACAGATGGGGATAATGATTTTGACCAGAATTTCATTTAGAAAGACAATGTAGATTGTATTGAGAGAGGGAAAGTGCCATGTACTTGGAAAGATGCTGCTGGCCGAGGAGCTTGGCAAACCTCAACAGCTCTGGTCATGGTGGTCTGACCTTAGAGTGGAACTAAAGAAATATCTGATTTGGTGTATGACTGAATTTCCAGCACCTTCTTTTCATTCACAGTAATTGGGCTCCTCAATTATGCATATGTATTTTCCTTGGGTTTGCAGTATATCTTTAGTTGACTTCTGTTTGCTTTAATTATTAAGAAGTAGCTTTGAAATGGAATGTCCTCTTTGCAAATGTGACCTTACGTGAATATGAGCTAGAAACTACTGCTATCCGAACTGTCATTTACTGCCGCAACAGGAGCTCTGCCTGCTGAATTCTGTAATTCAGGAAGCAGAAACTTTCCAAACACAAACTTTGAGTTCTTGAGCAATAGCTCACAGAAGTTCACAGATATATCCTTTGCAACAAGCAAGTATGTATTTCTACGTTTAAAAAAAAAAAAAAAAGAAAAAGGTAAATTTAAATGGAGCAAAAGTGAAACATCTCAATAAATACTTTTTTATATTATCAGATTTTATTTGCTTATGGCTGTCCAATAGTGGATAAAAAGCATACCCAAATAACAACAGACTATAAAAAAATTGCAAAGTCTAATTGCTTTGTTAATTGTTGTGGTATATTTGTGTAGAGGTCAGCTGTAGAGATCTTTATTCAAACCAGCAGTACTAAATTTCATGTAAGCTGAAAAAAACTCCACAATTCAAGGCAGAAACCTAGATAAAAACAAAGAAACCCAAAAAACCCAGCTCACCAGCCCTCAAAACACAAACAAAACCAACCAAAACCCACAAAACACAGACAAAAAAACCCCAACACACACACCTGCACGTTGTCCATTTGCACATTACAAGAGACCTTTTGAAAATATTTTAGCCATGTATGATTAAAATACTCTTAGTGGCAGTCCATTAAAACGAATTTTGACTGGTGGCATAAAATACTGTGAAACTATTAATGTGGTTATCTGTGGCAAATTTACAGGAAAATCAGATAAAGTATACATCACACTTATCTTGATAAATAATCTTCCAGAACTTTTATTCCAGGATATTATCACATCTGCAGATTAAATTAACTTTTGTTGCTACAGAAACACATTTTTGTGCTGCACTGCATGAATCATAAAGTTCTGTGTCTTACACGTGTATTGTGAGTCTTGTTGACAGTGACTTAAATACTGCCACAAGTCCTGAGAGTTTCCTTATGCATAATGCAGTTTGTTTAATATATACAGATTAAGGGCTTGATTCGTCCAGGGATTTAAATGCAAGAGTCTCATTTGAAGCAAATAGGACTATCTAAATTGTTAAAATGAAGCAAAGTATTTAACATATGAAATTGAGACCTAAAAAAGGAGGCTGGAAATAGATCTGTGACTGCAGTCCTCTAAAGTTTTTTTTTATTTTTTCTTTTATCTTTTTTCTTTTTCTTTTTCTTTTTTCTTTTTTCTTTTTTCTTTTTTCTTTTTCTTTTTCTTTTTTCTTTTTTCTTTTTTCTTTTCTTTTTTCTTTCTTCCTTTTTCTTTTTCCTTTTTCTTTTTCCTTTTTCCTTTTTCCTTTTTTCTTTTTCTTTTTTTCTTTTTTTTTTTCCTTTTTTGATAGTTGGTACAATTTTTGCTCTCATATTTTAAAATGCAAATGGAAGCAGGTAGCAGAAATACCAGCTCAGCACCTATTTCCCACTGCCAACTGCACTGAGCCCAGGGGAAATGGCAAGGTGAAGACCAACTGGCAATGGAAAGGAATTCGAGCTGCAGAACATATGGTCTCTGTTTATACTCTTTTTCTACAAAATTGCAGATTACTTTTGGAGAGTAAATGATCCAAATATTACTAATTTTTGTCCCTCAGATTCCCTAGAATGGACAAGTTATCAAAGAAAAAAGGGTAACTCTTGCTAAAAAATGGTGTGTTTGTAGAAAAAGATATCATAATAGTAGAATAGATTTAGAACATTTATTTGTTTTAATCTGAAAAATAATTTTAAAGAAATCTTTCCTGCTCTGTAAATCTGCCTGAAACTCTACAGAGCAGTACGACTTATTTTTAAGTTTTCCTTTTTTCCATAGCTTCATTTGGAGTGTACGTCCTCTGGGAAATCAAGAATCACAGTATGAATCTCCAGTGTTTACACAGTGCAGTCTAAGTTCTCTTAGATGTGGATGAACCCAATTGGACACTGGGGACCTTTCATGAGAGACAAATGAAACTGCTCGTGAAATCTGTGCAGAATAGATGATGTATTCTTTTTATTTAATTCACAGTTTATTTACATGAATTATCCTTCATCCCAGCACTTGTCTATGCACATCTACAGTTCCCATGATGGTAGAGTGGGAAACATAATTCCAATTTATTTGAATTGTTGATTTCTTAAAAAAAAAAAAATTAAGAAATTGTTTTCAACCCATCATGAGGGAATCAAGCAGACTCCAGTGTGGTACTCAATGCGATGATGCCCTCGCATCCACGCTGGAAGTAAGTGGCTCCCAAAATACCTAAAAAGAAGTGCACGGCACCATTCTGGAGGAACATTTTCTGTGACTGGGGAGTCTCAGCATGCGGTAAGTACCTCATGTCTGGCTTTCCCCGGGCAAGTTCCCATGTTGTGACCTTTCCTTTCATTCCTAAACTGATTGAGACCCTTGTCTCTCATGTGAGGATGTGGCCTCAGTGAGTAAAGCAATGATTTTTTAATAATTGTTATAATCCCTCTAACGGTGCAGCCATCATGCTATATTGATACTGATTTTCTGAGGATTTAAAACATTATTGCCACTGAGACAACGTCAGAGTAACTGCAATATTCACTTAGTTGCAGTGTTCTTCACGAGTAAAACCATGATGTTTAAACCACAAGAGTAAAGGCTTTCAACATCTCTTCTACAACCTTGCGCTTGCTTCTGAGGCTCTCTGTTCATTTCACTACTTGCTGTACCTTGATCTAACTTGAGGCATCAATTCTAGAATTGTTTACTCCATCCTTGTTGTTTCCAGGACACAAAATCACATCAAAAAGCTATGATCCATCTGCTGATATAACACAAATGAGATAAATTTCAGAGTTTTGGGGTTTTTTTTTACTGAATTAAACACTGATCAATTAAATAGACAGTTCAAATGCAAATAAAAAGTTCACAGAGGAACTGAACAAAAATTAGAAGTATTCCAGGCATTCAGGAACTACCGAGTCAATAATCTGCTTCTGTGAAACCTGCGAATTGCTTTCAGGTATTTTTGAGTAAAAAAAAATAAAAATCCAGTAAATGAAAATAGTAGTAAGGTCAGTCAGCTGAGCCACTGATGAAACCTGTGTTTAAATACAGCGAGATATCCCTTTAGTTTTGTAATAATTTGTTAAGGAAATTCACAACCAATATTAAAGCATATGGTAGAACATATGGCCATCAGGCTTCACTGTATGGCTGAGCCCTGACTTTACCCTGTTAGCTATCTATCCAGAGACAGAATCAGGGCTAGAGTAACTTTCCATGTTCAGTGTTGGAGAGTCTGCAGTCCAGACCAGACCTCTTTGTGTCATTCTGCAGTTCTTGAGATGAAGTTTATCTTTTGCCCCAGCTGTTCTAATAGGGAAAACTGCTGGCTAGGGAAGAAGCAGAGCTCTACCTAGCCTAATGTATAGAAACATATAAAACCCACCACTCTTATCTCAAGTGAAAGTCCTCATTTTGGATTTCCTAAAGACCTTTTCTGTTTGAAAACAGACAACCGAATAAGTGGGAATGTTTGTTTTGTGAGTATATAACAAAACAAAAATAGGAAATGTAAGGGCAGCAAATGAGAAGAAAACATTCCTTGAGTTAAGACTTTCAAAACACTTTTTGTGTGCTTGCAAATGAAAGCTTATTCAGCTGTTTCTTCTCCAATTAAACATATGAAGTCTCCATAGCAACAGCCATTTTGTAAGACGCATATATTTCATGATGTTTCAGATACCAAGCAGCTAACTAAAGGAGAAGGGGAAATGCCATAACCACAAAACAGGACTTTTTAGAGTACTTTCTAGGGAAAGAAACAGTACTTACTGCCACAGAGCAACAATTTCTTGACAGCAATGTTAATTTTTGAATTTTTTCTTCTTTTAAAAAAACAAATTATGCATTTCCTTCTCTGTCCTTTTTTGTGCTATATTGTAGAATGAGATGTGAATTTTAAAAGAGAATTTTACACACAAAATTAAAATAAATTTTAAAAATATATTTTGCAAGCCATGATGCTACAAAGCTAGATTTGCAGAAGGTTAAAGTCCTTTATCAATCACTGAAGTCACTGCAGAGATACCAGGTTGTAAGATTTGGGGTGCTGCAGTCAATCTGTTACCAACACACTGGTATAAGCAACTGAAAAATATTGTTTCTGTTGCACAGCTGTTTGTCACAGCTCAGCAGGTGCTGTGCAAGGGAAAGAATGCAATAGCTGCCCAGAAAAGATTTTAAAACTTATTTTGATAATTGTGTTTGTTGTCAGTCATGTGAGGACTAAATGCTGCGCCTTTTCTGCACAGTGCTCATACACAACTGGCATAGCATGTAAAAGTAAAGCAGTAACAGTAAAGACTTGATCCAAACCCCACAATTACAGAGAGGAGGGTTTTGACACAAGCTTTGGTGCTATATCTGTATTTACAATTTCAACCCCACCCAATATTTTATCATAGAATCACAGAATGGCTTGTTTTGGAAGGGAACTTTAAAGATCATTTAGTACTTGGTGAGAGCCTGAGCCTGTAAATTCAGTAGCAATATAAATCCTGATATAAATCTGCAGCAGTGCAGAGAGGGAACACTAGACATGGATTTTGGTCAGCAATTCTAAAGGCAGTTTTCTCTGACAGTCTTTTGTCCAGATGCTCTATGGCATCAGGCTGTTTATCTTCCAGTTTCCTCCAGACGTCTGTGTTTTACCTTTAAGTATTTCTGAACATAACATGAGGAAGGACACCCAGTGATAGGGAATTATTGCTGCTGCTCTTCAAGGGCCTTTTGAAACACTGGTGCTCACCATGTATACCTGACCACTTGTGTTAGAGAGTGATGGATATGAACTGAAACAGGTGAACAAAAGTGTTTTTGAGATCACCAGGAAAGGGAGAGCTCATTTGACAGGAAGATCAGGATAACCTTGGCTTTGTGTAGCCTGTCAAAACAGAGGCTGAGGGAGGACAGGTTTGCTTGCTATCAATATTAGAGATACACGGCAGGCTGGGGTAGTGGTTACTTAGGCTGGATAGCAATGCTGAGCACAGAAACACATTTTTTAAAGGCTGAATATAAGTGCACTTTGAATTAAAATTGGAATTAAAATTCAAATTTACTGCAAATCTGGGGCTCTGAAACTGCTTTCTAGCAGGAATATCAGACGAAAATAAATATCTGATCAGCTATAAGGTGTAGCTGGCTAAGCTGATGACAGGTGCTAGAAGGTAAAAGAGTGAAAAATATTTTTTGATAAAGCGATAATGTAAACCCTGTGCTCTGTTACTTTTCAGTGTCTACAAAAACAACCCTGTCCCCTTGCTCCTGGTTCAGGGTGATTGGGGTGCCTTTGGAAGGTCACCCTTATAGCCAGGGTGCAGCTAATGTCAAGGTGCTGTTATCAGAAGTTTTTCGTGCGTGTGTGAAGTTGCCGTGGAAGTGGACAGAATCAGTGCCCACAGACTCAGGGTATGAAGTGGTGCTCATCCACAGCTGGATGTATGCCCCAACCTGTCTACAAAGAGGGACTTTCCTCTGAGCTGGATTCCATGGTGCTCTTTTATTCTCACAGAACGAACTGAGGTCCTGCACACTTTTTCCACCCCTTCATACTAGTAGTTTTTCTCATAGAGAGCCCAAGTAGCAGCCTCAATTGTTCAACTGGAGTAGCTGATAGCTCACTCAGTCTATTTCTCCATGGTACGTTGTGTTTTCCATAACAACATTAGGTCCTTTTTCTCCTCTGATGTGAACAACAGGCCAGCTTCTGCCCTATTTTTACAACAACATCAACAAATTTGAACCTGGGGGAAACCTGTTCAGCATTGGTAAGGTAACTGAAGCATGACTTTCTTTAGAATTAAGCAATTTAAAATGTGCCTTTCCTAGGGGAGCTCTGTTATTTTTTTTTTCCCATAAGCTAATTTGAGGTTTGTTTTCCCTTTCTCAGCATGACAGTTTGAGTGCTAATCCTTTCACTTAGGTCCCATAAACTCCAACAAGAACACATCACACCTGAAAATACCAAGTGCTATGAGTGATATTTCTGTTGGAACGCATGCCTAGCACAGCTAACCAGCTAACTATGGGGGGGCTCAAACAGAGGATTAAAATGTTCTGTCTGCCACGAATTGCCACAGGTACTTGTATTAATTGGATTATTAATCTCTGTAAAGTACATAATAGCTAAATAGAGTTTTCTGTATTTTCAGGTATAGTATTCTCTAAAATGCCTGTGTGTCAGATTTTCCAAAGCAAAGGTAAAATGTCACCAAAGCATTTCCATTAAGGGGAAGATGGGACCCCATCATATTAATCCAACTCTTTGAGAGGCTGAAAATCTCAGGAGATGAGCAGAGTATGAGCCACTTTCCAACTTCTGGAAAGTAATTTTCTATCTTTCCCACTGCATGTTGGGGCTGAGTGCAGGCAGCAGTCCAGTCTCAGACAGCTCAGGGTAAAGTTGTGGATGTCATGATTTCTTCTGGCTAGAGAAAGACCTTTGTGGTAACAGCTCTTTACCCCTGAGAAAGCAAGCAAGCCAGCCTGAGCTGGATGGCAGGATGGACTCAGCTCAGATCTAGTTCTGAAAGTTTTTGGATTACTGAAATTCTAGTCTGTGGTAGTATTTTATATAGACAGGGTTCTTCTTTGATAGTTTCAGCAACATTTTATGCATCCTTTACCTCTTCAGAGGCCTTGCTCTTCCAGATATTCTTGAGGGAATTTTTCTCAAATATCTTTTCTGCTTTGGGTAACACCTTTAACATTAAGTTGTGACTACTTTTTTTTTTTTTTTACTACCCTGCTCCTTCACTGCCTGGAAAAATAAAATACCATTGAATTTCTCCCCACAGTTTAGAATATTTAGACATGACACATAGTTTCTGACCAATTTCTACTTTGTGGTACTTCTAGTGTGTGGACCAGAAGGACTCTGTTCATTACTTAGGCAAATGTGTCAGTGCAGAAGAGAGATTTCTTGAACTTTGCTTGAGAGAACCATTGTCATCATAATTCAGTACTATACAGCAAAATTACTTTAGTTAAGGATCATTTGATAACACAGCACGTTGTAGAGCAAACTACTGGTTAGAAGTGTCAGGCTAATTTAGATGACTAGAAAATTACATTAAGCAACTCTCTTCCTGCGTCATTTGTGATGCTAAAATTCTTTAACATTAACTGTAACCACGGCAATTTTAATGGATGTACAGGGTACTACTCTTGGGAGAAACACATTGAAGTGTTCCATAAAATAATGAAATTTGACATGTTTGAATGACATTAATTTCACAGTTACATAGAATAGAGACATTCCTTTAATGTGTACCATTATGTTACTGTAATTTGTAACATGACCAACTACTCTAAGTTTGTCCCTGTGTACTATCAGTATATGCAGTGTAGGAATAATAGTATCTAGTTTCATAAAAGAATGACAGATCTGAGTATTTCCAGTTCAGAGAATGGACACACGCTTTTTCTACGTTCATGGCATAGTACCTTCTGCACCACTTTTTACTGAAATTGAATGATTAGCATTAAGGTTGCATTTGCAGTTGCAGTCTTTCTCCCTGGTATCACTGCCCTTCAGCTTGGTCATTTATGACAAACTGGTTCAAAAACGGATTCTTGTTAGCAAACATTAACCGATGGACCCTATTTCACTGTCCTCACCTCTCCTCAGTAACTCAAGTGAAGTCAAATGTGTGTTCCCTGTACATATATACTGCGTCTTTTTTGTTAGCTTGGTCTTATGTGAGTTGCACCACCTTCTACTGTGTCAAAGGCTTTAAAGGAAACAGCTGTTCTTATTTGATTATCACTTCAGTAGAGCTGTATTTCATGGTGTGTGCTACAAGTGAGAGAATAATAAATCAAAGTTGTGACTTCCATCATAACTCAGTTTAGACAAGTCAGTACCCTGCCAGGTCTGGAATAGACCCTTCTTAAGGCATCTTATGATAGCATTCTTCAGCCTAAACACCATAAAGTTGGGTCCACAACGTGTAAATAGCGTGAGCACAAGAGGTGGCTGGTGGGATGGGCAGCACATATTTGGATTGTATACTGAGAATTATCTACAGTTATGTCTGTGTTGATTTTGTGATCTTTCTTTTTTTCTTTCTTTCTTTCGCTAACCCGGCTATCGATGACAATGGGTTTTCTTTATGGAAAACTATTACTCATCAGTTTTAAAGATAGGCTTAAATAAGGACTGTAAGATCTGGATACTTAATCATGGAAGCTGCCTTATTTACAGCAATGTTGCTTCTTCAGATTGTCAAAAGAGTTGTTACAATGACAAATATTCCCATTCTGTAACTATTAACATGTTAGTTAAAGAAAGCAGCCTGCAAAACCACCTGTACATGAGCTGTTGATGCAAACTGGCACCCAGATCAGCAATACATTGTATACAGATTGTATCAGGCTTAATGTGTATGTGATGTAGAAAGATTTGCAGACCATGGTCAGCATTTTGACAGGATTTCCAGCTGTCCAGCAGCATCTATCTGATAATCTCAGAGAACATCTCTAAAAGCAGAAGGGCTGTTTGTTGCTACTGAAAGTCACAATGGTAGAGTCACTTGTGCAGGAGATCTAAGCTCCCAAAGTCAGGATAACAGCACTTTGATTTATAAATGAAATTTAATGAACTTTTGTTATTTTTACTTTATCAGGAATTATTTTTTAGCAAATACATGATCCTCCATCCCTGTGCCTTTTTTCTGCTAAGGCACTATGGGAGAGAACACAGGAATGTTATCAAGCTTTACTTCTGCAGGTCTCATCTGCCTGGTGAGGAGCAGCTTGACACCAAATTCATTAAGATTTGTTCAAGTGGAGAACTGATATTCTAAACAGGAAGAAAACTGTGGCAGTGATGGACGAAGTGCAGAAGTGGGGTTGCACTGGGCATACAAAGATGCTTTGCTTCAAAGGGCAGGTCGTGCAAGGTAATTGAGAGTATGAATGGACATGGACAGCTTAGAGTCAAATTAGATTAGTGCAAAGGCTGTGAATAAATAAGACCTGAGGAACAGAAAAGTAGTAGAATTAACAGGAGGAAACGAACTGTTCCTAAAAAACAAAAAGGTACAGTATTGTGAACAAAATGATACAATAATCAAATCAATGCTTTCAGAAAAAGTTCTGGTGCTTTTTAAATATGAAGCATAGATCCTATGTGACAGCAGTACCTTCTGGACCCACAATCTCTGCTATAATTTCTCATTAATATCATCTTAGATTAATTACTTCACCCGTAATATTATTAGAAATAACAATGAAAGCAATAACATGTAGCCTTGGGGTTGATGCAGGCTTCAGACCTTTAAAGACATATTTGTTTGGAGCATTTTTAGTTACTATCATAGTATTCACACTCCTTTCAGCTGACCAAAGCTAGGAGAACATTGCTTTTTTTCTTTCTAGCTATGCTTTGGCCACATTCTGGCACATTCGACTGCTTGTAGGAAATGTAAAGAAATCTTGACCACTCCGTCTCCTGTAGCCCTGATTCTCTGGGCTAGAACCCTAAGCATTGCATGCACTATGAATGCAGTGTAGTCTCAGCTCACATATTGCTTCCCTTATGCTTTTTTTTTTAACTTCCCTGATCCTAAGTTATCAGCTACAACACATTTTTTTTCTATAGAGATGCAGTCAGCAAGATGAATCACAGTGAAATCAATATAATATTATAATTAAGGATAGATCTAGGTAAATCCTATAGCAGGGTTTTAATCTCAGCAATTTGAGATTATGAACCTCCAGGACTCTCAGTTAATTTAGGAAAATAAGAGGTTGTATATATTGTTGCACTACCTTGAATCTGTGTAAGACAGACCTCCTAAAGAGCTACTTGTAACCAGCTGAGGTTCAGCTCTCAGTTGCACCCAAGCACCCTCAGAGATCAGGGCAATCATGAGCACCAAGAGTAGAAAATCAGAAGGAAACAGTTCAGGCTGTTACATTTGCCCTTAACGTTTTGTGACTACAATTTCATGTTTTGTTACTTCATTTTAGTATTGCATAAACATTTCTTTCGTGCTCCTAGGCCTCAAAAGACTGGAATTTTTGCAAACAACTGCAAAAGACTTGTCTGCTTCAAACTGCTTGTGAGTGAAACTGCAGCTGGATGAGAAGCACAGTGAAGAGCAACAGGGAGATTATCCTTCATGAGTAAGCAATACTCACAGCCAAGTGGGTGTCTTTATTTTGCTCTGACTCTGATTTTTCCTAATTTCTTGCCTGGGTCAGTGTGTATCCTCAGTTTTATTGTTGGAGCTTTCTCTTCTGCACTAAGGAACAGTTTGACCTCTTAGCTTCTCCTTTTAATAGATGTTTATGTGAAAACATCAAAACATTGGCTGCACAGCACTCTGAGATAAAATAGCCCCTCCATGAAAAAAGAGGTATGATGATTATACCTGATATGGTACAATTGGTTCCAATACCAGCAACATCACTTTTGGTATGCATTGTGTTCTCTGTGAAGCCATGTCCTTATCGAGATCTTGTTTATCTGGCTGCAAACTGACCTGATTTTGGTTTTAAAGTAGGAGGAAGGAAAAGGGAATAAAGTGATTGTGCCAGTGATAATTTGCAACCCGTGCCTTATTAGCCAGTCCTTGGGAGCTGTTATTGGTGCTGTACCTAGGGGAGAATGTTGTAGGTAATGGAGCAGGGTTTTCTGCTCCTCTGGTTTTTCGGTTGGTTCTTTCAATGCAAGTTGAATATTGGCCCCTTCACACCTCCAGTCTATCTACAGCCTGTCTGTCCCAGTGGGGAGCAGTGACAGGGCAAAGATCTGTTTATGACATATTTTTTGTAATTCATTAAAGGTGGGAAATGAAGCCTATGTGAATTCAATCATTCTGTGGCTGAATGCTCTCCAGCAGTTTATAAACCCATCCCCTAGGGTTTGAATGTTAGCCAAAAGAGAACAAGTATTCGTTTTTATGTTGATTTTGTACATTCCCAGAAAAATAACAAAAACAAAACAAACAAAAAAATCCCTTATTCTTTCATTCTGCATCATGGTATTTCAAAAAAGAAAATATTCACGTCATTTGTAATAATATACAGAAAATGGTCTGATCACCTATTGAGGTGGGATGATTAGTTATTGCCCTTGTCTCCATGTTGCTGAGTAATTAAAAACATCTTTCTTTATTGATGGATGGTGTCAAGGCCTGAGAAAAATATCATTGTGCTACACCTGAATTTTTAATAAATAAATAACAGAAAGTGGGCTAATGATAGTGTTACTTACAGTAATTACATCAATTAAAATAATTAAACACTGTGGGAGCTTCATCTCTAAAGTTGTTCTTCTTTTAGATCCTGAAGAAATTCACGGTAGGTCCACGGCTCTTGCTCAAATGGTTTGCATAAAGTTGAAACATGGTAGGATTTCGAAGCAGTTATGCAACAGTAATTAGGTATTTAATTACTCTCTTCTGTTATATCCTGTTGTTAAATGCACTTATAAGGGGATCGTTCTTCATCACTCATGTACATGATGGTATTAAAACAAAAGAGCAGATTTTAAAAAGAAAAATGGCAAGAGATCCCTTCAGTGTTATTTCTAATTTGTTCACTGGTTTCTGATTACCTTTTGAGAGACAGCACAAGGACCTCAGCTGTATTTTAAAAGCAGAATAGTTATGGTTCCCTCTAGATTAAAAAGAAGGCTTACAAATACAGTTTAACAGGACATATGGGCCAGATGCTAGTAGCCTCACTCTGTGTGCAGGACCTGAATTAAAATCTTAGAGCATTTGAAAGCTACTGTCATGCAATTAATGAGATGTTAAAAGTTACAACCACAGCCTGCAACCTAATCGTAATCCAGTTCCTAACAAAAGGCAACTGCGCATTTAGGTGGCTAAAACTAAATCCTCTATCCTGGACTACAAAGGCAGCAACCTGAAATCAAGGCAGATCAAGAAACTTGCTTAGGCAGAGGTCATTAACTGTAGTGATGAACCCCTGTAGTATATATTATACATATACGCAATATATAGGCTGTAGCAATGTTCCGCTATGGAAAGATGGGGAGATAGGGGTGTTGGGTACTCTGCAGCCTTGAGAGCAAGTCCAGCTCCACAAGGCACTGCAGCTTAGTCATTCTTACACAGAGTAAATCTTGATAGTCAGGCAAGTAGCCCTATCAGATTTCCAAAAGGGGTTCCATAGATGGATTAGGCTACTTCTGATAAAAATAACCTCTGACTTGAGAAAGCCCACCCAAAACACATTACCTTTCCTTCTGAAGGATACAATCCTAACATTTGGCCAAGCTGAGGCCACTAACAATGTAGCTCTCAAAATTTAATATATTGACCTGAACCACAAACTAAATTTTTAACTGAGTATTAACTGAAACCTTGAAAACCATGTTCAGCAAATGAAGTTTGTATTGAATAAAATGGCTGACATGGAAGTAGCATGAATTTCTTAGTGATTTTGCTTTAAATGTGCCTTAGGAGCTCAGTAATATAGATCATAGTACTTACATTATTTAATTTTTAATCTCAGCTCTTAATAACCTCATAATTCACCGTTGCTTTTAATTACCATTCATATCTCCAATAACAAAAAAATAGTCTCAAAGAAAAAAGAAATCAAACATCGGAACGTGGTTTTGATTTAGAAACATTCATAAAATAAAATACAAATGTTGCTCCTAGCTATAGTGCTTGAATTTTGCATTAACTCATTTCATCTTGTTTTCATGGTGCTATTTTGATTATTTTTCAACCGCTGATTTACATTTCATGTGGAAGCTGATATTCCACTTCTAATATTCAAAGATATTAGGTCAGCTGTATAATTCATTAATTCATCAAAGTAAACACCATATTCTACTGAAAGTGTCTCGTGTTATACCGGCTGCTCACTGACTTGTAAGTGCCACAGGGACAGTGAATCAGAACATTTCCAAGGGGATTGCAGAAATCCAAGATTCAAAAAGCAAATGTAAATCCTGGTGCACTGTGGGTGACAGTCAGCCAGAGGACATGTCACAGCACAAATGGTGTCCTGAGGCAAGGATAGATGCTGTTAACTGTGCCGCTTCAGTGTATGCCAAGAAGTAAACTCATAATAATAATAATAATGCTTTGTCAGTCATTCATTTTTCCTAATCTAAACTGCAGCTGATATATCTTGGATTGCCATAGAATCTGGAATGCCTTGAAAAAATCCCTGATCCACTTCAGCGTGAGTACAGCTAAGACAAACTATTCACTGTAGAGGAACAATTTCATTTAAACTTTACATTTCTTTGAGTCTAGTAGTGATACACTTGTTCTCAGTTCACTTTTTTGTTTTTTACAAGTAGCAAGAGGCAAGGAGGAGCCCCATTTTCATTTGTTGTGACAACTAGATTTCTCTTCAGCCTGTCTCCCAGGTTCCTGCCTTGGAGCTGGCTAGAAACTGGCACGGAGAATGGCAGGGAAGGGAGGGAGGAAGGGAAGGACAGCCCGTGCACCCAGGGAAGTGAATCCCTAATGCAAAAACCCCTGAGCACCATCCCCACCCAGTCTGAATCAGTCCTCCCTGGCAACGCCAGCTGCAGTTGTCTTTGGATCAGACATCAACAGGGACTGAACACAACTGCTTCAATGTTAGGAGTCAATAATGATGGATTAATTAATTAGAAATGAATCCACTGTCATCACTCTTCTTTCCTTTCCATTAGGACATCTTCTTTATTCATTTCCAAAAGTGTTCTGCCTGAGCAGAACAGAACTCAGACATGTAGCCTGCATGACTACAGTGAGAAGTAGATGTGGGTATCAATGTGTATACACAAAGACATATGTTTTTAAATATATGTATATACATAGATACGTATACACTGAATAGTTGTCACTATAAATAAATACTGTAAGGAAATGGAATGTTCGCATATAAATTTTAGATCATAAGCTCTTACTGTCCAGAAACTAAAACAACAGCTTTTCTGTCAAATTCAGAGGAAAAAAAAAGCAGAAAAATACGGATTTATCGCCCTCTGGAGGATAAATGTGCTCTTCACCTGCTCGTAGTCGTCATTCTGGGCTCCACAGTACAGGATGTGTGTGGTGTCCCCGAGGAGAGGGGTCTAATCCAGTCAAGGAAATAAATCACTGCCATTTCCCAGAGCAGGTGTCAGGCTTGGCAGGTCACCCAAACCTGCCGCAAGGTGCCACCTACCTGGCAAAAAACAGGGGAGCAGAAGCACCCAGTCCCGCAGGTCAGACAGGTGTAATACACCTGCATAAGCAGTTCTGTCTTTCCAGGGCTCGAAGTAAATATCAGCAACTGGGGGCAAATAATTCATATAGGAGCCACAGAGAAGCATACCATGAATCATACTGCCTGCCAGCTATGCGTAGAGGAAGAGAAAGAGGGAGATGAAGGGCAGCAGCTTTGGCAGCCACACACTGCCCCTCGCCGCATTTTCTGGTCTCCTGTGCCACTGCATGGCCACACGAAGAAATGCAGGTCTGAAGAGTAAAAGGGACTTCAGTGCTCTTTCCCTGTGATAATCAACAGGAAAAATAAATAAAATTAAGCGGGCTGTAACAGTGACAACACAATGATGTGCAGACGCAATTTCAAATTAATTATAAAATTTTATGAAAAACACAGCTGATCAAGTGTATGTGCAGGTCCTCCCATTATAATATATTTGTACCATGGTATGCTTTGGCTTGGGGAAATTAGACTCCTAATAACCTAAATTTGTTTCATGAAAAGAGGTTAACTTTGTTCCCCATCATTAATGAAACCTTTATTTCATTTATTTTTTTATGTCTGGACAGATGGCAACCACTCATAAATATGTCTTTACAGTATTAAAAATAATATTTAAAAAATAATGATAGATGAAGGTAATACTAGGTAAAAAATATTACATGTTGTTGCATTTTAATTCCTCAGAAAAGAGGTGCCAACACCTGCCGCACAGTAGCAAAAGCATAGCACACCTCCTGCTGTTAGCCTAGATGTTGCATGGTGGCAGTCAGCCACTAAAGATGCTTCCCTGCAATTATTGTACTTACCTAGGAAATAACCTGACAGGCAGGATGCCATCTTTCCATTCCTAAGCAACCCTCTTTTTAGGAGGACTGATGAGCTTCCTGAAGAGCAGACTGCTGAATTTAAAGCAGCTTTTTTTCTTTTTTTTTTCTTCTTCTTCTGTATTTCTCTTTTTTTTCCTTTTTTTTTCTTTTTTCTTTTCTTTTTTTTTTTTTTTTTTTTGATTTCCACGCTACAGAACACAACTAATGGTGACCCTACACTGACAAACACTGGGACTGGGAAGAGCTTACTCGGAAAAAGACTAGCAAAATCTGAGCTGCATGCTGTAGTCAATGAGGCAGTGCTGATAATGATGGCACAAATGACCTTCCAATGTAGCCGACAATGATGGTAAGGAAAATTAAATAGACATCTGCAGAAATTCGGGCTGGAAAGAAAAAGTGAGGGGAAAGTGGGAGGAAGACTACATCTTTACATTATGCACTCCTGTTCCTTTTCATCTATTTGGCTTTATTTTCTCACTTTCTCACAGCTCTTAATTGGTAACAGCAATTCAACAGCATATGCATTGTGGTTCAACATGTACACTATCCCGTTGAATTCAAAGGAACTCTTGTGGCACCTGCTTTAGTCACTTGCTAAGATAAGGTCATTAGTGCTGCCTTTTAACTGGTTCCCTGTTTTTCCTACTAATCTCTAGGGTCACAGGTTTCTGCCATCGTTCGCTCTTCCAGCAGTTCTCACTTAACTAAGTAAGTATATTTTAAACAGTGTATCTATATTGGTATTTCAAGACAATTATTTTTGCCGTGGTGTTCCACAGTGTGAGAAACGTACCTACCGTTGTCCGTCTCATGTTGGCTGCCCTTTGCTCTCGCTAGATGCTTCCTTGAACCTTTTTGTTATGCCATGAAGAAAGCAGAGGTGGGCACAGGGTTTGCCTTTTTCTCTTTTATTAACCATAAGCAAGGAAAGGGTCTTCACTCTGTTTCCCATGAGTAGTGCCCACACTCATGTCTTCAGGTGGTACAGATAACTAAGGACTCTATCAAAATTTACTATAAACAGATTCAGATCTTAGATCAAGTTCTCCCACCAGTGAACAGAGAGGATAGCACAAGATATTCTTCCTTTTCCTGCTTGCCCACTACCTTCTCTGTCTGCATACTACTAGATCAATATTTAACCAACAACTCAGTTTAACCTCTCGAACTCAATGGCCACTTAGCAGACATTATGCTATAAATAAGAACATTAATTCCCACTCTCTCAGCCTGAAGTATATACTGAAGATAAAATCTAGCTCAAATATATTAGTGCTCAATTAAATTAATTGTGTCACATTTATTAGTACCAATACAGAAATTTTCAGATGTGTAAAAACAATTTTACTGAACAAAGCCATATCTGGAAGGAAGAAATGCCCACACAGGATTTATTCACAGATATCTTCCCCATTGCAATGAATACAAGTATGGCTTGAGTTTTACTGCCTTCTTGCTTTGGTGTGAATGACAGTATCAAAAGCACTGGTCAGTATAGGCGCAAATCTTAGCATTGTGGTCAAAGCAGCTGCCGAACTTACGGTCAGTTTGTGCACTATTTGAAAGTATATAACAGAGATAAACTCATCAGGTCAGTTAGGTAAATAAAACACATCAGAGAATGGTGCAAGGGGAAATTCCTGGCAAGAAGGAGTCTGTAAGGAGCCAGAGGGTTGTCCCCTGTAGCTATTTACCTTTATGGAACTACAAGTTTCTCAACCAAGGTCTCCCACAGGGAGAAAAAATCTTTCTTTTGTAACAGACCTCAAAATAATTCAAACTGTCTGCCGATAATTAAATCCATTACATTAGCAACAGGTGGTGAAGCTGTAATTTTTTCACATCTGTTATCATTTTCATGAGTCAGTATGTATTCACTGCAAGAGCTGCGCTGTGTAAACCACCGAGCAGAGAGAGCTGGGCTGATGGCTGTCATCCAGGGAAACGCTGTACTCACTCCTGTACTGATCTGAAAAGCAGAGCAGAGGGGATGTGGGAATATGTGGCAGGCAGCAAGGGGTTTGGGCAGGAAGGTGGGCATTTAAAAGGGAGTGAAGAAATTTCATAAGTTCTTATTAGGCTGGGAGAGGAAGGGAAGAAAGAAAAAGGAAACTTTGGTTTTGCTTGGAGTGTTACCTTGATATCTGTTTTGATTCTCTGCTGTACCATAGACTTTTCTTGTAGCCTGGAGCATGTTCCTTGGTCATTCTGGTTTAGTAAGTTTAAAAATTAAACTCTCCAGGAAATTTCATTGTCAGTGAGGGTGATAGGCATAGAATAGCTCACATGTATGTTTGTGAATTTGTCTCAGTCTCCAAACAATGTGTTTGTGCAAAGTGGCTGTTGGGAATGGTTTACCATGGTGAAGAGGGCTGTGCAAGTTGCAAGATGAATTCTGAGTATTGAAGAGCTTGCTAAGACAGAAAGCTTCTCTTAATGCAAAGAGCTTGTGGAATGGCCACAGTTCTGGGTTGATCTGTGCTACAGCTGGTTGTACAATCACATCTGTGTAAGAGTAGAAAGGCGTCTTACTGCCATGATGTGCTGTGTCCTCACATAAGCTTTAGAGGGCAGCTGCAGCTCATTTTGCTGTACTTCAGGTTGCTGGACTTTCCAAGAACATTTTCTATATCTTTTCCATCTTCCTCTAAACCCCACTTCTCCTTTCACTCAGAAGAGAAAGGTACCATAATTTTGTAGAACCACCTTTTCCTTTTCTGAATACTGAGAAAAAATATGTATGGAGAGGTGTGAGAAGTTCACAATCAATTTACTTCCATCAGTAGTGATATCACATTTTCATTTAGGTTTAGGACATGCTGCCTTTATACTTCTCCTTGAAGACTGTTTCTTTTCCTTGCATGAAACTATTGTGGATAGTTATTATTGTATTGAGCTGCTGTTTTGTGGTCAGTAAATTATTGTTCACTGAAAGAATCTTTAAAAAAAACAGTTTAGAACAAAAAGTATCTAACAATGAGTTCTTTCTGGAGTAATTTCTTTAGTTGTATTCTTCTTCCACAACAATGAATAGATTACTGTAATTATTTTCAAAGAATCATCATTTAACTCTACCAAACTTGGAACAAGCAAAGTGTTGCAGGTTGTTTTATGTTAATGACTGTCATTAAGCTGAGGTTACTTGGCTGAGATCCATTGTGAGGGGCAGGCTTTACCCAGCAGGTCTTAGCGTTGCTGGAAGCTCTCTTATGGGCAGAGCCTCACATAACTCAATTCCTACCTGTGTCCTGTTGGAGCTGTGTCACTAGAGACTCCCATGTGGTCAAAAGACCATCAGGGATCACATCTTTTTCTCAATTGATAGAATTAAACAGACATACAAAATTAATAACCAACCTTTAAGGTATCTAAACCTCTAAACTACTATTGTGGAGTTGTTGATGGAGATAGACATGGGTGCATACCCAGTCAATCTAGGTATTTTCCCACACTCCTCCTTCTCCATTTCATATCCTTGATTTTGCCTGATCTTGGAGCTGAGCTTGCAGGATAGAGTTGTATTTGTGTAGGACTGTGGAGGTACTGTCACAGTCACAGTCTCCTCTTCCAAACCTCTATTTCTCCTCTCCTCCTGGCCAGGTCCTTTGGATACACCAACAACCCAGTCATCCCCTGCCATCACTGCAGTCAGCCTCACAGCTTAGCTTCTCTTGCCCAAAGACATCCAAGATCTGTCTGAGGACCCCGTGGACACCAGAGCATCACCCCAGCTCCTGGTGCAAGTGCTGTTTCCAGTGGTGGCTCGCACTGACTCATCTGCCAGAGCAGCAACAGGGCCCTCAAGCAGCTTCCTCCTGTTATTCCAAGCAGAAAAGCAGCAGGAGAAAGGTGAGATTCCCTGATGCGTCATTGCCTCTTTCCCAAAAACTAGATAAACAGCCCTTAATTTGTGGGACAGTATTTGCCCACAAGAGGCCAAAGTCTTGATTCGAGTGCTGTTCTTCACTGAAACCATTAACTTCAGTGTTTCACGTGATGCCATTGACTCACACATGGTGTCTCCAGCTTTGCCAGGGAATGAACCAAAGCAGATTCAATGGTCTTTGGGGAAGGGTAATTTATTTGTGAGGTTTAGCAGTGTTATTTGATTATTTGTCTTCCAGGGTCATATGGTGGAGACAGTCTTCCTGGGAAGGCACTAAATGTTGCTCAGTGATTCACTGACTGCTGGCCAGAGCACTGTTTGTAACTGATTTATCTGAATCCTTTTCACATTCTTCTCTCTATTAATGTTTCAGCAGTTCCTTTCCTTCGTAAATTCATGGTAGTTATGTGTTACTTAGGATGATTGCCTGAAAATCATTTCAAACACAATGATTACATACTGAACAGATGAGCTGTCTTGGGTTTATGTCACAGCCCATCTGCCTGTTCTAAACAGGCTTCCTGCATTATGCCTTTTCCTCCTCATCGGGTAGGCAGTGAAAAAGACTGCTAGCATGTAACATCTGCATTCCGTTGGACCTTTCCAGAGTGTTATTTCACATGCATACTTCAAAGTTTGCATTTCTTTCTGCAAATATAATTTGAATCTCATTCTGTTTTGGCAGAAGGCGCATTGCAACATAAGCTGTTCTTTCTTTATCCCACTACCTGTAGTGTGGAAGTTGAAGTACAACATGTCAGCTGGAGGTGTTTCAATCTGAGGTAAGCTCAGGGAACACACTTCAAGGCTGAATTCCACAGAGATCTGAGTTGTAATGACAGTGGGAAATGCATAGGTCTTGGCCCTGTGTTCAGCACTGAAGGACATGTATACTTTATTTCAGACTGGAATTGGACTAAAAGTTAAAATTTGGTTTGATCTAGACATGCTTTATCAGGCTTTCATGCACTGTGAGTACTTGAAAATATTTTCCCTACGGGTTTTATATTATAAGCCCTCTTACAGTAGCCTGGATGAATACTCTGCACAACGAGGAACCAACCACAAGGTGTCAATATAGTGTAGCAGATGTTTAGTAAGCTTTTGTTACTACAGCACCATTTGACATACAATTCAGACACACCTTCTGGTGGGTTATTTGAATAGCTAATTGCAAAAATTCAGGTCAGATTACATCTTTTGTACCTGATTTATTTAATCAATAAAGTAGTCTCATGCTATGACTGGGGGCAGGAGAAAAATTAGTATAAATGGCTGAAGTAAAAAGTATGACAAGCCATAAGCTACAGCCTGCAGATACTGTAGCATTGTGATTTAGAACGAAAGGCTGACAAAGTGAGATGCTAGACTGGTGGGGGTGAATAAATTTTTGTCAGACCATGAGTAGTGATCATTATCAAGAGACACAGCATGTAAATTAATAAACTCTTCCCAGTAAGGAGTCAAAATACCTAGACGAACTGATGCCTGTGCTCATTTATAAAAGCATAGTGGCTGGTGAGACAGGATAAAGATGGAAAAGCAGTATTGAAGAGTTCCATTTTGTCTCTTTCAGACACAGATCTTTGTGCCTCAAAAGAGTCAGAGCTGAAGCTGAGGTCTGAGTTACAAAAGACACGGAAGCACTTTGGTTTTGCACCCAAACAGGGGTTTAGAATCTAGGAAAGAAAGGCCTGTTAGAAATGAGAATGAAAGATGGTTAGGAAAATGACTCCTAGAACTGTGAATATTATTTCTTTGAAGTATGCATTAATCGGGTTTGGCTAAGAATTTTCAAAGGGGTTAAGGACTTAGCTCCCATTGAATGTCAGTGGCTTTTGGACACTTCACTGTCATAGTCTGCTTTGAAAATCCCAGCTTAGAATATTAATTTTAATGTAACTTTTCCACTTCAATAGGAGGGAGCAGATCCATGACAGAGAGATGAACAGAGAAGCTACAAAAGAAAGTAAGTTTTTTGTATTACAGTCTTTATAAATTATTGTACTTTACCTAATCCACTCAGTCAAGTACAAAAGTATATATTATAGGTGGCTGAGCAGAAGATATTATATTACATTACATCCTTCACTTGTGTTAATTGTATTGTGCTTTGAACAAAGTGGAGGGCACTGCCCAGCAAATCATACAATAAAAAATATAGCATTGGCTACATTTTTTAAAAGGACAAAGGGAAGATGGAGCCTGTTTATTCAAAAAGTTGATTTTCTCAGGTTCTAAACCAGCTGTGACACCATGCTGTCCTTTGAGAGATATTTTATTGGGCAACAGATCAGTGTTGGAGGTCAAAAGAGCAACAGCAATAGATGCATCATGTTCCCTGGAGCTCCCTGGGGGCAGGCTGGGACAATGGTTAGAAAAACTGCAAAGTCTGTGGGAATAAAGCTCTTGCTGTTCTTGTGTTTCTCTCTTTTGCATTTCTTTTTGATATTGTATATCTTAATGAGAGGAAATGCTGGTGTACACAGTACTGGCATGATGGTGAATAAAATGCTACAGGACAGCCATAGCTCTTCAGAATGAAATACATTGAAAAGGTGGGTTTGCTTATCAATGGTGGCAACTAGAAGTGTTGGAAAAGCCATTAGAGAAACACCACCGCTAGTCCCATGTCTGACCTCATTGTCAGAGACTGGATATTCAAGTGGAGGCAAGGGAACATTCTTGCTCCCCTCTAGTGGTCTAGTGACAGTGTGGGTTTTAAATACTCTTTTTATTTTATCTCTCCTCAAAGGAAAACAAGTCTGAGCATTTTCTTTTTTTGAATAAACTGAACAAAAGCTAACACAAATTACCACTGATGTGGTGGTATTATGTTTATCATACAGTGCTTGGGTGTTGGTTTTTTTAATTGCTGTTATGCTGAAGACAAGATAAATGTGTGTTCTGTTATGAGGATTTAAGTGAAGAAATGAGGTTGACTGAGAGGTCATTTTGGGAATGGGAGACTGAATATGGAAAAGCCCACGTACCAAAGCTGGCATGTAAGAAAGTCCCAGTGAATACACGATTTCCAACAAAAGTTTGTCACTTCCAGATTTTCACCATTACTGCCAGTGTAAATAGCAAAAGGGTTTTTTTAAATTAAAAAATTGTAGGCCCACAATATCCCGTAGTAATTAGTTACTATGATTGAAGTGCTTGTTCCTAGACAAGAGCCCAAATCAAAGGCTTAGGTCTGTGTAAATCCAAAACGATTGTCTGTACAAATCAAATTCCTCTCCTGACAGATGCACGGGTTTCACTGTGTGTGTCCTCATCAACCTGTCACCAACCCCATCTGGTCTATCTGCCTCTGAAAAATGAACACCACTTCACAGCAGAGTAAGCACTGAGCACATGATGCTGCTTGTTTGGGTTTGAACTAGATTTAGTCAGCCTGGACTAAGGAAGCCATTTTGTGAGATTATGAGGCTGATTTTTCTTCTTTTACACTAAGACTGCAACATGCTCAAGAGACACAAACTGTGTCACCTGAGCATCAGTAATGGGTTTACAACACAGTGGAGATAAATGAGAACAATCCCTGATATAAAAAACTGAGAAACTAGTGGCGTATCTGAATTACCTGTTATGTCCAACCTGGTCTGCTGCCTGCCAGCTTGAGGCATAGATAAAATTTGCTCACGTTTGTCTGCAAACATATCTATCCTGCAGGATGCTGATCAGTCTCCTCCAGCTCTTCCAGGGCTGCTCAATTTGTTAATGTTACTATGAGAGCATTCATAGTTTTATACTATCATGCCTAGGGGCCATTTCCTGGACAATTATTTTCTTGGCTGTGAAAATAAAGTGGGATTTCCTGCCATGCTGCATTTATAAGCTCAGAAATAACACAGGGATCCATGGAGCTGGGACACCACATGGAAACCACGAGCCAATATTTGGTTAGCACAGATAGCAACTGCCCTAGTGCATCACCAAGCTTAACCACCATCAAATCTCTGGAAGGCAAAACAGAGCGTTAGGGAAGGGTTGGAAAGAAGATATTGTTATGACTTCGTTGCTTGAGTCACATTGGCCATATGGAAGAAAAGCACAAGGATACTTCTGAGAAAACCTAACAGCTAAGTAATCAGAAAGCACACTGGATCTACCACCTGTGAGGTGTTTTAGTGCTTTGTTGGCTAAGGACCCAAGTCTGTTGCATCTTGAAATAACAGAATTTCTATTGAAACAAGAGATAACGAAGTGGTGAGTTTCCAAACCTGTATGTCCTCTGCTACTACAGGTACTAGCTTTGTGGCTTGTAGTATTTAACAGGAGTCAACAATGAGGAAAGGATTTAACTTCCACCATAACCAGCCACTTCAGGCTTCGAGTCACCCTAGGCTTCCCCCTGCTTGGAGTGTTTTGTCCTAAGAATGTGTTTCCTCAAAACAAGGCACCAACTTAAAGTTCAGTAGGCTGCTTTCTTCATAGATTTTAATGTTCTTGACAGTTCAGCCAAACAGAGATTAGATGTGGGTGGCACAGAAGGAGGTTTAGAAGCACTTGCTCTTCTGCTTAATGATGTTACCCAAACTGTAATCTTCAGATCTCAGAGGCTTTCTTGAAGCAAAGCCACTTGTATGACTGCGTCTGGCGGCATCTGTAGAAAAATGTAATGAAAAGGGGGCTGTTTATGATTCCTTTATGTTCATTCTCTTTCACAGACATTTTCTACAATTCCTGACTTAGAGTATCGTTTATAATTTCACTGTGGAGTAGTCCTTAGAGAGACCCGTGAATCATTCCTGTGGCTAGTGTTGTAAAGATAACTAAATACACAACGAGAACGAGGGAAGGAGTGTTTGCTGTTGGTTGGATCTCAGCACAGCTTTTGATACTATCTCAAATTGGCAAGGAGACTGTGAAGGTAACTCAAAGACTTTTTATATTTGGCTATATTACAAATAGTTCACTTTCTTCCTCTTAGCCTGAGGTTCCTCCAAGGTGTGTTCTGCGTACCTACAGTTAGAACTACTTATTCCTTACTCTCCTTGCTTAAAATGCCATTCTTCTCGTGTTTATTTATACTTCCCATTTAAAAAGTGGGAATTTTGGAGGTTTTGAGGGTTGTGGTTTTTTGTGGTTTGGGGTCTTTTCTTTGTTTGGTTGTTTTGGGATTTTTTTGGTTTGAGTTTTGTTTGTTTGTTTCTTTGTTTAAGAAGCCTAGATCCCCAGTGCCTGGCTTCTGGTACAGTCATGGCAAGCTGTGCAGCACAGACTTGTAGCATTATTGTTTGGCCAGTCTTGCAATTCCTGCCACTCACACAGCACTGAAGCATGCAGGGATAAGGGATATGCTAGCAAGGAGGGCTATTGGCCAAGATACTGCTGCAAAGGGTAGGAGAGCTCTAACCCATGCTGCCTTTTTGCTGCTATGTTTGCTGACAAGTAGAGATGGAGGGATAAAAATTATTTTTACTCTTATCTGCAATTATATATATACTATATAGCATATACATAATTTTTTGAGGGTATTTCATTTTGAAATTCTTGCTATGGTCTGGAACCGCTAGTGAAAGTTCGGAGAAGAGGTCTTTGCAAGTGCTTTTGAAACACAGCATTTCCTTAGCAACACGCTGGTTGCACTGCAATAACATAGCACCGTGACCTGAGTGTGTTCCACCTTGATCTCATGACCATAAGAAAAACGACCAGAAGTTGTTATTCCTGAAGGCATCATTCAGAACACTGCCAGACTTGGTGTCACTGACCATGAGTCACAAATCTGATAATGCAATTTAAGATATTGAATCATACCCTAAACTTGTGATTCATTATGGAATTTAAATGGCACAAGTGATGTCCTGGACTCTATTCCAATATATATGAGTTCAGATACCCTTCCAAAATAAACAAGTGACTAAGAGCCATAAATTTTGTTCACCTCAACCACTAATAGTGCCCAGAAAGATTATGCTTCAGCTTTTCTGGCAAGGACAAGGTAATAAACATTCCAGTACATACTGCCCCCCCCGCCCGCCCCCATTTCTCTCTGAGGACACCGAAATGAAAAGTTGAGCGTCTCTGGGGGGGCTTAATTCTATTTCCAGCAAAGAGAGGTAAAGTGAACTTACAGCTTTCATTGACCACTATGGTAATCCTTGCTTTCTTGAAGCACAGCCTGATAACTGTGTTCATGGCAAAGCTTATGGGAGAATGCAAGTGATCTGCCCCACATCTGCTCCAAAGGGAATCTGAAGAACCTGAAGCACGGGAAGAAAAGAGGACTTCTCCAGAGCAGATCTGACACAGCACTCTGCCTATGTACATGGTCAAAGTACTGCCTTCAGCTACTGAGAGTAAAATACTATTTGCTGGAAAGTATCCCTTGCCCATCAGATGCAATGTCTCTTTCAGAGCAATATCTCTAAGTTTTTGTTATTGGTGCACACTCCGTCTTTCATGGTTTGGAGTTGGTAGAACCATCACTTTGAGTGGAAGATCTCTTACTAAACTTCAACACCTTTTTGATCTGTGTTCAACGACTTGCTGGGTCTGCCCATGTCTCTCAATATTATCTGCTGGATAAACTATATTTGTAACTACTCCATGCAGTCCTGTGAGTTGTGTTGGTTTTATTTAAATTTGTTTTCAATAGACTCTCAGAGCACTGTATGCCCTCAGGACATAGATTCCCGCATTGCTGTTTCCTCTTTTTAGCAGTTCCAGTAATGACTCCCAATTACTCAAGCCTGTATACAGATGAGGGGTGCAGGCATTCTGGTAATTTGAGCAAGTCATTTTGACAGAGGACCCATTTAGCAAACAGCAAAGAAGCAGAAGGTCCAATTGCTGAAGATGGACACTCACACGAGAATCATGGTCACCTGTACACACCAATAAAACAAAAAGAATGTTCATCAACCAGGGAGAAGATGTTACTTGAGATCACACTCACACTTCTTAACACATAATACTCCAAATATGATAGTTACAGAGTTATTTTAAGTGCATTCAGCACTTTTGCATTATAACAATGTGGGTTTTTTAGAATTGGAAGTTGATTTTGGCCATGTTCAAATATTGAAATATAAATATAGAGATTTGTTAGAAGAAATCTGGGCAAAATCATGTAGGATCTCAATTGTGAAATGAAGAAATATTCTTGCTAAAAGAAAATGAATTTTTCTATTCTATGACTATTTTTAATCTGTCTGTGCATTTGCTTACATCCTTGTGTTGTATTAATTGGCTATTAATACCTATTAATGAAATGCAACAATTGGTATAAAGAGCCAAATACACTGGATGTGAATGTGATTAAAGACTAAACCTTGAGGCTACAGTTATTCCTTCTCTTATAACTAAATCTAAGGTATAAATTCACGGCTTTACAATAGTTACTTTGAAGTTATACATCTGGAAGTGAACGGAGAGTCAAGCACAGTAAATATCAAATGCAACTTAAAAAACAAACAAACAAACAACCCCGCCCCTAAAAAAAAAAAAAGAAAAAAACCACAAAAAACCACAAAAACAAACAAAAACAAACAAAAAAAAAAACCCACAACCAAACACCAAACTAAACTAAATAAACCTACCAAACATCCCCAAAACACAGTATGAAGATTAATATGGACAACTGTTCAAATCAAAGCTGAATTTCATTTTGGCGCAACCTGCACATTTCATGTTATTAAACTACATACAATTTCTGATGATTTTAAAACAAGAAGCAAATATACAGTGAGGGTTTCTTGTAGATATTAACAAGGAGAAAACAAATTCATGAATGTCAACATTAAAGCAGCTGAGAAAAACTTGAATACACTTGCTTTTGTACTCCTGCAGACAGAACAGTCTGTCAGTCCCTGACTGAAATGCACTGGTTGCAGTGTGTATCTATCATCACAGCAGGTGCTGGGCTCATTTCCGATATAATATTTTGTGAAAAACTGAAAAGATAATGGAATTGCAGAAGACCTATGTAACAAGAGGTTTCAGCACAAGAAGGTTGACTAATGGCCATGTCATGTGCAGGACCTAAATGGAAAGGATCAGAGTACACAGCATCAGAAACAAGAGGAATTTGGGGAATACAGAAAGTAATGGTAATGAGCTCATAACAATGCAGTGTAGCTCCAGAAAGCACACCGTCAAGCAAAAAACAACATTCAAGGAACAGAGTTTGACTGGTATAAAATAGGTGAGCCTGAGCAGGGTATCAAAGTTCATAATAAAACTCCCTGAAAAGAGAGATGATTGCTGTTGCTGAATAATGTTTTGGAAGACAGTAGCATCACACTGGATATAATGAGAGATGGAGTGGTGCACCAAGGGTCTTGGCAGCGCCGCCCTTCCCTGGAGCCAAGTCCAGTGGTGCCAGCTCTGGGAGCAGGTTAGAAATTGTCCCCATGGTTTGGCATGCCCAGGAGTAGCTCATAGAGATTTGGTAATTAGTATCATCATTTCTCCTCACAGTATGAGCAATAGCTGTTTAGTTGCCTTTCCAGGAGTGTTACCTGCAATTAGCTCACTGAAATGTCGACCTATAAATAACTGTCAGAAGGAGGTTTCTGACAAAGAGTCTCAAAGCGCTGAATGGCAGGCGAATGGAGGCTGGTTGAGGCTGTCCTTACACACTACTGACGGAGGATCTATTTCAGAAGGAAAGAAAAAAAATTACACAATGAAATAAAGAGAGTCCAAAAGGCTTGAGCTAAAGTTACGCATATTTCTCAAGTTAGTTATACAACGTTATGCAGCACTCACACTACAGACCTCATGCTCGTGATAAAAACTGTGTAAAATTAATTTGACAAATGAGGGAGCGACCTGGAAGTGCAGTGTTTTGGTGACCCGTTTCCCCTGCTTCCCCTTGCTCCATGAAGTCCATGGTTCAGCCCTAGTGCAATGCTGCCAATTCTTGTCCATTAATGGCAGCTGGGACCCAGTAAAGTCTTGCATGTGCTGGGGTTCCACTCCCACCTCCCCTTCATTGATTTCCTTTTCCACCAAGGTTAATTAACATTATTTTTCTGAAAAGAGAGTCTAGGAAAAAAATGTATGTGACTTGAATTGCCTAGTTTCTTCAATTTTTCAATATTTACAATGTGTTCCAGTGTAAAGTCTACATATGTGAAAGCCTCAGCTAAGCTTTACTCTTTCACATGTGCCCAATTTTAAACAGGGAACTAAGCTCAGGCTCTCAAGATGGTATTAAGCAAATGCTAACTACTGGCTCAGGTGGTGCCAAGGCACGGACCATGCAGACATACAAAACATGCAAAAAGAAAAAAAATAAAAACAGAACTGCAGGATTTCATGCACAATTCTGAGCCACGCTGCTATGGCTTTGTAAGTTAGAAGCTAGCCAGGCAGGATATCACTTGTCTCTTGTACTTCTAAACACGTCACTTCGCCTACTTTTAAATTAGCTACTTCATTTCAAAGGATACATGAATTCAATTACAGATTAGATTTTTTTTTGCATGTCTAACTTGACAGAACAATTCTCAGTTTCAGCATTGACAAGCTCTTCTGCCTAACAAAATAATTCAGTGCAAATGATTTAATATGACCTGAGAGAACACTGTAAAACAGTAAAAATGGCTTTAAAAAAAATACAGTGTGGCATTCTGTCTCCCAAAAGATTACAACAGGGTGTGTTTGACAGCCTTGGTTTATAAAATCATTCTGGTAACACGTACATGTACAAGAATTGTCAAACTTAGTGTTACTAGTGGTCAATTTTCCCGTTCTCACTTAATACAAGTGTAAAATATAGGTGACAAATTTCATTGTAGTCTGACAGTTTTATATGTGCAGTAGATAAAACATCAAAAGTATGTCTTAATCTAGAAGTGGCATTTTAACGTTTCTCAGCTGAATACACATATTTCACAATGTTTTGATCATTTTGTAACAGGACATGAAAAATGTACACCAGAAAGCTGTCTCGTGCTCTAACAAGCTATTTCCTACGAGCCAAACATTTTAAATGCTGCATTCTTTGTTACTTTGTGTGATGATAGGAACAAGAGTTGAGAGAGTTCTGGCAGACTCTAAGACACAGAACGTTTCAAGCAACTATTCAAGTTCATAGTTTTCTATGTTAGTAATTCTAGTCTCTCCCTTTTTTCCCCTGTTGCTTTATCTTACCCTGTTAAAAGCTCACATGGTTACAGTTTCTTATTCTGATCCTAGCAGTTGGTAAGGGTGAGCTCAAATCCCCCTGTATTCATCTTCACAATGGTGCTCTAGTGACCTAGAGAATCAAGGAATCTGCAGAATTCTCAGATGAAAGCGATCTGAATAAAAGGGCCTTATGCAGTGCTTGCATGCTATATCTCCATAAATTCCCCAAGAACTGTGAAAATACTGATGGTGAATATATATCTTCCCTTTGAGCCCCTTTCAAGACAATGCTGTTGTGTGAGGCAGAGGGAAGCTGCAGAGCTGGTAGTAGTGACATACAAAAACAATTCAGTAACTTAATCTCTACTCTGTATAAGATGCACATACACACACACACCTACTTTAGAGAGTCCAGAATTCTTGACACAATGAATTACCTGTCATATTCTGATTATGACTTGGACAATACCTTTTCTGCAGAAGTTTAACATGTGAGTGAAGAATATATTACTGGGGACACTTCAAGAGGTTTCATATTTCACCTCATGCCTAGATGGAAATTGTGCTGATGCCAAATTTCAAAATCTTTTAAAAAGTTCTAATGGGACAACAAAAATGTAAAATTAGTTCTACAGCAGAATGGTAGACTCTTATATCCCACATATTATTACTAGCTAACTGAAGAATCCATGATTTCTTTTGGTAGTATTTTTGCATCTTTCTTTCTTCCCCCATGAATATATTTTAAAAATATAGGGGAAAGTTTTGATTCTTTTAAAATAAAATTATATACATAATTATTTTACTGGCCAATCAGTCAAACCTTTCAAGTCCATAAGCATTCGCGATGCTTCATGGCAACCCTGAGAAATGGATTTGCTCAATGACTATTAGGCAGGATCTCAGCACACGGGCACGGTGGACGTTTTTCTTACCTGCCTCGCCCACGTCAGTATTGCATTTGGGTTGGTTAAAATTCAGTTGCTTTGGAGACGGAGAGACTGAAATGCATCCGTACCTCAGGATTGTCTGTCTTGACAGTATATTAGTGACCATCATTCAAGAGTAAGGCAGAAAGAAAAAGCTTTTAGTCATGAATCTTAAGAAACCTTTTCAAGCCAATATTTGCAACTGGAACCTTTACAGATGAGGAAGAAGAAGCAACAAGATCATGTTAGCATTTCATCAATATATATTTGCCAAATTAATCTTTTTTCTTCATGCCTTTTTTTTTTTTTTAAAAAAAAAAAGACCGTCATTACCGCATCCTATTTTCAAATTAAAAAAAAGTGAATCATAAAAATATTTGCAGCACTTATATGGGCGATTAATACTTACAAGATTTTTTTTTTTTCCTGGAATATTATTTATATTCATTTTTTCTCAAAAATAAAAGTTCCTTGGTCATTCATTGAAAAATTACCTCACTAAGGTGCAACATCAAGGAGAGTCTTTTTGCCATCAAACCTGCTCCCACATCAGCCACTGAAGCAGGTAAAAACTACACTGCTGCCCAGCAGCCCAGCCTATTTGTTACTATCAGCTGAAGAAAGCTGTGGGCACTAGTCTAAAAGGTTCCTTTCATTTTTCAGTGTGAGCATTTTTTTTCTGGTTCTGTGCAGCTGCCAGCCTGTCTGCTCTCCTGAACGCTGTGGGACTTTAGCAGAAGCACATTTACAGTGCGCATGGCCTCTGCTCTACTTAATTCTTTTTGACAAAATGAAGATAGAGAGAGAGAGAGAGTAGCATTTTTAATGGGAGATGTATTAACTGCTGCATCTTCCTGATTTCGGAACTGGTAAAAATAATCTCAGATTCATTTAATTCAGTCTAAAATGCATTCTTTACATAAAGCTACCAAGCAAGTCAGAGAGCTCTGTTCAGCTGGAATTGTGGGCCTGAGCTGCTCTCAAAGGATGCACAATCACTCATACAAAACTGATACTTCTAGAAATATTTTCTGAAATCTGTAGGACCAGTGTGCCCCCAAGAGCAGGGGAAGAAAAGTTCTGTTAACATTGTGTGTCTGAAATTTTGAGGCTGAGAAGTTCATTACTGATGTAACGTAGATTAGCCCCAGGACAATTCTGCCTCTCCATGGTCCACCAAATGTTATGGGCAGTGAAGAACCACTGAAGAACTGAGCATCAACCAGGATTAAGCATGCAATAGAGTCACATAAAGATGTAGGCTGAAAAACCTCAAGTGGTACATGCTGGCAAATAATGACTTTTTAATAATGGCCACCTACCATTAAGATAGGGTCTGGTTTGCCCGCCTTTACATGCCTACCTTTGTCACGGGAGGAAAAGGACATGACTGCTGTTGTGAGTGTTCGCGGTATCTTCTCTGATCTTCTGCATGGAGGTTCAGCCCCATTATCTGAAGGTTTCTGTCACCATTGTAAAAAGTTCCCTTTAGGTATTTCTGTCTAAAAACTGAAACACTGGGGGAAAAAAAAAAAAAAATAAAGTATCATTTTTCTTATTTCTGCATTTTCAAATTTGATGACTGTCTCTTTCCACAATTCCTGATGGAGCACAGGCTGAAACGACACTCATCTGTTCATTCATCCAAGCAGCAGCGTCGTTCATTCTTTGAGCATGAATGCAGCCTCCTGCACTAAAGCAATACAACTGCTTTGCTCTGCATCACAGAAGAGACTCATATTTATTCAGATTTTTAGGTATTTATTTATTTTGGCAAATGACTGGTAGAATTAAACTGAGAGGATCAAATACAGATCTAAAGCCTGCAAAACTCTCGTTAATTGAGAAGAGTCTCCATGTTTAAACACATTTAAACAACATTTTTAAAATTATTTGTTACTGAATTGTTTTTAAAGAGTGCTACTGATAAACGGTACAAACCGAAAAATTGGACCTTAGCACATTGCTGGCTTTTAGAGAGGCCTTGACTGAACACCCAAGACGTTGTATCCTGTCAGAGCCCGGTTCCTTAAAACACTCCGAGAAGACTTCACTATAAGAGCTCTTCTAAGTTGGGAGACTTAAGTATTGAGTTCTGAGATGAACTTTCCTGTGTGGACATGTCACTAATTATCATCCTGGTAGCAGGTTTTGTAACAAAAGTGAAAAAAACCCCACAAAAATCCTGGAAAATCAAAGGTTTTTGTGTTCAAAAGGAACTACAATTTTTTTAGCAACACATGCTGTTTAAAGAAGCATAGGCTAATAATGAAAATAATGTCTACAGTCTGGTTACACAAGCAAGCTATTTTAATTGTTGCCTTTGGAAGACAAGTATCAGCATACTACATCTTAAATCATCCGGAAAAATGTATTCCTTGGCTTTTTTTCCATTGAATGAAATGTTGTTTAAAACAGAGAAAACAGTTCTACTTCCTTATATGTTTTTGGTGTGTCTTCAGGGCATTGCTATTTATTTTGCAATGTCAGAGTAGCTGCATGTTGTTCATTTCAATGTATTTTGGAAATACGGCCTAGCAACTATGAATTAAAGTGACTGATTGACTAAAGTGCGTAGTATGTTTGTCCATTATAGCCTACAGGCACTGATATTCCAGAACTATTTGTTTTTACATCAGTTCTCTACTTGGCTGCTTTGCTTAATTATATCTTTAAAGGCAACGGACTTTGAACAAATTCTAAAATGCAAAAAAGGGTCCAGATTCAAAAGTAACAGCTGAGTAAGAATGATTATAAAAATAAATAATGAAAAAAATAAAAGCTTAAATGTCACATAGTGGTTTTCTCTAATTGCCAAATAGCACTGACAAAGTGGATTTCTCAGTAAAACATCTCCAAGCTTTTGATACTTGACCATGGTCTTAATGGCAGCACACTGAAAAATGGACTTCTAGTTTTTGGGCCAGGTTGTATGCATATTGGAGAACTACTGAGACAGTTTTTAATGGAAGACAACCGGGAAGGTCATCTAATCTTCCTCTTTCGTTGTTGTTGTTGTTGTTTTTAATACATTTTCTCTTGCTGTGATTACCATCACAGACATATTCAGATTGCCATCCTAATATATTTGTTCACTCAAACCTGCATCCCTGTTACTATGTTCAGGCTCGCTATCTCAGAATTATGACTCATAGAGGACAAGGAGCCAGTCAGGAGACAGTGACTTGCTGGGAGGTTTCTGGAAAAGCAGTCTCAGCATAATTTTGTAGTGCACATTTGGCAGATGTGGTCACTGCCTACCCTGCAGCAAGTTCCCCTTTTACATCCTCTGATGTGGACAGTTAGCACCATTATTTTAAGACATATTTCCATGTCTCTTCCCCATCCCCACTGCCAACAGCATCCCTACTCTTCATAGTGTCTGACAAGTTCATAAAATATGTGGAGTATGTATATAGATGTATGTATATGGGTGTATAGGGATGCACCACAGCCGTGTGTCAACAATGACATGTTCTGTTGTGACTTTGGTAAGAGCAGCCCACCCCTGCCCTGGAGCCAACTAGCTCTGGATTCCTCTAAGAGATGCAGCCCATCTTACACCACAAACTCCTGCAGATTGATGAGCCTCAGGGGCCGCATGTTTTGTTCATGCCTATAAAACTGGATTATGTGTGACACCCACGCTGGCTGCTGGAGTTAGCATTGCCGTGCTCAACAGATGCAATTGGCCTGTTCTACTGTTACAGTCTCCTTCTGTACAACTGCAGAGACACTGTATTTTGACAGTTTATGAAAAGATGTAACATAATGCCTTCAAAATAAATGTTTTATCATAAAATGAGCTTACATTAGTAGCTACAATAGATTCTATCCAATATCTGGCACGTCCTTTTTCACCACTGTAGTGGGAAGTCATCAAGGACAAGTGAGCTGGATGAACTGAGAAGCTGTACTGGTGCTGATCCATTAGCCTCCCAATTCCCTGCCTTCTCCTTAGAAATTCAGCCTGTTGAGGACGTTTGAAAAGTGCATACAGTGCAAAGCTAATTTTAGAACTTCCACGGTTTAACCTCTGTTGGCCAGTCTAATAACTAACTGTGCTCTCATTTATGCTGAACATTTAATTAAAAGCAATTTCAGATTATTTACTCCAGTAGTTCAAACCATGAAGGAGGCAATGTGGCAGAATTCCAGCAGTGATCCTTCAAGCTGTTTGGGAGCTGCGGGCCCCACCGTCCATCACCACAAAGCAGGCTGAGCAGCAAGGTATGAGAGGTAAATCCCCAAATCTGTGTTACGTAGTTCATGGGTAAAAGACTGCAACAACTCGAACTGGTAAAGGAACACAATAGATGGCAGGCAAGCAGGAAATAACCAGGAAGAGCCAAACATTTCAGATTCCATATTCTAGTGTGAATAATATAATAAACAGAAAAAGATGCAGACTGATAAGAATAAAGACATGGAAGGGTGACAATACAAAGTACAGAGAGAAAAAAAAAAAAAATACACCAAAACCAAGACCAAGTTGTTCTAAAAGGTACGCTATTAGACAGCAGAGCTATTCAAATGCCTTAAGATATGGAAAATATATACATGTAACTGCTGGTATTAATCCCTGCACCATAATATCAGAAGAGATTTTTTTTCAAGTCTGCATCAGTTTTGTACTGAGGCTCATAGTATGTGCCTAGTGCATGGATAAAGAAGTATTCACATGTTATTTCAAAACAGTTTTTCTCTCTTGGGTAGTCTCTGCTTTGTTTTAGCATATGAACATAAAAAAGCTGACTGTCATCTATTGAAAAGAGAGTTTATCAGACATTTCTAATGATTCATTTATTATGTATTTTGTTATATTTACTATTTGAAAATATTTTTATTGTTGTGCTGGATTTCTAGATAGCCAAATAAATTAGCAAAATAAGCTTGAAAAAAATACTCCAGAATAACTTGCAAATTTAAAAGCACTGCAATCTATCAAACAAAAACATACATCACAGATGCATCACAAAGCAAAGGTGCTGAGAATTATTTATTTTTCCAGATTTTATTCCTCCAGTAACTGAAAGCAAACAAAATTTCTAGGCAGATTTAAAAGCGGCCTGTCTTTTACAGGAGATACGATTCCAGGAAAATGGGTATCCTTTTCATTTTCACAAAAATTATGCGCATCTACAGTTGATTTCGGTGGCAAATAGGGATAGTCTGCACCTCTGAAACTCAAGCTGAAGCCAGTGATAGCTGTAGCATTATAGCACCAGCGCAAATAACAGCTGCGGACACGCAGATCAAAGCAATTAGTGCTGAGGACCTACCACCAGAGGTTTTACTTCAGGTTAACTGCAGCTTGGTCCTGTGGACCGAATGCCAACCAGTTGCTGGCACACAGGATTTGTGCTCAGCAGGAGCCCGGCTGTGCCCTCCCAGGCCACCATGCACAGAGACCCAGAGCAGACTAGGTCAAGGGGATCAGAAGTCATGTTTCAAGAGCACATTCTTGATCCAAATTGAAATACTTTTGCAGATGCACCTAATGCATCTGAGAAGCTGGCCTAACTGTAAATTTGAGATTTCTTCAGACTGTTCGGAACTTGGAACAGCCTTGCTTTGGCCCTTCTGATTTGCCAAATCTGACCCGCAGTATTTCATTCATAAATCTTTGTGATTCTGAGAACTCTCAGCTCCTACTGATTCCAGCAAGAACTGATACTCAGTATCTCACCAAACCAGTTGCTTTATGCCTGTGGAGAACATGATGTACTACCTTAACAGGCTTATCATTCGTAAATTCTAACAGCAGACTCTGCTGGAGAGTTGGTACATTTGTAATGCTCTTCCTTAATGCAATACTTAAAGTGAGCGGTACTACAAAAAACACTGCTGAACTGGTGATTGTGCAGTATTTTGATGGATTTAGATGAGATTTAGATTTAGAGAGAACAAATAGGGAAAAGATGCCCATGTAGTTTAAATTGGGATTGCTGAGCAGAACAACATCCCAGAAGTAAAGCTCTAAGAGGTGTTTTCTGTCACTAGAAACACCAGTAGCGTGGGACTGGAGCAGGGCAAGAAACCAAACAATCGGTTCAATGTTCACACACAGAACGAAAAACAACAACAAAACCAAATCAAAACAAACAAACAAAACTCCAACAACAACACGCAAAAACCCCTGCAAGCAAACAAAAAAACAAACCCAAAACCCTTTTATGATATGGAGGAAAATTTCTTGACAAACATGCTTGTATCACCTTGAAGTGAGAAAATTCATGTTATGAAGATGAAAGAGAGCAATAAAAGCAGTAATCACTAAGACAGCCAGTGGTGGGATCATGACCACGACCCTCTGCTCAGAGGCAGGAGATGACTCCTGTCATTGTTCCTCCCTGCTCCTTGTGGCCTCCAGTCAAGCACAGCCAGCCTGGCCAGACAACCTGCATAAAATAGCGGTGACAACAAACTGAGGAATATTGCAGGTTATAGCATAGTCTCAGCAGTCTACACACATAACAACAGTTGTTGCTTGCTGGCCTTGGAACAATAAGTCACTAAATAAATAAATCATTATCCAGTTCCACATTTTTTCCTCAGCACTATACAAGCCCATTGCTAGTGTGGACAAACAGATCCATCAGCAGTTTCCATGAGGCATATCCTCGGCTCCAGCCACGGTGGAACATGTACGCCTGAGCTGGAGTTCTGTCAGCAGCAGAGGTGGTTGCACAGCAACGCAGAGGAGGTTGAAGAACAACAAAATCTTCTTTATTTCACTTCCGTGCCTGTGCCACAGACTCTGATCCACACTAGTCATCCTTTAGAGCAAGACTCACAAAAGAGCAGATTTTGGACTATGTAGTCCTGTAGTCCCTTTTAGAGGCTTTTTTCTCCAACTGCATGTCCAAGATGCAAGCTATCAGACAATGATGAAATCTCCATAACTCAGCAACTGATATCCTCACAGTGAACAGAAAAGCAAAGAAATGAAGTGTATAACTACACGGCTTCCTCACACTAACAGCTGGGTAAAGGAGCAACTTGCCAATCTGCAGTGGACCCCAGATTTTCCCTAGCTAATTGGAAAGAGAGACGCTTGCTGGTACACATGCTGTGCTATGGACTGGCTACACCCAGGCACCCACGCTCTTAAAGGAAATTCTTGGACAGAGAAATCAACAGCTTCAAGCTATTGGGACCAGTCACATTTTTAGTACACACTGCTTGATGATGTGAACAATGCAACAGGAAATTCTGACTCCACATCTCTTTCATTTAATAACTTATTTTGCCATTATTTCTAGCTAGCAGAATAAATGAGCATCAAGTTGAATCACTTCTGAGCCAAAAATTTGCACTTAAATGTATTTTTTTGTAAAGTCTGGAAGCCACTGGTGAAAACCAACTATTTGTCTATCCAGCATCTTCTGAAGACAACCACTTTCCTGCATATGCCAAACCAGCTAACATAGTGAGACTCTGATGAACCCTAAAAGAACAGAACGTCTCATTCATTTACATACAGTAAACACATGTTCCATCCAAACACAATTGTGAAATAGTTTTGAAATCCTTCTTTCATTGCAGTTTGGACTCTGTTGCCTAACGAGAGTCCCAGAAGGTTGTATTGTCTCTTGTTTACATGGGAGATCAAATTACAAAAAATGTTTTGGAAAGATCATTTGTCTTTTGTTTCCTGAGCACTTTATTTCCATTGAACTACTATTTCTAAGATTAAGCATCAGGCACCTTCAGTATCTATCCAATATAAACTTAGGCTTTAAAGGAAGACATGCATAAAATCTGGCACACATAATGATAGTCTGTCTTTATCACCACAGTCTAGATAAAATTTAGAAGCTGGAAACACAGCTGTCTAGCAGTCATAATTTTGTCTGCATTTATCTGGCACCAGCTTCTCTTGCTCTTTCTTTCAATTCATTCTGCATTTTCTTCTCCAAATATTTTCTTAGATTGAGTACCTATAGTACTAATGCCTGACATGCTGAGTAATTCTATTTCTGGCCACTTATTGAATACATGTTGATGCTGTGCAAGACTTCACAGAATCAAGCCCAAAAGACAAAACTCATACAGATTGTAAAATCATCATAGTAACAGCAAACTGATCTTCCATGAAAAGCTGTCTTGGAGAAAAATCTGTCTATGTCAGGGAACAAGTCTCAAAGTTTTCCAGGGATGGATGCTGCAGAGCACTCCAGGTGATAAGGCAAGCTCAAAGGGGAAAAAAACAAAACAAACCCAAAACCCACCAAAATCAGAATTTAACTTTGAAATAGTTATAAGTGTAATGAGCTTGGTGTTCTCTCCTCTGTTCCCGGTGGTTGCCAGAACCCACACCATGGAACAGCAGCTGACACAGGTGGCAGCCGGGGCACAGGAGAGGCCCCTGCCACAGCCACCACAGCTGCTGTGCACCTTCACTGCATGTGCTCTGGTCAGACAGACCCGGTTCATGGAAAACCATCTCTGTTTACAAGAACTAAGTTCCACAACTGCCCAAACATCAGTTCAAGCACCTCTCACAGTCTTTAGAGTTACCTTTCCTCGATGAACTGCTTTGGTGAGAGCTTGTGTGACAACCCATGGACTCTGACAAATGGAGCAAGTGAACTGGCCATACACAGGACGTCGTCAGAGAGAGACCAACTCCTGTGCACCCTTCAAACTGTCTTACAGCACAAATTGAGTAAAACTGGAATGGAGACAAGAAAGGACAACAAATAGTGGGAGATGAAACCAAGCACAGCATTTTTCACCTTCAGAAGTAATGCTTTGTAATTTCTGTAATGGGTTTCACTGATGAGCTTAAAGAGAGCTGTTAATGAATTACTTAACTCAGGTCATGTCTTTGTGGCATACCAGTATTACATTGATCTACAAATGAGTAAACTGAGAGGCTGGGAAAGCCCATGACCTGGCCAAACATGCATAGCCTACTGGGGAGCAACGGAGGGGACCCGCAGGTGCAGCAGCACCTCCCACCCCATGACACACTCCACAGTTCCTCCTGGAGAGAGGCAGCATAAGTGCTTCCCTCTTCTATTCCACACTTTCTCCTGCTCATCTGTTCCCTTCAGGTCCTGCAAAATTCTACCTTTTGTTTTTAGTTAGTTGTAAAACAGAACAGGTCAGAACTACTACCATCAGGTTTAGTGGAAGTAGCACCAAACCTTTGAGCATCAATGGTCCCTTAAGTATGTGCATGGTATAGGAGAAAAATCTAACCCAATCTAGCTCAGTGGCCATACCAGCCAGCTATCAAAATCAAATCATCAAAAAGTCTAGCAATGTGGAAAAAATGTATCATTTTATGATTTGCCTTTACCAAGAGAATACATCTTGTAAAACAGGCACCAAATATCATTTGTTTCTACTTAAGCTGTACTTTCGTGCTTCCTTTTTCTGAATAAAATCTCCATTAAGTATTTGTGGAACAGCATGAGTCAGAAGAAGCTTGCATGGGATTCATAGTAGTAGAGGACTATTGTTTTAAAGTCATCAGCTGGAGAAAGCTATCAGCCCACTCAGAATGACCTGCAAAGCCATGAAAAAGGTAGATTTTAGCCATGACTAGCACTCTGCTTGGAATAGTTGCCAGACTGAAACTTTTTATTCTATGAGTAATCAGGAACCACAGAAATGTTGATGAAAGCAATAGTGTAGTGCTGCTCAGTTACGGTGTATGCATAGACTTTGATGGATCAGCTCTGAAAATTCTGCTGATCATTGGAGGCAAGTGGGAGCCAAGCAAATGAAAAATAGATAGATAGAAATTTTCAGCACTTAATCTGGATGTGCTGGTCCTCACAGAAGAAGAGCAATTTAAACATCTGTTACTGTCTGCTCCAATTTCCATCTTCAGAAATCAGTATCATAAATTTCTTCAGGAATGGAGCCTTGTATTGTGACTCAGTAGTGGGTTCAAGCTGTACTTAATTAGAGTAAATCAGTACAGCAAATGTCTGTTAGTTCTAATTTAGATAGAAAGAATGAAGTTCAAATGTAATTTGACTTACAGCTGATGATCACCTCAGGAGGTGCTTTCTAGAAGTCATTCCAGAAGTCCTTAAGAGAGTACTGGGGTTAAACATAGTCTGAGAGAATTATAAGGGATTTCTCATTGGCAAGAGGTAGAAAGGTCAAATCAAAGACGGCTTTTGTCATGGAAAGATTCTCAATACAAAGGCTGCACTCGAAAATAGTGTGACTATGTACTCATTAGATGTGTGGAACTGGCCTTACTACTAACAAAAATCCAGTTTCAAGACAATGGGTGCAATTTACTGCTTCTCTTAGTCAAGAAGATATGTGGCCAGAGGGACAGGTGCTCCACAGAGACCCACTTCTTGTGTGATGGAGCTGCTGTCTGCATACCTTTTCAAATCATTATTTTCCTTCACTACAGCTATGTTAAACATCCCCAAAATTTCAACTCTGGCTGAAATGGACTTTCACAGCTGATCTTAGGCCCTTAATTTGAAAGATTTTTCAAAGGAAATAAATCTGAGAGGTTTTTTAAAACCTCTCTTGTTTTACCTTTCAGACAATGTCTCTGTATTATAAGTGTATTTCTGCTTTGCTGAACCATGCACTCATCAGCATCTCAGCAACAATTCATTTCTGCTTTGCTTAAAGTTGAACCTTTTTTTTTTTTTTCTTTCTTTTGGGCCTAGCAGGACAGAAATAGAGCCTCATTCTACTTTAAAAGCATAACAGAAATGGCCATTCATTGCACATATTTCAGACACTGGTTGGTTTTGACTGACACCACTAACATTGTGCAGATCTATGCATTTTCTCTCCTTTATTGGGAACATTTCAGCTGTACCTTGGGCTGACTTCTACCACTACTGTAGCTTAGCTGTGCAGGTAATTGTAGCACATGAGCAAAAAGAATAAAAAAAGGTGAAAGTATATTGAAAGAACACCACAATATAAAAGCAAACCTTGACTTACCTTCTCTGTGGCAAGTGTGAATACTTTAACTATGAAGAGTATCTGGGACATGTTTTGCATGTCAAAGCCAAAGACAGGGCACGTAGTGGGTACTGAAAGAGGCACCGTATCACTTCTGATTGCTCATGGTCACCCTACCAAAAATCTCTGTTCATGCTTCAATTTTAACACTTTTATTTTCTTATCATATGCAAAAGAAAGTATGGAACAAGGAGCATGTGCCATATTCCAGCTGGGAACCAGCATCCCTGCAGGTGCTGGGTGCTGACACCCACACAAGCCTGAGCCTTCCCAAGGAACCCCAGCGACAACTTACCCAACTCTGTTATACATAGAAATGTTCAGTTCCTTCCTTTTTTTTTTTTTTTTTTAATTTGTTTCTCTTACTTTCATTTAATAGCCAACCACCCTGTGCAGTCCCCATGGGGACCCAACTGAGAGGTGGCTACATTTCACACCTCTGAGAAAGTCAGAGAGTTGTGGGGTGACAGGACCAGGCAGAGCAGATGTGCCAGCCAGAGCAGATGTGCTTGATTGCCCCATGTTTCTGCCTGGGGGTGTAGGAGGCTGGCTGTGATCAGAGAGAGTATGGCAGGGTTTGGCCCAGCCTGAGAGCTCGCCAGTGTTTAAGCATCAACCAAAGCTCTCATACAAAGAATTGAGACCATGGAGAATTGTTTTTCTTGATGCGTGATGCTTGCTTCTTGTGTTTCTTGGGTTCAATACCTGTGCATAATCTCTTCAGTGATCTGTTACAGCAGCCTCTGAATTCTCAAGTTTTCAAAGTTTTTAGGGTTTTATTTGTTTTGCTTCTCATTTGCCTTGCCTTTTCTCTTTGACGTTCTGCTTTTTAGTGGTTCTGTTACAGCGTTGTAGGTGTCACCCAGAAATCACAGTGTCTCTCTTGAGCATTACATAACAGTTGCACCAGATATTGCTGACATTTCCCACTGTTTACAAAGCAAACTTGGTTTCCTATTCATGTTTTCCAGTATACAATTGTCAGTTTACAAATGAGCACTGGCTGAGTCATTTTTGCCGAGCTATCATCTTTCCACTCTCCGTATCCTAGTCCCAAGTGACAGGGAACACACAGTAAGAACAGTAATACCAGAAACGGCAGATAATCTGCTGCTGTAGAGAAGGGAAGTTATTTTAACTTGATGTAAAAGGTTATGAGATTATTGCAATGCTAATAATGTCTTTTAATTTGGCAGTATTTATGCAGGACATTTTTTTTTAGGTGGTTGCTTTCTTTTAGACTTCCAACATTAATTGCTAGAAACTTAATCTCTGGCCCCAGTAAACTAATACTGACTTCCCTCAAGTTACATTGAATTATACATGCTGAGACCTCCGCCCCATATCTGCAGCCATGTATTTCGAAGAAACGTCAGCACTTACTAGAGTTAAAAACTAGAAACAAAACACTGATTTTGCCTCCTGTGTCCTACCCCGGAGGTGTGACAGGGCATATGAAGCCTGATCGTATGCCAGTCAGCTGCACTGTTCTGCTCCCATGATCCTGAGCTGCTCTGGGATGCAGAGCAGTGATCCTGAGTGAGCCATAGCTGGCCTTTGTGCCCAATTTTGACTCTTTTCACTGAAGATTTACCTCTCTCAGTATGCCCCCTGCCAGCCCTGGCATAGCCCTTTTATAGGCACGTGCTTTGGAAAAGGGACTAGGTGATATACAGGAGAAGAAATGTGAGCTATGTAGAGTATTTATTGTCGTGGGTCAGTATTTCCTAGCATATGCTATCAAGGCAAGTGGATCTGTTTCTCACCTACTGCAGCTTTCCCTCGAAAATTTTAAAGTAATGAGCAATAATTTTCTCACGCAATGTTTTCCAGGCTATGAAAGAAGATTCAATCCAGAATGCCAGTGTGCTAATCTGCTTTCAGACAGCTCTCCACCCCACTCTTATGCATTTCTAATAGGCACAGTAATGATGCTGTACCAAAAACACTACCCTGCCCTTTTGATTATCGATGTTAACAGTTATAAATAATCACTGAATCCACGCTAACTAAGAGGAGCTTATTCTTTTGCAATCCCAATAGTGTGTCACACCATGATGCATCACCATGTCTCGTAGAAATGAATTGGTCTTTTCTCTTTTCATTCATGCACGTTAGCAGCCATTTGCATTTCCCTCCAATTAATTTTATAGCCAGATTCAGTGACAGCTTCTTTACAGAAACAGTTTCAAATTTTCCAGGGCACCATGGAGAGGAAAGGATGTCCCACACAGGACTTCACTATTGCTGGGATGTTTTCTGGTTTGCAGTGAACTGAAAATGTTTTTGTTCTAAAGGCTCAGCTTTGAAAGAGTGATTTCACTTTCTGTGTTGCTAATGAAATAACTACATTTATGTCAGATTGAGGTTGGTACTACACACTAAAAAGTGACATGAAACAGCTGTGTTTGATATTATGGCTTCCATTTACAAAAGGCTTTCCTCCTCAGTTCACAGAAATTCACGTGGAACAAGTGACGTTGCAGTTATACGTCTTTGAGAGACTCAGCGTCCTTCTCTGTTACACACTTTTCTCACAGTTTGGATGAAAAGCAAAGTGTTAGACAGAAATAGATGTCCTAATTAATACTTTTATCTCCTTATTTTTTTCTAAGCTGATGACCAGACTTTTGCACTTAAATCAGACCTAGTCTGGCTGCTTTGTTTGGTTAGGGTTTTGTTCCTTTTTCTTTAAATTTCAAGAACCCTTAGATGATTTCATAAAATCTTAAAGAAAAAAATCAGAAGTAATAAACTAGCTCCAGCTTACACATGCACAATGACAACTGTATTAACGACATGATTCCTTTTCCTACTACTGTGATAAAAGAGTATTCAGCATCATGCTCATCAGTTTCCCGGTTGTACAGAACTACCATGGGGAGAAAAAATGACCACTCCCTGATGATTTTGCCATTAAAAACATTCCTTAAGGAACTCTCTGCATAAACAAATAGAGCTTTGGGTTACATCAGTGTTTTTTCCAGGTGTCTCACTTCAATCTTCCTTACACACACTTCACTCTTTTCTCTTTTGTGCATGAGCAGAACTGTTAAATCGGACACTTTATCATTTGCAAAATACTTTTAACATTTCATTATGTATTTTCCCTATTCCTCCCCTCACTACTGTTATGTTGTCTCAAACTATTTCCCTTCACACTAGTCCAGAACATCCTGTGAACTTTTGGTTTCTGAGCCCATCAGTGACACACACGTCTGAAACGCCATCATTTGACACACTGCCCTGAATGCTTCTATCCAATAAAATCAGCCATACCCTGCTGCACACAATTACCGGAAGATTATTAAATTGCATTGCCTGATCTTTTTTCACAATCCATATTGCAATTTTCTTTGAGGAAACCTGCCCTCCAGCACCACCACCTTTCTACAAATCCATTTTGCCATTACTCCAAAACTGCAGTGATAGCAAAGTTTGAGTGTTGATTCAAGTAATTAAAATCGTGCCTGTCTTGATCACTTCTGTCTCGGTGTTAGCAATACACTTACACTTGTATGGCTTCACCTAACACCAGATTGCCTGCACTGAGATGTGGTTCAAGTGTTTGCACATGGTCCACCAGGACTTCAGCTGGTACGATGCCAGCCCTTCGTTGTTCTCAGATAGTTTGACCTTTGCATTTGTAGAAGTAAGCCAGGAGAATGGTGCAGCCAGGGTATCTGGCTGTGTCACAAGCAGCTGCTATGCAGGAACAGAGCAGGCAATAGGAATTGTTTTCATGTTTCATGAACTGTATTCAAGCTGTTTGCAGCATGGGAGCAGTGAGCCTGCATTAGACATTATTTCCTTAGGAATAGTCAGGAGCCCTAACACACTTGGATTAAATGTGGGCTTGGGTTATGTGACAGTTATGTAGGCACTCGCTGCAGTTTATCACCCATAATTGAATTTCTGATCTCATAGCAAATGGCTTTCAACATAATCTTCTCCTTAACACTTATGAACTCATTCACTGATGGTTACCAGTGTTTCCTGGCTCCTTGCCAGCTTTGAAGAAGATGAAATTATGCAGTCTAATGTAGCAGGCATTTTTTTTGGCAGCAAAAATATGCTAATTTTTTTGCAATGGGTCATTCATCCCTTTACCTGCTCTCTTTAGGTCTGCAGAGCAGAAAGTGCGAACTCCAGGCTTGGCAGAGAAGGCAGCAAATATAACCGACGGCTTCATTAGAAAAACCACATTGGGAGTTAGGAATCAAAGCCAACTGCCTATTCAGCCTAACAGGCAGAGCCCACCTCCACATTGTTCACTGTATTGAGCCCATGTGGAGTAGGCTGTTTGATGTATAAAACATGGAAGCCTTTTTTTGAGTTCTGAAACTGATCTGTAAGTCTGCAGTTATGTACCTTTTACAGACAAAGGAAATTTTGCCTGAACTTCACTGGATTTGCTTCACGGTAAAGTGGTTTTCATTTAAGATGCCTTTGTGTGTTGACAACCTTGTCTGAAGGTTATTTCATTGTATTCTCCCTGATCAAATGCTATTCACAATACAGTGGATGTCATGACCCAGTAATCCCATTTAATGACATTCAATGTCTCCTGACTAGCTAGCAAAGGGAGATCCCATTCAAACAATTATCAGACCTTAGCATTCAACTTTGTGACTAATATAAAATCTGAAATGACTCTTACTCTCCTCCTGTTCACCTTCGGTGAATGCTAAATTGATTAATAGATCTAGATATCATCAAAGTCCTCAGAATCTGTACACACACTCTAATAAAGGTAAAAAATAATTTCTGATAGGTACATTTAATCTACCTCATAAGGCATCCTGTTAATTCCCTTGTCTCTTCAACTATCTAAAGCTGATGATGTTGCATATTTGTCACTGCAAAATAATTAATTCTTATCAAAATTCACTATGCTTCATTTACTCAACCATAACAAGCTGTTGCTCACAACAAATGGTTTGTCTTTGATATCAGACACATGCAAATTATGTCAAAGAAGAAGGGTCTAGATCCCTAAGTGAAATTTAATCTCACTCTTGCAATACCCTTATCTTGGTATCCTGCTCCCTTGCTACCATGACCTTGAGGGAGTTTCCAGACATGGGAACCGTAATGTGCCTAACAACATGGTCCTCTAAAAAAAAGCAGTACCCTACGTCAGCTTCTGTTTGGAGCACCTGGGTCTACATCCAGGTCAGACATAAACATGACCTTCTATGCAGGATCCACAGCTACCAAAACACTTGTAAATACGGGAGCCAAAGTCAGTCTAAGTCTCTCTATGAGTGGTGAAACTTTTGTTCTCTCAATTTCTCAGCCCACTGATCAGATCTCTTAACTATTACAGGATATGGCAAGTCCCATTCTGAATACTTCTGATATAAAATTTGGCATGGGCATTTGGACTGGTATTTCCCAGGGGAATTATTTCAGCTGGTGCATTTGTCAAAGAGCTTGGGTGGTGAAGCTGCTCACTATGGCCCTCACAATGTGCAGTACTAATTTGACTATATTGGGAAAAAGGGAGCAGCTTCAGCAGAAGAACGGGTAACACAAGATTACCTATAAGGAGACATTCTTCTCCTGAAGTTGCTCCAGTTTTCCCAATATTAAATACCCACGGAGCTGCGGAGAAAAATACAACTGATAAATGAGCTGTTAGTTCCCCTGCATGGTGGCAGATGGGAGAAACTACCTGATCAGCAAGTCACTCTCTGGACTTAACTAATCATCTGTCCAGTCTATAGGAGACATTGAGATGCCCAGATATCTTTTTTCAATGGGAATACAAGTGTCCCAACAGTTCATTTTTTATGTGAGTTTCATATTTGCACAGTTAAGAGCCGATGTGGATGATGCATCTAATGACTAAGAAGGTGATCAACTTTTATCATCAGTACAGCAAGAAATGTTAAGAGGTTGCTAATGTTGCAGTGCCCAATATAAACAAAGGTGGTTGACATTATTGTCAACAAAGTCTTCAGGCATTTTTGGACAGGGAAGGTTATTAACATCTGTGTAACAATGACAGCACAACATGGCTAATTTAATGCACCGTGCCATAAATGCCCTGGAAAGTCAAAAGAAAAGGCATTCTGCACTTCCTTTCCTCAAGGATCATATACAGCTGCTATGCTTCCAAACAGCTGAAACATTTGTCCAAAGAAGGTGCAGTAATCTGTTTAGTGTCTGCATATTTGTCTGAAGAGTGCTTAGCAAACCATTGTGATGATGAGCACATTTTAAAAGTACCTTGCTATGGGCTAATTCCTCCTCCATGTCTCATGCTGCAGAGACCTCAAATATACATCTACTGTAATTTAAACCTAAATCTGCAGTGAGGATAACATATACAAATATTCAGCAGTACCCAGAAAAGTACTCACCACTGTGGTATAAGGTGGTAGAGCAATAAACCTTCCATGGGTTTCAGTGCACAGATGTTGCAGTTAAGCACTTTTGAAAATTTCCTTCTCCAAAGTCTTTAAATACCTGCAATTACCATCCAGCACTTCTTCAATAGCTTATGGTGACTTACAACACCTTGATTTGTATTCACATGGAGAATTTCAGGTACCAAATTCATAGCTGCCTGCTGTCCTAGAGCTGAGTCTCTCCAGAGGTCAACCTGTCTTTGTAGCCACAGTGGAGTTTATCACTGACAGCTCTCTGCCATAGCTGAAAAATGCTCCACCGCTCTTGGTGTCAGAAATGCCCAGCAGGCACCCCATTACCCCTTCCCACTGGGTCGGTGTCCAAGTGTCCCAGCAGAGAGGAAGGCAGTCTGGTCAGTCAGACCCATTTCCACCCTTCAGTGTGATGTCCCAGCACCAGGTTAACCTCAGACAAATCAGGTCAGTGCCTGTCAGTGGCTACCTCAGAGCTTTTCCACCAACCTTTCCCTCTAGCACCTTGTACCCACCTTTTTCCATCTGTCCTCTGCCAGGTTGATGGACTCCAAAATAAACTTCAGCCATTCTCTTGTGACCTCCTCCTTGATGGACAAGGCATGCCCACGACAGATATTACGAAAAGCAGTAGTCTGTGAAAACACTTGATGAAAGGTGACCATAATGGCTGAACTACAGCTTGTGGTAATTAATTGTAGGGGTAAGAACAGGGAAAAAAAATATCAGCAAAGTAAAACATTTTTTTAAAGTTTAAATAAGTCTAAATGTGACTGAATTAAATATTTAAGTGAAAACTTCAAACAAATTAGTGTATTTTTCCCTTTGGATTATGTAAATGCCATCTACATTTTACATCTTTAACAAACTTTAGAATTTTATGGTAGTGCATAAATACAGGCACATGTTGAAGCTAATGAAATAATTGTCCATGTACATATGTAAACCGCTCTAGAATAGCTAAAGCAATTAATGGAGGTAGTAAAGGCAGACACAACAGCGTTCAAAACAAACCAAGAAATGTAGTTATTTATAGATATTAGGTTCCAAACCACTTAGTTAGAAAGCCACTCTGCAGCTCTCTTACAAAAATCTATTGTCACCCTTCTTCCTTCAGCATCAGCAGAAAATCAATAGACACTTGCTTGGTATGATCATATAACTTTTCCTGGGAAGAGAATCTCTATATTACCCAATCTAGCAGAATGTACAGGATATTATTTCTTCAGTTCCTTATTCAGCACTTTTATCCACAAGCCTGGTACAATGAATTTGTATTGACAAGATCTTTGTAGTGTGACTGTATATTTCAATAGTTCTCAAGCTGTTACAGATCACTACTTCCAAAAGCAACTGAACAAATAAAACAAACAAAAACCAACCAACCAAACAAACAAACAAAACAACCAAAAAAACCAAAACAAGCCTCATACAAAGTTTTTGCCTTTGTTTTGGGTTGTGATGGATGTGAATGTCATTGCACTATGAAGAGAAAGGGAGAACCTGAGAATAACAGCGGTCATTAGCACATCTTTGGGCACACAATGTCAGCCTCAAGTCTGAATTGCAGTAATTAAATAAACAGGATCTCAATATGGGATCTGCTGTGGAACAATATTTTCAACCTGACCCTGAAGAAAACAAGTGGGTTTTTTTTTCTAATGGATTCACATAGGACGTCAATGCTGCAAAGCAGCTTATTAGTTTTGGTGTTCAGCAAATCATTCTAGCATAATTAAAGGCTCCTTTAGGCCTCTTTCCTTACCAAGCCTCACGTCCTCACCAGCTGGCTTGGAAGCTGCAGCCAGCAATCCTAGTTGGACCTCAGGAGCAATGCTGGTTACTATCCCACCTGTACTCCTGGCCTTTGTTCCTTCCACAGCTCCCTGGAGATAGTAACTGCTGATATCAACTTCTGTATGATTGACTTATGGTTGTTGTTGGCCTGGGGAGGAAGAGACGGACCAAATTCAATGGCGTGTCAGGCAAGAGAGATCAGATAGAACCAATCCACCCCTTTCAGCTCAGTCCTAAAAATACAGCACTGAGCTAATGAGATCAGTGCAGCAGTACGTGGGATTCTATGCCACTGTCCTTGTACATCCATCACCACCACTGAAGGGTGTATGGAGGGCTCACAGCTGGGCTGGATGCAGGGAAAGGCCAGGAGTAAGTATTTGTCCTGGCCAGCAAACTCTGTTCCTTGAACTGCTCTGACTGAAACCACAGGCACAGAAAAGTATCTCAACTATCCCAGCTGGCAAACATTTATTTTTCCTTTTGAGGAAACAAGTAAAATACCGTTAATTAAAGAATATTTAAAATGTCATTCAGTGTTTGTTTGGGTGGATTGTTATAACAGCACCATGCGGCTGATGGATCCCTGGGGTAAATGAGCCATTTGCTGGTGTAGAAAGGTATTTCTGTCCTGCTCTCCTGACTGCACTGACAGATCTAATAAAATACTTCATTGTGTTCTTTCAAAAATGAACAGGAAAGGCATTCCACAACCAGTGAAGACATTTCCAAAGGAAAACACTCACTGTATATACCAGGTTTTGGGGCATGAGTGATATTACTATACCAGACAATGACTGGACAAATAAAAAAAAAACCTGTTTCCATCAGGAAAAAAAATACATAGAGGAAAAAAAAGAGTTCTTCAGTACACTGATAAAAACAAATACATATTCAAGAGAGTTGTAAGGCTATTTGTTTATAGCATTAAAAAAAGAAAATGCTTTCATGGCTAGGTTTTTCATACTTGTTTATGTAGCAACTATACGATATATACACATTATGTCTGCATTTCATGTGCCTGTATGTGTATGTATCTATAAAACCTGTACATTTTTTTAAAACTAAGTATTGCTGTATTGTCTGGCATGTCTTCAAGCCCCGGATCACTTCTAGACAGAAAAAAGGCAAACCCTAGAAATCTGCATACTTTGAATCTGGCTTCTGCCACTCCTTGATGGATTACAGATAACAATGTCATTTTTAAGAGGCTTTCAGATGAGATAAAAACCTGTATATTAACTGCCATATTTCTGTGCTATATCAGAAATGTAAGAGACAGGGTTTGGCTGAAAATAAAATTACCCCCTTGACATGTGCTGATATCAAGGAATATTAAGTGTTTTCTTGCAGCTCACTGGGCCCTCACAGATTTAAGGCAGGCTTGTATAGCTGTCCACAGCAAGGTAATACATAGTACAGGCCGGTTCTGAAAGAAGTCTAGGAGATAGCTGGCTTGAGAAGAAATGCTGAGATAAATCCAACAAAATATAATTGCCACTTCTCTGCTCGTTGAAACAAACCTTAGGAAATCAAAGTGAATTCAAGCTCTGCAGTATATGAAGGATATATTTGATGAGTTTGGATCAGGTGACTATTTATTAGAAAGTACAGTAGATGCCGAGTAACATTATCTGTTCTCAAACAAGCCTGAGCTGTAGGAATGTCAGTCCACGCAGAGCAGTCCTTAGTATGAAACTACTTGAATTAATTTTCTCCAGACTGAAAAGTGCCATGTCATTAAAAGTAATATGGATTTGTGGATAAGTGCCAGACATATTTTGTTCAGGATAAAAGAAAACAACGCAGAATTATATGCCATCACTCACCAGACTGCTTAAACTTCTTTTACTTAAATAGAAACCCATGATAATATTACAGAATACTTTTACAATGTTCTGTAATTAGTTTCCAGAAATAAATTATCTAACAGGGATGAATCACAGACTTTTTTCTGCACACTCCAGGCTGATCAACCCTCAGAAATACTTGAACCTGGAAAGGTCACAATTCAATGCAGTGTTACACTATTTCCAGCCCTGCACAACTTTCTCATCATCAAGACCTGGCTTTCATTCCTTCTTCCTGATGTCTCTCAAGACTTCCACTCCCGTTGGCACGATACCTTGCCTTGCTTTTCAGGAGTTATGTGGAAGTGTAGCAGGGTTGTGCAAAGCTGAACTCAGCTTCCAGCTCCCTTTGAAGCCAAGAGAAGGGCAGACTGTGCATGTGAGAGAGTTCTTCCTATTGCATTCCCCAAAACAGCACTTCTTGTGAGCTTGCCAATGCTGAGCAGTTACCCATTTAGCGTAGAGGACAGCAGCAGCTGCTGGGCACATGCCAGTTCTTCTATTAAATATCAACAGCATCACCACCTGAAGCCACCAAGAACATGGCAGAATTAAAAGGAAAATGCCACGAACTCATCTATACATTTATATCCTGTGCTACTGCTGGCAAGCTGCAATAATCACTTAATCAGCCATTCAAAGCAGGGCTGACAATAAAGTAACTCTAAATATAATGCAACTAGGAGCAGAGGTGAACACAATGTTCCAAGTGACTGTTCCCCTTTGGGGTTTGCTTCCAGTTTCTACTTCTCAAATAACTTTGCTGTTGCTTTGAAAACTGCTGATGCTGTCACTGTTGAAGCATTAATCAGCAGTTTACTTATTAACATCCTGATTGGGCCCAACAGCAGAAACACTGACTGGTTTGCCTCTTACAAAGGTTGTAAAGAAAGGGGTCAGGGCTGGGGAGCACAAAGCACTTCAGTTTTGCTTCTGGAGAGCAGTGAAGATCGCCTTTTGTGGTATCACAGATTTGATACAGGGCCTCCAGCATACAAAGCTGCATCCATGGTTATGGAAATGAAGCCAGAAGATGCCTGTAGGACTTTGGCAACACATCTGAATGAGTTAATCAAAGTCCCCCCCACCTCCACTACTGTCCAGTGGTTGCAGACCTCTGCATTTCTGCCCACCTCAGCACATATTGGAGCAATAAATACTAAGTTATCACATGAGATTCTACAAGATTTGCAGAAAGTAGTCTTTCTTTCTTTCCTTCTTTCCTTCTTTCCTTCTTTCTCTTTTCTTCATACCACCTACAGTAATGAAGTCAGCAAATCATTGCTTTAATCTAACTCCCATTTTGTCCCATCTTGCAAAATGAAGCAAAGCAATTTGGAGATCTCACACTAAAGTACATATCCTGCTACGTTACACCAATGCTGTCAATCATAATCCTCATCACAATGCCCACCACTATTTTTCAGTATGAAGAGCTCCAGCCTTTCTGTCCAAAGCCAGTCCTCCATATATCATAGAAATTAAAGGAATTTAGCATTGTCCTCTTCCTCTGAGCAGGCAAGGAGCCAGCGCTGAGGGCAGAAGGGCAGGCCCAGCCTCCAGGGCAGATTTCTCTCCAGTTCCTAATTATCTCTGCAAGACCTTTCTGACAGCAGCTGTTACCAGAGTAAGCATCTGATTTGTAGTAGCAGGGGCTCCTTCACACAGCAAGAACTTGTAAGAAATCACCTGAGATGCTGACACCTGAGAACAACCCCCTGCACCTGACCTGACCCCCAAGGTGTGCACCAGCTGTCAATGGAGGAAGCACAGGGCTGCCCATGGGACACCAGAGCCTCTGAGAGCTGCTGGCTTGCATAAGATGTTCCTGAGACAGAGCCATCCCTGGGGAACCAACACTGCCTGCTGGAGTATTCTGCAGCATTTCCTCCTTCTCATGGTAGGAAATATCTGAGATCACGGAGTTTCCACACACATAAACGCCGGGAGCAACTCGAGCTCAAAGAGACCTCTCAAAAGCCAAGCCCACACATTTCAATGGCAACTGTTTTCCTGGAGCACTGGCAGAGGCTGTTGTACTGTTGTACCAGCACAGCTGCACTCTCAGAAATCAGACATTCAGATCTAGGTGCTAAACAAAGAACTTAAAAGATTGAACATTGCTGAGGGAGGGAGAGAAGCCAAGAGAGATTTCAGAAGGCATTTATGTGCTTGAAGTTAAAGACAAGAAAATGCTACTCATCTGGGACATGCAATCCTTGGAAAAATCCAGACTTAGTTATCTTACTTTTACCAAGTCTGCAGATGTTATTCTGACTACTTTTTTTTTAGAAATAAGATCACATCTTTGTAAGAATTTAAAGTATCTATGTGCCTAATTCATATTGTTTATCTGTGTTATGCTATGAAAAATGCATTATACATTCAGAACTTATCAGAATGGCTGCAGAGTTTAATGAAGGTACCACTGATATGCTGCTGCAAATGTCAGCTGGTTTCCACAACAAAAGATGAGCTGAAAAGAAAAAATAAAAGTGTTTTCCTGAGCTTATATCTATTTTGAAATTACTATTAAAAAGCAGCTCAAACACTGTGTTAAGGAAGTGGATAGATGAGTACCAAAGACATTTTCCTGTCCTTATGAATGCCTGTCAATAAAGGGCAATTTTAAAAAGTGAAGTATATTGCAAGACAAAAAATATTTTCACACAGAAAAATTGTTTCAAACATATAGACAGGCACTGGGGTGAGGTAGGCTTCGTATGTGCATGTCATGGTGGTACAAAAGAAATGGGTGACCCATAGGTCATTCATTGAATGGGATTAAAAACTGAAATAGAGTTGAAGAAGATATTGGAAAAAGATGGGCAATAGAGGGTACAAATACCATAGGACAAGCAAGGGTAGCAATCCAACAAGAGCAGACCATTGACACACTATGTATCGTTGACAACAGCAGAGGCAAAGTACTAAACTCCTCACCTGAGCAGAAATGGTCTATATTTATCACACAGAACACAAGTGGTATGAGTAAGGAGTGGGTCCATTAATAATTGCAATGAAGCTTAAAAGAGTAGAGAATCACAAAAAGTTTGCAAAGAAGCAGCCTTTGAGAAGGTGGAGGGCCAGGGCGGGCAGTGCAGTGTGTGCCCCCTCAGCCTCCCCTGGGATCCTCCGGACTCTGGTCCCCATCTGCTGGGTGAGCTGGTGCTGGGTGTCCCCAACCGCAGCCCCAGGTGCACGAACACAGCTGCTGGGTCATTCCCGGTGGGGGAGCAAAAGCCTTCATGGAGCCGTTAAGCCAGCAGAGAGAAGGAAAACATGTGTTTGCATCCTGTACCCCAGCATCTTTCATCCTGCCCTAGGCCACATCAGCCACAAATGTCAAGCTAATTAGGAGAAAACATGATCTGATTTGAATCCCCAAGCTGAGACTGCAGCCTTGTCAAATTCCTCGTGTTGTCAGCAATTTGTGTGGTGTTTTTATTTGCTTGTTTTCTTGTTTCTCTAGCTGGTTTGAGCTGTCTGCAGGAGGGGATATTTTTTGGTTATTACCCCTAATGGGCCAGTACTGAAGTCTGTCTGTTTACATTAAAAAGCACCTGATCTTGTTAAAAGGCTAATACATGCTGCAGATAAAATCCTAACTAAACCTCAACTCTTTGGATGTTTATATACTGTGGTGTTGACTTCAGTGTGTAACAACTGAGGTGTGCTGCCAATGGTGGATTCAGGTTGTAAACTCTGCAGGAGGGGAAGCCGAGTCTTCATCTGTGTGAAAACTGGTAACGATGATAATGGCTATCAGCAAAGAACAACTAATCCTGCTAATAATGCCAGCATCAGTTTCTTTACTGTACCACAAAGCATCCTTAGGAAAGAGTCGTAACTGAATGTAACATCTCTGTCTCTCTCTCTCTCTTTCTTTCTTTTGTTTTTTCCCCCTCATTTATGTAGAAATATTCATCTTGCAGGACTTAATCCAATTAAAACCTTTTTTTTTTTTTTTTCTCCCTTGTAAAGACATCCAAAGCATAAGATGTTCTACCCAGGGATGCATTTACATTATAAGACCTGCGTATTTGCATGTCTTTGTTCTCAACTTCTTTTTTTTATTTTTTCGAACAGGAATTTTAGGCAGCAGAAATCTATTTTACACATATAGGTGAACTCCAGAAATACTGGCCATGTAGTCAGATATGCAGCTTGACAGATTCTTGTCTCACAACATTCAAGCTGCATGCTAGCTGTGAGTGCTTAAAGCCCTATTGGTCACAAACACTCCTGAGCTTGCGTCACTGATCTGCTCTAATACAAAGGCTCACTGCCTCTCTTCATGGCCCATCAAATTTGGAAGTATGATACTACTGGAAAACAAAACAAAACAAAACCAAACCAAGAAAACAAAAGAAACAAACAAAAAAAACCACACCCTACACCAATCCTGCTCACAGGAGTAGTGAACTGGAGACTCTTGGCATTGGGATTATGCAGCTAAATTAGTAAACACATCTGCTCTCATTAAGTTGGTAATATTTACAATAAATAATACTTTCCATCAGAAAATAAAATGTCAAGGATTTGCCATATCTTACTATATTTTCCATGCAGTATTCACTGAGGAATGGATTGGAAAGGCTGAGCTATATGGTGATGGACTGATTTTCAGTGGTCGATTCCTTCATGCACATTTCAGCAGTGCATCAGCAGCTGGAGGATATACTTTTGGTACCAGAATTTATTATCTGCTGTTATTCACTAAGCCATACTTATTTAAATAATAGAAAGTACCTGTAGACAATTAGCAGTGTAAATTATATAAAGTAACATAGTTAAAATAGCTTAGAGGTAGCTATGTGAGTGTCACTGAGAAGACTGTTAGGAAAACAGAGTTAATGAAACATCACTTCACGTTCAAGAGCCAAAGCACAGGGAGTGAAGGACTCACGAGAATAAATCGTGGTAGCACTAAATGAGGACACAGCTGGAACAGCACTGGAAAACAGGACCTAATACCAATTGCAATCTGTGCCATGAGATCATGTCAGATGTCACTGTAGTTGCTTATGGGGGTCTCCATCATATTTTAGGAAAACAGCCCCTGTGACCCAAAAAGCCTATTTAGCACCAGCTCACCTCTGCAGTCGGCTTCCTTCTCTCTGGCAGAGACTCCCAGCCTGCAAGCTTTGTAGTATCTCTTTTATAATATTTGCATTGGCTACTTTGTAAAATAAAGTCCATGAAATCATGTTTCTTGGATACATGGTCAGTGAAATACTGAATAATGACATAATAGCAACCTCATACTTCTCCAACCTGGCAAATGATGACTTTTTGTTCAAAGCAGACTTGCTCATTTGGGAGGTGGCAGGAAACTTTAGAGGAGAGAGCTCAGTGCAAGCTGATCCCACCACCTGCCACTGGGATAAAGTACATCTCCGTGCCACCCCAGCATGCCCACTGTGCCCAAGGGGCTATCTGAAACTCAGGGCAGGAAACAGTGCAACCAGATCTCTGAAGGTGTTAAGGCAATATTATCACACCATATTATCGTAGCTCCCAGGAAGGGCTCAAAAAAAATCTCTACATCCTTTCAGGGAGCTGTCACAAGCTTGCTTTTATCATGAGAAAAGGATTTATACGAACCTAGTCTGATGCAGCACCAGCAAGGAGAAAGACGAGCTCTGCATATTGGGAGGGAGCCTTCATGAGCCCAGTGTCATCCTTGCCTCCCAGCAACAGCCAAAATCCCGGTGGGAGCGTGCTGCCCTGGTGGCTAGGGAGAGTCCCAGATTCAAAGGCATTGCCCAGGAAATCCGTCAGAAGAAATTACCTGTGCAATATTTAAATTGCTTTTAACACAAACTATCCTTGCATCAAGACAATACTGTTCATGTGTACGCACACCTTGCTACAAAAACAGAAAAATAAAACAAACTCAGAAACAATAAAGAGGTTCAAGTTGCTTGATTTCACGTGCTGGTTTTAGTTATTACCTCTGTTTTCAGCATTATCATCTATAGATGATCAAATTCTCAGGATATAATAGAGATAGTTCTTTTAATCATTAAGCAGTCACAGAACAACACTGGCTGTGCTATGCAGCCACATTTCTCAGAGAAGAGTGGCATTATTTTAAGAAATAAAATTGCATAATTGTGTGTTTACTGTTCTAGTTACCATATTTACAAATGTTATATCTTTTAAAAAAATAATAAATAAATAAAGGAGAAAGAGAACGGTTCATAAATGACCCTTTCAAACCAGATAATAAGCAGCAGGAGACGAAGTGAAGAGTTTATTTTATGTGCAGTAATGAAGGAAAAGCAAAATTCCCATGACCAGCCAAATACAATTGATGATGAATGCAGGTAACTCTGGGGCAGGTACCCAACAAACTGGCCACAGGAGTGAAAAGGGTATTCCAAGAGAATTAATGTAGTGTTTTATTTCTGCCTTATTTCATACATATCTTTCCTGTTGCCTTTTAGTGTGTTTCCTTCCATTTTTTTTTATCTTTGTTTTGGTTTTGGAGTGTTGGGGGGGGGGGGGGGGTGAGGTTTTTTTTCTGCTCTTTCCATGCCTCGAGGGACTGCTGAGAGTATGAAAAGTGAGTAAAGTTCCTTGATCACCTTGAAGAATTCACATTATTTTAGTAAATTATACACATTCATTTTGTATAGGGTCTGGGGACTTACAGCTTCCTGTAAAAGACATTTCTTGCTTTACTCATGTAAAAGTTTACTATGCTTAGAACCAGGAATGTTTTTGTTGTACAAGACCAAAGCCACTCCTTGATAAGTTGTTCGGAAAGAATGACATTGAACTACAAACCAAACAACATGTTGCCTTTCTATGTTTAAAGAGAGCTTCATTTTTCTTACCTTGCCAAGTCTGGGATGCTTTCAAAACTAAATGTCGTTCCTGAAGCTTAGAGGCTTTCAGGCTGGGTTAGAGCCAGACCTAAGTGAATCAGAAATTAAAATATTTATTGAATTGTAGAACTAGAAGTAGAAATATATAAATGCTTGCAAAAAAACCATCAGAAGTCTTCCCAAATGGTGCATCACACTGTAGCAACCAAAGGCAGATTGTGGCCAGAGCATATTTAAACAAAATGCAGAAAAAACTATGGAGAAAAAAATCAAGGCTTTCCTTGACAAAGGCCTTGTTTGATTAAATGCACAGCACGGGGTTTTTTTTTTTTTTTGGCTTTAATTCATCGTGATGTTCAGACCTGTGGAGTTCAAATCTTCATGCAGGCTTTCCACTGCTGTGTGTTTATGGAGTCACACCTTAGAGAACTATTTTCAAGGAGACTACAAAGTGACCCCAAACTCAAGTGGTTTTGTTACCTCACCTTCTCTGTTGGCAAATGCAAGATCCGTGATCAGCACGTGATCTGCGTGGCCTTCTCCATGCTTTGCTGACAAGGGCTGGGTGGGGCCCTATGCCAGAGACCAACCTCCAGCTGTGGTCTCTGCTGCAGCAGCAAGTGCTGGATGGGGTCTGCCCTCACAACGTGCAGGTGGGTGCTGAGTGTGCATCTTTCCAAAATGGAGCGGTGCCAGTCAGCACCCTCTTCTCTGTGGTGGAGCAGACGAAAGAGCAGTGGGAAAGAAAATATGAAGGAGGCCAGAAGCAGCTGGGGACAGTCATCTTTCCTCACATCTTATCACTGCGTTGGGAACAAAAGCCCAGTTCTACAAGAATGCAAAGCTCGCTAATGAGATGCAAAAGCATTGATGTTTTCAGAAGGTAAAACCATTACTAAAATCAGCTGGAGTCCTGCAGAGGACACCGTGGGCACTGGCACGTGTGTGGTGGGGGCTGCTGCCAGGCCAGGGACCAGCACCACCCAAGCTCCCTCCTCTGGGCTCCAAAAGGCTCATTGACTGTAGAGATACGTTTGGAAGCTTTTGTCTCATATCTGTCCCTGCAATGGCTGAAATGATTTTACAAGGTTTGGAAGCCTCCATGCAAGCTCTATCCAACAAATGAGCTCCAAACTTCCTCAAATCAAGCAAACCCATGTATTAGTCCCTTCAAAATTTAGAAGTAGTCAACTGGAGGCACTGTCCCTGCTTTCTGCTAAGCAGACTGCTTGAGGTACTCAGTACCATGTAGCTCCTTGACACTGCCCTACATGGCAATAGAAACCATGGGTTGTGCTCGGAAGACATTAAATTAAAGGGAAAAGAGGCATTACTGAACACTACAGGAGTACAGTAGTTTTATCTCTCTATTTTCACATCCTGTGTCTCTCAGGCTGTCCTGGCTCTGTGGCAACAGTTGAGGAAGAGCAGCTTCCAGCAGCTGCAAAGCTTCAGCCGGCACGGGAGCTGCCAGGGCTCGCTCCCCTCTCTGTTTTACGGCGGGATGCATAGTTGTGTAGTGAGAAAGTGGGACGTTCATCCAGCTACTTTTGCAAAAGAATGAAGACAGTTCTCCGACAAACACTTCAACATCCAAATATTAGCAACAACCACATAACCACTTCTCAGACATGTGCCTCAGAAATATTATGTTGATAATATTATTTTAAAAGAAAAGCCAGTGGTCTTCCTCTCACAGAAACGTTTTTCAAAAGTGCATACAGCATCAAGAAGCACATTCTCTGACACACAGGGAGGCTCCCCAGTGCTTCTGGGCAAGGCTCAAGGATGCTCAGGCTCTGTCAAGTTACACATAACACAGTTGTTGCCATTAAGTTAATCTGTGTCAAGGCAGTGCCCCAAAATCCCAAGTGAAATCAAGAACGAGCAAAACAGACATAATGTAAACCACAGGGTAATTCCTACCCTGAAGTGTTGCCAGATGAGGTAGCAGTGGAAGCAGGCAGTGCGAGTCAAAGTATTGCTGTCCTTGACCAACAGGTGAGGAACCCAGACAGGGAGAAGGTGATGGCAAACTCTTCTTTCCTACATGCAAAATCAAAGCAGAGTGAGCTACTGAGGCTTGCAGGGAAGAAATCTGTGACAGAGTTCAAAATCATAATCCCATCTCTGAAATATCAGTCCCAAGACTGCAGTAGCCAGCCTCAAGGTCTGACTTTCACAAGCGAGCAGGAAGGGTCAGGAACTATAGCTCATCATTCAGAGCTGCCGATGAGTTTGATATGTCACTTCATTTATTTTGAAAAAGTGAAATTGCTATCAGGAAGAAAATAGCTATTGAAAAGAGAGGAAGGATGATGTGCCGTCCAACACCTTCTGGAATCTGAAAAACACTAAAACACTTTATTATTTCTTTTCTTTTTCTTTTTTTTTTTTTTTAATTACCTTGTCATTATTGCTCTGTGAATACTTACTGCTAAATATTGATTAATTTCAGTGGTTTAGACACAATCCTTAAACCACACTCAAAATATCTCTTATTTGTGCAAGACCTTGAATAACATTAGCCAAATTCTCTCTTTCTGACATAATTCAGCTGCCTTAGAGGAGTCAGTCATACTTTATAGCAACATAATTGAGAGAAGATTCAGGTTTAATGCTTCATTTTGCATCCACATCAGAAGTTGACTATCAGCTTTACTCCCTAATCCTGCTGAAAGAGCTGCTGGTGGTGGTATATGAACAAAGGCGCCTTCACATGCAGAGGGTTGTGTGTGTTGTTGTTGTTAAACAAACATGCCCATATTAACTTCAGCCTCATTAAAAATACAAGAAAAACATTCTTCCTGGGATCCCAGACAGGCAATTGGTACAAAAGGATGTGTTCTAAACATTAAAGAAACACACAAAACACTCCAAAACAAACGGGGAAAAAAAAAAAAAAAAACACCACACTGTAAACGTTAAAAAAGAAAACATGTTTTCTATGTCCTGCCTAGTCTGTCCTGAATCATAGATAAAAGGATTTAACATTTTTTTTACTCTATCCACTTTTAATAGGAAAATCCAGGTGCAGATGTGGGCTTGATTCCAGTGCCAAGCTGCCTGCTCTGTTTAATAAAGAGTTTAATACAATTTAATCCAAAGAAGCAAAGAGCTCTAAGACACCAGCCCTAGAGATTCAGAATCCTAATTAATTTTGTGTTGGTCACAGTTGTCACAGAGATTCCCTTGCTTGTGCTTCTGCTAATATGGTTTAAAAAACAAAATAAATCCAATGAACTGTGCTTGCACTCAGTTGTGACTCCTAGTGAAATGATTAATATTTGTATAAGAAAATAGAATATTACCAACCAGAATTATCCAGTTATCTCCTCCTTCCCCTTGCTTCATCCCTACCCATGAGATCGTGCTGACACTAATGAAAGGATAAGCATAAATGCATGGAAATACCACTGTCTGAGTCTGCCTCATAGTAGGCTGGTGTTTAGGAATGGGAAGCAGAAGCAGATGTTCTCACCTCTGCAAGCAAACCTGCAGGGAGACACGGTACAAGAACCTTTCTACCACATGAGGGGAAACAAATTCAGGCTCATGAAGATGAGTAGGGTATTTGAATTTTGTGGACTAGTGACGCCTTTCTGCAGGAAGAAAGTGTGTGCTGTGTTGTGCTCTTCTTGACCTGGAATAAGTCGCTGACAGAAAAGCCATTTCTTATTGCACGTACAGCAGCCACTGCTCTCCTGCCATGCGAAACACAGCCAGGCGACCCACAATCTCCAAACCTAAATGAATCAGGATGATAACCAGCAGCAAAATGGCCTTACAGGAGCATGCAGTGGTGGCATCAAGAAATTCAGCAACCCAAGCACCACAATGATGAGAAGATAACCGACACATCAACCACTGAGGCAGACTGGAGCTCTGGTTTTGTACAGGTCACAGGGAAAAACAGCTTTTCCTGGGAGGCTGTGCAAGAGGCTTTCCCAAAGTGTTGGACATGTTTGCAGTTCCTGCAGGCTGCATCTCTCACCCATGTGGAAGTGGGCAGCAGCCGCCTGCATTTGGGACACACAAACCCGCAGGGGCAAGCGTGGGGCTGGCTCTGTGCTCAGCACACCTGGAGCAGCTTGTCCAGCATCCACACATGGTAATACGGCTGTTTTAAGAAGCCTCTTGTTTCTAGGAACACAGATCATGCACTGGTTGCCTTTCGTTCTGGACTAGGATGAAATTCTGATTGAGAAAAACACTGACAGTAATTCAAATAATATTTCACAAATTCAATATACTTGAGAAAAATGGACAAACACCAGAATTTCTGACCTGTTGTCACTTTTGTAATATGATGACACTGCACCACGTTATTTTATTTCCTCCTGATTCAAAAGCCAAATACTATTTACTGAAAGCCAGTTCAGTTTGTCTGAAATTAATAAAATATACTTCTGCAACAAAGCATAAGGATTTTCTCCTGAAAGAAACTAATAAACACTTGATAATTTAAACAAACTGAACCTTGTTGAAAACCTTTGAGTCCCAAGTATGTTGTTTTTTTTTCTTACCCCCAAAATCACAGATTTTAATAAATGACTGAAGCAGAGCATGTTATACAAAGGGTTGTTATTAAACTGATTGCGAAAATTACTAAATATACAGTATATGTATGTCTGTTCACTGAAAACAGTTTCATTGTATTAACTGGTCTCACCTTTATAATTTTCACTCTCATTTAAAAATACCTGCAATAAATTGAGTTCCAATGCGGACAAAAGCACTGCAAAGTACCTCTGTTCCTGTTCAGTGGAAAGTGATTCCACAGTACTCCAAACCATGCATAGAGCAAGAGATTTTATGTAAGGGATTCCTTCGGATCTGGAGAAAACAGCTGAGACTTTGGCGGTGCTGCTGCCCATAACTACAGCTGTTCTGTGCCACAGGATCTTCAGCTGATCTTTATTTGAAAATGTTCAGCTCTTGAATTTGCTCCATCCTCTGCTCTCTACCTTCCCTAGAAGGCTGGAGAAAAAGTTACTACAAAGATCAAGAGACTATCAGTAGTGCCTCCCATCCTAAGAAATTTGGCAACAAAATTAAGACTATTACAAACTGTTTTTAAAATAAGCATTTTCTAACTCTTTTCCATGGAAAGACAGAACCACTAACTAAGCACAAGGCAATAGCTAAACAAACTGGTTTCCCTACTGCAAAGGGAGCTATCAAAGGTTTCTCCTTGTCTACCTCCCTCTATTTATGTACAGTAAACTACACAATCAAAAACCAATAAAAAAATAATAATCACAAAACCTACTTCATAATTAATTTCAGGAATTATGCTGGGTTATTGTTTTGTTGTTGTGTTTGTTTGTTTGTTTTTTAAATAATGCATGTGATGACCAGTTTTTGGAGAGTTACAACTCTGGTCACAAGCAGAAGATTTAATTATTCTTTAAATTATTTAAAAGGCAGCGCCATTCTTCGCCAGATAAACCTGTAGATTACTTCCTTGGGGACTTGCATTCTTCCACTCAAGTTCACAACAACCTGGAAACCTTCAGGGCTGATCTGTAATGGCAAACACAGAGTCACTATATGCAGGCAAGGAGCAATGATGAAGCAGTGCTTGAGGTTGGATCTCCTTCTTCATCTCTCTCAACATTACCAAAAACATCAGCTGGTGCCAGAGCTGGAGGGTCAGACTCTTTCTTTGCAACTTTTCTCCTCCTTTTTGCTGCTAATAGAGCTGCAGAACCATAGGACTGCAGGACTCTAGTTCTGATTGCACTAGCAGAAAGCCCAAGTCAGGGCAATACCCAGGGTTTTCCTACAGACACCTGGTGATGGTAGTCTGCCATCACCTTGTTTTAGAGTCCATCACACCAGGATGCTGGTGGGGCGGACTTTTGGGTACACTGTAACAGTATTTAATATGCCATGAGAATATCTGAGTCTATATTTTGCCGTAAAGCCCCAAGACCCACAGAGAAGCATCATGCAAAACCATCAAACTGCACTATTTCACTGCAGATGAGTTTCAAATAAGCTACACGTAAATCCTGAGCTGTTTTTTTAATGACCACCTAGAAACAGTGGCAGGGCAGCCCCTGAGTGAGGTGTCACCTGAGTGCAGTTGGGCTGCCCAGGAGTTACTCAGCATCTGGAAAGATTGCACAAACCACTTAGAAAAATGCCTTGAGATTTCCTTGTTCCAAAAAGAATGGTACCTCTACAGACTATGAAGATCGATTCTCTCCCCATCAAAGGGAAAAATTATGTATTGTCCAGAATGATGGTGACAGAAATAAATGTTTTCAGATTACTGAGAGGATTATACGCAATAAGAAAATAATTCAATTTGAGGTTTTATTTCAGAGGCAAACCCATTAAGTCCTGGTCTTTTTCCCACTGATGCCTACAGCTCTTTGCCAGTGCTTTCAATGTCAGCAGGACTGTGCCACCCTTACTTGTAAGGAAAGACTCACTCTGTGATGATTACAAATGGAAAGACTGAATAATATGTGCTGCTGAGAAAGTCTCGTGACTGGGAGAAATTCCTCACATCTCCTGCTGCTGTTTTCACCATCATCATTTGGGCTATTTGATCTCACAGTAGCTCTCACAGGGCCAGTCGATGCTCCAGAGGCCAGCTCTGATGCTCCCAGCTCCAGGTCTAGTGCTGTAATTGGAAAGAGAAGAGCAGGTTAAGACAAACCCATCTGAATGGAGAGCTAAGGACAGCCAGAGATGAAGCCTTGTGGTAATGTTGTTATCGCAGCTCGGCTGCTGCCAGGTTGCAATTTCCTGCAGACATACAGGAGGAATGGGGGAAAAACAACTTATATGCGTTCCAGTTAAAACCAATGTCCTGATCTTTACGTCTTTCAAGATGAAAAAATAAATCTCAGAGTATCCAAATCCAGGAATGCATTTTCCTTCTAATTTCACAAGACCTCCATAACTGCAATTAGCTGTTGAGACCATGTGTCTTTTCTTAGTCCCAATGAAGTATTCAGCAGCAATGTTCGATATCAATGTAGATTTAGCACCTCATCATTTTCCCTTTTGGTTTGGTGACAGCATGGCCCTGGATGTTGGTGGGAACTGGAACAGCCTCTGGAAGGAGTCGTGAATCTCTGTTAAGCTAATTTCCTTCTCTGCAGAGTTTTCAAATAATCACTGTTTTAATCATATGAGACTTTGCCAAGAGTTCTTTGTAGCAATTTAGTGCACTAAAACATATCACCAGATGAAAATTATCAGAAAAATTCACCAGAGTTGGTTCAGTAAGTTGCTTTAAGACCTGATAGGGAAGGAAAATGCTTATGAAAACACAGATGAGTGGCTCTCAGGGGCCAGGGTTAAAACCACCAGCAATCAGGTGAAAATTCAACTGTCTTGAAAGATAGGCAAGGATTACTAAAATCTCTTATTTCAATTGAAGACATTTTTTCTAGGCAACTGGTGTTTATATGTTTAGGAACAGAAGAGACATAAAAGAATTAATGTACTGATTGTTTTTGCAGCAGGAAACAGAAGTCTACCCTACAATAGAAATCCTTCTCTATATTTTTACTACAGTGAAAAAGTGACTCCTCTCTTTTCACTGACAATATTGTACTTGTCAAGCAAAAGTCGAGTCAATAGCTAATAGCTTATTGAAACATAAGGTCTTGACATGTAAGGTCTTTGCCTTCAGTTAATGGAAACAGGCCATCACGAGAGAACTCGACTGTACTCTCCTGGTCTAATCCACCTCAAATTGCTAAGAGTTGGTAACAGAGTGAGTGGGAATTGAGTATGGCTGTCTGGGATCAGGCTTGATCCCTTCAGTCTTGCAGAACATTAGATAGTACATTCTTGCAAATATATTTGTAACATTTTCCTTTCTCCCCATAAACTTACTTTCCCTTGTTCACACTTGCCCACTAGTAGCCTACTCATGTCTCAACCACAAAATTTTCCACCAAGACTTATGTGAAGGTTTGCTGCAGAAAGCTAAAGGGAAAAAAAATAACATGGAAAAGGGGAATTTATTTCTTTTTTTCCATTGTTACGGATATTCTATGCTAGTGCTTCCTACCAAGAGCCACTTTCAGGCTTATCAAAATGGGATAGAGATGGTTTCATCAGTGTGCTGCTGCTCCCTCGGCCACACTCTGACCTTGGGCAGGTAATTTATCTGGTCTGTGCATCAGTTTTCTCATCTACGGGAAGGGGGAATTGAATTTTACCTTATAGGGTCATGCCGTGAAGGTGCAGAGTTTTAAAGCTGACAGGAGCAGACCTAATAAAGGGAGAAGATACAAGTCCCTGAGGCAAATGCAGCTCTTAGGTGCATTTTCCATGACTTTGCCCTCACAGTGCATTTTGCAGGCTGGGCTCAGCTCCCAGTTACCAGTTGCAGTGAACCTGATGATTTTCTAAGTTGCAACAAAGTCTGCTCAGGACCCTCCAGCACCTGAGAAGATCCCAGAAGGTCTCCATGTGGCGGCGCCACCATCGCAGCAGAGTAGCAGTCCCTGCCCCATGCATGGCATCCCTGGACCACTTGCATCCTATCGGAATAATGATTGATAACTGTCAGTACTCAAATAACCAACTGCATCCTCTCACCAGGCCAGTCAGCTCATTGATAGAAAAGGGAAAATCAATGCACTTCCAATAGGAAAGAAGAGGAACAAGGAATATGAACTGGATCAATCCAGAGAGACCTTCCTCACTGGCAGATGGTGATTTGGGCATGTACCTCCACCAGGAGCGTGTGTATATGTCCACTGCCCCACTCCATAGCCATGGAAACAAAATATCTCTGGGACATATCAGATCTCTGCCCTCCTCTCTGGCTTTCTGGAAGAATTTGGTTGTTTGTTTTTTTGTTTGTTTTGGTGTTTTGTTTGGTGGTTGGTTTTGTTGTTTTTGGTTGTTGGTTGGTTTTTTTTTTTTTTTTGGGAGGGAGGGAGAAGTGGCTATTTTTTTTATTTTTTAATTATGTCTAAAATGGCTAAATATCTTCCTTTTTTTTTTTTTCTTCTCTAAACACTAAGACTAATTCTCAGAGTCTACAGTTCAAAATGCATGAGAACATTGAGATGGGTCCTGCAGGACTGAAGCACATTGCCTGACAAGGGACAAGGGCAGCAAAGGGTGTCTGCATGCTACCAAATCACATATGGCTGGGATACAAAGCAGTCAGTGGGACAATACAGCTTTCTTGCTGTAACTAATATGGCAAAGGACTCCCTGAAGGGCCCACTGATAACAGCTGTTTTGATGTGCAGAATCATAAACCTGTGCTGTTTTCTGTTCTTCTTGCCATCCCATTCCTCTTGGCTCTCCAGGTGATCAAGTGCTCCCTCTGAAATGTCTTGTCCCAGAACATTCATTGATGGCAGTTTCTCAAGCAGCATTGCTTGCCAGATATTATTTCTGTTAATCAGACCTCTTAGCTGCTTGATATGCCAGAAAATTCACATTTTTCTACTCTCTTTCTTCTGCTTTTGAGTTGTTGCGTTTACTCAAGATGAAAGCCAGATGTTATATTAATAAGAGAACTGCCTTTCCTAAAGGGAAACATTCATCAGTGCAGAAGCAGATGTAACTTTGCTGTGAATTACTTAAATTTCTTCTTTTTTTTCCTTCTGAACAGGAAATCCAAGAAGATGTATTTGAAAGCAATAGTATTGTGTCTGCAGAATAAAAGCCATTTACCCTAAACCCTTTAAAAACTGGTAACAGGGATTTAAGTGTACTGAAGTCTAAAAATTTGAAGGACAAATATAAATCCAAAATATTTGGGGAAAAAAACAAAATAAACATGTTTGAATGTTTTAAATAGCAAATACTTTTCAAATACAGCACAGATGATTACTATCAAACCAGATGGATTGGTTTTTTATGCCCAGTGGCTATTGATTTTCCTACAGAGCCTCTTCTCCCAAAGCCAGGGTCTTAGCACAATTAGCACAAATGAACCTAAATGACATTTTACTTTATACTGAAGTAAAAACATTCTGCAAAACAGCTCCTCTGGTATTGTGCTGGACGGGTATATTGTGATTATTTTGATAGAGAGGATGAGATGGGTTGACTTGGGAACAAATCATTCGTGCAAAGACAAACTTCCCCATGGCAGGGCCCAGGCAGGTTTCTGGAGGCTCAATGTTTCTGACAGTTATTGTGAAGATATGCTGGGTTCAACTCTTGGTCCAGCTCTGGAGGTGCAATGTGCTCAGTGGATGCCTATTTTTCCTCTCTTCCTCTTATTTCCTTTCACGGTGGCAAAAATAATGCCCAGAGGAAGAACAACGCAGAAGAAAAAGGCAGTGTTTTCTCAATATGAAAATTCACTGGCCAATAAAAAACACTTTTCACAGAATAAAAGACTTTGCAACTGACTGACAGCCACAGTATTTCACTGCAAGTGGGAGCAAAAGCAGCCTCACATATCACCCCAATGCTCACCCCTGCTGGCGTGGGTGCACTGCTCATACTCATGCTCTGCACCCTTTCTAGTGCCAACTATGGCTTAGAAATTTAATTTTAAGAGTGTGATTTAAACAAAGACCTAAGCTTCTCTCACATCCAAATTAACACTTTGAAAATATCCCTCCCATTTATGAGCTACAGGTTTAATATTTAAAGTAATAAGGTACATATCCATGATTTCTATTATCATATGTTCATAAAAACAATCATAATCCTAATACTTCACTTGGCAGCTTTTGGAAGACTTGTTAAAGATCTAATGCAATTTTCTGTCTGTATGAAATTTTATATATTTATTATTAAATATTTCCATTATGCCACTGTCAGAATATTTTTGGAATTAATATAATTTGTTGTAATATAAAGAAGAATACTAGCATAGCTATTTTACAAACTACGTTCCAGTTGAACGAGCTAATTAGCTTTTAATAATGAGACCCAGCCAATGGATTCACAAAGCAAGCAACTGGAGCTTAATGATTTCAGAAGCTATCACATTTACAAGTTAATGGAGTGTAAATTATTCATGAGCATATTATAAATAAGTATAATAAGTTATTTCCAAGGCTAATGTTGCCTTAGAATAAGATTCTTCTGAAAAATGCCTTTAGAAACAGAGCTTTGTGTGACCCCAACCTTACTGTCTCTTTTGCTATTTTCACGTGAAATTATAGAAGTTTGGAAGAACAAGATCATTTACCTGTCCAGATTTCCTTCAGTCCACCTTTCTGCTAAGCCCAGATGATCCCCTTGCATTAGGAGCAAGCAGAGGCACCTGAGATAGTGCAATATTCCATATTTCCTGATTCCCTCTCTTAATGGCATATAGTTAGGGCTACCAAATCTGGAGAAGCCTCTTCTCTATCAGCAGCAATATTACCTTTGGCTTAGCAGCAGTTCATGGCACACAGAATGGAAACAAGAGCCATCTACAACAGTGTGTTGCTATCTCGCACTGTGAAAAGCCCTGGCCTTTCTGCCTCCCCATACCTCCAGCAATACAGCAAACAATTCCAAACACTGGACCCAGGAGAGCTGCACAGAGACATCAGCAATGCCCTTACCATTCACCACCCGGCTCTTTCTTTGAGCAGCATGTTCTGGCTCATCCAGAAGATTGAACAACTCTCACCTGAGTACAAAGCACCTGTGAAAAGTCAGTAAATTTTGTGAACTGAACAAAGTCTTCCCAACCCAGGCTTCACCAGTCTCGCCCTGGGAGAACAGCAGAGTTTCAGTGTCAAAAGGTGAATCAAGCTTATAAAACGTAAAAAAAAATGGGGGCTGGACCTGGTTCAGGAGAAATTCTACAGGTAATTGAGAGTTTTGAACTTGTAGGAGAAACACCAGTTTAGAGAGAGGGGTCTACTAAGGGCAGGAGGAGGGAAAGGCTGTCTTAAGGTGTTCATATTTCCAGATAGCCTTGCTACAATTGCCAGCTTGGCCTGGCTCATGGGATTCCAATTATCAACAGAAAAAGGACATCAGCTGCAGGTGTTTAGGTTAGGACCCCAGTTTGTATCACCTGTGGATGCTTGTCTTCAGTGCACAGAATAGTTAAGCTGGTTCATCAAGAAATCGCTTAAATATGTGAGAATATTTGAAAGTCAAATCTAGTGTAGAATCACCTCTGCCAAAGATTTCTTTTTGTGCAAAAAGTTCTTGCAGAGATTTTTTAAATTCTATATACAGTACATAAATCTACAAGTTCTAATTGTAGCTTAAGACCAGCAAGACTAAGGCAGGAAGGCTTTCCCTGTTTAATTGCCTGAGTTATGTCTTAACAGAGTTCCTTATGATTTGTTTGTTTTCTTATGGATGGTATTCTAGACATTTTCTTCATTTTGCTATTTCACTTACCAATACGGCATCTTAGATGACTAAGACGCATAAATTCCTGTAGAACTGCAGACTTTCAGAAGAAAAAAACTCCCCCTTTCCATTCAGCTGTCATTATTTAGGATTGTTTTGATTTTGCTACATTTGCTAGGGTTTTGAAGTCACAGCAAGATCTCTTCAGGCCCAAGAAGGAACTATGTGGTCCTCCTCATATTTCTGATTTGAATAATTAGACACAAATTGTCTTTTTAAAGAATAGAGGAAACAGCTGATTCCACAATTGCTCATTGACAGCCAGAGAGTATTGTATTTTCTTTCAAAAAAGTAATGGCAAGATTTATTTATATTATCAGGAAACAGGATGGGAAGAAGGAATTGATGAACCATGTTCCTCTTACTCACTTGTTACACAGAGAAGCTGTTCAGTACAAATTTGAATAAATAGATGTTTGTTAGATGCATTAATCTCAATCTTAAGAATCGAAACTTTTCATTATCAAAGTTCATTTCCACAACAGGAGGAAACAAGCATGAATCAAAAGATTTCTAGCAAACCATGTGCTACTTAGAGTAGAGATTTTTCTCCTTGGAGGTCACCTCAGGAACATGGAGTCACTCCTCCAGAGATGCTAATTGTTACCACCGGGCTCTCCAGTTCCCCATATCCATTTCAGCTGCATTTTAGTCCCATTTAGTACATAGAAACCACAACAATCTGTGACAGAAAGGCAGATATGTGGACATAAATATCCACATGTGCGACTTGCATGAGCACAGACACACCACACACATACACAATATTATAAAAGTCCAAAACCTCTCCCCATAGGAAAAGGAAACAAGAGCAAACATCATCCCACTATTAATTAGGAATTTAACACTACATTTTTTAAAGGGGACAAAAAGGCATATGAATCTGGGAGATTAAGTCTTCCACTCAGGCACCTTCATATGATCACCTCAAAGTTTCTCATCCACAAAGTCAAGACCCAGTTTTGCAGCAATAGCAAGCAAAGCAGATAGGTCAGCTAGTCTGCAGGAGGGATGAGGGATGCCAGCAGTTAAAATACTTCTATTTGTTTTAGAGGTATGAAAAGATATTCAATGCATCCTCCTTTCAATAAACTTTATGGATATTTACTGCTTCATGAACACTGTATTTCCTATCACCTGGGCTTTGAGATGGCACCCCCTTCACGCTCTGGTCCAAAAAACAAATTGATGTGATTCACTTACAGGGTGCATAGAAATCGTATCGTCACAAGCAATACCAAGGTCCTTGAGGAGGAGATAAGGATAATTGTCAGTATTTGAGTATACCTATCAAAGTAGTTTCCATAAATATCCCAAAGCCACATTAAAACAAACAAACAAAAAAAACCAACAAGAAGCTTTTGTCAAACAATTCAAAATCATTAATTTACAAGATGTTGGAGGAAAAAACCTCACATTTTTGCAAATTTTTAAGCTCTCTTTTTCTCCTCCTTTCATTAGTAACATGTTAAACATTTTAAAACCATTACAGTTCGCCAAGCAGTTCCAGCGAGCTCCATCCATTAAAAAATCCATGAGTTTTCAGTCAAGTGAGAAATGAATGAGCAATGTCGAAGAGGCATTCAGCTAACAGGAACCAGGTGGTGTTTGACACAACATTTTCAAGTTGTGCGTCATCATGTCGCATTCTTGAGCCTGCTGTGACTTCCTGGGAGGAGTGCCAAGGTCAGGCAAATCATTAGTTACAAATAATGACATTTTTAAGATTGTATACTTTTCCATTTCTCTTATCCTTGTTTCTTTTGAACTAGTCTTTTTCTTCTTTTGGTTTTGATTGTCAGCTCTTTGGAAAAAGGATCATTATCTTCATTGTTTAGAAAAACGCCAGAATCTCCACAGATCAGCCTTCACACTTGGCCTCACCAGGAGACAAATGATGGTTTCACAGACATGTGAAACAGTGCTTTCTTGTCCCCAAGGAGCGGTTTGTTGTTCTCGAGCTGTCACCCACCATAAGGTCCCTCATTCACTCCTGCAGCACAACTCAACACCTAACTGCCTTTCTGCTCTTCCTCAACCACTGCATTTCTTTTCAGAATAAACTCTCAGCCACCCCGATCATTCCTAGCGCCTCCTCCTCACTACATGCACAACCCTGCCAAGCAGAGTGCAAGTCCACCTTCGACTCCCTTTCCAAACCTTCTTTACCTGCCTCAGTCTCCACTGCAACCAGCACGTTCCCCTCTGGCAGACAGACCTAGGACCTGAGCGCAGTTTCCATCTTGCCTCCTCAGGTTCAGGGAATTACTTCATTTTGCAGATTCTTGCTGCATTATATCTGTAAGATACAATTTTCTTATATATTCAGCCATAAAAAAACCAGAACAAAACCAACCAAACAAACAAAAAACCCACACACAACACTTCACCAGCAATGCACCTTGCATCTGATTCAGTCTTGCCTCACAAATGCAATTTTGGTGCTCATCCCTTTCAGAACCTTTCACGGCCTGCTGCATGGCATATACCACCCACTGGCAAACCCAGTCACCCCCCGCTGCCTTGTCACTCACCAGTTCCCAGTTCCAGGCAGACATATTGCAGCATCACAGACAGAAACCTTTGTGGTTTTTCCTATTCAGCTCCTTTTGGGTTGATTTAACATCTTATAACAGATACTTTTAAACAGGCTTTTGGTCTGAAAGGCTTCCTGGGTGCCTGCAACGTTACGCATTCGCTGTATGTACTCTAAACATCCCAAACCATCAACAGAAAAATCAGACTCTTATTTCCTGTGACCGAGGAAATGAGCTGTACTATTGGAAAAGAGAAAAAAAGGTGGTGGTGTCTTGCTGGAACACAATGTCAGGAACATGACGAACAAGGGAACAGACCAAGTGGACATGCTTGGGTATAATTTCCCTAATGCTCTGTTCAAAGATGGGCTGTTTATATGTGTCTTCCTTGTTACAAGCACTATTTGAAGAATATTTTTCTCCTTGTCCTGCTTCTTAAAAGTCTTCAACAGTTTGCCATTTTGTAATTATTTTATTATCTCCCACATTTGTAGTACATTAAATCTGTCATTAGTTGCTTATCCACCAGAAACTAGAGATGATTATCACTTTGTTACTTTGAATTTTTACTTTGATGTGATAATTTACTGCCTAGATATTAACAATGATAGCAGGAGAAGGCAGCCTGAACACCCTGGTGAAGGATTTGTGGCTCTCCTAGTCAGTTCTTTAACCATTGATATGCCCATGCGGGTGCTTCACATAACCCACCCTGAAGTACGTTGTGTCATAGATCGAGAAGTGACTATTCCAAAACATTATTTTTGAGTGTCTAAACAGCATCTACAGCCCATATGGGAAGGGATGGTAGCAAAGGACTTGTTTATGGCCCTGAATGCCCACTTCCCTTGGAATTTATTAAGCAGCTAAATGGCACAAATGGCAGTCAGAGCTTGTGTTTTATGTTCTGTTGTAATTCAGTTGTAACTCCTGTAAAAAGGTTGTCAGCAACCTTTGCTAGTTCGTAGTGTATATCTCAGGGAAGAAAAGGGAGCTTGTTTTTCACTACAATTTATTCATTTATTTGTTTAATAAAAGGCTAAGGATAGACAGGCTTCCCTGCTAACAAAACGTATCAGAGCTGTAACTGAGCAGAAGAGTATCCCTAGAGATTTCTGTTTGGCCAGTCTTTAAGAAGATAATCTCATTTATTTTTGCAGACACCATGAGCAAAATTCAGCGATCCATCTTAGCAAATGTTCACCCCACGGTGAAGGTCCCTGCACTGACCCTGTATCTCACGGTGGGTCAGGAGAAGCAAGGTGCGTGGTGCCTCCTCGCAGCACATCCCTGCCAGCCCTGGCCTTGGCCTCAACCTCCCGTTGGATCTGCAGAGCTGCCAGAGGGAAGCCAGGCCCGAGCCAGCACTATGGTTACAGGGGGAGATTTCTGGATTTGGCGCAAGCCTAGGCTAAAATAATTAACGTCCCTTGTCAACTGCATGCACAGAATGTCACTGTCACCAAAGCCAAATTCCCATCATTTTATAGTCCCCAAAACAGGCTGCCAGACTGCACCTGAGGCAACATTTCTATGACTCTTTGCCAACATCGGCTAAATAAACTCACAAGCAAGACGATGACAAACATGAAAACTGGAAGTAACCATAAAATTCAGCCTGTTTGTATTTTTCAAGACAATTCCTGTTTGTAAAAGTTCCCAGTTCCTGGACTCATCAGCTCAGCAGCTGCTTGTTCGGTTGCATAGCAACTTTCCCTTCTGCCTCTGCTTGCCAGAATTAAAAGGCCACATGTTGAATAAAATAATTAAAGTATTCCTTAGGTCAGAAAGACCAAAGTTCAAGCAGGTTGGCTGGCACATTGTTCCCTGCACTGCTCTCTGACCCTGAACTCCCACCTTAATGACAAGCGATATTCATAGCACTGAAATCACAGACCTATAATTTGCCCTTTTTTTCAGGGCACGGTATGGTCCTTCATGTCACTGGACATCTCCTGCTCTGAAGCTAAAGATTAAAGAGTCACGTGTCCAAGAAGATGATGATGCAGCATAAAGAGGAAGCATCTTGTTAGAAAATGTGGTTTCAGTAGCATCTTGATTAGAAGACCCAAAGGTCTCTTGGACTTCCTCAGTGAGACCCATGATGGCTCTTTAATATTCTGTAAAGATGCAAGACCTGACTGTGACAACAACCTCCTCTCTGGATGCCAGTCACAAAGGTGAAGGCAGTCAGTTCTGAAGCCCACGAAGAGCACAGACAAGCCCAGGCTCACAGCCCTGGCATGGCCAGACTGTGGGATTCTATAGCCAGATGATATCCCATCAAAATATTACTGACACAGCTTCTGTCAATTTGGTTGGCTTTAGGACAAGACCAGTGGTATCTCAGTACGTGGCTGAAGCACAGTGACCTTTCAGGATGCCTCACTGGCTTCCTGCAGGGCTATGCTCTGAGAGGTTGGTGGGTGAACACCATTTTGATGGCCTTCACCTGCACATGTCCCCTTCAAGGCCATACTCCAACAGCAGACACAGCCTTCCTGGAACAGAGAGACCCAAGCTGTGCCCCTACTCACTGCTCTATTTTATGCTTTGTCCATAAAACTGGTAAGGGTAAACAATTATTTCAAATTCCTCCCAGCTGTTGCAAGCATAGCCACCCTTAGAAGCAGACCAATTTTCAATTAAAAAAAAAAAAATCACCCTAAAAATGTACTTTTTTACAGGACTTTTAGGGCAAAAACCTGCACAAACATCAAATGACTGCCTTTGATGGAAATGTATCCGTACAAGGACCCAGCCCTAATGTCCTGTATCCCTGTTGTTCCCGGCAAACAGGTCCATGGATTTAACACAGTCATTGTCTCATTTTATTTGTCTTACAATTAAAACTTCCCCACATATTTTTTGCATCTCATAATTTACAAAGCACAATGTCAGCAGAAAACAAATCACAGTGGATGGTAGCTCCATCCCTGTGGAGCAAGGTCCTTAACTTGCTTTTGAGCTAGTCCATCCATCACCAGTGCCAGTGTTTGCTGCCAAGTGGCAAAGAAAAGCTCTGGCCCAGCAAGCAGCCATAAGAGCTCACACCAGCCGGTCAATCTTCACTGCTTCGTGTGAGGTCAGCTGGCAAATGCAGCTTCCTGTGCCGTGGACATGAGCAACACACAAAACCTCAGTGGTTTAGGGAAAGCTTCACAGTGGGTCAGACAAAGTAACCAGCATACAGCTTCTGAGCATCCTGCCACTCCTCACCAGTCAAGCCAGAACTGCCTCCTTTCCAAAACCATGGACACCCACCACCCTCTCCAGTTCTTCTCTCTGAGTCCAACCCAGTTGCTGAGACGTAACCCACCGCAGGAGCATCAGCCCTGTCTTACATCTACCCATATCCTCCCATGACGGGCCTGCACCAGCTCCAGAGGAGTCACACTTAATCTCCATCATCTTGAATGAACAGAGAAAATCTGGCTATTTTCATCATCTATTCATTTTCCTAGCATAAAAAGAGCTGCTTACCTTGTTGGAAATACATTGAAATCCCAGATTTAAAACACCTAGGAGTTTCTGAAGATGGGTCCAATGCTGGATTTGATCTGAAATAAGCAATGAAGAAAATAAGGGCAAAAGCTCAAATATTTCTTCTTATTTTGTATTTACCATTAAAATACACATATTTGAAGGCTCTCTTTGCATTAATTTCATTCTAATTTTGTTGCTTTTTTTTTTTACATGAAAGAGGTGTAAAAACCTTTTAAAAACATACCTCTCAAGAGCTGCTGCTTACGAACAGCCTTCTCACCATTTTTCTTTATTGATGAGGGAACAGAAAATGCAGAGAGCACTAGAAAACCCAATTGTCAATCTTAATTACATCTACTTGCTTTGAAAGAACATATAAAGAAGTCTGCTAGATTTTTACTATAGATGGAGTAAAAAAATAAAATCATTAATCTATTATCCCACATCAAATTACAAGAAAATTTAACAAAAACATTTTATCATAATGAATTCAGAGATTTATTGCCCAGAAACCCACCACACCAGGATTTTTATACATACATCTGTCCAGATGAATGGAAAAGCAGATCAACATTATTCACAGGCACGGGTTCTGTGGACAGGAGCAGGTACCTGGTTAGTATCCAAATGCCCTCTGACAAGCCCTGTCCTTACTGCTAATACACAATGAATTAATCTCCTTCCTAAACACCCTGAATTCATAGTGTAAAGAGCCTGCTGGAAAGGGAAAAGGAGGTAACAGAAAGACCAGACTTTACCAACACAGTCCTGATTTTGGGTGCCTGCAGTTTGTACAGCCACCCATAGATGCCCCAGGTTTCCTTTTCCTGCATCTCAATTCAGTCTACTGGTGGTTGGAGGCTCTTCATTATTTCTTACTAAAAGACCAGCTGCAGTGTATCAGCATCGATCTGTTAGCCAAAAGAAGCTGGTGCCTCTGAGGAGTGTGCACAGATCTTTTTTTCTCCCATCAGAAAAGAAGAAGGAAAAAAAAAAGAGAAGGAAAAGTAAAAAGGAAAAAAAAAAGAGTAAATATATGCATATTATGTACTTGTTCAATAAAGCTGCACTAAAATAGGTAACATTAAGAATATGAATCCTTGCTCCACAGCTAAGAAACAGGGATAATCATATGCCATCCCATACCTTCCTGAACTCCTCTTCTGCCCTCGTTTTACTCCAAAACAGAACACTCCAGTCAGAAAGCAAAGCCCCAAGAAGCAGCACCCAGGTTAGCACAAGGCCTTCTGAGAAGGGCATACCAGCTAAAGCTGGGAAACACAACCAGGATCTGCCAGACACAAAAGGGAGAAAGAGCTTTTCACCTAAATAAAAAAGAGGTTCAAGCAGTTTCATGCTTGATTGAGGTTTATGCTCAGCAAGGACAGGCATCTCAGCCCTCCAGCACACAGTGATATGAACATCCAAAGTGGCAAAGCAAGTTGTCACCTACTGCCATACCATCACAGCCATGGGCAGCTGCCTGCTCCTGCCTCTGACCCCCTCCCCGGGGTCTCTCAGGCTCACGTTTTGAAAGGAATTACATCTTTTGGCATTTTGCATTCTCTTTTCCATACTGCATTATTACGAGCAATCATCAGCTGCTTTCAGGCTTTGTTTTTCAATTTAGCACTTAATTCAAAGCTTTATACATTGACATTTGACTACACTCAGATCGCCTTTCAGCTGAGAAGCAAAAGGGCTTCAGCCCCTACTCTTCCCTGCATTAGAAAAGGGAAAAGTCACATGATGTGGGGCGATTTGCCTCTTCCCAGGGGTAGGTGGAAACTTGGAAGGAGAATTGCTCTCTTTGTCTTTTCTGTTACCATTTCCCCTTACACACCACAACAAATTCCAGGGAAAAAAAGTACTCTCAAGCTTTCCAATCCCATAAACACATCCTCAAGCAGGCAAAGATTAAATTTTGAGAGGGAAGGGACACAGCCAGGTGACCTATCCACCTTATAGCAGGGACAAGCGCAGCTGTGTGTGGACCTAGAACATCCAGCACCCAGGAGTAGTAATTTGGGATGCTAATCGGCCTGCAGGTACCTTCTCAACTCCTCTAACATGACTCTCTAAATAATGTCTGGAGACCAAGGCATACATTCGTGCAGGGCATCAGTAATATGCAATTTGTATGTATGTGTGTGAAAGTAAATACATTGCTGGTTAGCAAGTATTGATTTTAGAGGGAATTAAGTATCTACATATTTTTAAAAATCTGGCTTCAGCTGCAGGATGTAGCAATATTCTGCTCTAAATATCTAGCAGTGCACAAAATGGCTTGTTCTTAATCACCCTGAGGACACAAAAATGATCAAAGATTATCCCAGAAACTGTTTGTTTCAATAAAAGCCAATAGGTTGCAGAAGATTCTTTCCACCCACATTTCTTCCCAACTGTCTGACACCCATAGAGCATAAATGCACACACAGAGTGGGCAGGAGGCTGGCTGCAGTTTCCTGAGAGCTCAGTATTTAGATGAAACGGTTATAAAATTCTTCAGTCATCCTTATCACTTATAAAAAAGAAAAAACAAAAAAACAAAAAACAACAACAACAAAAACAACAAACAAACACAAGAAAACACAAAACAACACTTTCTTCTCCCTACAAAGCTTCCCCTCCCAATGAAGATCCTGGTGCCGAAGTGCTGATGTGCCCATCCCCGTGGCTGCAGGGTGACTTGCCGTCCCACCATGAGCTCCTGGGCTTCCCATGCCCTCAAGCTTGCCCTGGGTGCACAGGCTGTTTGAAAGGATTCCGGGGAGCACAGTCAGAGTCTGCTCTCTCTCCCTGCCTCAGGGGATGCAAGGATGTATTTCCTCCATGCATCATATATTACTTCGGAAACTACATGACATCTAATGGGGATTTACACGCAGCCAGGATGTTTCACTCATACTGTGAATTTGCCTTAAATCCTCCTGTTACTTCACATAAACACTAGCATGATCTCGTCTGAAAGATGTGCTACAGCTCCTGCTGGTTTGGCCAGCTGTGCCTAGAGCAGCCCACAGCAGACAGAGATGGGGAGACACGCAGGCTAAAGAAATGGTAACAATCCTGGACTTTGGCTCTTCAGCTGGGGTAAAAACCACGACTGAACAACTTGTATTGGCAAAATATACTCACGTGAGCAAACTCCTCTGTGCATACAGGCCACCTGAGGAAGAAAACGGGTTGTTATTCTGAGGAAAAAAAAAAACATATTTTCCTTCTCAGGCTCCCCTGGAGTGGAGCCACAAGGTTTTGGCTGCTCAGCATCTGCAGGCATTGGGGCTGTGGGCAGTGAGTCAAGCTCAGCTCCTGCTGCCATCTCCTTGCTGAACCCCCAAAAACCCCTCAGAGAGCAGCATGGAGCCACCACCCGGCTTCACAATTCAAACACACGTGTGATGGCTAAATGGGGAGGATCACCCTTCTGCTGCCGAGACCACCATGTACCGCGGGGTTTTCAGGGACTTTCCTGTACGTGCCTGGCCCTGAGCTCCCATGGTGTGCAGGACCACTCGTCAGAACTGAAACACTGGGTGAGCAATATAATTTCTCTCCTTTCTTTTTTTTCTTTAATGAATGGAACAATACCAGCACAGCTATGATTAAAGGTTCCCTCTGGCAAAAGAATCATAAGATGGGAATATGATAAACGCTCTGTCTGCTCACAGCTGTATATTTGCTCTGTCTCTTTTTTTTTTAAATTCCATTCAAAAGTACATAAACTTGGGCCAAAGCTTATGGAAGTTAGTTTATTGACCTTGAGCAGGATTTGCTCCTGTGAAATGTTCATCGCAGCTCCTCCTACTTCAGACTTTCAGAAACAGACACAAAGCCACAGAAAAGCAAAGATTCCTCATGCCATTGCCCCTATCATCTCCACAGGGACAAGAAACGGTCCTGCTTACCTTCTTTTGATCATCTTTCCACAAGTATTAGGTTTAGGCCTTCTGTTGCATACTGAAAGTGTATCAGCAACCCAAGACCACATGAGAATTGTGTAGCAGGGCTTTGCTGTACAAGAGTCATCACTTGGAGGGACATTAGCATGAGACAAACAGCTCTCACAGGTTTAAACACATTTTAAAAAATAAACTCTTAGGAATAGCAGCACAGTGAGGTGAAGTCTCCAGACCTCACCACGTGCTGCTGTTTCACACGGTGGCCCAAGTAAGTGCCACAGCCACCAGCCTCAGCCTCCCCTCCAGCTGGCGCTTCCCGCCAAGCAGGGCTCTGCCTCCCCCTGCACCGAGCAGCTTTAGTTTTTCCATCCAGAAAAGAAAAACAAGTAGAAATCAGCCTGCAAACTGAGGAGGGATCATGCAAGATAGCACTGCCCACATTGCTGAAAATCAGAACTGAGCAAAGAAGCATGATGGAAAGAAACCTTTTCTGTCAGGTGAGCACAGGCTTTCCTAGCACTGTCTCTGCAGCTGATAACTTAAAATACGAATGACAACAGTGGTCTAAATACATCGTTGTAACATACACCACAGAAACATGCCAGAAAAGTTCCTGTGCTTAAATTGTCTGAAGCTTCCCTGGGATGTCATTTAATGGTGACAGCACATCTGTGGTTACTGCATAGTGTTCAGGGGAGTGCTGTATATAGTGCTATTCTTCTGAATATTTAAGAAAAAACAAAACCAAAACACTTCAAAACAGTCCCCCAAACAGTTCACAAGCCTTTAGCAGAGCATGGGAATCAACCTGAAGAAAAAATGATAACGCTGAAGGCTGCTTGATGCAAGACTGGATTTAGAGAGTTAAATGAAAGCACTCTGATTTTTAGAGAGAAGAATACAGGGGAAAAAATTAGGACTATTGAAAGCTGTGGGACATCAGCACTTCTGAAAAACAGCCATTTTATTGCAGTATGGTTATTAAATTAATATTCAGCCCTAAGGCCTACATTTTGTCAGCCTGTAAATAAATCATGTATGTTAGAAACGCTCTTACCGAGCAGTGATGTTTTGCATCAGAAATGGGTCTGTGTGCTGAGCTGCTGGTATGGCATCCAGCACGGCCACTGAGGGGAAACAGCCACATGCTCAGACCATAAAACCTCCACATTGCTTTTAAATAGATATTAATTAAATATAATAAATTTTAAAAGCTACTATTTGATCAGCTACCATAACTGTCAGGTAGGAAGAAGGTTGCAATGTCTTCAAGACCAACTTCTCACCTTGCAAGAGGTACAAGTACATGTTGGCATTTGCCAGAGCTCTGCTTTATGGCTCAGACAACAGCCGGTGGCTTCACTAGCACCACCGCTGCCCACATTTCCAAAAGTATGATTTAAAGTAAGATTTAAGGCTAGCAGCCAAATCCTGCCACTCAGGACAGTGGCAGGCAGTAACAAAACAGCAACATGCTGCTTGACTATAGGATACATTAATATTATGTTTTCTGAAAGTTTAAAGGTTTGATAATTTCATTTTCTGCTTTTGCTTCTCTGAGTTGCTTTAGGTTTCATTGTATAACAGTTATAAACTGTACAATTGCATTACAAGATGTTGATTACTATTTGATAAAATATTCATGAAAGAAAAGCAGTAAAACAGCAGAGCTTCAGAATTTTTTTCCTTGAAAAGCCTTGAGAACAAAGAAAGGCAAAACAGAATTATTAATTAACAAAAATAGAGTTCTCAAGAGAATAGAAACCAGACATTTTTTCTGAAATCCTATTTGTTTTGTGTCCTATAAACTCAGATTTTAAGAGGAATGTTTTTACAGCTAACAAAGTGAATTGTGGTTTACATTTATGAGGCATAAAAATTAATAGACTTTTTAAGAGCGCCTTTGCATGCTCAGTCACAAGAATTTTTATATCATCTTACTGCAGAAATTGAAGCAATTAAGTGGTGCCACATCTAAACACTTACTATGTCTCACTAGGGACAGGGCTGTGGTAAGGGGGCTCCCCATGGATCTGACCCTGCACTTGGAGCCAGGCACGACCTTCACCAGGGGTAAAGGTGGCTTTACCTGCCCATGGTGACCTTTAATGGAGCAGCTCCATAAGCTGGTGTGAGGCACTGGCAAAGGAACAACTTCAGTTTTGCACGGGTAGGGTCTGAATCTACGGTCGTTGTGGTGGTTTTAAGAGATAACAGAGATGAGGTAGGGAAAAAACCAAATTATCAGGATGTGTTGCACCTTTTGGGATGTGAGGTAACAACAAACAGGCCAGGACACAATCTCTAATTCTATAAACAGCAATAATCAAGTCTTTAGGTCCCCATGAGGCTGTAAAATATTCCTATTAAAAATATCATGCCCAAGTGACAGAGAATAAAAGGTTAAACAACTCACTCATATCAAGAAGAGGAGGCTGGGAGATCTGCATTTTAAACAGCATAAGAAACTAGTCACACATACTGCTGAGCATCTTCAGTCTTCAGTGAAGCCAAAACCTTGTGGAAAAGTTCTGATGATCAATCCCATTTCTTATCATTCTTTCCTACACCAGCATCATTCCTTTAAAAGAAGCAGCCCAAAATCATCTGCTACAATTATCAACCGTGTTGCTTCATCATTAACATGCATAAAATCACTCATGTTTTTAAAAGCAGTAAGCTAGTTCTTGTTAGCTTTGATGAACTGTATTAACCGAAATTGAAAACTTAAGTACTCATTTTCAGAACAACATGTTAATATTCCACTGCAATAAGGGTTGTTTTCTGTCGGTTTATTGTTTTGGTTTGGTTTTGTTTGTTTCTGTTCTGTTTGTTATTGTTTTGGGTTTGTTAGTTGTGTTTTGATTTGTTTTAATGAACATTTAAGAAATAACAGTGGCCTTCAATTATCTAATACTCCAAAATGAAAAATGTCATCATTTTGAGATACAATGGACAGGGAGAAACAGACAAAGTGGGAGGCCAAAGGAAAGATCTCCACATAAAGAACAATGTTAGTATTGTTGAATTTAGTGTGAGTCCTAACAAAAATCTAATCAAAGGTAGCTTTAGAGAGGTGAATTAAAATCAGTGCACAAATATATAAAAAGAAGTCACCAGTCATTTTAATGCTAACAGTACACAACCTCTCCTGACATTGCTTCCAGAAACAATATTTATAAATTGGCCCCGTTGCCTGTCTGTAGGAAGCAGGGAGAAGGACAGACTTGCTCTGATGTGCCTGTTACCTCTGTTGGTTTGGAGAAGGTAGAATAGAAAGGGAACAGACACTGCAGTAACTTTTCTTCCCTTTTGCAATGCAAAATAGCCATTTTTAGCATTTCACATCTGCTTCCAGTGACTGGGATGTTGTGACTTCTGGTCCTACGTGGCCCTGCCCTGACCACTCACCCACTGCGTAAGTGAGGGGGAAACCTTTTGGGAGGACAGGTGGAAGGAAGGCATGTGGCGCTGTGTGACACAGCAGTGACACCATCAAATCCTCTTGTTCCTCTTCAGCCAGCGTGCTTGGTCAGGAGGAGATGGGAAGAAAGTGGGACTTAGCCTCTGATTTTGTCAGCTGTCATCCATATGACACATTTTTACATGCACCCTGCTGTGCAAAAGTCTCCTTGCACCAAGACCCTGCTCTGCAGGCAGAGCTTTTGTATTTCAGGGAAATCCAACTGCAGGCAGCAGTGCTGGGGCAGAGGGACACTGTGACCAAGGGACACTATGATCACCGGTGCCTCTGCTCAGCACAGCCAGTGACAGCCCAGCTGCTGCCCACAGGCTCAGGAGTGAATAGGGGGCTCTGGGCCCCTGGGGAGGGCAGCGTGGGGATTGCCACAGGGACCTGGGGAGCTGAATCCTTTCTCAGTCTCCTGTTCTGTCACAGAGGATTATTCCTTGGCTCTGAGATCTGTGACTCAGGAAGGCAATGCGCTCCACGGGAAAAATGATTCATGACATAAATATTACTCAGTGGCTCTTCATTGCCCGTGTGAGCTGTGCAGCTGCGGGCTGGCATGCAGGCAAGATGGCCTGGGCAGGCAGGGAGGATATCAGGAGCGATTTAATCCCCTCTCCAGCCGTGGCTTGATACAAACCCCAGCGAGAGCAGACAACTACTGCTGCCAGCACGGACATACCCTGCAACCTCGCTGCAGCTCCTCCAGACGCTCCTGGCCAGGCCGGTGGAGAGAGTACGTGTCCAGCCACTGCTGGTGTCTATTCCAAGACTGCAAAAGGTACAAGTTTGTTTCAGTAACAGTGATCTTGGCAGCCAAGAGAGGCAGCTCCATCATGCTTTTTTATACATACATAATTTGGACTCCCACTGAGAGCTATTAGTTATTAAAAAGCAATCAAATGAGGCTGGCTTTGGAATACATTTGTTAGCCATATGACATCAATTAAGCCCCAGTCTCCTGACTGCAAAGAATTGACATTACCTCATACACAAGCAGAATTAAATTCCTTCTCTCCCTCTCCTCCTCTTTGAAGTTGGTAATGCTAAATATCTCTCACATTCCTGGGGAAAATGTTGCAGTTATCCTGAATATGTGGATGCCTTCAATTTGTAACCAATAGAGCTATGCAGCAAATGCTCTTGCTGGAGTATGCAGCAGCAGCGAAGGATTCACTTGGCTGTACAGCACTAAATAACATGGTTATCAGTCCATCAAACAAAGAGGGGCCAGTGATCTGAGCAGCTGCCCCTTGAGTTCCAGGAAGACTGACAGGTGAGATCTTGTGTCACATTAATCACTGGAGAAAGGGTTTTCTTTATTCGCAAATAGTGGGTTGCCACTAATGGCCAACCTGCCTTTTCTCGATGCTTTGCTAACACTGCAAGCACTCACTCCCATGTCGTAGACTGAGACAGCCATTCTGCTGTCAGTAACATTACATATGGAAGGTGACCACAGAGGTGGACAAGAAGCCATAAACATGACACTAAGCAGGTAAAGTGTATCTCCAGCTCGGCAACAATGAATAAAACTCATATCATCTACTAGATCATGCAGAGCTAGGAAATTAGTTGAAAGTTTCTACCCTCCCATATTAGGGAGGAGTTCAAATCTCAACCACCGTACTTGAAATCAACTGGAAGCCGTAACAGAAGTGTTAAGACTTATTTTGACAAGGGAGGAATGAAAAGCACATTCCCATCACCCACAGTGAACACCAATGGCTTGGCCACACTCCCATGATGAAAATTGAGAGCCCAGACCTCATGTGGGGCAGTGAGTGCAGTGTACAGGAAAAGCAAGCAACACAATGAAAGAAAATCTGGGTCGAGGGACTTGATTTATTTAAAAGGAAAGGACAGCATAAGGGGGAGAAAAAACAGAGGATGTGAGAGGACATAGGAGTTGTAGAGTCTTCCGACACCTGCGTTTGAGCAAGGCAGTGGAACAAGCTCCACAATCTTCAAAACATAGAAAACCTAAGTGAGAAAATCATGGAGGAACCAACAGGTCAAGAAACGGTATCAACAGAAAGCAGGTTCTGTAAAGACACAGGCATCCACCGCAGCTCAACTCATTATTACGTTACCTCAATGTCAGGGTTTCCTGCCCGACATAAACCTATTCAAGTCAGGTCTACATTATATTTTGGTCACAAAGGGGAGGTTTTTAGGAAGAATCCTCAGGAACCAACATTGCCTCAAAACGCATTGCCCATCAGTCTCCAGGTGGTAATAGCCATATTTCTTCTACCAATGCTCGTTGAGCATGAGAAACTGCTAAAAATACTCACAAGGTTTTCAAATGCTCTGGATGATTTTAAGTGTTTCCACTGGTGCAAGTCTATAGCAGTCTCTCTGGTACCAAGGCAGAGGATCTGCCCAGAATGGAAGCACAACTCTAGGAGAAATACTGAGAGTTTCATTGCAACTCAGATTGAGTGGTTGGTCCCTATTACAGACAGCACAGAGCGGAACTTGGAGACCAGTCAGAGGAAGGAAATAAAAATCAGCCATGATATGCTAAGGTTTTAATTTGGGGCAGACAGAAGCACAAGGGCACATATTCAGTTACATAAATAATGGCAGAACAGGAAAGAATGGGGTGATTTTACACATTATCACTATATCAGAGCAAAGAATGGTGCACAGGGGAACAAACATATTTTAAACAGCTTTCAATATTTACTACTGATTTAAAAAAAAGTTGCACAGCATGTGCATAACCTATTAACTCATAGCCACATGTTATCATTGCATTCAATAGCTTAATAAGGTTCACATTAGGCATTCCCACAGAAAACGGAAACATCAGATGGTCCTGAATGAGGTAAATAGCTTTAAAAAGATGTAAACGTTCATATTACAAGGCAGACTCATGAGACAGGAGAAAAAAGTCCTCCAGTGGGCAGGTATAGCATTACAGGACCATCATCTGTAGCCTGGAGCACAAGCCACTTTCAAAAACCTGACAATGCACAAAAGGGACCACTGCTCTGCCTGGCATGGTAATTCACCATTACTGAAGAGACTCATGTTACATTTTACTGTGTCTTCTTACATTTACATCTGTGGGGGAAAAAAAAAAAAAAAAAAAAAGTATTTGCTATCCTTGAAGTGCACACAAGAATTCTTGGCTGCTTACCTACATAAATGTAAAATTGCAAGATTTGCCTTGGGTTTTCTACTGGCATTATCCTGCCTGTGCCTGGCATCTCTGAGCTGCTTCCAGACAAGAATTCTTGATTCTCTGGAGTGAGCTGATGGTGAAGCACAGCACACCAAGCCTCAAAGCGTGGTTTACCCATAAATTCAGGAAATTGCTACCACTATCTCAACATTTCTAAAAGCATTAATCTGCAGCCCAGCATTATTGTTATTACCTTATCTCTGATAACTTCTAAAATCCAGCGCCTTGAAGCCCATTTATTCACATGCTTTCAGTGGGGCCCTTGGGCTACCACCCCAAGCACTGAAAGTCAGAGATGGGACTAACCTAATTAAACCCTTCTTCTGACTTCTTAGCAAATGTCCTTTGATACTGGAACTGTCACCAGCCCATACAAAGAGGTTTTGAGAAGGAAGCAGGAACAGAGAGCTACAAGAAGCCTTTAACCCTATCCCTCTGCAGTTTCACTGGTCCATCTGACCACAGCCCCACTGGAGCTGACATCACTTACCAATGGCTTGCTCTTGATCTTTCATGTAAGTCAATACTTTACATAAAAACTCACCATGCAAAATTACCCAATAGATCTATTTGTAATAAGTACCTTTCTGTAAAATGTTGAGCAAATAAGCCCTTATATTTTTAGGAGCATTTAAAATGTTTACTATAAAATTTTATTATGTATTAAACTTAATTACCCAAATTAAATCCTGTACCTGTGCATGCTGTTTTACTTTTTGCTTCACTAATGTCAGGCGCTATAGCTAATAATTTTTATTTTGAAATTTTGATTGCATTTATTCAGTTATTTAGTGCTGGTGGTGAAGTAATGATAGAATCCAGTCAAGCTTTAGTATTATTGACAGAGACCGCACAGGCAATCTACTGCCAATCATGGCTGGCAACATGCACTGGGACTTTTTTTTTAAGAAAGGCTGCAGTGATCAAACAAATGGGACTGAAGAGTACTGTCTGCTAGGACCTAATCTTGAATCAAAAGCAGATTTCCATTTTGGAGCCAAATCTTTCTTGAAACCAGATTTGCAGAGATGAAAACATTACATCACCTTGGGGGGAAAGGGAAACGATACAATAAGAAATTTTAAGGCAAATAAGCATTATGGTTTGCCAAGCATATGACTGCTGACAATTAATTTCATTTATGCATTTATGGAACATCTTTTACATTTTTATATTAAGCATAGTAACTTCCTCTCCCTACACCCTGAGCCTCCACCATATTAAACTACTGAAATAGGAAGTTACATTCATGTTCTTTTGATTTGAAAATGAGTTTCCTGATTTTCTAAACATTGTAGCAGGCATATATTTTCTGGTAAGCTTAATAATGAGCTCTGCCAGCCATACAAATAATACAAACATAATTCACTACAAAGATATGCCCCTTTCAGAGACCACTTCATTTATTCTTTATAGTAGCAAGGAGCTGAAAAATCCAGGCATGAAATCATGTTTTCCAGCTATGCATTTTGTTATATTTATGGTCTCTTTGGTAAAATCAAAGGAATGCGCCCCTATGAAATGGGGCATAGTTTGAATTGCACAGTAACCATCACACCATAAAATGTAGAGTTGGGCTGCTTGATTACAAAAGCATGTCCTCGCTCCAGCCTTTGCACAATGCAGCTCCTTAAATCACTGGGAGTTTAAAATTGGAGTCACTCGAGAAAGAAAATTGCATGTGATAGCAAAATGGTAGAAGACATTAAGTCCAGGCTGCCAGTTTCAGAGCAATTTCTAGAAGTCTGAGAGTTTCCTGATGAAATTATGGGATGTAGAATGGGCAGCACTCATTAAACTAATTTTCTTTTGCTTGGCATTTCACTGTGGGACTCCTTGAATGCAGAAACAGGTACCAACAAACGAGAATGGGGTAATGAGATTTTGAATAATGGAGCCTCTAAGTTCCGATGACTTACTCCTGAGATATGCTCTCTGCTACTGCATGTTCATTTATTACAGTGTGAGACAAAATCTTGCAGTCCCTACTTGGTTTAAAAATGTTCATGAAGTGCCAGTCCTATGTAAATTTTAAAGTAGGTAACAACATGCTAATGCAATGATTGCTTTCCTTTTAGGTGATGTTCCACAGCACAGCATCCCAGGAACCCTCAGTCCGACAAGGGACAGGGGTTGCGACATCTGGTAACTCACACCGACAGAGGGCGTCAACACAAAGAGCTGGAGCTCTGCTGTGACCACCGGGCTCTATGCAGTGGGCACCAAGGTAATGCTTCTCCACGAGTCTCCCACCTGTTTTTTGTGTTCACGTTTATCCGTGCCATGGCTTAGTTTTGACAGTGGAGGCATCTCCGGCTGCATCATCTCTGGCAGGCAGATGGAGACCTGGCTTCCACCACCATGTCATCCCCACTGGGAGCACATGGCAGAAAGACCTGGTGAGATGACACCTCACCACCCATTAAAAGTTACAATAATGGCCTTGTTATAATAAACTACAGGTGTTTTTTCTTGTATTTTTCATGCTCCTGTACAAAAACACCCAAACCATATGGGCTGCCAAGTCTGCCCAGGAAAACAGATATTGTGGCTCAATAAAAGTTGATAAAACCAGGCTTAATAATGTGCTTTTGCTGCTTTTCCAAACTACAAATACTAAATAGCCCTAAATCTTTTTCTCAAGGTAATTCCCAGATTTCAAAAAGACAGCTAAGATGATACTCCTCCACCCATACAACTATACACTGAAAACACACTCGATACATTGAGTCTTTTCAGAAATACATAAGAAGAATGCTGTGACTATCAGTACTGACCTAATGTCTATCCATTGCCTCCTCATGGTGACATCTCGGGGACTCAATCTCTGGTCCAAGCATCAGCTACCTCCCTTGCAGGGAGATTTCTACAGGGCAAAAGCTGGTGCAGAATCTGTCCTCCATCATTCCTCAAAACAACTCACAGAGTTTCCTCAGGAGAGGCAGTTTAAGGATTACCAGACACCATCTCAAGTCTGCTTCTTCTGTTTTTCCTATGCTATTTAACCCTCATCTCCGTTGCCAACAAAATGTCAGTAAATTCAATAGCTTCCAAAAGCCTGTGAAAACCATGTGACACCTGCAAGAGTGCAAGGAGGAGGAACAGGGCTCACAGAGTGGTCCTGCTTCCTTACAACCTCAAAACTGTTTAATTAGGAAATGAGTGGAAAGCCATTGCAGAACCAAACTATCACAGGGAAATAAGAGTACAACACGTTTTCCTTCTCAGCTGTCAAATGGCTGTAGGGTTTTTTTTCCAAATTTGCAGCTATTGTTTCTCTAATGTTTATTAAATCTTGATGTATATGAGTTCCAACCATCTTGATTTCCACCTGCATGAAAGTTACATGCATTCTGCATGGTCTGACATCTCTTAGTCTACAAGATTAGAGTTAATTCTCTGTTTTACCTAATTAATTCTGCTGTACTGACCACACTTACTTCTCTCTCCAGCTAAGATGCATGCAGCTGCTCATCTAAAGCACACAAATTATCTCATAGCCTAGTTATGCTGCTGACACGAGGTCATGAAAAATGTGCCAACAAAACAGAATCCCCAGCGTTCCAGCAGACAACAGCGAACCTCATTTTTCACTATAACTTGGCAATTAAGTTGGAAGGAATATCTTGGGAGAGGAGCCGTTCTCCGGGATCTCAAGCAGAACAAACCGCTGCTGATGAATTAGCTGAGACCCACTGCAGAGCGCAGGCAAAATGTGAAACATGCTGAAACTCTATGTTAACATTTCTAATGGCGTAAATTAGGATTTCTGTAAGTAAGGTCCAGGGAATGCATCAACCTGCAGCACAAGACCACGTTGCCTTAGGAAAGCTCAGCACAATTCAGCATCGCTTCATCCTGCAAACAGATGAAGCACCATCAGCCTGCTGGGTATCCTGGCACAGGGTTCAGCTGAGCCGCGAGAGCCAGCGATGCCAGGGCTGTCCTGGCCCCACACGCCTCCCCCTGTGGCCACTGGTGGTTGCTGTCCCAGAGATGCATGTGCCCACTGGGACCACGCGTCCTGGCCCAAGCTGACATCAGGACTTTAATGACCTGAGGTGGTACAGAAGTGGTTCCCGCACCACATGCACACCAGCAGAGGCCTGTAACGAGTCAATTAGTGAACGCCAGGCAATTATTGTTGCTCATCTTTCTGCAAACTGCAGGAAGGCAGCTGTGGCCTTTCCCCTTCTGCTCAGCACAGACTAATGCATTACCACATAAACACTTCCACAGTACCGATAGGAAAAAATGTATTTTTCTGACAGGTCACACAAATTTTATCAGAGCACGCTACCTGCAGAAGACACTGCGATGACCCAGGCAGCAGAGCAGGGTTCATTGGAAGTGACAGTGACCTCTTCCCGGGGACACCGAGGGCTGGCGCAGCAGGACGGCTGCGGGCTGGCAGGGCAGTGGGTGCCAGGATCACACGACTCCTCTCACAGCAGACCTGACTCCAGCTTGTCCTGGGACATTCTCTTGCTACTGGATAGCAAAGACTTCTAGAAACAGGGAAGTGAGATGCAAACACCTTTTCTTTCAGCAGCCAGACTTTACTTGAAAACAAAACAAAACAAAGAAATTCACCTGGAAACTCCAAAGAGAATCAGGTCCCAAACCATTTAGGAGAGCCTGGGTAGGTGTGAAACATGGCCTGTTTGTCAAGCACAGTTTTATATTTCACCTGTTTCTGTATTAGGATAGGCCTGACATATTTTATGGATATAAAAATATCCCACAGTTGACTATATCATTATTTAACCTCGTTTTTCCTTTCTAGAGGAGTTTCCTTTGAAGTTCCTCTGGTTATTTCATTACTGTCTTGGGATCTGGAAAAGCTGTTGTTATTTGAAACCACCAGATCTGGAATCCATTAAAGATGAGACGGAGCCAGGGAGCACTGGCATGGTACTAAGTACTCAGCCACAACAATTCAACCCAACTGTGCAAGAAAACCTTGATTGATTATATCCTCAGTAATTATGTCTAAAACTATTTCTACTACATCTAAATGAGAGGTAAGCAATTTGAGATAGCAATAACTTACTTTTTCACATGCACATGACCCATATAAACTTTGAAAAATTACTCTCTTTCCAAGAATGAAATCCATTTCTGTCCATCATTCTCAGAAAATCTACACTACTCACAGAAAAACACACCAGCCACATTATGCATTATTCATAGGATTATAATGTTTCCTCTCCTTCCAACAGCAATGTAATTTACAGAAAAATAACTGAGAATGTAACATACAAGGCAAATTGAAGTATAATAGATAAAAGTTATCTAGTACTACCTTCCCACTCTGATGGTGGAAGCTGGGAGAGGAAAAAGATGCTCCAGTATGCACAGCAATAGCCTCCTCGTGAAGAGATGTGTGGATTCTGTACCCACGTAGGATGCACACTAACTAAAAGGCATTCCTTTATGTCAGAGATGGGCTGCTTCTAAGGGTACATTTTCAATAGGTGTTTTGACCTTGCCAATGTGAATGTTCAAACAAGTCACTGAATTAATACACGAGCAGTTTTCTCCTGATGAGAGAACATTAACAGCCTTTTCAAATACACCTTCCACCACAGAGACCAAAACTAATAGTCTCCAGACACCCCTTCCCGTCTTTCTAGGAATAACTGGAAATTACAACTACTGCCTACACAACCTGTTGCTAAAATGTTCCTTTGCCAGGTTAGCACAGCATTAGGATTATCTTCAAATGTGCTACCAGGACCTTCTCAGTAGATAGAGATTGTTACTCCAAGCATTTTTGACACCTCCTCAGCTGTGCATTAGAAAACTACTTTCTCACTTCCGTTTTTTTCTGAAAAGAGCAAACCACATCTTTTGCTGAGATACACTGTTTAAAGCTCCTGTCTCTTTCAGAGGGGCAAATCAGGTATGTAACTATTTGAAAGCAATCACTTGATGGAGAAGAAGGGACAATGACTGTTCCACTCAAGGAGCCAGCCCACTGAGCACCCAGTTTCAGGCATGTCCCACCAGAAGGCAGCAGCTCGCTGCTGCTGTACACACCCACCATGTCCAACACGGGGCAGGAGCCCAACCTGCACAAACCCAGCTCCCCCCAGGTACTGGCCGTACCAGAGCATCCCTAATCCTGTTGCCAGCATGGAAGCTGAGCACATCACATTTATTCATTCTGTGAAGACTAACTTATCACTCAACTGAACTGGGGACTTCTGCTGAACTGGTCACAGAAAGTTCTCCAACAGTTTACCATCACTCCTCAGTCTTCACTGAACTGTTCAGTTTGGGGAAGCCCTATAAAGACCTACGAACTACCCATATGCACTTCATGCTCAGAAAGCAAAAATCCCAGCCTGGCCACCTCCATTATCCCTTAGACACACGTTTCCCTGCTGGGGCCTTGCCATGCCCTTCCACACAGCTGCAGCTTTAATTCCATGTGCAGCACATGGCCAGCATGTGCACTGTGTCTCTGCTTCCAACATATTTCACAACCCTTTTGGGGAAAGAAACCACGGAAGACAGGATAACATCTTGCCAAACATATAACTATTTTCAATGAATTATTGCATCTGCTCTAACAGCCTTGATCAAAATTAATTACAATGCAAACTGAAGGTATTGTCATGGCACTTACAATGAATTACTGCCATAGATGAGACGTCTTCCCAAACTTCAGGCTTAGCCCGCACAACTTAGCTATAAGAATTCAGAATGACAGCCTGACCCAACTTTCTTACAGGGTCCAACCGGTACCTGGGGACTCCCTGTCCCAGTCCAGCCTCTGGTAAACCCTGTGCCCAGGCACACACACTCCTGTGGCTGCAGCAACAGGGACAAGGACATGAGTATCTGGCCCATGTCCCCCGATGGGGCATGGGGGATGATCCCCATCTTTCCCTCAGCCTGGCCCAGGGCAGGGTGGAAGTCATGTCCTGGAGATAAAAGAGTCTTGGGGTGATGAGTAAAAGCAGACAATGATGATCAATTGTACAATGAAAGGAAGGAAGCATTTTGGTGGACTTTAACAAAAAAGGAGCTTTTAAAAAATCTGTTTAAAATTACATTAGGAAAAAAAGGTATAATGAATGTCCCTATTTTCACAAAAGGATATATTCTCTTACTGTAAACTCTTGGCAGGTTGAAGACTCTAGTCTACAGGATAACAACCATACATTTAAACTATCACTTCCCAATTAGGCACAAATTAATAATTCACTGCCACAGGGGAAAACGAGCCAAATCATACATCATTCTTACAGCAGCTAATTGGGCGTGGAGCAGGCCAGCTCTGGTGGTAAATGGTAAATAATGCATATCGTATATCAAACATTGCATGTAGATAGACAAGTTAATTTGATTCCTAGTAAAGAAAAAGGACTTTTTAAGAAGTAGAGCATTTATCTCAACACTAACATGCAAGACTGCCTTCATGCATACACCTACCGTTACATATGTCCATCATACAGAAAATATTTATTAACAAGCATCATGTTTCAAGATCTGTGTGTCTAGATGTATGTCCATATATACGCATACATACGTATATACAGACACACAGAGAACCTTACAACTAAAAAAAAATTCACTGTGAATACACAGACATGGATTCTCAAAGTTTCCAAGAATAACATATATATGTAAAGTTTTCTAAGAGGCTGATATGGGGTTGCCTCTGTATCAAAGGCTTCTCAGCCACATGCCATTTATTTGTAGGTTTTAGAAAAATTAAACACAATTCCTTGGCAATGTCCAACTGCTTTTTCATGTAAAAATGAAGCCACTCACTACTGGAAAGTTAGCAAGTGGAACCAGCTGGAGAGGGTTTTTTTGTTTGGTTATGTTTTGGGTGTTTTTTTAAACAAAACATTAAACTGTTCTTAGCGACCTTTGAGTTTAAAACATGAAAGAAATCTCTCTCCGTTTTTCTCCTTCCCCAGAGGCAAAAAAACTCCATACACATCTAAGCAATTCTCAAGTAACCTGCGCTCACTGGTGCAGCATGTTGATCTCCCCATCACACAATCGCTTCTGAGCTACAATCATTCACTCACAGCTCCACAGAAGACTTGGTATGAACAGAAGATATTCAGACTGCAGAGCTTGAAAACTGAACAAACTTAGTCTATATAGAATAACACTTTCTTTTTTCTTAAGGTAGCTAGAAAAACCATGAAAATCACCTTGACAAAACACCGATGATGTTGCATATTGATGTTGAGGTATAATGATCTAAATGTTCTCTACTTTTTCTGCAGTTCTAATAACACACTTTGATATTCAACCCTTTTCTACTCTTCCCTACAAACAGAAGATGGAAAGAAATCCCTTACGCGTTTTCCTGGCTGACACCGAAGGAACTCGTCAACCCACAGAGGGATGCAGTGAGATCCAAAACTGCACTCTTTGTAGCTGAAAAGGAAAGCCTTTAGCCAACTGGAAGTGACTTCTGATGGAAACTTTATGATTTTTCTTTTCCAACAGATTAATTGAAGGAAAAGTTTAACTTGACGTTTCATTCCGGTATCTATTGGCAACTGATATTCAGTGATAACTGATATGTTTGCAATTTAAGAGTAAAAGCTTTTCTCCTTCATGCACATGGCATCACACATTTGGTATTGATAATGCAGAGGGATTTGGCCTGAATTCCAAGTAATCTAAGGATCCAAACTCATGACAGTGATTATTTTTCAAATCTTATGTTTTCTAAGACAAACTGGACAAACTCATATTCCCTTGCATGTTTGAACCCTTAGAAAATAGTTGTTTTGTATTTCAAAGAGTCTCTTTTTCTAATCACAAGGACTGGAATTCTTTGTATTTTATTTTCATCATTCAAAATTCTCGTGTAATCCACAGCTGAGAAATTATTGCAGATGCCACAATATCAAATACCTTTTTGAGAACTCCTCAACCCTCTGTAAATCAGTGCGAAGTCAGCAAGGGCTGCACACACGGCAGCCACCTTGCATAATGGTCCCTTTAGCGTCCTAATCAGCACCTAGGAACTAACTTCCAAATGCACATAGGCAGCAAGAAAACAGGCAAGCCCCGTGTTCCCAAAAGCACCAAATTCTGTGACACCAAGCAACGAAATAAGACAGTCCAAAACCACAACTGAGCAACCCGCATCCCCATCACTGAGCGAGTGCACCGCGATGCTGTTAACATCAACGTGTGACGCCATGCCCTGGCATGGAGCATCACCACAGACAATGAACTGCAAACAAAACAGCTTAAAATCACACTCCCAGATTATTCCTGTTCTGGGTAACACCATGTGGCTGTGGGCTACCAGGAGGAATAATGCCAGAGCCCAGGGCTCTTGCTGTCAGCTGCCGTCAGTCACCAATGTGACAAGGGGAGATGCAAGGCATCACTTCAGGGTGTAGAGTAAAAGCACATTGGAGCAACCCTTTGCATTTCTGTCTATGTGTTCGTCCCAAATAAGGCAGCACTGTTTGCAGAAACAAAGATTGTCCTTGAAAAAAAAAAAAATACAACGAGGAATAACCGCACCAAAGGTCTTTGCATAACCCACACCTGCAGGTGACTTAGGTCAATAGGATCTTTTCAGCAGAACCCAGGATGTTAGAGCAAAGAACATGACTGAAAATAAAACAATGCTGACACCTCTGTCGAGTTGTGCTCTGGCTGGACTGCTTGGTGAGAATGGCAGGTGTGTCAGTCAGAAGGATCACAGCCACCCCACGGCAGGAAAACAGCCCCACACTCCAGAAATGGAAATCCCAAACCCAAACCACCTGCCGCAGTCCTCTGTGGGGTGAGCAGGAGGCATCTCAGCTCCGGTGTGTGAGGAGGACCGGTACCCTCCTTCTCCCCCTCCCGCACCCCAGCAGATCTCTGTGAGGAGCTGGGATTCGCACTCAAACCTCTCTGTTGTGAGCAGGGACATCTGGCTGAGAGGATGGAACCGGGGATTTCACACACTGAGTCACAGCAGCCTTGGTGGCAGAGCATCCAAACGAGTAAAGAAACTAACACATGATTACAGCTCTGAGCAAAAGAAAATTATGTGTCAGAAGTTGAAGGAAGTTTTGCCTAATTTTGCTTTGGTCAAAAAGACAAATACATCCATGGGAGGACTCAGATTTCTTGGCTGTTTGGGGGTTTTTTTGACCAGCATATAGCCCATACAACCTTACACATGAGTATTCTGGGAATAAAAATTAAGCCATTTCTAGAAGTGTATTTGGAAACACTGGATCATGCAAAGATACAGAGAGAAATAGTTCTGGAAGCTGCTGGTCTGGTGTTTTATCTTCCATCCTAACATGTAATACCGCACCCAAGCCACTCTGCAATTTCTGTAAGCAGGGCAAGATCCTGCTCCCACTCAGCAGAGTTCATTTCAACTGGCCAGATGTGGGGGGGGGGGGGTACCTCTGCCACCTCTTGCAAGGCAGAAATTATACGTCATGTCCACACATAGCAAAGTCAAAAATAAAATCTCACAGCAATAATTTACCTAAATACTTAAAATAAAATAATTTCAAAATATTAAAGGTAATATGCATGTAAACTGATGCAATACTAAAGGGGAATAAATTAACTTTTTCACTCTACTAAACAAAATGTACACATACACAAAACCACATGGTTTGCATTGGAAAGACAGGTTAAAACTCCCAAGCTTTAACTCAAAACATATTTTTTTATTAAAGTATGAATTCATTTATGCTGGAGGATAGTTTTCATACATTGTAAAGCAACAAGCATACTTTCAAGAGGTGTGGGCCCTTCTCAACATGTCTCCATGCTCATTTTACATGCTTTACACTGGACTCATGCGTACGCTCTCACATACAAACATATAGACCCACAAAACACAGACACAGCTATCTGCTTCGATTAGTTTTCTTTTAAGGCTTCTGTAAGGTGCCCTAGTGCCCCTAAAATTACCATAATTACAAACAAAACTGTATAAAGGAGCAGCATTACTTGAAAACTATTAATCTGCTCTCGGCCTTAAAAAATACCAAGTGAAACAAATTTTTCCTTTTATTTGAGTTTTATTAAACATCTGCATTTAAGAAAGGCATGACTCTATATCTGTGAACAAGGAAAGATACGGGAAACTTAATGTGAGGTTCTCAACCAGAACAGACGTTCAAACCTGACTCCTAAGGGATCATTTCCTTTGATTTCTACAGCCAGGCAGCCCTGGCTGTGCAACGAGGCACTACCAGCTCCACCCCGCCAGGGCCACCCGACCAGCAGTGTGGAGACCGGTAACACGGAGTTGAGGCTCCCATGTTCATATCACTTCAGACCTGAGGTTGATGAGAAGTCACAGCTCAAACACTGACAGACCCAAGTGTCCCTCAACTCTTACCAGTGGGCGCCTCCCCAGCGGAGCGCATCAGGGTTGGAAAATGCACAGACAGGGCTGCTGGCTCGCTGTACCCCTGGCCATCGGGGAGTATTTTTGCCCACCCTTTTTGGTATCCTGCAGTATATAGTCTGAAACTGCAACTACTGGTGTTGGGTGAAATACATGGCAGCAGGTATATTAAGAAAATAGGTAAAATGAATAAAATAAAGGATAGCATATGATATAATGTGTACATACAAGCATCTTCTTTCATTTTTTATCTGTGAAATATGAATTAATTGCAGAATGCCAGGCCATTAGTCTAAAAGGCTATGTATGGCTGTCTTAGCCTATGTATGGTCAAAGGATTTTTGTGATGCATCACAGAGGAAGATTCTTCGGGAACCATTAGGGCTTTCCAGGTCTGCTTGCTCTTGTACATCAGCCCCCAGCTAGGAATGCCAGAGGAGCCACAAATAAAATCGACTGACCAGTCTTACAGGACAAACAGGAACGATTCTACTTCATGGTGTGCACCTGAAATACAGAGACAAAAAAGGAGCAGTGATGGGCAGGTAAGAGAGAAAGGGGAGGGAGCTTTTTGCAACAGCAGCAGACTTCAATGTAATGTAATGACTTTGATGATGCATATCAGTAAGTACTGAATTGTTCTTTTGATTTTAAAAGCTGGTCAGACAAGTGTTTGGCAGTCCTTTCATTCCCAAATTTCAATCGTTGCTTATTCATTCATCAGCTCTCACTCCCTAGGCCATTTCTGCCTTTGCTTAACTGTGAATGAGTTCAGTCAGCCATCGTCAGATTCAAATTCATGAGACATTTCCTCTGACGAGCTGTTCCTGTGGATCCGGCCATCGCTTTTCATGCTGTGAAAAGTCTTCTTAAAGGCCTCCATCATGGCATGGGCCAGCTTTTTGGCCTCCAGCTTGCTCTCACACTCCACAGCATGGCAGTCCATCTGGTAGGACAAGTCATCGTTGATCTCCCTATAGACCCAAGCAAAGATGTTTGGACTGACGTTGTGGTCAGCAGTGCAGTAGGCTATACGTGCTACCTGAAAGGTATCCATGTGGACTGTTGCCTCGCCTTTGAGGTCCAGATGATGCAACCAGACTTGGAAAGGGCGAATTTCCAGAAGGGCGTTAGCTGGGTAAATATCCTCCCTGGCGAGTGTGTGCTTCTTCCATAATTCAATGACTGGTTTCTCTGTGCAGCCCGACAAAAATTGCATCCCTGTTGTGGAAACCTTACCCAAATATGTAACCTGCAAAGAAGAGCAAAGATAGGTGAGACACAGCAGTAGAGTCCAGCATTGTTTCCTGCCATCCCATGGAACTCTCTTTTGCCTGGAAAATGAAAGAAACCCCCTTTCACTGTCTAATTTCCCCATTATCTTCAGTAAAACAGTTTTCAAATTGCTTTCTAGATATTTGCGTTTTGAGATGCTGACATCACCATTCAAACTCAGATATTAAAAATGTTCATTTTCCTAATTTCAAGGGATTTCATCATCCTCAGCCCAGCTTTAAAGCCCATGACTGTATCTAAGCTTACGTTAACAAGACTAAGTGCCAGTGGAGGATGCCTCAGGTAGCTCTGATGTTAACCACTTTTAAAAATTTTCTTCTTTATTCAGATTGTTTCTTTGCATCGTACTTCAAACATCAATACTAGGGAGACTGAGACATTCTCAGATTGACAATGCAAGGCTGTGGGAGGTCAGAAAAGCATGGTCATGGCAGAGGATTTTAAACTGTCTGAATGGTTTTTTCCAAAATGATCCTGGTTTTCCACCACTTCTGCTGTTTGTATTAAGCCAGGAATAGCTCAAAGCTGTTCAAAACTCTATCTTTGAGCAGGGCTGAGACATTTATTACATCAACTTAAGAAAATACGCTGTTTAAAAAAAAAAAAAATCTAGTAATAAATCTCCCTTAGTTTAATCAAATAATCTCTGTGCTTTTCTGTCTGCCTCTTTTGAGTAAATATTCTGTTATTCAAACTGCACAGGAAAGCAAGGTGTCTGCTTTCCTTTGGTGTACTAGCCTTACTATATTTTGTTCACCAAAAAAATCAAATTTACTGAGAGGTCCATATCAAAATTCTATATTAAGTCTGTCCAGAAACATTCCCCTAAATCTGAGTAGCTACTAAAGAAGCTTTCTTCTACTTACAGCTGAATGGAAGATTGTTTTATCTGGCAGAAGAGACTTTCTTTAGAAAAGACAGATCAATACTACATAAATACAGTTATGCAGATTATGCTATTTATTGCTGTTGCCAGAATGGTGCATTTAAGAACAACTATATGAAAGCAAGTCTAATTTGTCTCTTGCAGCAGTAACTGCTTGAGACAGAATCTCATGTCTCTTGCTTGACATCTTATAACCTCATGTGTATTTTACTCTAGGCGTTTGGAGAAAAAAAATAAAAGAGTAATCACATGCACTTTCCAAATGAATTTCTTCAAAATTCTGTATTAAACACATAGTACCAGTTATTTTTATTTTGTATATGCTTTAAGAAATGCAAAGAAAAAATATGGGGTTTCCACATTTGAAGACATTTTAAAAAATCACACCCACAAGGAATACAGGATTTGTATTCCATGCAAACAAAATTTTCCACAAAAAATATTTTGCTGCAAGCTTCATAGGTTTTGCAAAACTCAGAGACCTAAATTAAGCCATAATTAAGGAAAAAGCTTACAAAACATTATTGGAAGTCTGTGTGGCTTAATCATGTCTGCCAAAAAAGCAATTTCATAACACTGACATTTCAAAATGGGAAGTCTTATTCTTTACCTATAAATATTCATGCTTTGCACTGGGAATATGTTAAATCTTATAAAGCTTTATATTTTTTGAAACAGTGGGAAACACAACAGCTAGAACAGTTAACAAGGCAAGACCTACCCGTGTTTTGCTTTATTTTATTAGTGATGAGAGCTGACTTCCCCAAAGTACTGCAGAATTACTTAAAAGCAAATCTCAGAGCTCATAGTTCCAGCTAAACACATACAAACAGCACATACAAGACCAAAGAGGAATGTGTCTAAAACATACTGGGGGATATTTCAACATATATCCACAGTCATATTGCTTTGAAAGATCAAGATCAGTGTGCAAATTTGCAGATTCAGTATATTCTCCGAAGGTTTACTCGACATCAGTTCATATCCACAAGCTAACACACGCTATAAATTAACTGAGCATTTGGGGTTAGATTCAAAGCCCATTGCAGTAACAGAAAGTCATTCACTGACTTCAAAGAGATTTGCACAAAGCCTTTAAACCCTAAGGAACAGAGAATTAGCCTCTTGCTCATGCACTTTGTCATTGCCCAAATACAGTTTTGAATCCCCAGCCACAGGAGAGATGCTGCCACCACTGCAACACTTTGGAAACCAGCTGCTGTTCGCAAAAGACCAGCATCATTCGGAGTACGCAGAAATGAGCCCCTCACATTACTACATAACAGTGAACGCAGGGAATTGTTTCATTACAGGCTTGTCTGTAAGAGGAAGCTGTTGACTGCTGCAATGGCATGAGGAATGGGCAAGGGGAGGAAAGCAAAGGCAGCTTCCCACTTAGGAAGCATCATTGAAGGTCTTCTCAGGCAGGTAGTGCTGCTGAGCTCAGCGCTGCAGATCCACTCCCAGCACACAGAGCATCAGCTTTGCGGCAGAAACAACTCCCAGGTGACGCTTGAGACACCTCTGGCAGTGGAGGAGCAAGACTGGAGCGAGTTGTCACATGGGAGTGTAAACTGAGTTTAATGTTCTCTCAGTTCCTTCTCTGCCACTAAATGCAACCCCCTGTTGGCCATCAATCTGTGCACGGTCTGCCTAAGTGTGAAGTTACAAAAAATAATCTAATTCCTCACAAATAAACTATTTTTATTTCACGTAGAAAAGCAGAAATTTACTCTGAAAGCAGCCAAGGCAAAAGTAACTAATAAGAAGGATGGGATGATGGCTTGTTTACCAAAATGGGACATAATGGTCTGATTTACTGTCCCAGTTCTGTCACATTATCACTGCGTAGGAACCTTTAGAAAGTTACTTACTTTAACACCACTTCACATCTCTATTATATAAATTTCATTTTCCTTTGAGGACACATTCATAAATATTTATAAGTGCTTAGACATTACAACAAGGAGTTCACAGAAGAGAGAATAAACAAAACCTTTGGTTTAGAGTCTCTTCTGCGCTGTGTCTTACACAGAAACATCAACACCTACTAACATTGTTATTTTTTGTTTCTTTTTAAACAAATGATCATTTTTTTCCTAGTTGAGATGCAAGCATTTCACAAGAGTAGCATTACCAAAGCTCTTAGTGAAGACAGATCGCTTCATGGTCTCCTTGCTAAATATAGAACAGGGATACATGGGCTGGTGAGACACCTTGAACACTGGACACAAAAAAGGCACTATCTTGCTCAGAACAAAGTTTTCTTCATTATTAAATATCATCTACATGTTATCCATTACATATTAACCCAATAACTGGCCAATTTAGTAACTTCGATATTAACATTTGCATAATTGCAGGGACAGTTCTAGTATGAACTAAAACCAGCAAAAGAAGGATTTATAGGGCACTTCTCACTGAGCTCCACATTACAATGTTATTCCATGAGCAATGCTCCCTGCATCTTGGCTCCTACCTCATCATGTCTCACAGCACACCCACGTTTATTTAAATGCCCAGAAACCACTGCCCACACACATCATTAGAGTAAAGCTATCACAGTACAATCACCTTCCTTTCCGATTCCCAAGTTTGCCAACCAAAGATGAAAGAACAGGTTACTCCTTTCATTATCAGATGGAGAAGAAAATTATTTTGAGGCAAAAACTCCCACTGGTGGTCTTTTCCATTAAAATCCATGGTGCCTCATCAGTGTGAAGCCAGCAGGAAGTATAAAAAAAAATATAATTTCCTCTTTAATACTTGTAAGAAGCAGATGTGAAGGCCACAGAGAGACATTATTATTATTTTTATTACTAGTGCATGTGCAAACACACACTGAAGAAATGCCTGAACAGAATCAACTGTAGAGCCTTGTTAACGAGAATAATTATTGACAAGGACTGGCGATAGCTGTAGCTCAGGCTGAAAGGTACATCTGTGATAATACAGCCCTGATCAGAAGCCAGGCCTCACCAGGACTGAATAATGCTTTTCCTTCCTTCAAAACACTGGACAGAGGTCACTGGGCAGCACACATCAGTCCAGGAAGATGACTTGTGACAGCATGGCATGTCCCATAGCAAGCGTCATCCTATACACACCGAGGCCAGCAGCCGTGTTCCCTCTTCTCTAGCCTCAGCACAAAGCAGACAAGTCACCGGTTGCAACATGTAGATTATGATCAAGAAGTTACAGCCTTTACTTGTTTTGGACAAGGTATTTTAAGTGAGAAAAGGAATGGAAAAGCCAGCTCAATGCCACTATGTTAACCTTAAGCCATATAGGTATTTCATATCATATATCATATCATATCATATCTTTTTCCAGAGGTAGGAATTTATTTCTTCATGGCACTTTCAGTCCTTTGTTTTGAGTGTTCCATCTTTCCCATGGATTTCTGCAAGGTACAACTCACAACAACTTCTCGTGCATGTTGAAAATTATCCACGTTCTTTGCAACCTTTCTATGGCAAACTGGCGTTTTCCATCTGATCCTTCACTTCCTAGCAAGCTGCTGTCACCCAACATGACATAAAATACACTTGTGGTTTCAGCACTTCTGTGCTTGCAAACATGTAAACTTTTAGCAAAAGCCAAGATGCTCTGAAGAGCTCCTTATTTCACCCTAGAGACTTGCCAACAGCAGTGTCAGTATCTGACAAAACTGTCCTCAACAGAAAAATGCTCTGCCTTTGCCCTTTCATAACACAGCTACAGCCATCTGACACGTAGAGATGTCTCACGTCTAAGGACATGAAGATTAATCGATGTCATCTTTCATTCATTGTCCTGGACACGCAAAAACATTTGAGTATTTTGACACTGTTGTTTTCAACCCCTTTAGTCCAGTAACATGGAGTAGAAGTATCTTTTAATAACTAGGCTCAAGAGCTTACCAGCTTTGAAAGGACCAAAACAGCAGCTGCCACAGACATTTTGGCTTCTAGCACAACACGATTTGTCAGAAGTAATAAGAGGGTTTTACTTTTCACACTCAATTCTTTATCACTGACCACACATTGTTTACTCACAGCTCATATGAGATAAAGAACAGCTTAGCTCCAGCATGTGTCGATCTACTTCAGATCTGACTCCCCTATGGACCAGAAGTCCATACAGCTCCTAACTCACAAGCCTCATTTGGGCATCTAAAGTTAGGTGGCCCGATTTCTTTTTCTCCCTCTGTTCCCTGGCACTGGCCCATAGATTATGATTGCTCCAAGAAAGCAGATCCAAGTTGTAAAGATCCACAATTGCTACATTACATGAGGGCAGATGCTCTCTTGGCACAGGAAGCTGGCACAGGAACACGTACGCACACAGGACTCCGGGCTCTCTCACTGTTCAAGACCATGATCAAAGGACCATATGGAAAATTAATTATTTAGTCACTTCTTTAATATAGGTATTTCTTCCACAGCAGATAATGAGGCTCTTTGTCAACAAAATTAACAAAGAAAATGAAAAAACTAAAATAGAGCACAGAACTTGATCCTGCAGGCATTTACTTTGCATATTCACAGACATTGGAAGATGCCCCAAAGGATTTTGAATCTTATGCAAATCTTAGTAATAGGTGACTGACTATTTTGTTGATCTGTGTTTGAAAATAAACATGCTTTTAGCCTCCAAGCTGGTCTAGTTGCAACTGATTATGTTTGATCCAGGACAGCAAGATATTCCTCAGTTAAAGGAAAGGCAAGTAGAGGTAATGACATGTTTCTTTCTGAAATTAAAAGAATTTTTCCTGTGGCAACTTCATGGCACATGGTGAAGGAAAAAAAACTCTTGGAAGGGTCTGTGTCAGGATGCACAGGTATAGACCCTTCAGTCAGCAAGTAAACCATCAGCTTGTCCCAGCCAAGCAAGAAGCAGCAGCGTAAAGATCAGGTAAACTCACAAAAAATATTAAAGAGGAATTCAGAGGAAACTTGAAGAAAGGAGCAGCCAAAATCAGGTTTGAGAGGGTGCATGAATGCCTTGTTATGAATTGCCACTGGGACACAGGTAAACATGCAGAAACTGTCTGGGTTAGCAATACAAAAGCACACACGGGATGAGAAAGCCCAGGTTTCACCCAGCCTCCACACACATGTTGTCAAGGCCAGAGCAAAGCTCAATCTCCACATCCATCATTACCAGATCTGGAGAACTCTGCAAGAAGCTGCTACTCAGAAAACCTGCACTCAGGCCAGGGAGGGTCAGGGCTCACCAGAGGGTCACGCAGTTTTGAGCGCAGAAACTGGATTTTTTTACCCACAGCAGAGCTGGGATACGAGCAGGACAGGCCTGCAGCAAGCTGCCCCATGGCTCAGTCAGTCATGGAGTATCTTTCATTTCAGTAAAAGCAAATTTAGCTGTAGAGTCATTTGCCACATCTTTAATTAGGGAACACTCGGTGCCAGTCAGGGTGCCTGTCCCGCCGCACCAGCTGAGCTCCCCTCGTCCTCAGGCGCAGTGACTCTGCCTCGGGCTGGCGGCTTTGGGATGTAGAGCCAAAATATGCTTTTTGGCTCTGCAGGAAAAACAAAAATATCCCAGACATTCCAGTGGATCACTGAGCAAATACCGTAAATGATTGCTTAAGTAAGACCCAACAAACTCAGTTAAGGAAAAAGGCTGCACAGTTTCCCTGTGCCTATCACTGCTCTCTCACCTATGCTGCTCACCACCCAGCCAAAGCCTTCACAGCACAAACACGAGGGTCTTTGTGGAAAACGCAGGGCTCCTCAGCATTCAGAAATACTCAGTAAATGCACTAACATGGCTTGCAGAAAGATGTGAAGAACTGTTTTATTCTGGAGACAAAATTCAGAGGGAGTATAGACTGAGCTGGGCAACCATTTAATGGAAAATAACCATCGACTCTGACGGCTGCTCTCCAGTTCAGGAGGGAGAGAAAAAGAAGTCAGTAGTTAAGGTCTGATTTATTCCAAGGAATTAAAGAGTAGCTCCAGAAAAAGCTGGAAGCGTCACCACCCCTTTAGCAGTTAAGTCAACAGCCAGCATCTGACTCCTTTAGTAGGAATAAAGCTCAACATAAGTTTTAAAACAATGCAATAATTCTCCCTCGAAAACAAAAATAACAAACAAGCCCAGCAAGAAATGCATTCAACTCTTCTTTACATCTTCAGAACTCCTTCAGAAAAACAACCCTGGGTAGCAGCTGCTCCTTGCTTCCCTCCCTCTGTCCATCTGTCCCCATGGCTATGCTCACAGCAGCCCTCCACAGGTGCCTTTATTTGCCCACATGTTTCCCAGCTGTGACCGTGCAGCAGACCCTGCCTTAGCTCAGTCCCAGGAAGGGTTCACCGCACAAGTAAGGTGTAAAGTGATAGCGCGGGGCAGTCACTTTGGACATAACTCAATCCTCTAACTAAATCCCTTTAAAGGACACAAAAGCTCTGGTGATTTTTAACCCATCATTATTCTTCCATGTGTTGCAGCCTCTGTGCTTCCCAGAAGCTGTAGCAGGTGAAGAAGGAAGAGCTGGGGCACTGTGAAAATGCCTTTTCTTGAAAAATGCTCATTCCCAGTAGAAAAAAAACCAAAACATATTGCCAATTTCACTGCTGCTTCTGAGCTAGCTTAGGAAAGCTCTTTAACAGAGCAGCAGGCAAAGCAGATGAGTTATCGTGGTGCAGGGTGGATATCCCAAGGCCCAGTCCCATATTTACCAGGGCAGCATCTCAGGCACAGGACTTTTCTGACAGAGGGCAGAGCTCACCCACTAAGGACCTCTCACTCCTCAGATACCCAGCAGGACAAGTACTCCAGCAACTGTGGATGACGGACAACAAGCACAGGGCACATCTCTGAGATCCCGTCCCAGCTCTGAGTGAGATACCCAAGAGCACACAGATGTCCCAGAGCCCCTTTTCACACCGAACAGAACCCCAGTCATCCCAGAGCAGAACCCTGCCAGGCCTCTGCTGATGGCACATGGGCATGGCAGCAATAGACAAAAGCCTCTGCAGAGTCCCCATGGGGGCAGAACTCTCCTTACCCTGCATGGCCAGCCCCATCACCAACACCAAACCACACTGTGTGGGAGAGAGAAGGGAAAAACCAGTGACATTCAGCAAGTTTAAGACTTAGTAAATAAATGTACTGGAAAGGAAAAAAATTACCCTTGATGGCTTAATATGTAAGCTCTGAGAAGAACAAAAGCAAACAAGAAAAAGCCCAGTGGCTCTTGAGGCCAAATGGCCAGTGCGGGATAAATAAGGCAGCAGGCAGAGTTCTCCTTTGAAAACACAGCCCTAAGAAAGGCTATAGTCTGAGCTTTTCACCTTCCGTTACATTAGGCTGCTGGCTCAAGAAGCCTCTTCATAAACTATCCTAGGTCTTAAACTACTGTTCTCAGTTAGACCAAAGATCATCTAACTCACATCCAGCAATCAGGAGTCTCTGGCTAATTGGCATAATGATTAACCAAGCCCAAACACAACCTGAGCGAGAGCCAGCAACCTCTGCAACCTCCCGTTAACAAAAAAAGGATCGCCTCTTGCATGCCATTTTCTGTTTGTGGTTTGGCTTGTGGGGATGAGTCTGAAAAGAAATCAAGTGAAACTAGCAAACTGCAGCTAGCTTGCAGTCACAGACACATGGGTCCTGGTGTGAGTGGAAGATTTACGCTGCACTATTTAAAACTCAAGAAATCAATTTAATTCTAGCAGCAATTTAAAAATGTTGCAGTGCAAGACGTAACTGAATGAACAAATACATCGATCATATACAACCTCAGCAGGGCTGCTGTACACCCTACTGTATAAGTTGATTACTTTTATTTACAGATATTGTCTTTATGTTGCTATTTAGATCACTTTCTTCCTTTGTCTCCTTTCATTGCCTCATGTAACTTCATTTCTCGGTGCCCAGTTACTACTGGGTTGAAATTAATTCTTGGGTCAGCCAGTTCATTTCCCATTGTCCTTCTCAGGGTGAGGAGAGATGTGGGGGCAGCCAGGGAAGTGGGAATAAAACCAACCCACACTGCAGTCAATAGTTGCAATTACTTGGATTTTCCTTCACACAAAGTCCTTCCAAAACCTCTCTTCTGCCACCTCAAAACCTTTTACTTTGAGAAAGCAGCTTCTGCCAGGAGAAATAAGTTTGTATAATCGTGATCTCCCCTAAACCAGACATCTACCTTCAGATTTATTTTCAAATTACACACAAGCTTTTCTCCCTACACATTCTTGATTTACATGAGGTTGAAACCGAACATGGAAATCTGATTAAGCAACTCATCATATTTCAAAAAACTTTTCAGTGCTGGGCTCCTCACAGCTGGTGTCTCAGAGCAGAGGGAAGGAGCCCACTGGCCAAGGGGGGGAACAGGCTGTTTGCTTTTACTTTGTTCCCCTTCCTTTCCAACCCACAGAAAGCTCACTTTGGCATCAGTCCTACAAAAACTTCTCCAATTTTAATGGAGCATGCAAAGGGCGAGTACAGGAATGGCTATGTAACTTGGGCCACCGTTTCTACCATGGCATGTGCATTTTACATACTCTCCAAGGCTTTGGACACTGGAAGTACTCCCAGAAAGCCACGCAGAGCGTACATTTGTCAGAATCTTTTATGGCTAAGAGATCTGTCCTCAAGGTTCCCTTCTTTCAGCATTCCCCATGAGATCCTTGTATTTCCCCTTTACTTCTTCCTTTTAAAAGAAGGTGCCAAGTAATAAAACTGAACAAAGCCTGTGTTACTAAGACATTCAGTTCTGGAGACCAAACATCCCAACTGCACTTGCTTCCTGGCACAACTTGACAACACCTGAAATTAAGAGCAAAAGGGAAGGGAGCCAGCTTCAGGGACCACCGAAGATGACTACAAATTGGGTTTGTATTTCCAGAGAAGACTCAGGCCTGAATTTCAGGAAGAACAGAAGAGAAATAATGACAACAGTAACATTAAAAAAACAAACAAACAAAAAACACCGAAACAAACCACATACATGAGAGACTCCAAGAAACAGCAGCAGTTACTCCTTCTGCTATCCTCCACACACTGTAAATGAAACATATTCCCTGAAGAGAACAAGGGAACACAGAAATATCAGCCACCATATAAATGTAACATTACCTGCATCTGCAAAGTCTCTTATTAAGGTATTCAACGATTAGTTTTACATCTCCTTCGTGCATCGCTATGTGAAATGAGTTCCATGACTTAGCAAAACCCTTGGAGATTTTTCCAGCTCTGACAAGTTTTAGTATCTTGAGGAAAAGTCTAATTCAAAGAAGAAACACAGTGCCTACACTAGGATGGAGATTTTACACTGCAGCAATGAAAAACAGACCTTGCATATTACAATGCAATAGAGAGCATCAAATACATTATTAAAAAAAAAGAAAATATGTTTAAATAACGCTTTTTATTGCTAAATGTTCTTAGATAAATACATCTGATTTATCATTTATGTTTGTGTTATCAAATTCTGGATCAGGGCCAAGGCAACACAGGGTCTGCAAAGACACAAAGAATACAGCGTTGCTGCCTCTAATGCTTATGACACTATGTCACACCTTAACCCAAAGTTTCCCAGTCAACAATGCAACAGCATGTTAGCAGACTAAACAAAAGATTTTTAAAAAGCAAATACGTCCCATAGAGTGTAACGATGGAAGACACAGTTTTTAATTCATTTCCAAAGCCATGGTTCACAGTTCACATGTGCCTTCAAAACAGTCTGGATTTGAATGATACTACCATTTGGATTATATTTTTCCAACCCATACAGAAAGATCTGAAATCGATCCTTAGCCCCGGTGAGCATGCAGTGAAGTGGGCATTCATGCGGGCTAACTGGGCTCTGGAGAGGTTTGTCTCCTGGGAATTTCCCCGAGCAGCAAGAGGTCTTTTACAGTGACACAGAGGGAGCTTCTCTCCTTTTCTGGCTAATTTAATCACAACATCACCTGTGTGCCTCTCCAAAAACAGCTACATTGCCTCCAACTCATTCTCTTGGAATGTGTTTCAGGTCTGCAGTGATGAGCCTACACAGCAGCCAGATAGCATAGTCCTTAACCACCTGGAGCAAAAAACAAGACGTAGAGGCTTCTATGGTGCTGATTTGAGCCAAGATGAAAGGAAAGGCCAAGCCTTGGTTTGGAGCACCTGGAGGGTGGCACTCCAAACTGGAGGTCTGTCTGGAAGAAAGAAGGTGAGAGGGGCAAAGGTCCTCTTCTCTGGGGACAGCTCTTCTTACCACTGCTGCAATTCAGATCATCTCTTACAGCAGCTTGCACCCAGTACAATTCAGACGGATGCAGGCCAAACTCAGTCACTATTCACACCAGTTGTACAGCAAATTCCTAGGAGCTCCCTTCATATCCACAATTCATCTCTCTGGTATTACAGAGGCCATGGCTTTTACAAAGGGCAGATAATTCATTTTCATAGTTTCCAGTGGCCCTGAAGTTGACTTTGCAAAGATAATATCTATAGTGAATAGCCCTGTTGTCGATCTGTTTGATGGACAAACTGGTGCAAATTTTAGGGAGCAAAAGAAAAAAAGAAACTGCCGATGATGGAAATAAATAGACCTTTCACTGTTTTTGTTGACACTTATTGTCTTTGTACAACAATAAATATCTGCAGCTAAAAATATAATAACCAATAACATTATGAAAAGCCCCCAGTCTTGCAGTTCTCAGTTAACCCAACCAAAACTGCCATCTGAATTTTAAAAATGGTTCCAATTTCTATTTGCAGAGGACTTCTGTATTTGTATGAACAGTAAAAAGAAAGGATATAAAGATACAAGAGCAAAACACAACGGTGGGATCAATACTGATTCAGAGCAACCACTGGACCTGCAGAGCATCACATTAATCTACTCTATGTAGCTTTAGGAGAAGTTAAGGTAAAAGAAATACAACAGCAGCTCCACTTGTTCCTATTTTCTGTCTCCCCCTCCGCAGCCTGGGAGTGACTGGGACCACAGGGCCAAGCCGTAGGGACCAGACACCCTGCCAGGGGCTTTGCACTGCAGCTCAGGCACCTTTCCTCCAGTTGCTGCTTGGCCCACCTGGGGACAGAAGGCCAGGTCTGGGTATAACAACAATAACTTTCTGAAGTCATCTTCAATGTGACAACAGAACACAGCTTCCTAAAGTAAAGAACGTTAGAGGCCGCCTATGACATTGGCTCTAAGTAAAATACATCCATCCTACAAAGCACAGGCCATTCTGTAGCATAAGCAGCTCAATGAGGTCTCACAACTGAAAAGTTAACTTATTGCTAGCTATGACTGCAATACATACCTGGTAAAAATCTCAGAAGTCTGATGACTATTTTCTGTATAAACAATTATTGAAACACATTCCACGAACAAGGTGTTTCATAGTTCTGTAACAGTACAGTACTCAGGCCAGTACTTAGTCTTAGCCATTTATCATCATCCTACACTTTTAATTTTCCATATAGTTATTAAAATTATTTAACAGAATAAGCAGATTTTTTAAGAGCTTAATAGTTCTTGCTCATATCAAACTAAGAGTCCAACCAATGCATAATATTTTCTCCAGCACTTTCCAGTATCAGACAGAAAGGGAAGAATAAAGAAGCAGAGTCTGAACTGACAAAGCAATGGCCAAGACTGGAATAAACTGCCCACAGGGGAAGGTTTCTCTTCAATGAACAGCAGCAACCAAATATTTCCAGGCATTTCAAAAAAGCCCATGGGTTTAGAGTGCTGTCTCCCTTTGCTCTGAGATATTGACAGAGATTTTCAAAAGAGCACAGACAGCAACACATGCTGAGCATTTTAAGAAAAGCTGATCGCACTTTCAGTGTCTAGAAATACGGGCAGAAATTGGGCAATAGATGTCAGTGTGTGTATTAATGAGGAATTACTTGTCTTTTAAAAGGCTGTAGCTTTTCCCACCCAGGCTGAAGCAAGCCAAGTCAAAGTGCTCCCATTCCTGAGGACCCTGATACAAAACTGGTATGGGACATGGTTGTACTTCCACTCACAGGATTAGAGCCCTTGCTGAGTCTCTCTTAATGGTCTGGTTTCCTACCAAAGATGTTATTATATTGGTTAAATAGTTGTAAATAGAAAATAACATATCTTTGAGGTTTAATTACACATGAGCTTAAATATGACAGCACAATAGAGCTAAAACAGCGTTTTGGATAACATACAATTTACTTCATACTAAAAATGTAGATATTTACAGTAAAGGCACACACTATATTATTTGTTCCCTATCATCTGTCTCTAGCTTTCCACCCTTTTCCTCTGTTGCCTCCTCATTAAAACAAGTTGGTATCTCTTGTTGGGCCAAAACCAAGTAGAAGATTCTTTAATTACAGTGCAAACACAGAACCAGCACTGAAGTTCCAGCCATGTATGCACAAATCTGAACAGGCCAACGTAGCTATTTCTGTGAGGGAACCTTACTTACCAGAAAAAATCCTGCTTCTACAAGACCTCCCCTGACCTCCACACCTCCTCCCCCTCCCAAAACAACAACAACAACAAAACGCACACAAAAACACCACACCACAAACCTAGTATTTCTTACTCTAGGCAAAGGCAGCCAGCACATGATGTTTCTTTGGAGGATCTTGTTTAACTTTGCTTTCTCAAGGAGAAAAAGCTGAAACAGAAGTTAGTCCTTACCTTAAAAAACAGGTACTATTGCAGACAATATAGATTATAATTTGTCTTTATGTTTTGTCACCAGCAAGGTAAAATTTTTATTTTCATTCAAAAATTGTAGATACAAAACAACTGCATCACCCTTCTCACAAAAGCACCGAAGAGAGATTATTAAAATCTTCTCAGTTAAAACACGGCACAAATGAGGCAGTCCCTCCCATGGCAGCAAGATCGTACAAGTGAATCGTACTAGTGAACTGGAGCACAGCCCTTCTGAGGATGAATTCGCTAACGCCCAGAAATGGTATTAATGCATCATCTCGTAATGCCTGTGACAGCTTTAGTTTTCTAAGATGCCAAATTGTTCAGCAACGCACATAGACAGCTTCTGATCTGCACGCCTAAAGTGACACTATGCTATTCTAACAGGATATGATATACATATATATGTACTACAAAATAATTCCATTGAATTATTTATAACACCTTTCTTCTCAAAAAAGCATTTTGCAAGCTGTATCATTAAAACATAAACAGCGGCTGCCTATATGTCCCTGTATACCCCAGCTCCAGAGTTTAGAAAAGGAGGTGATGAATACTATTACTGAGAAAAACTGCAAGGGCAATTTATGAAGGAGCAGTGTAATAAATGGAAATGGAAACTGTGCTTTAGGAGCCACCCTAACAGTGCTACCCTTGCAAAAAGAGAGAGTTTTCCAATAACTTGGGACACTGTCTGCCTCATTTACAGTGTCACTTGGAGTGGTGTCTCCAAACGGCATGGGGGAGCACCACCACCTTTATACCACATCTACTGTACTCCCATTCACTTTGCAGAGTAGGTCCTGGTTACATAAATACCCAAGAATCAGTACGTGTGAAGGAAAGGTGTTCATGAAGTAAGGTAACTATGCTACTTCCTTGCAAAAGAACTTTTTCAAATACATAGCAGATAAAACTAATACCAGAGCCAATGTAGGCCCACTGATGAATGAGGTGGGTGACCTGGTGGTAGAAGACACAGAGAAGGCAGAATTACTGAATGCCTTCTTTGTCTCTGTCTACTCTGCTGGAGGCTGTCCTGGGGAGCCCTGCACCCCTGAGACCCCGGATAAAGCCGGGTCAATGGAGGAGTTTGCTTTAGTCGATGAGGACTGGGTTAGGGAGCAATTAAATAGTCTGGACATCCATAAATCCATGGGTCCAGATGGGATGCATCCACGGGTGCTGAGGGAGCTGGCTGAAGTCATTGCTAGACCGTTCTCCATCATTTTTGCCAAGTCTTGGGAAACGGGAGAGGTGCCTGAGGATTGGAGGAAAGCAAATGTCACTCCGGTCCTCAAAAGGGGCAAGAAGGAGGACCCGGGTAATTATAGACCAGTCAGCCTCACCTCTGTCCTTGGGAAAGTAATGGAACAGCTTATCCTTGGTGTCATCTCAAGGCATATCAGGGATAAGAAGGTCATTAGGGGCAGTCAGCATGGCTTTACCAAGGGTAGGTCATGCTTGACCAACCTCATAGCCTTTTATGAGAATGTAACAAGGCGGACGGATGATGGCAGAGCAGTGGATGTGGTCTACCTTGACTTCAGTAAAGCCTTTGACACAGTCCCTCACAGCATCCTCACAGCTAAATTGAGGAGGGGTGGTCTGAACAATAGAGTAGTGAGGTGGGTTGCAAACTGGCTTAAAGAGAGAAGTCAGAGAGTAGTGCTCAATGGTATGGAGTCCAGTTGGAGGCCAGTATCTAGTGGAGTGTCTCAGGGGTCAGTACTGAGGCCAATATTATTCAATATATTCATTAACGATCTGGATGAGGGAATTGAGTGTACTATCAGCAGGTTTGCTGAAGACACTAAGCTGGGAGGAGTGGCTGACACTCCAGAAGGCTGTGCTGCCATCCAGCGGGACCTGGACAGGCTGGAGAGTTGGGCGGGAAATAACCTGATGAAATTTAACAAGGGAAAGTGTAGAGTCCTGCATCTGGGCAGGAACAACCCCAGGTTCCAGTATAGGTTGGGAAATTACATATTAGAGAGCAGTGTAGGGGAAAGGGACCTGGGGGTCCTGGTGGACAACAGGATGACCATGAGCCAGCACTGTGCCCTCGTGGCCAGGAAGGCCAATGGCATCCTCGGATGTATTACAAGGGGGGTGGTCAGTAGATCGAGAGAGGTCCTCCTTCCCCTCTACTCTGCCCTGGTGAGACCCCCTCTGGAATATTGTGTCCAGTTCTGGGCCCCTCAGTTCCAGAAGGACAGGGAACTGCTGGAGAGGGTCCAGTGTAGGGCAACAAAGATGATTAAGGGAGTGGAGCACCTCCCTTATGAAGAAAGGCTGAGGGAGCTGGGGCTCTTTAGTTTGGAGGAGACTGAGGGGTGACCTTATTAATGTTTATAAATATATAAAGGGTGAGTGCCATGAGAATGGAGCCTGGTTCTTCTCAGTGGCAAACAATGATAGGACAAGGAGTAATGGGATCAAGCTGGAACACAAGAGGTTCCACTCAAATTTGAGAAAAAACTTCTTCTCAGTGAGGGTGACAGAGCACTGGAACAGGCTGCCCAGGGGGGTTGTGGAGTCTCCTTCCCTGGAGACATTCAAAGCCCACCTGGACACATTCCTGCACGACCTCACCTAGGTGTTCCTGCTCCAGCAGGGGGATAGGACCAGATGATCTTTCGAGGTCCCTTCCAAGCCCAGACATACTGTGATACTGTGATCTGTCTCCTTTCTGATGGGCCCTTTGCTCCTCTTACTTCCTTCCCTCGCAGGAAAATGCAGTCCCGGTGATGGAGAAGTGCCCCACCAGCACTGCCTGCACTGGCTGGGTGATGGAAATAGGTGTGAGCTGCTTCCCATCTGCTTGGGACAGAGCCTGGACAGTGTGGAAGTTATGAAAGCCACAGCAAGTTGGAACTTTATATAGGGAAGACTGGAAATACACGGAACAAGGAAAGAGGAATGACATGACCCCGAAAAAGTTCTTGCTGGATATGTAGCTGTTTCCAGGGTGGATCACGTACCAGAGCACACCCTTCACAGGAGAGTGCATGGATGTCCCCAGATGATCCATAAGGATACCCCTAGGCTCCCTGTAGCCACTCAGATGAAGTTAATCTGGTCCTAAACCAATGACTAGAATAAACTCTAAGAGGTTTACCCAGACATTTTTAATTTAAGATATTGGGAAGAAATTTTAGAAGGTGAACAGAAGGAATTCCATGGAGCAGTCCACAGAAAGTGCATCTCAGGGGTGGGTCATACCATAAACATTGCAAGCCAGAAAGGCTAATAAAAATAGAGAAGCTGTGAGATCCCAGCAGATGTGCCACCTGTGCTCTCCTGGAGGTGGTCCAAGAGGATGACAGCACGGTACCACATGCCAAAGCACAATGTACTCTCCATTGTGTAAGTCTGCTGCACTTTGGAAAAATACTCGACCAGCACAATTAGATTTATCCAGTGAGAACTTGAGAGAAGGCAAAAACCACTCTGGCTACTACTTATAGATTGGATTTAGACTTGTATTACAAACTGACTGGAAGTGATCAGGAAATCAAACACTTCTCTGATGTAGAGCACAAACTGCTCTAGAGTTTCTTATTAAAAGGAAACCAGCCTTTTCCTTTTATGCCTTAGACAAAGAAGACATAATGTCCTTCATACTTTCCAACTAACACTTAAACTCTTACACAAAACACTGCCAGGTATAACCAAGATCTTGCGTTTGAATTAATTAAATCAAGGATGCAATGGCAAGAATGGGTTTCATCTTGCTTGTGTTCTTCTCCAATTCCAGCAACTAATATGCCACCTTCAGACACTTTTTTTGAAATAAAAGCGAAGTAAACACACACTGTAAAGGACAGAACAGAAATTTGTATCCAAGGGTATCCCGCAAGAATGGAAAAGGAGATAAAGCTCTGGGCTTCATCAGATGGCACAATTATTATCTTAGGTCTGGAAAAATTCTGCAAGAATCAACAGAAAACTAACACAACTCCTTCCCCGTAGACGGATAAAGACACACAGAGTAGCTTTCATAACACTTATGACCTTTACTTAAGTACACATACAATCACTCTCCTTGATCACTATGTAACCTGTTAGGGAATGCAAATTCTTGTAATCCCAGTTTTTTGCTACTTCATATGCACTTCTCAGCATATGATTCTCAGATGAGCAAAGCCCTGATCGCAGCTGAAGGACATTATCACACGTGTAACACTGCCAGAAAACCAAACACCTCCTATTCTGAAGACCCAATGATTCCTGGTTAGAGGGAGCCACTAGTCTTTTCCAACAGATGATCAGCTTGAAGTTACTAAGAAATTACTTCTCTTTTTTTTTTTTTTTTAAATCAAAAGATAGACTGTTGTCTGACTCATAGCAAAGCAACAGACAGCAGGAACTCACTAAGGTCACAGAGCAAAACTGACCTTGGGCTTTCCAGAGCTCCGTGTCAGCCCACGTGGACGTATCATGCACTTTGGCAGCAGAGCACAGCAGAGCTCTTGCCCGCTCCACTCAGAGGGACTGCATGCGAAAGAGCAACAGCTGAAAGGAAAATGTAATTTTGACACCCTTGAACAAGAAAAGGTGTAAAAGCTGGTCAGGATACCTGGGCCAGGGAGAAAGACAAGGGCGGAGCTGGGGTCCCTGGTAACACATATGAGGTAACTCCTGCTAGAAAACACCACAGAGGGAAAACAAACAGTCCCTCTCCTCAGCAACAGCAGTAGTAATACTTTTCCAAACACTTTATGAGTCCTATAGTATGGTCTTGCTTGATCTATCATCATGAAGATAAACTAGCTAGTAAAAAAACTTCAAGCAACTGCAAAGCCCTGGCTCTGGTTCATGGCTTAAATACCAAGTTGTCATATGGACATCTATCTGAAGTATTTCATACAGCCCCAAAGTTACGTTTAGCCATTGCCTAAGCAGAAGGTTTTCTGGGCTTTGACCCACTCTGTACTCGGTCACCAGCATTTGTGAAGTGGAAGAAACAAATATGATTTTAAACCCTGGCACGGAGTACAGAAAACAAAAACACGGCAGTCAGCACAGTCGCTTGTGCCCTGATGTCTGCCGTTTGAAGCAATCCTCATTTTTTGACAGTGAAGCCTTTTTAATGTCTACTCCTTCACCACCTTCTTCAGCTGCACAGTACATGGCCACTCACATCAAAGGAGTGAGACTGAAATGCAAATCTGGAAAGCTCACAGAGACCTGACAAAGAAGGCTTCATAAACTGTGTTGTCAGCGTGAAAAATCTGTGTTCAGTACATACTAGACACCTGATACACCAGGTTTGTGCATAGTGTGGTACAATATCAATGTCACATAGGGAAACATGGGACTACCGCAGCATCTCCCCTAACACACGAGAGCAAAACTGTGGTGCCATATGGTGAGTGAGAACCAGGAGCCAAGATAAACACAGTGCTTGTCCCTAATTGTAGCTAAGGCACCATTGTAACAGCTGTGTTGCACCAAAACCAAAACAAAAAAGGATAAAAATCCATTCTTCTGGCTTATATAGTCTTCCAACATGATCAAGCCTATCAGGAAGCAAAGCCCATGGCCATACAGTTCAATCAGTGAGTTAACTGCAGCAAAGTTATTGTGCATATTGTAATCCCTCTATGCTGACAGAGAAGGATGGCAAAAGGACCTTGTATACTAAACCAGAGAAACCAACATCTGGAAGTCCCAAGAGATCAGATGAAATGCTTACCACCACCATAGCACTGGTACAGCTGCATCATGAATGTGACCTCCTAACCTGCTCTCAGTCACACGCCACAAAACATTTTGAACCCCTGTGGATTGGTCTGTTGTGAAGGATGTTGCAGGTGGGTAGCACTACCCCAGACAGACATGGCAACCCCAACTACCTCCATCCTCCCCAGCACCCCACACTGCTGCCATCTTCACCCAAACTAGGCAGAAGTAAGAGTGGCCCCACAGTTCCTGTCTACTGGGTGGTAAGAAGGGTGCTCACCCAGGTAGCAAGAGCTGGGGTTCACATGTTGCTGCTCCATCACCCAGCTTGTGCCGGCAGAGCAGCTCCTCGGTCACCGGGACGCAGGCTGGAGCAGCACCTGGTCCTTCACAGAGGCACTACTGGGGTCTGAGCACCTCTACGAGACCTGGGGCAGAGAGTCAAACCTTTTGTTTGCTTGTTTGTTTGTTTAAAAAAAGCAAGCCATAGTGATCAAAGTATGATCGAAGTATGTAACATCTCAGTATTTTATAAGCAACATATGCTAAATGCTAAAACATAAATATATGCTAAAATGTAAATGCAGGTTTCTGTTGTGTGACTATCAGACACTACCAGTGGAAACTCATCCTAAAGAAGTGAAGGAGCCAACCAGGTTACACGGGTGGAATACTAAAGGTTCCTAACTGTTTGGCTTAACTTCCTGAATGCCTCTTTCAACTCTTAAATCTTCACTGGAAATCTGGTTCAAGAACAGAAACTTAGTCATAAATTTTCCATGCCAGTTCACTGATACTTAGAAGGAAGGTATAAAGTGTTTTCTTTGTTTGTTCAGATAAAAATGAAGAATGGCTTCCCATCTTAAGCCTCAAAGGATAAACTATTTCTGTTGCACTGCTGTTAAACGTGTTTTATCGTTCTACAACCATGAAAAAGGAACATCCCACTTCCAATATGACTGCAATCATCAGTCATTGAGGATACAGCTCATAATACAGTACAAACCCCATGTAAAATATCATGCCAGCTGATAATGTTTGATTTTATCTCTATTAAGCAATAGGTTAGAATGTAATGGCCTTCTTTGCAACTTGAATACAAACCAGAAAGCATATAAAGATTTTGTTATTTAAGTGTTTGCATACTAATCCCTAGAGTATTTAATGTCACAAGAAGACAGCCCCCATGGGTACCCATATACAGTCATTTGTGAGATTAACTTATATAACTTAAAAAGAATAAAAAATTCCTGAAAATATCAAGTCAACAGAAAATACAATTGGCATTTGCAGTCAAAAAAACCTGTAAGAAATAATTCTGAAACACTGAAGCTTTGGTCCTGATCTGATACAACCTCCATCACAGGAACCTGACATTGAAAAGTCTCTTTAGAGAAAGCTGGGTGACATCTGTGCCCAGCGCCAACCTGCAGCCACACAGACGTCAGTGGAGCTGCAATGATCTACCCCACCGGGGCTGTGTGATCACCACCGGGCATGATGTGAAACAAGGACCTGCTGGGGATGGGACCAACTTCTCCCTCTCCCAAAAACAGTTGTTAAATGTAATACTGTTCTGTGACAGACATGAGCCAGAGGGAATTGTAGTTCTTGCTTAGCTGCAGAGGTATCCCATCTTCATCAGGAACTGGAGCTCTGCCCATGTATTTACTCAGAAATATAGCTCAAGTTCCTCTTCCAACAGCTGCCTTCACAGTCACATAGGTGAAATACTAGACTGGAATTACACATGAATCTCACAAAAAAAGAATTAGATTGATGTCACATAGTTTGAATATTAATTATAGCATGAGCTAGAAATTGTTCGTGGTAATAAAATGTTTATAAGCAATTCTAGATCCACAGAGTATGATGGATGATTTGTTATGACACTGAAAAATGTTTTAAATATTGCATTGTCTAAATTCCAGCACACAGGACACTATTCAAATTTACGGTAACTCAAATTTGATTCACAGCAGAGGTTTCCCAGACCCATAATATCTTAATTTTAAAATATGGATACAGACAGTTGCCCACAAATGGTTTTGCCAACAAGGTCAATTAAATGTGATGTTTTATTCAGATTTTGCTTGATTAAAAAACTTATCTTGGGCAAACTACTGGGAGATTTTTGTCCTGTAAGCATAATGCAATCTCAAAGTGTCAAAATGAATCTTGGAAGCAACACTAAAGCTGGATTAAAAAAATAGCATGGCCCAAACTACAATATGTTATATCCAGCAATGGACGCAGCAGCTTGAACATCTGCCTCCAACACCCTTCATAAAGGTACTTTCTTGAAAACAAATATTCTAGCAATGCAATCAAATACCATTTTCAATAGATATTTTTAAACTTGAATTCACCTTTGGCAAACAGCTATTTTTTATGATTCCTCCTACTATTTTTCTGGAGTAAAAATGATCAAAATATGTTGGATAATTTTTGTTGCTGCTTGACAGCTAATCAAATTTGATATTTATATTGTACTGGGATAATGAAATGTCAAGCTGGATATTATAAAAGCATTTCTGAAGATAGTAATTTAACCTTCAGCAATTCAATTTGTTTCAATGGTGTCTACAGTCTTGCAAATAATTGTATATTAGATCCTTGCAACCTGATGGCAGAAATAGACCCTTCCCCTGTTAGATTGCTGGATCTGGAGTGCCACTTGGTGGTTGTAGTAGACACCTATCTAATAGCAGTCATGTGGACATACAACCCATCACCGTAGTCTGGAAGAGTCTACAGTTTGGGATACACCAGATTCGGAAACAATCATTCTGCAGTTGCTTATATGGCAGCCTAACACAGTAAGAAACACTTTTCTTCCTTATATAAACTTTGGTCATAGGACTCTGGTAAGCATCAACACACCCTTAGTGAACTGGACAACCTCCAAATCTAAAAGCTGAATCTCTCACCTCTCATGCAAAAAAAAAAAGCAGCTCCAGAGCCAGGCTGTAACAAGCACATCCTCTGTGCAACGAGCACAGAGAGGGCCCTGTAACCCATCTGCACCAGTGGATAACTTTGGATCATGTAGCACTGGGGAGCTTGTATCTCTCTATTTATTTATTTATTTTAACCTAAACATTCGTTTTCTTCACATAAGCCAATATGCCTATTTTAACAGAGAAGGAATCAGAAAGTAAGATGGACCATGCAAATAGCAGCTTATAAAGCTGGGAGCATCTCATTGTGGTACTACTTGTACACTACCATCACAGGAGAATAATTAATATTTCTTTACTCAGGGTACCCTGTGACCCCAAGCCTCATAACTGAACTTGCATCAGTCTGACCTCTCCAGTCTCCAGGGCAAAGCACTCCCTGCACCATCAGAAAACCTCTGCTTCCTCTTGCTCAGCTGCCTCCCAGGCACTGAGATGCAAAAGGGATTTGCGTTCCTACTTGCTTATTTACAGAAGCAGCAGCACTCACGTTCAGCACAGGCACCACTCAGCAGGCAGGTGGTAAAGGAAAAATATGAAGAAAATTAGCCAATGCTTGACTCACATCCTTGGTCCTTCAGAGAACAAGAACCATTTCAAGTAACACTACAAAAATTTGATAACTTCTTTAAAATCACCCGAGTTAGTTTCACTGTTCCTTTTCCTCTTGGATAGTACAATATATCAGAATGGAAAGCAAAAGTGAATGTCTTGGATGAAGAATCTTAATTATAGAAATGAGATTTTATTATATCAAACAATGTCAAACATCCATTATTATTCATATTTTTACTATGAGCTTTCCAAATTTCTGGCCAGCCTCCCAGAACATTTTTACCTCTTGTTTTCTCTCAAAGATAAATGGCTCATGGTAATATTTAACAAATCCAATTAGAGTGCACTTTTATGATAAATATTGTTATCTGAAATCCCAAACGGATCAAATCAGCTGAATATTCAGCCTTCTTCAATAACCCATCCACATCAGCTTAAAGAGATGAAAAAATACTACCTTATTATAACTTAATATCAGACCACAAACAACTGTTACATACAACACAAGGCAGGAAGAGACAATGAATTCTTAATTCAGCAAGACATTAACTCATCTTGCGTCAATCCATGCCACTGGGCAAAGCTCCTGCCCTGACATGACTCATACACAGGCATCAGTCTGAAGGAACAAGAAACTGCCTGCAAAGCCCGAAGTTGCTGCATGAAGGACTCGTACCTGTGTGGGAGAATCTCAGGGGCTCGGGACCAGCTGGAAGGCACGTTTCCACCACTGCCTTCAGCTGCGGCCTGGGACGCTGGAAATATTTGCAGTGACACCAAGTAAGGTCACTGCAACTGTGCCTGCACCGTGACAGCACAAATTTATTTCTTTTAAAAAAAAAAAGGGGGGGAAAGAAGCAAGGTTAAGTCATCAGAAAAAACCCACGTGATTTTTGTAAGCAATCTGGGAGCTCACGGTTGCCTATGATTTCATTATATGAGGGGGCATGAGAAGCAGCTCTGGAATGCAGAAGGTTCTTTGTGGCACCATTTTCTTAAACCAGGTTAGAAACAGTCACATTGTGCTGAAACCACATAATTCTTCCGCAGAGGTGATAGCAAAGCCCACCGAATCAGCTACAAAGCCATCATCTGGTTTTGTCCTCAAAGATATCAAAAGCCGTATATTCCAAATACCTTCAGATCCCTGTGTCCTAATAAAAAATGTGGTCTGACCACATTTGGGAGCTGCATCCTGTGTTATTCAGTACTTGAAAACAGAGGAAAAAAAAAGGGCGGGAGGGGTGGGTGAGGACATGATTTCTGGGGAGCAGGAGAGCTACACAGCTGAGATGTGGCACGTGCCACAACCACATTTCAGGGAGGCTGAAGTCCAACCAGTTTCACGCTTGGAGGGCAGTGGTGGGCTGGGACAAGTCCACAGAGCCCAGTGCCACGGGGATGGAAAGCTGTGCCCAACTGGTCAAGTGCCCAAGGAGCAGCAGCAAGAGGGGCTCACCAGCTTCTTACGCTTCTCATACAACTTCAGCGAAGTGCTTAAGCTCAGGAACCTACCACACGCTCTTTGTATAATAGGAAACATTTACTTTTGTGAATGATTATAAACAGAAGGCTCTTGAAAGAGCTTAGTCTCCATCAGGACCCCTAAATATTTACATTCTGCAGCAGGAGTGTTTACCGCCAGGGCTGCTGTCCCAGCTGGGAGAGCTCGCACGCAGCACCCGGCTGTGCTGCATCTGTCGCAGCGGGGGCTCAGCTTTGGAAAACAGGCGGCCACAGTCCAGCTTCTGCCTAAACTGCTCCCGAAGTTCATTTGCAAATAAGCCACTTGCATTTTTTCCCTCCCAGGACATGGCTCAGCCACCACGTCAAATCTCCCTGAGCAGCCCCAAGTGGGGACTGGATGAAATTCTGCCCTCCACATCACAGCCTTCACTAATCGGCAGAAATAATTCACTGCAACAGACAGGTCCTATGGGTTTTTTGTTTTCTTTTATTTTTTTTTTTCTCTAGGAACTGAAGCTGGCTTTTGAAAGAAGCTGCTAATACAGCCCTTCCTCCCCTCCCAAATGCAATTAGTATATTGGTAAACAAGAAAACAAAGATGATTGAAATGGGGAAGGAATGAAATAGAGACATTTGAGTCACTTCTGTGACGTGACTGGAGCTTTTACTAATTGTGAAAGTGCACAATGCCCATTCATGTCCCCATTTTTCAGCTTTCCATTTAGAAAGAGAAGATGACATTTAACAAAAGCAAACAAAAATCCTGAGAATTCACAATAGGTGGTTCCTGTTCTGAGACAGCTCTATCTTATAATCTTTTTTCATTATTGCTATTTAATGACTCATACCATGTGACTCTTTCCCCATTCCTAATGTCTGCTGCTGAAATCTCCTCTAGAGAGATAGCACTTGGATGCCTGAGGGAAAGTCAGAGAGCAAGATAGCTACAAAAAAATCACAGGAGTCATTATTTTCAAAGTCTGCACTGAAGCAGATAAAACTTCCATTGCCAAGATTAGCTCATATTCTACAATATATGGGGAGATAGACAGATCTCTTTACATGGCATGATAGGATGAATCTTTCCATCAGATAAATATGCAGACATACATGAAATAACTTCTTTGAAATCAAGTTCAATTACTTTGGATTCACATCCAGAAATCTAAGGTCTGAAATGAGCTTGCTTTGTGACTTGGCAGCTGAAAAATTCAATTGATTGTCAGAGGGAAGGTGCGTCTTCTTTTGGAATAAAGCCAAGAACTGTAGGCAGAAAAAACAAGACCAGATGTTATCGTAGCATAAAGATCTATTGGCTATTTACTAATTTCATGCACGATAAGCTGTATAACTAAAGCTGTAGCTGTCAGAAATGCTCCTATCCCTATTTCATCCTTGCACGTTATTTGATTCACCCTGGCCAAATACAAGCCATACTGTAATCATGAACAAAGTTGCCATTTAGCCCAGCTCTTCACTTCCATATATTCCCTAAAGAACACACAGCAGTCCTAAACATTTTTGTATGGGCTGTTTTATATTACAGCAACTAACACAGTTGCCTTTTGCTCTCAAATCTTTAAGTAATAAATCTCCGTTTCCACAAATGTGTATTATCTCACTACTGGCCAACATCCCTGACAGCACAGGTAAGTGAAGATGTTTTACACAGGACATAAAATGGGAAATGGGAGATCTATCCTGTGGAAATCAATAAAACCCACACAATTTCACAAGTAGGCTTGCAGAGATTCCTCAGGGATTTCCCTGGAGTGTTATGGCTAAGAATTTAAAAACTGAGGATACTGTAAAACCAATACTAAAGTATTTTCCAAGTGGGCAGATAATTTGGGTCATAACATTGCTGTGACTTGGTAAAACATACGCTATAGCTAAACAACAATAGAAACTCTTACTGATGTAAGCCTGGCTTATGCTCTTTAACCAGTTCTACACAGCTTCTGACACCCAGCCAATAGAACAGCTACCAGTGGGTCGCATCCTCCGCTCCTGCCCACCAGCACCTGCTTCACAGCCCCGTGCCCAGGTCCCTCCCTGCACTGCCCTTCCACGGGCGCTCTGCAGCACAGTGTCCTCCTGCACAAAATCTGCTGCAAGGACTCACTGGCGGCTCAGAGTATGGTCACATCCTCTGTGCCACCCCCGTCATGTGCAACCCAGGGATTTCCCAGGTGGCAGTCTGCAGAAAAACGAGAACAAGAGCTGTATACCAGCAACTCCATGCTCAAAGAAACTGCAGAAAGTGGTAGAGAATAGTTTTCATGTTTTCTCATGAGACTGCAGAAGTCGCACCGAAAACTTCTGACTCCCACTGAGAGAAACTAACTGTGCTTAGTAGATAACGCCTTCAGAAAGAATTGCACAGAAATAGGAATATATTCTGCCATGGACTGTCTGAAGCAGCAGCCTGCCAGCCTGTTCATTGGCAGGCTGGATGAACTGCTGTAGGAAATGCATTGCAGAGGCGAGCCCCAGGCTTCCCCCCTCTTCTCCAGGACAGCCTGAAGCGGTGGAGTGCTGGGATGAGTCGGCATGCAAGGACCACAGCTAGACCACATGCACTGCACTCCTGATGCTCCATTCACACCTGCTCTATGCAATACCGAAGGCAGGTTTGACAGAAATCTGCTGGGATTAAGATTTTTTTCCTCCACTCTACTACTCAACAGTTCTAAATCTGGCTTGGTTTGACTGTAGTTACCTGTTTCCCCACAGCCTGCTGTGACTGCACAAAGGTACATAGGGACAGAGAATCCCTTCCTCCTCCATGCAGCAGCCAATGCTGCCTGTCCCTCGCAGCCAGCTGAAGCTCTACCCGCCTTTGATGCTCTGCCATTGCCATGCAAAGCCTCCAACAGCATTATCAAAAGATTCCCCAGCTAAGCAGGAAAGCAATTTATCCTTGCAGTTATCAGAGTGCCTCACAAATCTTTGAAATGCCCTTCAAACAGCACTGCATTTGCACTGACAGAAAGAGTAATTGATTCCATTCTGGTAAAGGTGGAAAATTCAGGGACACGTTAGACTGCAGTTAACGCAGCAGGGATGGGGTGCCCTCAGGAACACCCTCGGTCCTCTCTGGCTCCTGTAACAAAACCATAAATGGTTCACTGCTAAGCTGCTGGAGATGAGCTCCTTGAAATGTAGGTCTTTCATCACAGATGCCTATTTGATAACCATCAGTCCCTAATGTAAATAACAGATTCCCATTTCAATTGATGAATGTCATTTAGTGTGCATCAAAAGGACCTCTATTGGTAGAAGGGATTAGAAAACCAAGATATGACTCAAGCATGCTTTGAAGCTTTTCCCTGATGAATTTCTTCTCCCAAATCACCACCATTTGTCTATTTTCCTCTTCATAAACATTATATTATCCATCAAGTTTGGCAAATTCAGGTACCCTTGATAGCAGCTCTCCTCAGGTGGGGACCCCAGACCCAGGGTTAAATGATGTTTTGCCAATTTTGTATCATCATGAAAAACCAGGGAAAAAGTTTGTGTGACTTTGATGTGGAATTCGTTTAAGTGGAGAAGTTTAGGCTGAGCTTGGGGCAAAATTAGAAATCCCACACAGGACACAACCACACAGGAAAGCAAATTCAATGGGCTTTGCAAAAATCATTATAGTGATCCAAGCAAAAAAAAAAAAAAAAAACTAAACAACCCAACATTGTTAACTTGCTGTAAGAATAGCAAAATTACAAAGACAACAAGGAAACATTATCATCAAAACACGTAATCATGAAAGTATTTAGAATTTTTCCTCAAGGCTGCTGCAGCCCAGGTCCCTAGTGGGTCTGTGCACAGAATTTATAGTGTCTTCAGCAGGAGACTTTTGTACGTAAAATCACTAACTAAAGGACAAACCTAACAAGGGCAATTCTTGAACCAAAACCCATTTGTTATTTTATGTACTGGTTATAAAGTACAAGGACATTTTCATAACTAATTTGACACCAAATTAATTTGGGGAGGAAAAGAGGATAGAGACCAAACAAACACAGAGAAAACTTCACAATGGAAAATGGAAAGGATTCCATAAAAGTGTTTTCATACCATTGAAACAGGTTTAAAATGTTTATATATAAATACATACATATACACAAATGCATACATTTACAGAAATACACATACATAATTTTTGAAAAGTCTTCAAAACCAAGCATTACAACAAATTTTCTCAACTATGAGAATTGGAAAGGATACTTAAAATTGTTATGAAAAGGGAAACTAATTTTCGAGAAATACAAAATAATATGTAAATATATTTTAAAAAATGATACTTCATAACTTCTTCCGGAATTCAGCTTATCTGCTAAATACTCCCATTTCTACTACTTTTCTTTTTCCTGAATCTGTTAGAAGGAAAGTCAGCCTTACCTCCTTTCTAACCCAATGAGGAAGAAAGCTGTCTGGCCATATGTGACAACACCTACTCTGATATCAGAAACCATACTCCTCTTCATTTTGAAAAGCACCTTTAAAAAATAAATTGCTATACCATTACTGTGCACTTCAGGACATCTCCTTAGACCAAGAGTTCCTCCTCAGCAAAGCTGAGCCCAGTTGCCTCAACTTGTCACCTCAGCAAAGAGCGACACAAAGATGGGACCTCCTCTGCCCCACGACTGCAAAGATCCCGGGAAGAAGCATTCATCTCAGTCCACACTGAATGAAGAGATCTGTGGCATTCTAGTTATGGTAGTTTTGAATCTGTGGATGGGTTTTGATACTTCCTGAGACTAGGAGAATGTTGAAATTAAATATTAATTACTCTCAGTGTTTTTTCAGGAACTGCTCCTTAAAAAAGTCAGAATTACAGTCAAAGCAACCAGGACTTATTCGTTTGGATAGCGTAATAGTACCATCCCAGTGCTTTGGGATGAAGCCATTCCACCATTGTGACCCATGGCCACGCTTAAGCTGCAGTTTGGGGAAATGAAACAAGAAGAAAGAGGAAGAGAGGGGAAAAAATAAAAATAAAAAATTTCTAAATGTGGTTGCAATCGGTTACCATGATCCAAAACTGCACGTCTAAGAACACAGAGAACTGACAGCTCATGTTTGCGACCTGCGTTTCCCATCAGCCAGAACTTGTTGAAACAGAAATAATGCAGAGCACCCTAAAAGAAGATGTTCTGTGTGTTTGCATTACTGTACATTCATGCAGTCTGCAAACACCACCTCTTCTGGGTCTCTTTTATCCTGCAAAGCAACAATCTTCAGCAAGAGAAAAGGGAAGAAAAGGCTCAAGAATAGGCACAGATGCTCTGTCCACAGGCAGCTCTCACCATGTCCGTGGTGCCTTGGCCATATTCCTATTGTTGAATACACACAGGAGTAACATGGAGAAAGTAACACATAAGTAACACAGATTTGGATGTAAAAATAGTTAATATAAGTCATAATTTTTCTATAAATACCTACTATAAAAACAAATGTGTTTTATTCTAAGCATCATTAAAACATAATGCAGTGCGAGATAAAGTAAATTAGAACGAAATCAGGATCTAGAAATAGCAGGGTAATTCTGTGCCACATTTTGATTCAGTTACTGCCCTGGAACAACTCCAGGTTTATACCAGCCTGTAAGACTATAGTTTGCAACCACATATGTGAAATCTTCCTTTGAGTCAGTGCAAAGAAACTCTACAAAAAGCCTGAGGAATTCCAAGAATCTCTGTACAATGAGAAAGGTGCAAAGGGGATTCCAAAAATCCTAAGCAAAAGTATTTTTTTTTTTGTCCAAGTACACACAAGTGGAAAAACTGCCTCTGAAACAACTGCAGTTTGCAAAACATCAACACACAGAAGTGCTGAAATTACCTCTCCACACAAAAGCGAAGGGTTTGCAGCTGCTGCTGTAGCCAGTTTTGGTCAGTAAAAACCTACGTGCTGCACCCCCTCCTCCTCTCCTGCACCTGGAGAGGAGGGAGAAGACAGAGCCATGACCTTTCTGTGTGCTTTTGGCTTTTTAGAGCATAGAACACCAACTACGGTCTTTCAAAAAAACAAAGCTGCATGTGAAGAACTGAAACTCCTATTCTTGACAAACGATTCCTTCCAGACCGTGTCACAGACGACTGCCCCCTACTTATTAAAGTAGGTCCATAAGACAAGCTGTATTTCAATCAGTATTTTCTGCCCAAACAGTATTTTTCACTGAGCAGTGTTTTCCCCTAGGAGACTGTCCTGCAAAAGCTACCAAATGTTGTTTCAAAACTAGAGGTTTTCAGGACCTCGAGTATGATCTTAAAAACCTCCTGCTTCTGGCTTCACAGTCTGTTTGGGTGCCAGCCTTAGGAATGGCAGGGTTCGGCCGAGGGCAGGGACAGACGCGCAGACAAACAGCTCAGCACTCCTAGGTGGCACAAGCTGGGAAGAAATACCTCAAAGTTGTTGGTAAAGGCCGGGGCAGCAGCAGCCCCTGACCATGGTCTGAGGACAGGCAGCCCCAGCCTCTACGGGTTGTGTCACTGCAGGATGCTCTCACTCCTTGGTACCACGGGGCTGCAATTTTGCAGTAAATGAGTGATTTCTCATACAAATTTGGAAGGCCGTGATGTTTGTCTTGCTTGCTGGTTTGCATATCCAGAAGCAGTAAAGGGCACTTTCACACCTCTGCTCTCAACATGATGGAGAAGCAACAAGCTCCAAAGGAGAGGGGCAAGGAAAACCCTGGATGGCCTAGCAGTCATTTTAATTCAACAAGTAGTTTGTAAGAGTACAGGGACCAACCAAAACTCAGCACACTCATGACAGTGTGGGTGCCCTTATTGACTATCCCTTGTTATTCTGTTCATGAAAGCTATCTATAATTCAGCGTGCCCAGATGACAGCAAATCGAGAAACACAGCACAAGAGAAAAGCAAAGGACATTTTCTCAAGACAGATGTGTGTAGTAACAGTAGCAACAAGAAGAGACTGTGTATAAGCACTGCAGGTTAACAGACTTCTCTGTGAACTCCTTCCTGCCCTATGCATATGTTTGAAAGACAAGAATATAAAATCATCCTGAAGGAAACACTCATCCCAAAGTGATGATGTCCTGTCAGTTGTCACATAGCTGCATTATCCTTCCCCTCCATGTGGGCACTCAAAAACTTCTCTCCTGTTTTGCATTGTGTCTAAAGCACATACATGACAGGTTCATACTTATGTGGAAAAATTGCTTTTTTTGGCAAAGTGTCCTAAGTTGCTTCTATAACATCCTACATGTTGTACAGTGTCCCTTGTTCTTTAACCCTTCAGATCACTGTCAGCTCAGCTCTTTGCTGTGCTGCTTCAGCTATGGGAGGGGAAAAGAGGGAAGGAGGAGGGTCTGGTTCTGGCTCCAATTCACTCTTCCCAGAGCAAAGAACCTGAAAACAGTTTGGGTCCTGCTGCAATATGTGCTATGGAGCTGATGCTGCAGGAGTCGTAGGAAAATAAGCTCTTTCCAGATCAGTTTGGCAACTCAGCAGCAACATGCATCATTAAAAACCCCTATATCTACCTGTGCAGCCCCAATCTGGGGTCTCATGCTAGGAAGTGTATTATTGCCTGAATGACTGGGAGGAAAAAGGTGATTTCATCTGGATTACTTACTTCAAAACTCTGTAATCATTCGTGTTGCAACATACTCAAAAAACATGCAGCACTGATTACAAAAGAGAATAAATAACACAGTGATGTCCCAGGTTCACAAACCTTACAGAGAAACCAGTCACTGAAGTCTACAGTCCACATTGACAAAGGATCTTCTTCTCTTGTCTAATTCCCACAGATTCCTTGAAACTGCGTTACTGAACTCGTGCACTGGACAAAGAGGTACGCCTGCATGCGTGAAGTAAAACCTTAATAAATCATGAGTCACACAGAGCCTTAGGACAAGGCAGAACAACATAACTAAATTATTTGTTGCTGTTTCATAAGTGGACGCTGACTGTGATCCAAAGATGATGCTTCGGGTCAATGCTGGATGGCTGATTCCTTCCACACACTAACTCAGGGGCCACTGCCATGTTGAATATGGCCCCACGGTAGAGCCTGAGAACAGTCCCACCATGTCCCGCTCGAGGGGCTGAGACAGTGTCCCCGTTCCTGCTTGGTCTGGGCGGCTGTTGTGACAGTGGCTGGAGCCAAAGACACAAAGATCATTTTTAAATGTATTTGTCATGTGTGGTCAGTGTATCTTTACTTCTGTCATCTGTATGAAATTATTGCCCCTTTCAAATTTGAAACCTGGTACATTTTATTTCAAGATGACTTTACAAGTCCTTCTATGTGATATCCATTTCAACAGCACTCTAATATTGCACAATAGTCATACGATCCACTGTGTGTGTTTTATGAGACAGACATGACACATGAAAATTGAAAACAGGTTCCTCGTCTGGAATACAGAGAGGAACTGCAGGGGGAAAAAGGAAAAAAAACAATGAGAGCACGCGCCCAGCGATCAGGGTGGAGGGAAGAAGGGAGGAAAAAACAGGATGAGACATCAGAGTCATTTCATCCTGCCCAGAGTGAAAACAGCTTTCATCAGTATGACAGACAATTCATTTGCATAAATTTACTGCAGAATACAATTGAACTGTGCTGTTGCATTTCAGGACTAGCACTGGAAATAAGGATTGCTATGCCTATGGCCCAGTCATTTATCAATAATTTACAATATTCCCTTCTGCCAGAAAAGCTCTTTAATTGCCCTTGCACTTCAAATGACCTTTTCTGTAGATATTACATCCAAGGAGGAATAGAGAGAATTGGGCTTTAAATGCACAAAATGTGATGTTTGTTTTGTAACCCATGATTTAAGTATTTAGTGAGAACTTGCAGGTTATCTTCTGTGGTTGATAATACCCTTTTATATGTTCTGCTTAACATAGAGGACTCAGAGGCATTTCAAATATCTCAGCCCTGATCTGAATGTATCTCTCATTCAGACTCACCCTCCATATTGCATGCCTGAAGTATTCATAAGACCATCAGCAGCTGCAGTCTTTTTTGTTTGTTTAACTTTGAATACATTTGTATTGCCCTGTATGCATCACATATTATACAGGGAACAGCAGGGCCAGAGCAGGACACCTCCACTTGAGGAGTGGTGCATCGCAGCTGTAGTCTATGAGCGTTTGCAGAGGTCACAGCTGGAAAAGTTACTTTTACTTTGTCCTGATGTTGTTGGCTAAGATGAAGAGGCTCCTTCCTTTAACCAAGTGTACTTCCTTGGTTAAAGGATTATGAAATTGGGTAGTTTTACAAGGTTAGGTAACACAGCAGGTGTTATATTTACAGCTATGTGAGCATGAATGGAAAGACCTGAGGTAATCAAATCTCATGCTTGGAGGATAAGAAGATCCATAAGACAATCACCCGCTGAGATCAGGCACAAGCTACTTCATCCCACACCCTTTTAAACACTGAATAATTGGCCAGGTGCAGGCACTGTTCTTGTTTACTTTCCAGTTTCTCCTTCAAGGCATCCACTGCTGCAGGTCAAATACAGAACAAGATGATGGTCCAGGTCCATTTGGTTTACCCCATATAAGCAAGGTGTGGATGAAATGCAAATATCTCAGCATGTACAGATAGTGGGGAGGCAAGCCCAGACTAGTCAAAATGCTTGTACTTCTCTGTATGTCTCAAACACATATCACAGGATTACCATTCTTCCAAACATGTAAATGATCCTCCACTTTCACTGCGCCTCTCATTGGTAATACCCCCAGAGATGGTTAGCAACATTCATTAGGTGTTGTACAACATTCATGTTGTGTTGTATATTTTTAAACATAAATGTTGATTTTATGGGGAACTGAATACCAAGAAACAAATAAGTATAAAAATACATAACAAAAGAATAAAAGCATTTCCTTATAGTGAGAAAAGTCTTTGGAAACAAACCCCTAAGAAGTCATTTTTATAACTTCTGTTCTACAGACTGCTTAGGACATCAATGGGCTCTGCCTGCATACGCAGTTACCACAACTGTAGTTGCAAGGGAATATTTCCACCAGTAAACAACCACTACTGTGCCCGTTGGGCCTCTTTGCATATGCATATATATATATATATAAAAAAAAAAAAAACAAACACACACCACACAACCAGCAAACAAGTACCACAAGAAGTATCTGATCACTCTGAATTTTCAAATTGTCTTTCTCTTCTTTGCAGCTTCTTCTGTTAACAGCTTTAATGACCAATTTAGCTTGCTTGCTTCTAGTATCCGTGTATCTACAAAATGCCATGGTCAGCATCTGCATGTCAAAGGTATGCTACTTAATGGACAGAAAAGGAAAAAACAGACAGGAGTCATAAATGCAGTAGTAATCTTTACAAAAATCTAACTACTACCAGTATCAAAGGAAGATTTATCATGAACTTCAAGTAGGACTAAACACTGTATCTAAAACTATGATGAAAACAGCATCTTCCAGACAACAAGAGAACAGGACAATATATGAACAAGAAATAATATCAGTAAATTGACTTAATTGAATGTACATTCATTGATAATCAAGATCACCACTGAACCGCTTGCTTCATATTCTCCACTGCTGCTATCACAGAATGAGACAGCCTGTTTTTTCTCATCCTAGAAGAGCAATCAATCTCTATTCAATCTAAAGAAAATGACACAGAAAAAAAAGGCAATAACTGATTTTCTTCATGGCACTCTGCAAACAGGAACAAAAGGGCCCTAAGATAGTATTATTTCTGTGGGCTTGAAAAGAAAAAAGAAAGCAATCTTATAATGTCTGTAATTTATTTTCTTTGTTTTTGAAAAAACAAAATAAATTGTAAAATTGTTTGTTTGAACCAACATTTTGGAGAATTTGTTAAAGGACTGTTCATAAATATGAAAGTAACATCTCCAAACAATGCTACTTGTCTAAGACAAATCCATATTGCTCACAGTGCTGCAAAACTGCCTTCCTTGATCTGCTTTGAGGTAGGTGCCCATTTTAGTTGTCTTGAAGGATGCTAAAAATAACACACGTAAAACTGGAGTTGTGCTGGTGTGCATATAACCTTTTGCATGTATATCTTACCTCCAGAATTTTGTGCTTAAATGTAGACAAAGCTAAATATAACAGTGTCTTTCTTACAAAAAAATAAAAGGCAGGGGGAGAGGGAGCAATGTCCACTTTTCATCCCTCCGTGTTGAAGTGAGACAGGTAAATCAATTTTGATTCACCAAAACTTCAGTAAAATGAAATAACTTCCTTTATCACCACAAGGAAACCATGAGGATTTAGTCACAGTACTGATATTGGAGTGTAGTTATATATCCAGCACAATCACTCTCCTAGTTTTTCTGTACAGCCCCTGCAAAAGAATTCAGAGATGGGCAGTACTATATGGCCAGGCTCTGTATTCTCAATGTAAAATCTGAACTCTGAAGTGAAGCTGCCTGCCCTTACCAAGAAGTAATCAGAACAGGAGATCTGTAGGGACACACTTTTAATTATGTGAAACCTGGAACCACCCTGGTGCCAATCTCCTGCCTGATGCCATTCACTGGACGTGCAAGGGAGCTGGGCATGGGGACAAGTCAGGGATTTGAGCATTACTGATACTATATAAGAGGATCAGGCCAGCAGTGGCCTATACTATCTTACCTTTATGTTTAGAATGGGGAAAATGAAACACTGGATTAAGTTAAGGGTAATATATAGATTATTTGTGAGGCATTTTGGGGGTTTTCATTTTCTACTGAAGATCTCTGAATTTTACAATTGGGGATATCAGCCAGAGCCATAGATATATATATATATATTTTTTTTTTTTTTAATGCTGAATAAGCATCTTAAATATCTTAGATACACGTTGATTATGTCAAACTGTTCTGGACATGAAAAGATCATTATTTGGTTTGTGCTATACTGCAATGGTCACAGTCATTTATATGGTCTGGACACTCAGCAAAAGAAATATAAAACAGATTTCACTTGGTAGAATATGAACAATGTGTCTCCTATATTACACAATACATTAATGTAGCACTCCTCTCATCTTGGAGAAACTTAAAAGAGTGCTTTATATTGCAGTGATGGGATATCAGAGTAATTCCATGGGTTTAGCACTGTTGTTGTGGAGTTATACTGCTATAAAACGAATAGGGAATTTGCTTATGAATATACAGCATATCTGTATAACCACATAGCACTTTCACCATCACCTGACACATGCACCCTAATATACTTAATGTTATTCAGTGCATCAGCTTTGGGAGAATTAATTGGAAAGATAGCCTTGAGACATGAACCAACACACCAGCTTAATCAAACCCAAAGGTTAAACGACAGGGCATCACCAGTTCTTTCACGATGGTGACCCTCATTTATATCAGCTATACCTCCTGTCAGCTGGCAATAAAGAAGCATTGTTCATATCTTGAGGCTACAGTCAGGCATGACTACAGGGTAATTTATCTATATACTGTCTGATTTCAACAGCAGCATGAGATACTAGGGAACTAGGCAGTTTTTCCTATGAATTCACTGCTCTCTGTATAGCCTTCTGGGAGGAAAAAAGCACAAAACCAAATCAAACAAAACACCAAAACAACCACCACACCACCACACTAAAGAAATGCCCTGTACTTTAGGGGTGACATTTCTGGCGCTTCCCTCTCAGTTACAGCCAGCAGTCTCTCTCACTTGCTCCCCACCCCACATGGGACAGGGACAAACAACCCAAGCACCATAAAGTTGTGACACAAGGTCTCATCCAAGGGTCAGGTTGTGCCACTGAGGAACTACTGAGTTAGGTACATATTTGGGTGTTTTAATTGCAGTTTCTTGGCCTTTAAATACTACTATGGAAAACGGACTGCTGACTGTTTTTAAGTGCAAACTTCAGAGAAATTGGTGAAGGACATTTGGACATTTCAAACACAGGGTCAAATCTGGCATGCCCACATTTTTGCATGGTCATGCTCTTAGAAGAAGAAAGCATTTATTTAAAAAAAGAAAAAATCCAGTCTCTCTTTTTTCTTGAGAAGTAGGCAAGACGTCCTTTCATGTACTGAGAAATGTCACCCTTTGTCTATGTAATTATCCTAGTACATCAACAATGCATTTGAAGTAGAGAAGTCAATTAATGTACAAATTACTTAATCCTTTATAGTTGTCCATGTAATAAACAAGCTTATTTCAATCCCATAAACATCCCTCCATGAAAGTTGTTCTAAAACGTATCATATAATCATTGCCGTAACTTTCACATTGTATTCTGGTTTCCTTTCTGAGTGAAGGTAGTGCTGCCTTGCAAAGACAGATAGGACAGGACAGAACTGAATTACCTTTGATTCACTGTGCAACTACGGATTAGTCACTTAACCTCTCTGACTTTCAGTCTGCCTGTGGGTATAATCATGCAACTCTGCACAGGATTGTTATGAGGATTAACTAACTGACAGTAAAAGGCTTTGAGACCTGCTCAGTAAAAATTATTTCTATAAAAGTGCATATGCATAAATTGCTAATTGATGCCAGCTGGCGTTTCATCCCAGGCAGCAAAAACAGCTCCTTACCACACACATTTCCTTTAGTGGGCACCAGCAGCATATTTTTTATTTCTAAATTCCTGGGGTTTGCCTTAAAACAAACAAACCATTTGATTTTCAGGAATACTGTAATACAATTAGGAGACTGATGCAGTAATGTATTTCAGTGATTACCTTGATTAACCCTGCACAGGCAAGAAGTGTAAATATTGCAACACCCTTTGAACGGAGAAGTGAGCCCTGTTTGCAGTGTACAAATGCAGATTCAGGAATTTATATCTCAGAGGGTCTGCAGTGTCCTGTTCATTTCCTATATGAACTTGACAATCGAGTTACAACAGCCCTTGAAATGAAGCAGAAAGCTGCTGTTCCTGGACTGGCTTTATATGACACGGCACCATCAAATTAAAATACATAAGTAATTATTTTTCATTTGATTTTCCCTCTGTGCCATAAACAACAGTGTTTTCTGGAGCCCCTCCCTCAGCTGCAGAAACTTGGATGTGCTCCACCTGCTTATGTTTGCTGAAAGACGCCAGAGGAATTTTCACTTCATCTGTTCCACAGATGCTCAGACTCTTTTCTCAAGACTCGTCATACAAAAATGTCTCCAAAATAATTAGCAGGATTTCAGTCGGCATGACTATGATGGCTGCATGTAAGGTAAAGCTCAGACAGCTCTTAAGAAATTGCAGCTCTGGAATGAGCATCTGGGACCTTAACAGCACTAATTTAAATCTTCTACATGACACATTTATAGTTTTCTATGTAGTCAAAAGGGCAAAGGGGTTAGTATGCAGAAAGCTGCTACAATGTGAGAAACATCATGCACTTTCATAACTTCTTGCACTCGTACATACACGAAGGTAATTGCTAATGGAGAGCAAACACGCAAGTTAATTCAAAGAGGCGGGGGGGGGGAGGGGGGAGGGGAAATTACAGAAGGATCTCTGTAATCACAATCTCTATATCTCACTCCAAAATAAAATTCAGTCTACTGAGGAACTAATTGGAATTAAAAAAAATCTTACGAAACATGTTGCAAAGTAGTATTTTAATATTCAATTGAAAGATGTACCTCCCTTGGCCTTTTGCCTTGCAGCACAAATGTCCAGCAGGGCTCCTGACCATCACAAGCCTGTCCCTGCCCCGCTGCTCCCCACCCCTCCCAGCAAGGCACCGTACTGAGTCACAGAGGCAGGAGATGACGACAGGACTGAAAATAAGGGCAGGCTAACAAAGAGACAGCAAAAGTGTCTCATGATTGTTCACAAGGCTCACGCTACGAAGTCCAGGGGCTATATTACCTGAACTTCTCTCCTCTGGTTTCAAAACAGATTTTCAGAGGGGGCTCTAGTGTCACAGTGGAGGACGCAAATTGAAACTCTTTTATCTGAAATGACAGGAATTTAATTCCCACTGCATAAACTCTTGATGACAGTATTTCACAGGGCAACAAGTTACCAATGTCTGGTTTCAGGCCTACAGAGACACACAAGCCTCCTTGAAAGGACCAGCCAGGGGGACCCAAGGAAAGGGATGGCTGCTCTGGCCTTCCCTACACCCAAAGACACCCTAGACAGCTCTCCTCTCTTTTGTTTCTTTTTGCAGAAGTAGGAAGGCTTTACTGCTGTTGACTGAAGTTACCAAGATGACAGAGGTTGAAGAAAAGCTGTAGGTGCTTGCACCACCTCCCTCAGCCACAGGCAGCTGCCTGTTTTGAAGATGGCAACGCATTTCAGAGTACATGACAGCCTCAGGATTTGTCCTGTACCAGTCCCAGCTCCTTGCTGTGGGGCATTTCTGGGGCCTGGGGAAACCTGGGGCCAGTGCGGGTCTTTGGAGCCTGGGACAAGGCCAGACATGTGCTCAACTCCATTCCCAGGTGGCAGAAGGGACCACCCAGCCCTAAAAGATGGGGTCACCTGAAGGCGGCAAGCATACAGAAAACACCCTCTCTCCACTTGACAGGGCCAGCAGCCACCAAGAATCAACCAGCCCTACCATAGCCCCAGCACAGCCCTGAGGCAGAGCCCAACAGATAGAGTGAGCAGGCCAGAGACATCCACAGAAATCCCAAATCCATGGTCTGTTTGATTTCCATTTATTTATTTACTAATTTAAACCCAAGCTCACTCGCGGATGACATTACCACACACAGAACCTGGAAAGTTGACACAACCACAGCTGCTGAGCAGAACCAGGCCACAGAAATCTCACCATATGGTTTTTGTGCCAGGTTTTATTTAGTCTTCCCCCCACTCAAAAAGAGATCACATTTGCACCTTATGTAAATATGCATGAGAGCATTCAGTCGTGCAACACATCAGCGCCAGCCAGCGGCAGTGTGAAGCCATGCCTGGCTGCTGGGGCTGGGCGGGAGCTCATGCGAGTTCCTCAGGGGCTGAATCAGTCAAAGGAACCCACTGAGATGCCGAGCAGCACCACCCAGCCCAGGGATGCCCAGGAGCCATGCCACACATCCCATGGGGAGCTGCTGAGGGATGGGGGAGGAGGGACTTCAGGGGTGGCCAGTGCCCTGGCAGCCGCATCCTGCCTCAGAGCAGTGGCATGGAGATGTCGATGGAGACGTACCTCCCACTCCAGACAACATTCACCCACCCATGCAAGGTTAAACCTCCTTCGGAGCACAGCTACAGCAACAGCCGTACGCTAGTCCCCTGCTTTCAGACAAGTTTCACCCTGGAGATGCACACTGTTGGCATGAAAATGATAATACTGTAACAAAAACCTATATACACAGATAAGGAAAGTCTTGCAGAACAAAAGCCTTAGAACTAATCAGTAAGTCACTGATAATTAAAGTCATTCAGTTTATCCTCTGTATTTCTAAGGAAGTGGTGTAAACTATTCCAAACTTAAATTATATATGTGAGATTAGATATGTATCATATTTCCCACTTGGGAATGCAGAGTCACACAATTTGTTTGGCCTTCTATGAAGACCTTCAAATGCAACTCAAGGAAAAGCTCTGGGGTTAAAACACACCTTTCTTTAAATCATTGTCAAGCTGTTTCATAAAAAAAAATTTCAAGAATTACTTAATCTTTTTAACACTTCTGCCTAATAACAAATTACAAAAAGCACTGGTTCATATATGCTGTACTAAACTACTTTGATTTCATTAACAGACCACTTTCAGTCATTAAGAATCCCAAGCGACGTGTCAAAATAAAAGGCCACGGCATTGTCAAAATAATCATGACACACATGTTACCTTACTTTATTTTGTCTTTTCCTTATCACCGCTCCCAATTTAATACTCTACCAGTCTTTACACAGATACTTCTCTGATCTTGCAGGTATTAATTTAAATCTGCTTCTGACTTTAAGCTTGCTTTTTCCCCTCCTGTTTTCTCTCTGCTATTGAAAAACAAATTGGAGGACAGGGGGAAAACCACAACGCACACTGAAATGAAACAAGATCCTGAGGATGAAAACAAATTCCCACCAAATAACTTCTCATTAACAAATCTTTCTCAAACAGTTCAATGACTCTTCAGTGAATTTTATGTTGTACAGTTATAAAGACACTTTCAACTTGCTCTTCTTCCAAAATTTGCTCATTTAAGTTAGTTTCCTTCTACTTGAAATGTTTGTGTATGGGCACTTATTAAATTTAAGGTTATTCAGATCTCAAGTTTGTTATTATCAAGTGCAAGTCACTGACATGCCATTTAAATCATGGAGTACTTTACCCAGAAGATCATGTCATCATGGCCTTAGAGGTGAAAAAAAACTGAAGAGCTTAATGAATTAAGACCATCTTCCAGTTGATTAACTCATTTTTTTTTTCCTCCAGTGTGCTACACTCTAGCAATCAGAAAGCAACCCTGATATCTAACAGGTGAAATGAAAATCAGCTGCCAAGAAGGGATAGACCATACCCTCAGTCGGTCTAAGACAGTATTCTGTTCCATCAAAGTTAATGGAATGCTACCAATTCAACATTAGCTTTTTATTCACTGATACAATTTGATAAACTTAATTCCAAATTTATATTGCTGTGAAATTCAGTATATTTTTCTTCTGTGACAACATGTATAATTTAATAGGATCTTGCTGGGAAATGGTTAAAGGTGAACACCAGAAATTCTTGAGATAGTAGTCCAAGGGAAGTTCTTAACCTAGGAGTACTTACTGATTTTTCCAAAACAGACTGTAAGCTTCAAGAAAGGAAGCAGATCAATTTTAAAGAAAGAGTTATGAACTTTAATTTAAAAAATCTTTTAATGAAAGAACAAAAAACACATTATTAGTCTCAGACGCTGACATCCAACCCCAGAAATGGAAAAATTTCTTTCATCTTCCAAGCTAATGTATCGACATCACGCTGCATTGCAGAATATATTCCAATAGTGTGAGAACAGGATTACTCCTGGAACCAGCAGTATCAGGGGTGCCACACAGAGGACGTACTTTTCTCTGGTGACATAACATTTTTATGATTGCAACATTAATCTACATTCCAGCAGCCTGTGCATCTATGAACATGGCTAGTAGTACCTCCTCTACAGAAGGATGGATCTGTAACCAAGTCTCAGTCTCCTTTTTTGCCAATGTCATTTGCTTACTGAGAAGCTTTCAGCACACAGGATCAATCTCAAAATAAGAACTTACGGTTTGCAGCACAGTACGGCTGTAAGCAGAGATTATGAATTCCTGAGCAGGCTCATGTTGGCTCAAACTAGTGTGAGCAGTAGCTACCCAGTGCCAAATGCAAATTTTGCAGTATTTTAATGGAAATCAAAGAAACAATATCCATGGCTTCAGGGGAAGAGCCACAAAGAATACCTTCACAGAATAAGCACATGTCTTTGTTGGGAAAAAGCACGCCTAAAAATATCTGCCAACACCTCTCCCCCTGTGTTTTATGCTGCTGCTGAGCGGGGAGGTGCCCACTGCAGTAATATAAGGGAACAACAGCCACAGAACCAGAAGTTCTTTGATTTTGTTAAAGAATAACTTCATGAGATATGAAGAAAGGGTGCCACCTCCTCCTGGGAGCCAGTGCACAGCAGGGCCCCTACGTGCCGAGGGCCATGGAGAAGCACCAGCTGCCCTGAGCTCCCCTGGGGCACGAATCACAGCTCCATCCTCACACTGAGACAGCCCCACCAAGATAGGAACGTTTCTCAAGGACACACTAGAACAAAACAATCGGCAGTGACTGCAGCATCTGCTCGGCGTAACCACCATAATAAATTTCAATCTCATTTTAATTTTTATACATCAAAAGCTATTAGGTCTTAGCTATTTGAACCTTAATTATTATGGAAGCAATTAGCTCCCATGACCAGAAGGCTTTGCTTGAACAATTGTGATGAGCACTATATTTTCTACAGCACAAAACAAACACATCTGTAGCTATCTAGGACCTTACAGTCACCACTGTGCTTCATATGGGTATCTCAGCCTTCTGCCAGCTTACAGAAGACAGAACTTACAGGCATGCACTATATGACATTGTATGTTTGTGTAAATGAAGATTATTTCCCAAGGAATTCTGGAAATTTAGAATTTCAAAATTTAACTCCCTCCATCTATAGAGAGATTAAACTGTTTTTAAATATTTAAATATTCTTTGAGAGAACACTGTTTTGGTATGCTATCTCCTATAAAGACAGCCCTAATTAGGCAACAGCTCCAAGTAACATGAAAAGTGAAATTTCTAGAACTGGTGAAAACACCCTACACATTTGAGTTTCAAGATACAAAAGTATTCCATGGAGTTCTACGAATCAGTTGGTTTCACAGATATATATTGCTTTTTAGTACCTTTTTTCAATGCGTTACTACTTAACCGAAGTATGCATTTTAATTGAGTCGTCTTAGTTTTCCCCTAACACGCTTTATCCGCAGTGCAGTGTGCCCGTACAGCCTTCCCCTGAGCTTTGGTGAGCTGATCTGACCTCAGCATACAGGGCCGCTGGCCGAGAATAGCAGCTGAACAGCAGGGGACAACAGAGCTGTTTTAGAAAGCCTTTTGGGATCTTTCTGGGTGAGAAATACTACACAAGTACAGACAACACATAGTAAAGAGCTACCGAGCATTCACCAGCACACAGGGCCTGGCCTCCTTGGTACCTCACAAGTTTCCCAGTTGCTTTTATAAGCAAGGGTGAAATCCTGGAATGGCTGGTGCTCATTCTTAACCAAGTCACAGGAAGTATTTTTGTTATAGATTGTATAACTAAAGTAAATTTCCTAATCAAACCAAGATATGTTAATAGTTGGTAATTCACTGAGTTGTGTAAATGTTAAACCGCCATGTTCTGTCACTATAGCTTGCCACATTCTGTTTTTGCAAGTTTTGGCGGGAAAGATGTTGTGTGCTTATGGGGAGGGGGATGTGCTTCGCTGTGCAGGAGACAGCATAGCAACCCACCTAACCAATCAGAAAGAAGATCGGGGGGCATGTACTTACAGACAGTATATAAACACTTTTTTTTCTGTAAACAATTTGCGTGCCTTTGGGTGGAGCAGTGACTCCCTGGCCGCCCAGCGCTGTTTTGCTCATTTATCTTTAATAAAAGTTATTCTAAATTTCTTTGAGTCATATTTGACTATAACATTTTTAATTCCTCTATATTTGCATTTGACACAGTGCTCTTTGGATGTCAGTCACTATCTCGTCCATAACTAATTGAAATATAAACTGTTTAGTGCCTTGTTTTACATTAAGAGATTTGATTTAGATTACTTCTGCTGATAAACACCATTTGCTCACAAAATTAAGGACTGATGACTTCCAATTCAAGCTTTTGTTGAATCAGAGGCAACTAATAACATCTAAACTCTGAAGCCAAAGCAAGTGCTTGATTCCAGCCAAAGGGATTTCTATTTATATTAAAAATTCTTTAAAATAGTTTGAGACACACGTTCCTAATGAAAATCCAAAAGTAAACTGAAATACACAAAACTATTTTCCTTTAATTAATTTACATATATTCAGAGCAAAGTTACTCTACCACATGTATAAAACAGCCATATACTTTCTCCTGTAAAGGGAGTTAAAGCAGAAACATGAAGCTGACTGAAATACCTGACCATTTTTAGATGGGATGTGAGAACTTCCTGACTAACAAGATGCCCTTTACTTGAACCATGGCTTGAAAAATGTCACCAGTGCAAATGCTAAGAAAAAAAAATACCACCAACATATCTGACAGGACACAACTTCCACCGCTTTCAGAATACATTAGTCTTACAATGCCATTTTAGCAGTAAGCAAATAAAATTATGCCAAAATACATGCAACGCAGCAAAACTGGGCACTGCAGAAGGCCCTATTTAAAGCAGGCTCAGTTTAAGATTAATTCAATTGCTTTAGCCAATTTATATTCTCCACCTAGGACTCCTGGACTTCAGGAAATGAAGAATTATGATGCTTTAACAACATTCTCCACTTACATCTACCCTTCATATTTCTATTAGCTCCTCCACAGTCATTGAAAGCATAAATCCTCACTGACATAAATGGGCTCTCCATGCATGTAATAAATAAAATCATATGCAAGAGAGGTCCCCTCTGAAGCTTAAAGCCGAGAGCAGCCAGTGCCAACGACCACGCAGTGTGTACACGGCTCATCCCAGCCTGCCCACAGTGGAGCCCACAGCAATGGGGTATAGGACAGGATGTTACCATATGGGCATGTTTTGAGAAAGAAATGAACACATGCAACTCTCCATTTTCAATATTAGAATGAGACTCAGTCAAATTCTTAGAGCACTCTGGGATACAGTCACGTGTGAGGCTTTTCCAAGCAGTTTACTCTTCCTTAACTTTAGTATTAAGCATTTTCTTTTTCATTTCTGTAATGCTACACGAAGAAAAAGTAAACTAAATACTTCGTCTTCACACAGCATACTTGTTAGGCACTAGTTTATTTGATGCACTTCACTTTCGCAAAACACATCAAAGCCTCTGTATCTCTCGCCAACAAGCACTATATCTAAATATACTGAAGCTATTAAGATTTGGCCCATGCAAGAGTTCACATGTGTCCTTTTGCTTCATTTGATGAGGGGAGAAAGAAGCAGAAAAACACACTTCCAATTCACAGTACCAATGCATAATGCTTAAGGATAACAACAGAAGACCTTTAATGAGGCAAGAAGAAAATAAGCCCTATGCTTCACATTCACATTAAACATGGTGGAAAACAGTAGGCTGGGGAGTGATGGTACAAGTTTGCTTGTCTCACTTGTTTGATTTGTTTCTTTATTAAAGTTAATGGCCATCTTAATATCACAGGCTTACAGAACAGTAATGAAGACCAGGCAGCTAGCTGAACTTTCATTTACAGCTGGATAAACCTGCACTCAAAACAATCATTCATGACCATGCTATAGCTGCAAAGAGAATATTTTTATTCAGCTTTATAAGAATGAAGTGAGGTGGTTTTATAAATATGTGCACCTTCCAACTAGCTATGGTTTCAGTAGCCAAAATAGCAATAAATGTTCAAGAGGAGTAGGATTTTTAAATTATCTATGAGAATTTACATAAAACACTAGATTATTAACCACCCATTTATGCCATCTGGATTTCCCCATCTCAGAAAGTCTTAGGGCAGATTTTCAGCCCTTTTGAGCCAACAGGACAGTACAAACAGGAAAGAAAACCTCAGTCTCTGGGTATGGAAATGAGAGACAATGTTCACTTTGCATCAATTTTGACTGATTCAGTCCCAAGACACACAAAATCAACCCCCACACAGTAACAGTGTGGCAGAGGGGAGCCATTTGTCTAGTCTTCAGCTGGCTGGAGTAAAAGTTTTGGGGCTAGGGAACAATGAAGGGGAAGAGGCATGAGGCTGGGGTTGCAGGAACCAAAACTACACTGTGTGGGCTGCTGGGCTGCATGAAGCTGTGAGGTTGGTTCTTCAATTTAGGAATTTTCTGAATGTTGAGGGGCCACTAGGCCCCTAAGGCGTGGAGCACACTGCCTCCTGAAAGCTAAAGCGATAAGGTATTCGGTCACTACCATGGCTGAGCTGATTAGGATGGGACACAAATGGCTGAGGTTGCATAGGACAGAAACGTTAAACAAAACAGCCTGGGACAGTCTGATCTAGAAGGAAGAAAAAAAAAAAGTTAAAAAAAAAATAAGTAAAATAAAACACAGTCTAAGTTTTTAAAGTGCAATGACCAATGAAAGCAGCAACACAGCATTTATGAGCTGGCTGTAGAGGCATCTAGGTTAGAGAAGAAATGGGGTATTTTGCAAGTATGTGGTAAGAGACAGTCCTGCTGCAAGGCCTTTGCAATCAAAATTAACAAGGCAGAAAACTGAAAATAAGCAGCAATGTCTGAGCAGACATTATTCTTAAATTACTCTCTTACACAAAGAATTAAAATCGGGCAATTTGAAGACTATGTTTTATTTATTAAATAAGTATCCCAATGAGAAACATTTTACTTATATGGATAATCATTAGATCACAATAAATATTAGTATTCATCCTATAAACTTATTATGAGCTTTTCCTGTGCAGACTAATTTCCAGTCTCTGCTACACTGGTGTAAACCCTGTTGCTCGAAGCACATTGAGACAGTTTCACATTGCACTGAGATTTATTAGTAGGGCCCACAGCTGACAGCATGCAGTGTCTCTGACGGTGAAGGTCAGTTTTAAGAAAATAAGAAAAACAGAAGAAAGAAAAAAAGACAAAAGGGAAAATGAAAACTCTAGGCAGCAGCCAGCAAGGCCAGGAGAAGAGCAGCAATGAGGGGAAGATGCTGCCCCAGGGGTTTGGTGAAGGGCAGAGAGCTGCAGCTCGAGGGCAGGAGCGCAGGACCTGGGCATCGCACAGCTTAAGGCACCTCAGGCACTGCCCAGCTCTCCCAGAAAACACCTCAAATCCAGTTACTAGGTTGACAGAAGCGTAACAACATCAGGTGCATCGCAGAGTTGAAATAGCCAAGTTGGGTGTCAAACCGCTGACACAACACTGCGCCAGGGAGGCCAAAATGTGGCCGTGGCCCCTTCCTGACACACAGGCACCAAGTAAACCACCATCATCACCAGCCCACAGCCAGCCAAGAACAGGAACCATTTGGTTTTTGCTTTGTGAGTGAAGCGATTGAGCTATTCTGAAAGACCAAGCCCCATTTATTTATATTGCTTCTCAGTTATGTGCAAGACTTGATTTGAAAATGTCACTACTATTCTAATGCCATTTACAAATTGCTAAACCAGATTTTAATTAGTCTTCAGCTAAGAGACACAATTGCAGAAATGTCAGCATCATACCTTTCACAAAACCTGAACTAATTATCTCACCGATTCAAACCAGTAAAAGAGGCAGGCACTGCAAATGCTGTTTTATTAATATACATTTTCCTGTTTAATAAAATCTCTTGAGGAGGAATTAGATGGCCTGACTCCCTGACTGAAGCGGATAACAACAAGGTACTGATTATTGAGCACTGACTTCACTTCGAAGAGCCTTCCAATAGAAAAAAGTTAAACCTATAACACTACTTCAAAAATTGCAGGCAGCATTTTTAACCTCTGTCCTTTTGCATTAGTGCAGCAGTGCCTGGAAAAGCTACAGCAGAAGAGAGAGTAATTTAGGCAGTTCCTTTCATGCCACCACCATAGCTCAAAGGGAAGAAATCAAGAAACATTAGAATCAGGGTAAGCCGATTAGGACATTAAGGAAGAATAAAACACACAGAACTTCAACAAAATCTGTTAAAAGGCACAGAAAAAGCACACATTTCTGAGTAGAAAGCAACTTCTTTTCTGGAGATACTCCAGATTTCCATTTTTCATCTGGTGGTACTTAGCATTGTGATAAGGGAAGAGGAGGTTTCCAGCTGAAACACTAGAGTGCACAGCATTTGACATGAAAGACCTACAGGCAGGACAGCCACAGTCAAATCAAAATCCTTAGGATCTGAACAAGAATGGACACTCTTATCTACATCTACCTAAATCACATTCTGTGTACAGAAATATGCTCTCTTTAAATAAGAGCAAATTAGTAAACCGTCATTGAAAGTGTGGTCCAGCTAAGAAGAATGAAAGACTTAGTCTCATTCTTTTTTGCCATTCCCCAGCACAAGCTGGTTTATCTTAAGCTGAGATTTGCCATTTACAGGTATACAATAAGCCACTTGGGTTTTTTGGTTCTTCAGAGCAGCTACTAACCATGACACTTGGCACTCCAGCATTCACAAACACTACACCCGTCACAGGAAAGAGGCAAGATGCACACAGGTGCTCAGCCATGGTTGCCAGAGACATGACAACCCTCTGGGCACCACATCCCACTGTCCTGCCTCAGCTGGAGGAGGGCAAGAAGCTGTGGTTGCCCTGGGGCCAGAGACCTGCCTCTCAATATACACCGTGTCTCCAATGAAAGCAAACAAACCCTCAGGAAAAAGCCAAGAGTCTGAGTACCCCCAAATCCTGCTCTGTTTTAGGCTGTCTGCTGAGTGAGACTGCAACAGTCCAAGCCCAGGGTGCAAGACTGTCACTCCCCATTTGCAAACAGGACTGGTGAGGAAAAGAGGGCAAGGGGGGCAAGAAGGTGCCTTTTGGAAGCTACATCCTCCACATCAACTCGTCTCACTGAGCAACCAGCACCACAGGCTCCGAAACGTGTGCATCTAAAGGTCTGTGCTGCAAATGCTATCTATTTCTCCTGTTCGGTGAAATCATGCCTATGAGTCTGGAAGGATGGGAATGGTGGTAGCACAAACAGGTGAAGCAAGCAGGTGTAGATGTGCAATAAGAGGAGAAACAAGTCTTAAGCCTTCTACTGTAAGTAAAAAATATATATTTCAGGAAACACAATGGCAATAAAGTTGCATCAGATCTGGAACTGGGCAGGAAAGAGAAGCTCTCTGAATTTGTTCAGTTATTTAACTTACCAGATTTTGTGGGGGTTCCCCCTAAATTACTTCAAGCAAGACATTTCTCTGCTGTTCTTAAAACCATCCCATTCAATTACAGAATAAGATTGGATCCCAGCAGAATACCAAATGAAAGAAAAGCGAAGCCTGTCTTGTGATGAAAGGACAAGGAAAAGAGCAATCACATAAAAAACCCAACACCTAGACCTCTGAACAGCAAAGCAATTGCATGTGTCAAGTTCCCATAACAAGATGGTGCCAGCTGAGACTTATGTTAAAACTGTGCAATAAAATCATACGTCTGGAGTCTCTGTCAGAAGAACGATGCTATCTCATTAATGGGATTACATAGAAAAATTGGAGGGATTTCAGTCAAGAGGAATAAAATGATTAAGGATCAAAAGAGTGTGACTCATGAAAGAAAGTAAAAACTGGATGCTGTGTTGCTGCCTGAAAAGCCCACGTCTCAGAACCAGAGACGCTCAGTGGTACCAGTGACACCAGAGCATCTCCCTTCTTATGTCTGGAATAACAATGACAAATCAAACACGTAGAGCAAAAAACTTGTAGTATAAAATGGTGGCTTTGTTACGGCAACACTGTTGTTGTATCACTCAGCGAGGAACTAATAATCAGAGAGGAAAGAGGAGAGGAAGGCTAATTACCTATAAACAGCTGGAGGATAGAAACCCTGTAATGGCAGAATCCATTTAGGTGGGGGCAGGGGGGGGGGGGAGAAGGAGGAAAAAGAGACTGCAGAGGATTTCTTATCAATACGAACACCACATATGCAGAATTATCTTCCCAAGGTGGGTACTGGAAATCACAACTGCTGAATCATGTGAAGAGGGACTGGCCACCACCCCAAAAACACCATCGTGAGAGTCCAACGCTGGCAGGAGGTGAACTAGCTGCAGAGGGAAGAGGAGAAACAGGGCAAGCAGGAAAAGGGAAGCATTGTGACAGCAGATGTTCCCTAGTCACCAATACTATGTTATTACACATTGCAGGAAAAATAAATGAATAAATGAGATCTCTAAATACAGAAATGAGATTCCCTTCACTGCAGGTTCAACATCTCTCTGCAGTCCATCTTTTCCAGTTGAAAGGCTGCAGGTTAAGTAAAAAGGTTCATTAAATTCTACACACATTCACAGAGATAAACTGATTTCAGAAAGCATTATTATCTCTGAACTCTCTCTCACCAGGGGTGAAAGCCAGATACTTTGTGAACCATTTTTATGATGGCTAATATTCTCTAAAAATTCATCAATGTCAACATAGAGGACAAAAGACATCACCGTGGAAGAGCAGATGCTACAAGGTACTGTACAAAGCATATTAGGGTCACTTGCCCTGCATTCCTCTGCATCAGCACAGGGCAGCACTGCTTCAACACCCAGTGTTGTTTCTTGGCTATTGTGACAGGCAAATAAGTCAGACAAAAATGATGCTTCTCAAGAAGAAACTTTGCTGAGGAAGTGACAGACCTGAAGGTGCCCAAACAAGTCCTTCACAGCACACCCCTGCCATCCACACAGTGTGCCAAGAGATGCCGGGAACACAGCAGGAAGAAATTTCTTCCAACCCCATCTCACATCAGATCCTCCAACAAGGCAGGGTGTGTGTGCACACGTGTGTGTATACACATTGGCACAGGAGGGTGTTAGGACATTTAATTGCATTTTGGACCTTATCCAGTACATGTGGCATCAGGCAATGGCTCTTCTAGAGCTGACACTTTACAGAGCAGTGGAGGTTAAAGCCCAGTTCTCTCAATTTTCGCCAAGACCCTCGAGGATGAGTGGATAGTCCCTACAACTGACAGCCAGGCTGGATGAAGAGCATGTGGCTGCCAAGCCCCAACCAGCAGCACAGATCTAACTGGTACCCAGCTCAGCCTACATGGCTGCTTGTGGCTCTGCAAGGCTGAGCGAACTCTGCAGCTGAGGAAAACGGCTCCAACAGAAGATGCAGAGAGCAGATTCGTTTGCTATTTTTATATGGTTTCTTACCACAGAAGAACACACTCAAAGCTCTTAAGCCATTAAACTTTAAAGAAGAGAAGCTTTTTCAGAAACTGTGCTTTGACGTAACTGGGCAAATTCATCTAGTTGCTTAACAAAATCAAAAGCTAAGTCTCTTCCCTGCCCCTTTTTTCCCTCTCTTACAAAACAAACAAACAAACACAAAAATAAAACAAAGGCAGTGTTTACAATAGGCAATGTTCATTGCAGGCTGTTAGAAATCCTCCACAACTTGCATTGCACCACACAACCCAAACCTCTTGTTCTTGCAGCCCAAAATTTCTGGTCAGAAATGCTCAATGACTGTTTTGATTTAGAAACTTTACAGTAACAGTAGCAGTTAATGGCACTTCCATAACAACAACGACCATGTCAGTTACTTTGGGCTCTTTAGAGTCCTCACACATACACAGGGCACCTTCACAGTGGTCTGTTCCTTAAGTTTATACTCCCAAGTACCTTGCATCCAGTGTGATTCCGGGTCTTCATGAGGGGAGTTGTGGTACAGAGCTCAATGGCTTCTGGTTCGTGGAAGATCACTGTTGGGAGAGGCTCCTTCCGAAGAGTTAGGACATTCAGCTTAGTCTTTAGCATGGTCTGAAAGTGCTAAACAGAGAAAGAAAAGCAATTAACTCTAGCTCTAGTGCAGAAAAATGAAAGTTACTAGCTGGACATGTCTGTGTGTTACACTTGCTGTTCAGTGCCTTGGAAGTTTCCATGGGGAGAGTTAACAAGTTCTATAACTTGAGACAGTGAACATTCATTATTACTATTAGAGATGTGGAGACTGTTTTTAATTTAAAAACATGAGATCTGATCACTCCCAGGCATATTATAAAACTGTTCATAGACCCAGATCCTCTACTAATGATCATATGGAGGGAAGAACAGAGGACCAAAGACTATTCAAAGAACTATGGATTCATTCATTCTTGTTTTCTTCCCTCTGTACTCAAATCTCATCTCACTGACCTCTGTAGATCTTACCATTCCCACTGAGCTGAATGCCTCAGTGGTCTGTCTTCAGCATATGAATTTTACATTCTCTTCCTTTGTAATTAATAGTTGCTCTAGTCTCCAATGTAAAAGCCACTACTGGTACTAACAAACAGATGTCATTCATAACTTTTCAGATGCAATAACAGACAAAAAATAACTCCCCAGGCTTGAGTGAAGAACTATCCAAGTGGACAGTAATGTCATTGAATGAAAAGCTTCTCAACAACTGCTTAGAGTGAAAAAAAGGCAGTCCTTGAGAGATTTCCAAATCCATTTTATGGAATCAGAGGAGTCAGAGAAGTTTTTCAACATTTAGATGTTTCTTTGAAGTGACCTTCATTTGAAAAACTGCTTGCTACTACATATCTAAGGTGAAAAATATGCAGATATAAAGCAAATCAATCTAGTATTCCCAGCTAGTAACATACTGCAGCAATATCTAAATAAATACAATTCATAACTTGACTCTTATAATTCAGCAGTTATTAGACACATGTGCAATGACTTCAGATCACTTTCATCAAAACCAAACCATTTGTTCTGACTTTTGATGGGAGATTCTTGTTCTGCAGTCTCTCCTTCCCTCAGCCTCCTCTTCACCCCTGGAAGGCAGGCAAACGTGATGGGGTCTGGCTCGCAGAAAGAGAGATGCTAAGTGATTTCCCAGAACCCTACAAGAAATCCCTGTCAGAGCTAGAAAATCAGCTCAGGTCCTCACTTTTCAGTCCTGTGCTTTAGGCAACGAGAGGCTCTATTAAACCTTTTATTTATACACAGGGGATGAATGAAGTGTTTAGATACTATGCTGTTTCCACAGCAATTTTTGTGGATTCAAGTATTCCATTGAAAATGCAATAGAATTTCTTGGAAATAAACTTCCTACATAATTCATAAATATTTTATCATTAGCTAATTGAAAGTCTGCTAATACACTTCTAAAACAGTTTAATCCTTAGCTCATCAAAATTTACGTCTAATAATTGTTCTAATACTGGATCTACAGCACCTTAAACATGCTCACAAGCATATTCAAGGCATAAACACTAACAGTCTGTGAAAATAGTACTTGTTTTTCCACGTCATGCATGAAGTTAGAACAATAATTTAGGCCTTGGTGCTGATTGTGCAAGCATTCAAGTTTCCATCCCAGTGAGCAAATCTACTCATATTATTTTTCATCTGGCTCATATTACACATTATTCCATTCACTCTCCCAAACACAGCTCCAGCAACAGAGCACTTCATTTAAGATGATTATGCATTAAAGAATATTCTTTCACACATGTTTCTGAAGATAACAGCGCTCGTCTGCCAGTACTACTAAATTAATTAAGAAAACCTCTTTCATTTTATCTTTCAGTTGTGATTAACTGCCTTTTGTTTGGAGTTCCGTAGGCTTTTCTGGTCAAGTTGTTAGCAAAGGCTAAACAACAAATAACCAGCCATGACAAGTGTAAAGCAAGATCAAAGTCTGAGATCTTGAGTTTGAAAGAGCACCACTGATTACCAGCACTGGACTTGCTGGTCCCATTAACTGTCTGCTACAACCATAGTTGTCTATATTTGCTTGACTCGCTTTTATATATAGGCTCTAGGTCTGCTGACTGGCTGCAGAGGCTGTATTTCTGGAGGAGTAAATAAGCAGAACAGTGAGGGTGCTGGAGACCTGCCATGTGCAGGTTGTGGCGATCCCTGGCCCGTGATCAGCCTCTTTTCCAGCACATGGAGCTGCTGTCTCCAAGGTCATCTGCTGCCTTGTGTGTGACAGGTGATGGGAGAGGAAGGCAGAGGTGGAAAACTTACCTAAATGTATTTTTAACTTGAACTTGTACTGTTTTGCTGGTGGACCAGTTTCAATCAAACCAGAAACAATGGCTGCAGAATATCAGTTTGAAGAAGATCTCATCCTAGCATTTAACTTCTCCATCCCTGTGTGCTCAAAGAGCTCAGTTTCCATAGATGATCTGTTTACAGAGCAGTGCTTCAAATAAAGAGCAGTGCTTCTATTAGGTACTCAATAGATCAAAAGACTCCATTTAGCCCCTCAGAGTACTGAGCTTGGACCACCAAAATGGTGGTTCTCCTCTGCTAGCAACTCTATCAGCTTTAGTGGGACTACTGACAGAGAGACCACAATTTGACCAAAACGACAAAAACTGTGACAATGACCTAATTTATTTCATGTTGTAACAACCACATATACAATCTGAAACAAGGAGATGACTACTCTGCCTTACAAAGGCAATTCAATACTTGTATGAGCAGCAAGTTGGAGTGGTTGGGTGCCAAAAACCCAAGAGCACAATTGGCAGCACGCAGATAATTAGTTGCCATAGAAGTGCAGGACAGACTGGGGGGACACAGAAATAGCTGTTTGCTTTGCACTGCATGGCCAGCACAGACAGTGCTGCACTCGCTGCGCCCGGGTCAGGTGATGGTGCCATAGGACAATGAAGTCTTTGCCAGCAGACGTCACGCAGTGAGCCCCCCGGAAAAACAACAAAACAAAAAGTTATTTAAGCACATGCCTAACTTTCACTATGTGAGCAGTCCCAGTAAAGCACACGTGGTAGTCAATGGGATTATTCTTCTGCTTTAAGCCAAGAACAGGATAAAGTGCTTCGCTGAACCTATTTCTTAGTTTCCACTCCAAACTGGCATCTCCTGTGGAAACTGTTGGCAAATGCTGACCTATAACAGTAGCCAATGTATTTTTGGAGAAGAGGCATTAGCTCTCCACTGCTGTAAACCCTGAATATTTCTTTAAAGTGCTTTAAGTTCACAAAGTTCTTGAAAAGCGTAACGTGGGTAATTCAGTGAAGGTTCAGGGAGCATTATACCATTCACATTTCATATGCCAGAACCACTAGGTTCATTTGGTAGTTTTTATACTGAAAATCTTCAAAAGAAAATATTCTTTACTGCCATGACTATAACAACAGCTCAAAACTGCACATCACTCATCCTTTATCTGTTTAGATGGTGTTACAGATATGAACTTCATGTTTGCAAGAAATGGAACGAGCAACATAACAATAAGAAATTGGCAGCAAGTTTTAAAATTCCTTGAGCAAACAAAATACTTTAATTACCAAAGAAAGGATCAGAGCTGTAATTAGCATTGTATTTTCCTATTTGCTGAACATGAGTAAAATTTCAGTAGAGCCCCTAGCAACATTGGAAAATTATATTAATACAAAAACTATAGTTTATATAGTATATTGCTTATTCAAGGATTGACGTTCCTTCAATTTCTTTTGCTTAGTTTACAAGTCATAATGACATCTTTTCCCTCTATAGAAGAAAACTGAAGGGTGTATAACTGGTAGCCCAAACCCATACCAGGCCAAGACTGTCACTACAGAAGGACAATATATTCTTGCTTGCTTGGTGACATTCAAAGTATTCTGTTTCTGTGAAAACCCTGTCATCACTAACCCTCTTAGCTACACGTTAATTGAACATAAGAATCAAGAATTTCTAAATTGTTTTCAACATTTATTTTCTTAGCAGCTCAACAGTCACAGATTAGATCTAGATTAATTATTTCAAAATATTCAATTTGCAAATTTTTGGTGCTATGTATTTAGTTCGAGTACAATTTCTGTTACTGTTAAAACTAAAAATTAACACCACTTGCACTTGGCTTTAGTTTGTCAGCAAAAATACAGTCACTTCCACAAGCCAGGCCAAATGTATTGGAGAAAACAACTGTGTCTCTATACAATTAAACGTGCTTTGAAGCAAAACCATATGCACTGAACATTTGTAATAATAATGCTTGACACTTCTGCACAGCTCTCATCTTCAGGTCTTAACTAAACAGTCACTGCTGTCCACAATATTAAGTACTCAGCAGCCAAGCCAGGGCTAGTGGATCTTTTTATTTTCATGATGGAAATTTAGCAAAGACTCAAATTCAGTAAGTCTAAGAAAGGGTTATATGTTGGATATGAATACAAAAAAAACCACCACATCAAGAAAGAGCGGACTGTAACTCATGGTAATCTACAATCCAGCAAAAGGGGATGAGAAAAATGAACACAGTTTACAGGCTAATTGGGTTGCGACACCATTATCTCTTAACTTCAGCATTACAACCAACATACAATGGCATAACTGGCATCACATTTCCAGATGACCCATCTTTGGCCAAATTTTGCCAAATACATACATTGAGGACAAACTCCAAAATGACACATTGTTAACTTGTGAAAAAGAGTTATTCTAAAAGTTCAAAGCCCCTGAAGCATGTTTGCCAGAACAAGAAGCAATCCTCTGGGCAACTCATCCTTCTACAGCACCTAAAAAGGAATTCCCAAATGAAATCTATTAGAGCATCAGCAAAAGGTCAGCCCCTGGGAAATGAAAAAATAATCTCTCTAATTTACTACTTCATTGCCTTTGAAATCCATTCAGTTCTAGTATGAAACCAAAACTTTTCCACAGAATCCCACAGCAAGACACAGCAGCCTAGGTGGGGAAGACATAACCAAGTGCAACAAACTGCAAGAGAATGTTAGAAAGTCCAAATGCGCCTTTTCACCTATTCCCAGCAGAGTTTGACTACCAACATATCCAGTCTGTAGGTACAAGACCCCACTCTCTTACTCATGGTCAGAGGAAATGACAACACAGCAATCCTTTAGCACATGGTTACACCACCAGTGACACGAGCGCAGCTGTGACCTGAGGACCACCTCACCCCAAGCCTCTGGCTTTTCAGCAAGAAAATAGTTCTGATACATAGGAAAACTGATCCATTTCAAGACTTTGTTTTGTTTAAAGCATATGCTATCCAGTACAGATAAATGTCCATTCTGATTCTTTTCTTGTTAAACAGATATTGCCGATACAGTTCAAATACATTCCCCTCCTCCATATTAAACTATACTCTACTGTATTTATTTATCCATTACTAGCAGTTCATATAAACATTGTACTGGACACTACAATAAAACCCTCTACAGAGGGGATGGAAGCACTTATCAAAGTCAGAAATCATCCCATCAGCAACCTGCTCTGTAACACAAAACTGATTGGCATGCAAAAATCCAGGATCACGTCATGACTCTTTATACTCAAGCAGATCCAGCACAAGTAATCTTTTTGAAACTAATCCACCTCCAGAAATCTGGTTTTTAAAAGACTATCTCATCTAGCATGTCGAAAGCTGTATTTTGTCAGCCTATCAAACCAAATCCATTCAATCTCTTTCAGGTGACAGACGCTATTAGGTGAAAAAGCTGACAATTATGTCTGAATTTACACCTCTCAATCACAAAGAAATGGCAACAGGCATGAGGGTAAGACAGGCTTGCCTGCAGATACCCTGTGAGGCATTCGGGAAGTAGAGGAGCTTGGGCAGGCCCATGGCACAACTTGGCATGACTCAGTGTGCTGAGGGCACGGGCTCCCTAAGGTCTCAGGGCAAAGAAGCAGGGAAATGTCGTGCCACCAAAAAAAAAACAAACCAAACCACCCACCCCACACACACACTCCCCGGAAAAAAACACAACACAAAACAAACAAAAAAACCACCAGGGCCAGGACAGGCACCCCCAGTGTACTGCTGTGCAATGCAATGCTGCCTGGCACAGAGGTCCTCCTGGGCTTCTCCTGACATTCCTGAATGCAGCAAAGGAATCAAGCATAAAGCTCTGATGGCAAAACCTATAACATACAGAAAGAATGCATAGATAAAGGGAAGGAGGACACAGGACTGCATATAGAAAAGCAGGACAAGGACACAGGGAGCCTTTTAAGGATGACAAGTCCAGCTGCAGCATGCGGTACAGAAGAAACCAAATTCAGTCAAGTGTCAAAAAGTCTTTCAGCAAAGATGCTACTGGATCTTTGCATGCAAGTACCTCACTCTATCACCAGTTTCTCAGGGAATATTCTTCCTCCTGCAGTGATAAGACATATCTCTTAAAAACACACAACTATCAAGATTTCATAAATAAAACTTACACTCCCTGTCAATAGCCCTGATCACACAGCTGCCTGCATGACGATGTGCACTCACAATGTCTTGTTTTCTTACAAGTTTAAAGAATTTCTGTTTCCTCACAATTTAATTCATGTGAAACGTTTTGTTCTCAGACCCTGTGTACTTTGAGTTTGCTCTGGCTGGATGCCTCCGCTCCATTGCCAAGCTTATGTGATTCCAATCAGCAGGATTGCTGCCCAAACAAAACACAATCCCAGATACAAACACCCTCCAAACTGCAGGGAACTTCAGAGTGAGATGAGAATTTCATGACTGATCCTCTAACATCTCTCTACACTTGGCCAATCTAAACCCCTCAACCTAAGCAAATCTGAATATACTGCATATTCAGAGACAACATTCCCAGTTGAGCTGAATTGCTCAAAACCTGAAGTCCCACTAGAGACATCCCCATGAGAGTAGAAAGCAGTCAGTATTTCAGGACACTCACAATTATGAAAATAAGACCTCCCTAAAACAGCGATGGAGGGGGTAAAAGAAGCCACAGTACTACAATAAAAAGTTCTTGATCAGTCTCTACCTTACAGTTCCTAAATTTCCCGTTCATTATTTCAGTGGGAAGTAGCCATGCAGATGGAAGACAAACTTCTCAATATGTCTATTTGGATTTTTACAGCTTATCATTTACTGATGACTGTTAAACATATTTTGAAATTAGTTGCAGTTTCCAGTGCCTGGTGTTCATGGCATATATTTTATACCAGAAAAATGCTCTTTTTTTTTTAGATTCTGTAGAAATGAAGTATAATAACTTTCACTGATGTATCAACTGAGCTGCTCTCACAAATAACTACTTCCCAAAATTTTCGCTCCAGAAACCCCCATCAACCCCAGAAATTAACTCACAAATTTTAATACCATTCTCACTACTGAACTAGCTCTCATGCGAGCCAAACCCAATTAAAAGATAGTTGCATTGTATGTTGTATTAAATGCAATCATGGTAAACATTAACATTTGCAGTAACAACTCTGCCTTTTTTTTTCCATCCCATCCCTGATGATGTTGGCATTCAAAATATGTTCAGAAGTCCAGCACACAAAACCAGCCTGGGAAGCACAGCTCCATTACATAGCACTGAAGAAAAATAAAGTCATCCTCATTTTCTGCTGTTCATCTTCTCATCACCAGAGCAGCAGTACTTCCCCAAAAGCTTTGTGTCTGTGTGCAAGCCTAGAATTTTAAACTAGATTACAATTTCAAAAGTGTTGGCTTGCCAGAATTTCTCTGTACAAGCATAGGTATTTATCAGCCCCAGTATTTTTCAGGACAAATGGCAGCCAAAACACAACCCCAAGACAAGACAAATATGTTTTGGTTTGGTTTGGGGGTTTTTGTTTGTTTGATTTGCTTTGTTTTGTTTTAAAAGAAAGGAGGGAAGAGTGGAAATAAATGAAGCAATAGGAGCTGACAAGAAGAGAAAGAACAAAATAGGACACGCAGCAGCATAGATATGTCAAGTTCATTCACTTTGGTTTTGAGCTGACCCCCTAGTTGCTTTCCAACATATTTTTCCCCTAACATGAGTTTCCAGTAGATGTATTATTTGGTATAGTTGGCTGAATATTGAAACAATGGAATCCTGCAGCATGAAGGCGGCTGTTGCTTTTTCAATTTGCTCTTGGAGGCTTTCCAATAATTTCTGTCAGAGGATGCTTTAAAAAGTTCTTTCTCCTCACTCTGTGCCTGGCAGAGCAAGCCCATTTCATACAATACCTGCCAGACAGCCATTGCATTCCCCAGCACAGCCCTTTCAAAAACAGCATTTCTGTCTCTCAGTCTTCTCCTTTGTTTTTTGAAAGAAATCAATAACTTGTTAAGCAGTTACATAGTTCAGTGACCTCTCTCTTGCCTTCTAAGACTTCTTCTCTGAAACAGAAATATGGACTGGATGACAGAAGTGCCTGCTATAAACCGGGATTTTGCCTCAATTATTTCCTAGAGGTGACATTGTGCCTAATACCATGCAGAGACAAAGGGTACATATTCTTGCCAAAAATGTTTATGTATTGCTTAAATACAAATCAAATAAATTTTTGGGATAAGTCTAATGAATTCTTGTATTTACAGCTACAAGATAATGAGAATCCTTTCCTTTCTCTAAAGCTGTCAATTTTATCACTGATTCCTTTGATGTGAATTTACAGCACCGCCTTTTCCAGGGCTGAAACACCCCCAGGATTTAAGTCTGGCATCCTTGAGAATCTCTGAGAGGGGGTCCTCCTGCTTCCCAAGTGAACAGACTTGCTTCTTCAGCAAGTCAGCCTTTTTGGAAAGCCTCCATCAGGGTGCATCCACTCAAGCCTTGTAGAGGGCAAAGAAAGCAGCCTGGTGGCTTTAGCCCTCCCTCTCTCCACACATCCCCATGAGCCCTATCGGTACATGCTCCAGAGCAGCCCTGGGCAAATTGTGTCTGGCCAGCACTGCTATCCCATCATAGGCACCTTCCCAAGGAGACTTCCCCAGTCCCAGCTACACTCACAGGCAGTTCATCTCCTGCAGCATTACTCCTTTCATGCTTCCACCAGCAAATTATTCATCGTGGGTGATGTCTGCCAGGATTTACAGCTATACAAACCTTTGAGCAGATGATGCCGAATATAGACAAAACGTGGCTCCCACCGCAGTGCAAATGCATAACCCCTAACCACATGCAGACTCCACACAGTAGGTCTTCTCGCTTCTTAAAACCATGAATAAGAGCAGCACACCAGAGCGCCTACATCAGGAATAAGGGAGTCTACAGAAAGTGATCAGAATGCCTTTCTACAAAGTGTCTCATTAATTCAGCAAAGCTTTAGAATTGGACAACTGACAAGATTTGCAGCAAGAAACCTTTACAAAAGAAAATCAAACCAACTCATTTATATTCCTGTTTCTCCTGCAACTACCTTACTGGTTAAGTTGAGCCAAAACAGTTAGATGTAAAATTACTCGGCATTTCCAGTGCAGAACGAGTCAAGGAAAGTGGCTGAGGACAGTACTCCCCATTGCTAGGCTGACAGTACAGCCCTCTCACATCCATGTCCTCCAGATACAAATGTTAAATCTGCATGGTGGTTTTGAGGTTTTTCAAAAGTAATTAATATTTTCTGACGTTTCTATTTTTCTGATTTTCAAAGGACAAGTCCTTAGCGACTGACGAGAAGGGAGATTAAACTTTCAAGTTCTCACAATTTAAGCACCCAAACCCAGATATATTCAGAAACTCCAGTTTCTCTGTAAAACCTCAGTTTCTTCTTCTTCTCAGCAAAGTTCAGGTAATTTTGCAGAAGCCTAACTAATCCCTTGGCTGAATATGAAGTTTCAAAATGCTAGTGATTATACACATATATACATATCTGCAGCTCTTAGAACAAAACAAAAAAAAAAAAAAAAGGGCAAATCCTCCAGAAAGAAATAAAATATGCACCATGAGATTCAACCAGACGCCCTTATCCCCCCAAGGCATGGTTAATATATTATCTGCCAGTACATATGGGACCAATTAAAAAGAGATAACTCTGCACACAGGCACTGCAGCATCACTCTGGAGGAATCCACAATTGATTAAACAAACTCAAGTAATTCCATTCTGGAAACACGTGCTCATTCATAACCAAATCCCAGTCTTTAGGAATGCCATATGCCATGAAAAAAAAAAAATATATATATATACACATATACATATATATATAAAATTCCTGCTTCCACAGAAATCTATGACAAAACAAATCTGAAATTCAACAGGAATAGAACTAGTCCCCATCTTTTCTGCTCTTTTACATGTGCTACTACATATACCTCCGTGAAGAACTATTACTACTTTTTAGAGTAGTAACTAAATTGCTATTTCAGTCTTATGATTCAACATTGCCAATGAAATGAAGAGCAGTGAACAATGGAAATGTTAGATTGTTTAACTAAAGAAGACAGAGAGCTCAAAACTATCCAAACATTCCCTTCCAGCAAGACCAGTAGAACTGGAAGACTTCAAGCCTGTACAAGCATCATCATTCAACCTCTTTACATTGTGAAGGCTAATTCCTCTTTTTTCCCCAGTATTTATACTCTCACTTTTGTCCAATCTGCTCCAAACTTTGTGCAATACAGCAATGACTTGCAAGTTTTCCACACAGAAAACAGCTGCAGAATAAACAATCCCACAGAGCAACAGACAAGGAGCAACACCCTCAGCACAGCCTCAGCTTTCTTCCCTCCTACTTTCATTGCCGACCACCTTAAACAGCCTCCATTTTCAGCCACTTTGCAACTCACACAATTTTGCATCAAAAAAAGCCAGTCAATTTGGAATCTGCAAGTTTTGGCTCAACTTTGAGAAATACAGTCGCAGAAGAAATAGGAATGTAAATAAGAGGTGGTTTTTATTATTATTATTATTATTGAATGCTTCTTGGTACAAACCCTGTCAATTACTGCAAAAAATATTTTAACACATTTCAGGCTTAGGGTAAAAGAAATAATACAGAATATCAATATCCAGGGAAAAACGCATGGGCTGTAAAAGCCCTGAGCTTCTCTAGATGCAGACCTAATATATATTCCTGTAATACAACATGACGGAAGTATTCTGAATACCCATGACATTTATGGTCTCCAGTGTACTTGTGTCAGGCAGCTAGTTAAACAGATGTGAAAGAACCAACAAAATTAAAATAAATGAACTGCCTCCCCAGCATTTCCCCACTGTCTTTTTCCTCTGCTCCATTCAATTTAACTTAGAAGCATTTCTGATGTAGTAATTCCAGCACTACTCAAAGCACATAGAGCTGTAATTCTACAGGAGAAGTTAACAAGGTGGCTTTTATCAAACTTGATGCATCTGAAATCTAAATTATTTACCTTGAAAGAAAAGGGAGTGAAAGAATTTAGAGGCCTCTGATAAAATATTAAAGTATTGAATCTTGTGAATAGCAATTAGTCATTCCTCTGGGGAAAAAATGTTTTGAGATAAATATTCCTTTTAATCAAAATAGGCATGTATTCAGCTGAGTAAAAAACACACAACTGTGATGCAAAATGTTTAAGCAGCTTTAAAAATTTGGTCCTTTGTAATTATACCAAGACTACTAAAAATTCCACTTTCACAACCATCACAAATAAATAATTGTTAAAATAAATCCAGTAGATTACCATACAAAAATGTGTCTTCTGCAGCTCAGTCTTGCAATAATGCTTTAGATAGCATGTCTCTCTGCCCAGATTTGCAGCTTTTGGTATTTGCATTCTGACCACTAAGCACAAGGGTTATCAATCTTATAATTCACTTTTTTAATACTCAAAATTCTTCATGATGCAGCCCTACTTATGGCTTCTCAACTATACTTATCTAAACTAGTTGCATATATAAAGACCATACAGGTATTTCAAAAAAAATCTCCAAGCCAAACTAATTGATGTCAGTGACAGTAATCTGGCCAAAAGAAAAGGAAAAAAAAAATTCTGAACATTTACTGATATGGCAGGAACCAGGTAGACTGCAAAGACAAGGCAGATGGATGCATGCACATGGGGATTCAACATGAATCTCCAGCACTGCTTCTGTATGGGTCGGCCTCAATTCTGCAAAGGAAGAAGGATCCACAGAAGAGTTTACAAGGGAATCTGTCAAGTTTCCTGGCCTCTTCCACAAATACGTCCGGGAAAAGTGACTGTCTAGGTCATAGCGTTTAGTGCAGTTTCTTACCTTTGGAAAGCAAGGATAATTTAGAAAGCAATTAAAGTAAACACCAACTCATGAATGAGGATCATCAAGAACAACTACTCTGGTGGAGCACCATCATCAGAAGGGAACCACTGTGGAGAGCTTCTATTGGTGACACCATTGGGCATACAGAGAACAACACAACAGCTTCGCAAGGCTCCTGTCTCATCACCACTCACTTCCATCAAGGTTTTCATTACAGCTGCCAAGATCCTCAAGACTGCCCACTGCAAAGTTTCTCTGCCTACACAATAGGCAAGCACATTCTGCACAGAACATTCCATGTAGGCACAAAATAAGGCTTTATCTCTAGGTCTCCACTTGGTAAGTCAGAAGGCGGTCAGAGCAGAACGCTCAAAATAGACATTTATCTTCCCGAGGACTGATTCTGAGCTAGATGTCATAGGGCTACTTTCCTGCTTTCCAAGTGTTGGCATTATTTAAATGAAAGTCTGTAAAAATGTTTGTACTATTGGTAAGTTATTGGAAGACCACCATAATTAAAATATTTTAGTTCAGAAAAAATTAAAAAAAAAAAAAAGAAAGTCATTTCAGTCCAGAATAAAAGCTTGAAACAGATAACCTCAAAAGGGGAAAGTCTGGACAAGCTGTTAACTGAAGGCATGGATTTTTGAGAGGCAACTTTATGTCAATTAATAACCACTAGTTTGCCTTCGCTATACCAACCTTTAATCCAACTACACTATTTTCAGTCTTGGTTTCAGTAGCAGAATGCATCCTGGTTTGATGTTTACTCAATTTCAGATCCCAGGTTTTCTGTCTGGAATAGACTTTCAAATGACATTAGGAAAGCCTCTGAAATAACATCAGTAAAGTTTTGCACACACAGCTATTTGCACAAGCCAAATCTACAGTTTTAGAAGACGATTAGCCAGATAAACATTTGTCTGTTCCATTCTGAGCAGCTGATGAGTGCAGAAGACTCTGATGTTTCAACAAAGCCTGTTCTCTCCTGGTGCCATCCAGCATGCACCATAATTGAAGTGCTCCAAGTTGTGCTTTTTCTCATCATCGAGCACCGGTTGGGTATCACGTGCACCTCAGCATCACCCACAGCACAATAAGCACAACAGAGAAAATCAGAAGTTGTAGAGCTACAGAATCTCTCAGCAGAAACAGGAACACACACTACCAACATTTTCTGTTGTTCAGGCTAGCCCAGTGTATGCAGCAGTGCTTCACAAAGGATGACAATGGGTTTTGACTGTGGCACAATGAAAATAGCTATATGATGAGTGCATCTGCTTAAGCACCAAATTTAAAAAATAATTAATTTGTAGAAATAAAGTTCAGAAATCATTTGAAAATGTGGGCCCTTCCCAGAAGGAAACAGGAGACCTGGTTACCCAGGATATGGAGAAGGCTGAGGTACTCAATGACTTTTGTGCCTCAGTCATCATTGACAAGTGCTCTAGACACAATATCCAAGTTGCAGAAGGCAAAGGCAGGGACCAGGAGAATGAAGAACTGCCCACTGTAGGAGAAGATCAGGTTTGATACCATCTAATGGACCTGAAGGCACGTAAGTCCATGGGACCTGATGACACACGACCACAAGTCCAGAAGTAACAGGCAGATGAGGGTGGTGAGGCACTGGAAGAGGCTACCCAGAGAAGCCACAGATGCCACAGTCCCTGGAAGTGTTCAAAACCAAGCTGGACAGGGCTTTGAGCAGCCTGGCCTAGAGGAAAGTGTCCCTGTCTATGGCAGGGAGGTTGGGACTAGATGATCATTAAGGTCCCTTCCAACCCAAACCATCCTATGATTCATTCTATTATTCTGTGATTGCTAACCCAACAAAGTAAAGCCATTCTTGAAGCAGGCTTGGGATTGTCTTTCCTGCTTACACAGTAGACAAATCACAAATTCAATTTACTGTGAAGCTGCCAATATTTAATAGTGTTTAATGGTGCAGTATGTCTCTGAGCAGGAAAAGGGTGCAAGCATCTACCTAGAGAACAAATTAGTTCATCAGCTCCAGTACAGTTTCCCTCCTTGCCTTCCTCCCTGAATGTGTACTGCTTGTGGTCTATTTATTTGCTGAAATACCAACACAGTTGTGACAATTTTAGAGAGGAATCAGGAGACAATTCTGAAAACAGCATAAGTAACAACTGCACTATTGAAGAAACAAGGCACACAGAGGATGCAGGGTTAAGTCTCAGTGGTAACTTGGCAGAGCTACTTACAGCAACCCCTGCCACGGGTTTCACAAAACACTCCCAGAGTGCTGCTGCCCTGTAGTAGCTTAGATTGTAGTTAGCCCAACGGCCCCCGAAGAAACAAGGTTGTCTTACTGTATTCTATTCACTTAATAACCACAAGCATTTTTTTAGATAAGTCTTCCAGGTACAGTTTTAATGTTAAAGCAATTCCTGCTTCATTTTAACCATCCACTGGTGCAGAGCTGATAGCCCAGTACATTTAAAAGTACAAGACACTGTTTCAAGAAATGCCATGATTTATCTGGCAGAGTTTAGTCACTCTCCAAACAGTAGCCTGGATGCACAACACCAACTGCCTCTGATGCTTCCCAAATTCAGCACTGAAGTCCCTCGGTTTTGGACTCAGCTGCCCATGGTACGTGAAGTCACACAGCAAAGCTTCCTGCTACAGCGACCAACAGGTCATCTTCTGCCTGCAGTTTTACAAGAGCCTTGGCCACATTTAAAAATGCATGAATCCCACTTGAGTGATAATCCTTTCTTCATGGTAAGCATTTGTACCCATTTAACCAGTTATAAAACTCATTACATGGAAGGATGGTTAGGGAGAGGATAAATATTGCAATCATTTTTTGGAAAATTTATTATATTTACATAGCATGAAAATTCATACAGTAGTTTGTTTAAGGATTTCAGTCCAAAACAGTGACAGAGCTCTCAGTTTGTGCTGCTGGACATTGGTTGTTGGTCAGTTGATTTGATGTCCCGGTGATTAGATCCCACACCTGGACCGTACAAATCAGGCAAAGCAAGGAATTATTATCTGGGATGAGGTCCAATATAGTCCCCAAATTATTCTTTTGAGGGACTGTGCTTCATTTCCCACAATTATGCCCCAACACACAGGGGAAATTGGTCTTTGGACTCATGTAAGATGGGAATGAACCACTTCTGCTCATTGGTAGGCATCTTTTGAGGAAAGAGGAAAGTTATAAACCCTTCATAAGCACTTGTTAGGAAGATGCATATTTGAGACCATACAACATATTGGCAGCCAAGTGATAATTTCATCCAGAAACCCAAGTCGTGGCTCTGCTAAATGAGATGCTACACCCAAGCAAGATGCTGCAAACCCAGAGTACATTCCTGATCCACACCGACTCTGCAAACATCACACTGCTGTGCTTAAGGCTTTGTGTCACTCTTTGGAAGAAAACTTTATTTTTAAAATAAAGCCCACTAGAAGGAGATTAATTGCCCTTAAAAAATACTCAACAACTTCTTTGCTTGCTATCAAGCGTCCCATACATATGCCAGATAAGCGTTGTAGATGCCGATAATCCATTAAATAAACACTTATGTTTAAAATCCATAAGCCAACTTATGACTAGTTTGAGACATACAAATATCTACAGCTAATTCAGTTCAAGAATCCTCTGCTCTCAAAATGTCCATTCAGCAGCCCTGCCAGATACTGTTTCACAATACTACAGGCTCACTTATTCACAAACAAATCATTAACATTCTTGACAGAAATCCATAGCATACAACAAATCCCAGCTATGATAGTGTTTTACTACATTCGCTGTGCCTATCATGAATGGAACTTCTGTTTTCACAAAAAAAAAACCCACCCTCAACAAATAAAAGGCAAATTATTCTCTGTGAGAAAACTACCGGGATGAAATGCCTGTGCACGTATTACAAACTAACTATCAAGTTCATATAGTAATAAACATGACATTCAGTAAGTGAAATTGGCTGCCACAATTTATTCAAGACATTTTCTTGCTAGAACCCTAATAATTAAGAGACTCTGATCATAAAATATGCCTTACAGACTTTTAAAATTTCATCAGCTAGAAGGGAAATCTTTTATACATCCCCATTTCTCCACATATGGGCAGAAGAATCATCTGAAAAGACCCTTCTAAAGCCCTTCAGCGTTCTCTCACTGCCAGGGTTTTAGTTACAGCCCTGGACCACAGAGTTTCAGCCAAGCCCCCAAATGATCAAGGCCCATTTTTTATACACATACATCACAGCTTAAATTGTACTAATTAAAATGAACAGAATAGTTTAACAAATGTATCAGGACCAGGGTTATTCTCTCTGAATCCAAACTGCATAGATGGCAGCACAGAGCAATAGCCTAAATCAGGGTTTCCCCCAAAACAGTCCACAAGTAAAACCGCTGCAGGTGCCCCAAAATGGCTCTGGCATGCAGGCAGCATCCCCTGCACCGAGGGGCAGGGGGGCACAGTGGGATGGGACCCCCGGCCAGGGCTGGTGCACAAAGGGTCTACTCCTGCAGCACCTCCAGGGACAGACCGCGCACCTGCACACCGCAACCAGCCGCCAGTCTGCTGCCAGCAGAGCTCCAGAAATCACACTCTTTACCCTTAATTCACTAATGCCTTCCTCACCATATTTAAAGAATTAAATTCCTCTCTGAATGGTCATATTTAAATAATTTAAAAAAAAAAAGAGAGAGTGGAATATAGTTAAACTTTCTATTGATGGTCTTGGCAGATGAGAAATACGCTCAAAAGAGCTGGACTTCTTCCTGGATAGATAAACATGAAGCAAACTGCCTTCTGTGCCGGCTGCCAGCTCAGCCCAGGGAATAAAAGATGTTTTCAATTCCGGAAAAGATACATGTGCACTGAAACACTGAACATTTAGCAAGGCCTCAGTCCTGCAAGAAATCAGACCTTACTTACCATGCTGTGCACAGACCTGTGGGCACTGGTGGCTGCTCGGAGTAGGTAAAAATGAGCATTATGGCTGAAATTTTTCAGAAATCAGACCTTTGTTATTGCTGTAATTGTTATCTAATGTATTTAAAATTACACTACAGCATTTACTAGGGGCACATCCCCTCTTGTTACTGTTTTGATTGGCACAGATTTTCTGTTTACAGCTTGCATTAGTTCCAATTTTGTGATAAATTAAATTCAGCACTCCCACATATTAATATAGACAGCATGAATAGCTGGCAGTCTCTAAGTCTGACCTACTGAGGGATGCTCTGCAACTCAGGAGAGCAAGTTAACAGAATTTATTTATGGGTCTCACTCTGTACCCAGCCTTCAGAAACATTTCAAACCTGTTTTTGCCAAAGAATACAGCTACCCAAGAACCACTGTGTGTGTCTAGCCAGGTTTTTGACACCACAGACTGCTCTTGCTTCCACCCCTGATCTCCCAAAGTTGCAACAGATTTGTTAGTACAGAAACAGTCACGGCTGAAAGAGTGCAAGGGATTACTACACATTTAGGAATCTTGCCATTTGCCTCCAGGTTTTCTGAGCATCTCCGAATCACAGTTTTAGATGTTGTCTGCAACAGTAACAGATAAAAGCCATCTTTAAAAAGCAACAACAATTCAAGGCAGAAAATCACATGTCTATAGAAAATGAGGCACAACAGAAATCCCAGATTATGAGGGTCAGGTTAAAGTGATGCATTATTTGAAAAAAGGCAAACAGCTCTGTCAGGAATCAGCAAGCAAATCAGACAACAAGTTAAGCAGCCATTTGCCCTATGATATAACAGCAAAACGATACTGAAGCCTTAGTGCCAGGACACCCGAGGAGATGGCCATGCTGCAGAGCCAACCAGGCAGCACTTGGTTAGGAAATACAGACTGCACAGCCTTGCTGAGGGATGCCAGGAGAGGGCAGGAGGGAAAACATCTACTTAGACTGCAAAACTTAGAAGGAAAAGGGCACTCATAATTGGGAATAATTTAATCCTGCTGAGTTATTGGCAGCTAGGGGTGCAGGGCAGCTGGCTAAGGGGGAGTGATGCCAGTGAAAGGCTGCCCACAAAGTGTCAAATGCCCCTGCACGGATCCTGGAGAAGTGCAGCTGGCACAGCCAGAAGACAACGGCAAAAACCCTGCATCAACGGGAAGCTGGGCAAAAATCCTGAGGACATACATGTTTGCCACCTTTGATTTCTCATATTCTGGAAACACCAGTATTGCCAACCTCAACTTTCCTATGCTGACCAGTGAAAGCATGAAAAACATCTTCTAAGCTCTGCAAACCAACAGTTGTACGTCTCCTGGTACTTCTAACAGTTGTTCACTAACTTGGTTTTAGAAGCTGAAATAAACACTACACTTTTGTTTCTAAAATAAACCTGTCTGTCACTGGTCATGCTCCAAAACACCTCTCATGGCAAATTCCAGCTTGTGCACACCCTGTGCACGGTGCTCCAGCAGACACCCTGACCTAGCCACTTATCACCTTCAATGCACTAATGCTATATTTTGCCCACTGATCTAGTTTTGGGGTTTCTTTTTTTAAAAAAATAAAAGCCAGCACACAGCCCTCAGGCCCCTCATCCACCAGTAAAGTCATCAGTATTTTAGCAGTGATTTTGAACAGGAGCAAAGCCAAGCCTGAATCCTCAGGTTAGTCTTTGCAAAATCCCAGGACTGTCATTAGCAAAAGAAAAGATCAAACAGGTTGGCTCAGATGGTCTGTTAGTTCGGTACCTGCGTTTATTAACACTAGGTACATAAAATTTAAAAAAACTGAGGAAGTGCTAGAAAAACACGTAGTGATGTTAACCACAACGGCAAACTAAAAGTATGTACCGATCCTTTCCTTCAGCCAGGAAATATTTTCAAGCTGTTTCTTTTACAGCGAGTCACTGGGTCGGAAATGCTTTTTAGACAGAAAAATATTTTTTTTCCACAAGACTCCATAAAATCCACACACAGAGCACAGTGTACGTTCTGACGAGAATTAATTACTTGTTTACTGTGGTAGTTCAATACACACCTAATACCCACACGTTGGCTAAAGAACTTATTTCCTCCAGTAAGTGAAGAATGGTCAATAGAAACAAAACAGTCTGATTTTTAAAAAAGAAGAGGCAGAGCACTGGCAACATCTGGAATCTGCACACTGTAAAAAGCTGAAGAATGACATTAGAGAACACAGGAGGATGCCCTTTGTGCACCTTCCAGTTTTTTGTAAGTGAAGGTATTCCGGAATAAAATGTTACCAAATTTAACGGAATTGAGATGTTCCAATGTACAAAAATAATGTCCTGAGCCCAGAGCTATTAATTCTTAAGAGCTGTGGGCTGTAGCTTATCATTATCATCTAGAAGTGAAGTATGGTTGTAACAGTCAATTCCATTTCTCCCCAGTGACTAAATCATGTACTAGCTAAATCACTTATTAATGTCAAAGGCTGACATTTTTCAATTAAGATGATGTTCTGGAGACTCTGGCCATCTGAACCCTGTAATCCTGTTTGTGCATACACTCTTGCCAACCAAAAAAAAAAAAATAGAAAAAGAAAGAAAGTCTGAAAAACACATTTGACTTAAACTGAGTACTAAGCACTAACAACGTGTCATTAGTCCGACCATATATATCTACAGCTACATATCAACATATCAATAAATATTTACACCAGTGTGTTAGGGGTTAACAAGACATCAATCAAAACATGCACATGAGACACTGAAGTCATCGTGCTTCCTGTTGTAACTCTTCAGCTCCTCAGGTGAGGACCCAGCCTTTGCCCATCCAGCATCTCGGCAGACAGACACACAGCACCTGGCTGCTCTGGGAGGAGAGGAAAGGGCGAAACAGCCAAGAGAGAAAAAAAGGGACATGCTCATTCACACGGCAGAGAAGCGAGCAGCCTCCCAACCATCCAAAGTGCCCTGCTGTTCCTTGTCAGGTCCAAAGGAGAAGGACACATCCCTCCAGCAACAAAAATACAATCCCTGTAAGTGAGCATCCTGCCCATTAGACCTTTCACTGTTAATTTCAAATGAATTATCTATAATGTAAACGCTGGTAGCAATGATCTTTGTTTGGTTTGGGGTTTTTTTTTGTTTGTTGCTGGTTTTAAGTTTTGCTTGGTTGGCTTTTGGTTGGTTGTTTTTTTTCCTCCCAGCTCTCCCACATCCACTGTTTAAAATAATTCTTTATCTTGACCCACTTGCCTACGAGAAAAAAACACACCGAACAACCAAAAACACGCAGTGAAAGTTAAGATAAGCTACACAGGGTAAAATTCCAAAATTCCACCTAAGTTCATCAAAATCAAGTCTGAGAAATAACAGCACCGGACTAGTTTGTTCAGACGTTACTAAGAGCTGGCCAGACTCCACACACTTTCTCTTTGCTGTATTTTACTTACCATTAGTTTGCAAGAGATGATGATTAGTTAGAAAAAATACATTCTCTTTTGACTTTCAGGTGTACAAAGCAGAACTGCATCAAATATTTCCTAGAGCAAACCCTAGATCCGTATGCAGGGTATAGTAACCACCACGTGTGACAACCAGCCCTGGCGGTAAATCACCACACAGCACTTGCAGCACAGACTCGCTGTGCATCCCATCAGCTCCTGGTCAGATCCATCAAGACCAGCAAGCAACTGGAGGCACTGAGTGACACAGCAGCCTCAGGCAGGCACCTGCCTCCGAACTCACTTCCAAAGCCTTGTTCGAAGGCTGGGCCTGCACATACCACCACATACATAAGAACTTTACAAAGCATAAGATTACAGCCCAGTGTGAGCTGCCAGCCCAACTCTCTGCTCTGCTGGAGATCTAGACTTTATCATCTCTTTACCATGTTCATACACAAGAAGGATTACAAGGGCTAAAGAGTGTGACAATGATGCCAAATATTGTGAATCACTCCTACAAAGCAAGTGGTGTCATTCTGGTGCAAACAGCATCACACCCTCTCTTCACCAGGGTAACGTCACCGCACAGTGCAGAGGATCCAGGGCACATCACCACCTTGGCATTGCTGGCACGGCAGTCACCTCCTTCTGAGGGGAAAAAATGATCGCATTATAAGGAGGTGATTATATGCTTGAAAGTCATTCTTCCACATGTCCAACAGACTGACAAGTTGTGCTGTGTCAGTTTGTTCCCATTGCAAAATAGTCACCAAGTCTCCTGGAGCGGTCCCGACAGCCCTGCTCCCTCCCGGCCAGCCGGTCCCGCTGGCACTGCCAAGGGAGCCTTGACCTGCTGCTTCAGCCAGAGAGCCCTAATAAAAGGGCGTTCATGAAACTATCTTAAATAAAACCGTACTGCTGCCTGTTGACACCTACTATAATAACTGGAATGCTACAAAGACTGTAACTTTTCCGGAAACTGTAGTACATAGCCGTAACCAGTCTGCACTGACAGCTCTGTGGCATGGTTGCAATGAGTAACTGGGACAAACGTCATTATCTGACTCCTCAAACTCACAACATCACTATCACTATGGGAAGTCATGCGCAGCACTCTAAGGTCTAGGTCATTTTAAATCAAAAGTTTCCATCTGATTGTATGCAGGTTAATACCAAATTGTAAAGCTCAGTAAGGAGACCAGATTTTAAAACCTCTCAGAAAGTTGTTTAAAAAAAAATTAAGCCACCAGACAGATTTTGAGCTCATAGGGAAGAATACAACAACACTTTCATATCGTCCTACACATGGATTTGAGAAGATGAAAATGTTGAGAACATTGTTTCTTTCCTAGGATGAGGCAGACTGCTCTCTAGCTTCACCTCTAATGACAGCTACTGGGTAAGAAACACTTCTTTGTTCCTGAGAAATGCTGAAAAATAAAAAAAAGAAAAAGAAAAAGAAAAAGAAAAAAAGCACAGGGGGCATTTTAAATCCTTTGAAGAAGTAAATATACAGGATATTTCAAAAAAAATGGACCCAATATCAAAGCAATGTGATTTCAAATGGGGTCCATCTTTTTGACACACCCTGTGTTTTCACAAGAAAATATGAAAAATAAGAAAAGGCCTCAGAAACAGACTGGATTCCCAAATAAGAAATACAATTTATCAGCTGAAAATTGACATATATTTGCCAAAGCCATCCAGGAGCCCCAATGCCAGGCAGCAGGCCACACTGGGCTGCAGCTTTGGGCACACGGGGCCAACAGGCAGCGATGCTCCCAGCCCGTTGCCTGCAGCAGCCACCGTGGCCCTGCACCAACCCTCCTGCCAGGGACCCATGCTCCCTTTTCTCCTCACAGAGGGCAGGAACCATGGGACTGTGAGACTGATTAACACTTCCATAAATATTTTGCAAAGTGGTTTTCCCCCCAGGCCGCCCCACAGCAAGCAGGCGGCGAGCTCACAGCACAAGACACACTATGTGGGATATGCAGCAGCCCCTTATGCAAACAGCGTTGGGGCTCGGTCCAGAATGACTTCAATAACATATGCTTTCCAAGAAGAGTAATACGGAAACATTCAGTTCATCGTTCTTAGACATTAAATCTTGTCACATATATCTACTCTTCAAGAAAAAAGAAAAGGAAGGAAAAAAAAAATCAGAAAATATTTGGACTCTTAAAAATACATGAAGTAAAAGAAATGTGGAGGAACTCCACTGGCATTAGCGATGGCTGTTAGAATTACACCATTATCAAGATCTGAATTTGAACCAAAAAGACTACTCACATATAGACAATGAGCAAAATTTATTCCCAAGTGAATGAAATGACATCTCTTTAGACATTAATGGCTTCTGAAATTCTCTAGCTTGATACAACATTAGTGATTTAATTGCCAAACTACATTCACCTAATTTATCTTGGAAAGCTCCACATCCATCTAAGAACACCCTCAAGACGACAATAGAGGAACGAAAGGTCAGGCTGTTACTTCCAGAAGCAGGGCAGTAAACTTCAGAAAAAACAAGGTACGGGCATTTCCCTGGTCAATGCTAGCCACTGCATGCGGCTGGTTTTCTAATATCACGCGAGCAGCACGAATAAATTCTGATGTTTAAAAATAAAAATCCTAATCTGAAAGGTCAATATAATTGTTCTCTAAAACTCATAAAATTCTTGCAACCAACCAGAAGCAAGCTGCTTCAGCACAAGGTTTCTGCAGATGGGTCTCCTGGGCTCTGCCTGCTTCCAGACCTCTCCAGTCCCCAGCTTCAGACCTGCTCCTCCTGCCCCCAGAAGTTTTACATGTCTACAAAGCATTTTACATTAGTTCAAAGCCTCCTTAGATTCTGCCTTTTTGACAAAGATCCCCAGGTACCTCCATCTATGCAGTCCTTGCTACCCCACACAGCTAAACCCCTGCCCTGACCTCCTGGAGCCCAGGCCGTGGGATGACCCTTTCCAGTTGGCGATCTTGCCATAACTCAGCTGTCACTTGCAGCTCACAATCTCTTCAAATGTGATTCTCCTTTGGGCAGATGAGCTCCACCACTCCTGCAGCCTGAAACATGTCAGCATTTTAAATGCAAGAAGGATGTGGGAGAGTGGCTTCAGGAAAGGATTGATTAGGCAGTGACTAAAACTTCAGTGAATATTTTTTGCTATTCTTAAGAGCCAGGGCTTTTTGGCACCCTTAACTAGGAAAGGCATTTGCCTCGTTCATTTGGAGACTGGTCGCAGGCTTGCTATGATGCACAGAAAGGCCGCCCCTCATGCTGCACACCCTGCGGCAAGCCCGGTATTTCTGATGAGGCTCCTTCCTACACCAGGCAGCCCCAATCCCCACTGGACACCTCCAAGGAAATTATCTGAACTGCATCTGTGACAGCTGTTGAGGAAAAACAAAATCCCAAGTCTTTGTAGCAGGGTAACTCCCATTAGCGAGCCAGGAACTGCAGGAGTATGAGTAGAGGCACAAGGAATCACACACAAACTCAAAGCTACGAGAAAGAACTTAATATTGCAACATTGATCTGCGGGAAAAGGCAACAGCAGGAGGCACCTGGGCTCCTGTAACCTTTTAAACTGTGCAACTCTGTATTTTAGATGTACAAGATTAAAACATCACCTTTTGAAAATGTTACACATCCTAGCTCCAAGCTTTAGCCTCTTTAATGAAAAAAGAGCCTCTTAACACCAGATCAGAACAAAACAGTCACTCACAGACAAATGCTTCCCAACATTCCTCATAAACTGCTGGAAAGTTATATGTCCATCTCAAATGGCAAATTAAAGCGAATGGATTCAAAGGTATGGAAATAAGACTGCATTCTTAAATCTGAGCGATTTAACACACGTATCAAACTGAACTGTCCAGTCTCATAGAAAGTAGCATCCTTTCTGCAGACCTCGGCAGGGATGTGCCACCAACAAGAACATGACAGAGGAGGCTCCACTTCCTCCATCATCCCAACCACATTTCCAACCGGCAGCTCTGTCGCTGGCCGTGCCGCACAGCCAGGTCACAAATCCACTGCTCCCAGAGGAGACAGCTCAGAGCCAGGACCAGCCTGTGCCTTGTCCTTGGCTGCAGGATCAGCAGGCTTCGGGTGTCTCAGGAATCACTGCTGGGTTTGGTCTTCCTTGTCCACCAAAAAAATCAACCACCCAGGACCCTTTAACAGCCCTGTACATCCCTCCAGCAGTTCGTTTTAGCAGGAGGCACCAAAGCTGTCTTTACTATCAGGATTTTCTCAGACACATGGTACCAAGCTTAATAGGCCCTTTCAGCCAAACTATCAAGAAGACAGGCATAAAATTTCCAAAATATCCTTCCTTCTGACTCTAATCCAAACAACAGAGCACAGCTGTGAAAACTGAAGCCTGTGCAGATCTACGGTGTATAGGCCCCTTCCTAAAAGCACAGGGACAAGATTCAGGCTTCAAGAAGATTTTCTGCTTCAGATTTATGGTCAGGCACAGAAAATTCCTGTAGATCCGGGCGGGGGGGGGGGGGGGGGGGCGTGGAGAATAAAACTGATTTAAGATCAATCAACAATTCTGGAACTGGCAAAACAGAAAACATTATGGACACTATGGGATAAGCAAGCCAGCCACAGAAATATCTCACTTCATCCTCTGCACATAAATGCAGATACTTATAGGTTAGGGTTCACACCTGCCTTAAAATAGCTGCATACAACAAACCAGTTCAATTGCCTGTTTCTGTATCTGAAGTAATACTTTCTCAGATCCCTCACAAACAAAAAACATCACTCAACCCATCAGACAATTTGAAATTCCCAGCTGCAAAGCAACGTACAGCCAAAAACATCTCTCCAATCTTTGCACTGACTTACTCCTGTTAGTCTGATGCTTAAACTGGCAATTTTCTCAAAGATGAAAGAAATTCACTGCCACCTTCTGCAGACACACAGCACAGTGAACTGGGGCAGAGGTGAGGGCTGTGCCCTGACACCCAGGCAGCTCAGGGAGCTGCAGCTTGGTGTTTGCCTAAGTTCCACAAAGTACTTTTCTGGTCAAAAACTGCGAAAAAAACCATCCAGATGGAAAAGCTAAAAATGGGCAAAAGGTTCTGTTAAATAAATACTCTCAAATCAGGAGAAAAATATTAAAATCTTGTTTTTGAAGTCTGAAATACTTTTTTCTGACAATTTTGCTGTTTGTCTTTACACTCTCCAGCTCCAAGCCAGAGCCAGAAGAATCAGCACACCATGATGCAGCTCTTCATGTAGTGTTCCTCTCCCCAGCAGATGGAAATACCATAATAGCAAACTGAGGACAAGATTTCTTAACACTAGAAACCAAATTCAGCATATTAATTTGGGCTGGATAGTTTTAATAAATAATAAAATTTGTCTTTGCCTGTTTTTTCATCCAGAATGACTAGGGGGTGGGGTAATTCCCCACCCCAAGAAACTATACTATTTTCAGGTCATTATCATCGTCATCAGCTCAGGATGCACAGATTAATCCTGACAGCAGGAAAGCTTGTCCCCAGTTACAGGAAAGCTGCAGAGCAGTCGAGGTTCACTCCAGACAGCCTCCCCCTGCAACCATTCAGGGGAAACTCTGCATCCACCCATCCCTCCTGTCCCTCAACACTCAGGCTCAGGGAGGGAATGGAGAGCTAGGAACTCACAAACTCAGATCATGTATTTCATGTTGACACCACCACCAGGGAAGTCCCATGGCCTTGGTCCCCTGCAGACCCTCAACTCATCTTCCTTGGCTTCCAGCCAGCAGACACTTTCAGAAAGAACCTTTGTTTGTTTTAAATGAGACTATACAAACTTTCTGGATCTCCTGTAACAGCCCAATGAGCAGGAATGCCATCCTACTCTACAGTCTGGTCAGGCTCAACGCTGATACTGACCCCAGTGGAGCCTGGACCAGATCCCACCACAAGATCATCAGAGCAGCTACTCCACCAGTGGGAGCAGACTCTGAACATCTCTTCTCCAGGCACCGACTGAGTGGGCAAGTTTTCAGAAGAGCTCAGTACACCAGGTAAAACATTCGCTGTAAAAGTCTGGCCCTAAACAGAGGCTCTGAATACTTGGAAACTTACTCCAGGGTCATTCTGAAAGCCTCACACGAAATGTATGGAATAACGATTTCTCAAACCCAGAGGGAGCCTGGCACAGGAAAAAAGAGATGGCCACAAAGCTGAGCTTCAGGACACTTAATTAACTTTCTATCTGTTCTCAGTGTTCTTGGCAGTTCTCGTCAAATATACCTAGAGAAGATGTTTTCACATGAGGAGACGTTTGAAAATTGCCTGGTATGACGCAGACCCAACGCCCCACAGGGGTATGGTGCAAGAGCGCCGGCCACTCCGGTGCTACGGCACAGAGATCCCAGACCGAGCACAGCACTCTCGGCACGGCTCAGTCAATAAAGCTCTTTATTAGTAACTCAGGTCAGAAATGTAGCTGTTAACATTGCCTGGAAGCATAACCAGCCATTGAACTGTGGGAGGGGAGTTAAACAGCCCAAAAAAAGGCCCCCAACTTGTTCCACATTTCCCACCCTTTCCCTTGAAGTGCTCAGAACAACAGAGCAGGGGAAGCCTGCAAAGGAACAGGGCAAACAGCCAGAATCTTTATATTTCCAAATCAACATTGACATTTTTAGCACTGATTATCATTTGGTAAGGAAAGTGGTTACTGTTTAAATGTTCCTGATGAAAAAAAAAATGGAGGTTCTTTAGAAAGACCAACGCTTCAGAAGCCATCACTGAACTGCTGAGGGCAGTGGCAGCACAACCAGATCAACCTAATCACTGAGGCTCTGTATAACTTCATTGAAGCACCATCAAAAGAAAATAAAATACCAGCAATATACAAGTTTATTTTTTAATTAAGATTATATGCATCAAAGATTTATATTTGTCACTCCATATTTTCAATATTTCAGCAGGAAAAATGAAGCATGAAAAGCCATATTAGGTCTTCTCAAGACACATTTACAATAACACACATTTAAAATCTTCGGTCCAAGAGTTCTGATGCACTTATTCAGAAAGAGTCCTGAAGACTAACACTACTGTCACCCGTAACTTTTCCAGCTATTATTTGAAGTGCAAATAAGTTCAATTATTATACACGAACCACTGGGGATGGGGGGGGAGCGGGCAGAGTGGGAAGGCAAGTACAGAACATTGCTTAAAGGAACTTTTCACCCACACTTTTACATGTCTCTGGGCTAGACCCTCATCTTGCTTAGAGAGCCAAATCCCAAACGAAGTCACCACCGTGCTGCATTCTATGTGAGGATGCCAGCAGAAAGCCCCAGCTGAAGGTCTCTGCCTCAAACACAGCCGCGCTTGGAAGGAAACACTAATGCTCTGGACACACCAGTGCTGCCTGTCCTGCTGCTGCCACCAGGGACGGAGAGAAAATAAGAAACGGGCAGTCAAAATTCTGAACTACTTAGACTGAATGCTTTAGTTTGTTTTCCTTCAAGGAAATTACTGCTTTTTATTTTTTTATTTTTCTTGGTCATCAAACAGACTGTCAGTTTCATAAACAGAAACTAGTAGTACACTATAAATGAACCCTTAAGATCATTTCCCAGGGGTCTTTCCACAAGGCAGTCACTGATTCTGATTTTCTTTTGGTCATAGAAAGCTTCCCAAAATTAGCATTTTTCCAGAGCCATTCATTTTCTACAAAGAATAACTAACACAGAAAAAAGGAACTGCCCAAGCTAAGTGGTGCCAGATGAGCTTGCTGGAACCACAGAGCTTTTTTTGAAAGATCCCTGATTGCCGTAAAGGCATAGCAGCAAACTCATGCAAAAACTTTGAAGCCTTGCAAGATATCCTGAAGGTATAGAGTGCCAAAAAAACTGGGCTGTAAGACTTCCCGGACGTTCGCGTCCACATGACTCAAGCTTAAATTTCAAATACTTTTCACTTTTTCCTTCTGACATAATATTTAATAAAACCAGAGCTCAGTAGCAGTATCAGTCCTGCTACATATGTCTTGCAGCGGTTTCTGCCTAGACAGCTGCTTGTGTGCTTTACACTTACAACCTGTTTGTGTTTGGTTTAAAGAAGAGCTTTTCCATATGCTTTCAAAAATTAAACACTCTTGCTCTGACTGCCTGTATACTGCATTTTTTGGACAGACGCATGCATCTAAACACCAGACATACAACAGAGAGATGAGTCCATTTTGAAAGCAACAACAGCACCTAAAATCGCATTACATCTGAACAGATGCAAGCAAAGGTTGTCAGAAAACCAATGCACCCATGATTACCTTGAAATTATCACACATGGGTAACACTGCCCAGAGCTGACTTCCCTTAAGAGAAGAGTTTCAACACTGCTGACATAGGAGAGGTGCTTGATGTGTATACTACATGGTAGTGAATGCATGCAATATGCATGTCCTTGGCAACAGAGTCTACCATCCCCAAACACAAAAATTACCAATAGATTCAAAATGCAGTGTTGCAGAGCACAGTGACAACTCCCAGTAAAATGAGCAATGTGTTTGTGAAGCCTCAGCAGGCAGCACTCACGAGTAGGAACACCCCAATACTGCTGTCTTCCATTTTTTCACTTCTACCAATACCCACACTGTGTTTTTACTGCCATATCTTAATGATGCAGAGGTAAATTACACTGAAAATTCAAAGACTATGCTAAAGCAACTTTACACAAAAGTATTTCCCATGGACTTCACATGGGCTGCATAAGTTAGACGATAGTAAAATTAAGTCTCCAGGTTCACGGAATCAGAGTTGCCCCAGTAAAGGACCTGAGGCTTCCTGCACTCCATCACCTACTTTGAGTCATTGCATCTTGCCCACAGTATTTCACAGCACATTAGAAAAAGATGTGGAACTGTGTTTTGTGAAAGACACAACCTCTAGCAATATAAGAATACACCACAGCCATTCACTATTAAATCCTTGCCCAGAAATGGCCCCAAACTGTGGGTATTGGTAAAAATATTCAATTTCCAGATAAGCAGACAGAGAACCACTGAAGTCCTACCACGAATACTTGGCTGTTTGCACATCCTTATGAAGCCACTTCACCACACGATGTCCATGCCTGCAGCAGGGGGGCAGCTGGCTGGGCTGGGAGGCAGTGGGTGGCACAGGGGTCTCTTTGGCTGCCCTGCCATGGTTTGAGCAGACCCAAATGATGGCAGAAATCAAGTGACCACTGGACAAGAGGCAAATGCATGGCCAAGAAAAGCATCTGAAACTTCAGTGTTTTCTTTCCTGGACCCCCAGGCAGAGGCAGGATGCAGGATGGCAGTGGGGTCCACAACACAGCACCCCACCTGCTCCCCAGCACCTGCCCGCTGCTCATGCGAGCCGGTGGCCAGGCCACCTGCAGAGCAAAGTGAGGGCTCGTGGCCACGGCTCAGCTCAGGGATGCCCAGTGTCCCAGCACAATGCCAGGCAGCACCAGCACCACGGTGTCTCCCACTCCAGGAAAAAATTTAGATGTGGCTATCCCCATCACCCACACATGTTAAGGGAAGCAGGAAAACTTATGAACAGGGCTTATAAACAGCATGACCTCGGAAACTATGCACCCAGTGGGATTTACTATCTAGAAACAATGTCTGGCATCAAGCTTCCAGGAAAAGTTGGGTTTCAAAGCAAGCAGCAGTCATGTCTCAGACAGCCACACAGAACTGCATGCAGACCTTGTTTTCAAAAACCATTTCAGAGTCCCATGGAAGCATCGCCAGGGCTGGCAGCTCCAAAATCCCAGCTGCACCGCCGAGGGCTCCTGACCCTTGTGTCTCAAACAGGCACGAAGGGCACATTTGGAAATAATTTTGAAGAAAGATTTTAGAAGATTTTCAGCATCATTTCTACCAGTGCCACTGCCACAAACATCTAGCCAAAAATCAGAGCACGCTGCTTGTAATCATTGATAAGCCCTGCTGCAAACACAGTCATGAAAAACATACCTCAAAGGTTCAGCAAGTCCTGGGCTGCACCCCAGTCTTCCCATCAGGGAGAAGAACACTTAAATATCCAAATGACCCCCTGTTCACTACTCCAGTAGAGGATACAGGGAGGTACTCACGTGTTTGGTACATTCACTCGCATTTTACTGAACACAAACCAGGAACGCCACAACAGCAATTAGAGGGGGAAAAGTCTTCAAAACAGAAACAGTCCCAGATCATCTCTCTTACATTAAGCATGAATAATGCTAGTGCCTGTGTTAGCTGCAAAATCACAATCTTCTTGAGTACTGCACCAGACACTCACTGATCCCTATGGTATATTCCTGCAACACCCCCAGCTGTGCCGTTTCCCCATGTAATGGACTGTCCTGCTAACTTTGGAGAAAACACACCTAACTGTGACATTGCTCTAGGTAAAAGAATCACAAAAGGGGGAAAGGAAGGAAAGGAATAGCAGCAGAAAAAGCAGGCTTCACTGTATTATAATTTCAAGGAAATTCCAGAAACCTGGATATTTATGGTTTTCTACCTTATTAGTCTAATCCATTGAATCCAATTCAAATCTTCCAGAAACAGTGAGGATTCTTTCTCAAGCAGCAGGATAATAGGAAAAGCTGCCATCAGAAAGAAATGTAGAGCAGAGTGATTTAAAAAAAAAAAAGTGATCACAGCCTTTTCCAGCAAAGCCAGAAACTACTCTCCCAAATGGAGATGCCCAGCTCATGCCCCAGCTCACCACATTCTTGTAACCCAGCTGCTGGTGACACTTCATCCCTATTGCATATGCATGAGCTCTGCTGCTGACCTCACTACTGGAATCGCATCCGTCTAGTGAACGCCAAAAACTTCAGAACAAACTGTGAAACTTGACAGGACCAAACACATTTGGAACAAAAGCAGCTTTTACATGAACAGCCACAGACCAGGAACACGCAGCCTTGTTGTGTGAGACTGGGAAAGGAGACCCACCAGCCACAGATGAACATGTCTGAACATGAGAGAAGTATTCACACCACAATGCTCGCTCCCGTTTAAGTTAAATGTATGCAGTTCCCCTTCCCAATGAGGACAGGACCAACCCACACCAACAGGCAGTCACTTCCAAAGGCTGTTCATACTTCCCCTTACTGAATCAGGCCAAAAGAAATATTCTGAAAGATGAAAATATTTTCACTGCCATTTTAATTAGGATGGAGCTGCACTTCACCATGGCTGGATATTCACGCAAGATGCATCCAAGTCAAAATTATGTCACATACAACTCACACATGAAAACATTAAGAAAGCTGTGACAGCTTCATGCTTTCTGTACCCATACATCAGCTCGACAAGAACCTATAGAAGAGAGGGCGGAACCTGTCATTGTACATCCCCCAAACAACCTGCAGTAGTGACTTGACATAACCCATAGTCACAGAACACATGAATAGAGAACACAAGACATCATCTACTCTACCTAATGACCAAATGTCCCCCTGTTACAACCAAAATCCCATGCCCAGCACTCTCCCAACACATGCTTGCCAATCAGGGTGAGCACTCATGACATCAGCAACGAGCAGGTGGTACCCACTTTCAGCACCCCAAGATTTGTTTCACAGCAGCTGGGTGCCAGGAGAGAGGGAGCCTGGGACAAAGAGAGCAACATGAGACACCTGAAACTGAATTCAGATGTCGGGGGACAAATAAGGAAAAAAATCACATATTTATGCCTTGCACAAGCTCTCTTTGCAGAGGGTTGGGAGCAGAGGTGGGTGGGAAGCACTGCCAGCAGCTCTGGACAGGCTGGTGGTACACAACATATAATTCTTGGAGGCAAAGGGGAGATCAGGCTACTTGGTTCTTTAGAAGAAGAAAAATTCAAAGGGGTTGAGGATATTAGATAGTCCATACATAGCCCATACAACTCTGGCTTGCGTGTATGGATTAAGACCCAGTCTTCAATTACAGCATCACATTCTAGATACTCCCAGCATCCTTCCACTCACCACATTCATTTTGTCCACGGTTCACTATGCTGTTATTTAACCTTTTGTGTGACCACAGAATTATTATGGGCTTCTTGTGTCTTTTCCAAGGCTTTCCCTTCTCCCCATTTTTAGGAATTGGTACAAATCCAAAACATCATTTAATTCTGTAATTTTGGATCTCTCTAGCTTGTTCTTTCAGAGCACCTACAGCCCCTACAGCCCTTCATACAGCAACTGCTGTTCGCAAGAACTGCATTTACAGGCACTCAGCATTTTGAGAGGCATAGGACACCTGGAACCTCCAGCTAGAGGCAACCAACAGCAGGTTGCACAACATCAGTGGTCACTGCTGACAACTTCAGTGCTCATGGCTCCCTTCCAGCAAAAGGAAGAAGGAGCATGGGCTCCCCTCACCACAGATCTGTGTTGTGCTGCAACAGATAAGCGAGAGGCCCAGCAAGCTTATCCCTCCTCCAGGCACCCGTGGGTCCCCACAGCACCTGACCCTTCCCACCTGCTCCCAAAGGCAAGACCCCACCAGTGCACAGAATGCGTGAGGCAGCTAAATAAGGTTACGCTCAAAAATTTATTCTGCAAAACATAAGCATTTAATTCTCTTTAGCCATGCGTGCTTTTGTAGGCAGTATTAGATATTTGTGATATTAGTATCTTATTATTATTAATACCTTCTAGTTTCACAAAGGGGGCATGTAGCCAGTTCATACAAACCAAACCAGCACACCACTATTAACCTCAGCTTTCCTTTCCCTTCCCTCACCTTCTCCTTTGCCCCAACTGCTGGGTGCAGTCTCACCTCGGGTCCTTCTCCTGCAGCAGCAGCACTCCCCAATGGGAAACCATGACCCCCGAACACAGGTGATACAGATACTCCCACCTCCACAACCAGCCCAAGATCATGAACTCCTTAACACAGGTGACTTTGCTGCTTGTGTTTAGTACAGAGATGTTTCTGGCCAATGTAGAGAAACAAACAAATAATGACACATTGACATAGCTTTTACCTTGGAATCCATAAACTATGGATGTGGCACGTCATTTCTATTCACTAAAATCAAGTTTCTCATTGTAGACCAGAGGCGTAAAACTCATTTTCACGGGGCATCACATCAGCCTCATGGTTGCCTTCAAAGGGCCAAATGTAATTTTAGGACCACATAAATACAACTACTCCCCTGCTGAAAATGAGTTTGACACCCCTGTTGTAGAGAAAAGTATGTCTTTTTAAGAACAGGAATTATTCCCATTACTGGCTGGTGCAGATTAAAGCTCACAGATCTGCTCAGCCTGGCTTCAATATCAAATCAAATATCTGAATTTTCTATTTGATTGTATCAAAGCAAATTCTCAATCTGAATTTCAAAAGCAGTGGTAACCTTTTCTTGTCATCAGCTAAGACCATTGATTCTTACTTAAAATGTTTGGTTCTCTCTCACTAGACACTTGCTCTGGAAACTATATGAAGTCTACACAGTGGAACTACAAAGTGAGTTTTATTTCATCTTGCTCACTAGCTGCCTCACTAGCTGCCTCAGATTTCACTCTGAATATGAAATATCCATAAAAGCATAAATTTAAAATAGACAGAGCTCAGGGCTGGCAGAACCAGACCCGCCGCGGGAGGGTGCAGACTGCCCAGCGGGCAGAGAGCCGGCGCGGGGAGACTTAAGTTCCCATAAGTCACCAGGATCGGTAGATTTGGGGGTGACAATCGGCTCCCACGGGATTTTGTGTCCTCCACGTCCCACTCCGCGGGTCCCGCGCTGCCACGGGGAGGACCCGTCCCGCACCACCCCGCACTGAACATCCAAGCGGTGGCCGGCCCGGCGGCGCTCCCCCTCACCTAAGGGGTGCGTAGGGAGAAGCCCCAAAACGGCGCTTTCTCCGCCGAAACCCCCCCGAGCCGCGCCGCATCCCAGGACCGGGGTGGCCGCAGCCGCAGCGGTGCTCCCTCCGCCTGCCGGCACCAAAGCCGCGCCGGGAGCGCCGGAGTCGCCGCGCAGCGGCAGCCGGGACCCGGGATGCCGCCGGGGCAGCACCTCCCTCCCCCCCGCACTGTGCATGTGTCCCCCCTCGCACACCCACCCTCGGAGGCGGGGGGAGAAGTTGCAACAAACTCCCGGTACCGGGGGGTGATGCTCCGCCGGCCCCGCTCCCACCGCCACAGCCCCCGTCGCCGCCCTCCCCAGCTCCGCGGACTCGGACCCCCGCCCGGCCCTACCTGCAGCCGCTCCGTGGCCGGCTGCCACATGGTGCCGCGGCGGCGGGAGGCGCTGCCGAGCGGGGCCGAGCGCTGCTCTCTGCGGGCGCGCTCCCCTCCGCGCTGCTCCCGCCCCGCTGCTCCGCCCACGCCCCGCCCACGCGTGTCCACCGCGGGGCGGCGGGGCGGAGGCCACGCGCGGACCCACTCGCCAGCGCGGGGACCGGCTGCAGCGCGGCTGCCTCAGTGGGACAGCATCCATCCCCCCGCGGCTGCCCCAGTGGGACAGCATCCATCCCCCGCGGGGTGGCCTCCACCTGCAGCCGCTCCCCGGGGGCACGCACGGGAAGGGGAGCAGCGCAGACACCCCCGCTTGCCCACACGCTCCGCCGTCCCCCCGGCATCGCGCTCTATGGGCAGAAGTGCCAACCTCCACACTTACACTGGCTGTTCGCTGCCTGGGAGGATGGAGCCCCCTCCAGAGGCAGCTGAAACTTTTTCCTCCTTTTCTTCAAGAGGTTCACACCACTTCCAAGTCAGCAGAACACTGTCCTGTTCAATAAGGTCCTGCCTGTACCTGTGGCCAGGCTGCTGCTGGCATTGAAGCGGCACAGAGCACAGGGAGGCACTGGTTAGGGTTCAGATCCCTCCTGTCCTGTCAGCCCCAGGGTGGCTGAGGGGTCTCTGCAGTACACCAGCATTAGCCCATGCTCAACCACTTCACAGCACCAGCATCAACAGCCCCAGCAGGACAAGGACAGGCTTTGGGATTTGCATTCTACTTCTATCAGCCAGTAAAATACTCCATGGCATGTCTTGACCACCTTTCCCCACAAAAAAAATGAGCATCTGCTGCTACATCTGGGGTGCAGATAGAGGAGTAGGGGTATAGTGCTGTGGGGAGCTGCCCCAGCACTGCCAAAGCTGTACTCAGCCTCACCTTGCAGCCCTGGCTGCACTTCTGGCTCCTCCTGCCCCCCACGGCCCTGCAGGAGGCCTGAGGCGCAGGTGTGACAGAAATATGACCATTTCCATGTCCTGAAATATAGAGAGCAGCAGATTAAGGTGTAGCACTTGCAGTAGACAGACTTGTTTCTGAACACTGAGGTACAAAACATCATGTCCCCCTCGTCCCCAGCCCCAGCTGTACTCACTGCACGCACCCATCCGCCTCCCCCCCAGACCTGCTGGATACACCCGCACTGCAGCTCACCCAAGCCACAGCACAGCACTAGCCACAGATCCAGCCACCACAGGGGCATATAGGGAAAATTGTTGTCAATGTTATTAAAATAACATATGAATTGCAACATTCATATCACTCCCACAATTACCTGAATGGATGTTTCCATCTCATTAGACAGATCTGCACCACAGCACTTGCCAGGCAGGAGAGTCAATGTTGTTACCCACCCCAAATGAGCCTTACAGCCCAAACAGCACCTTACACTGGCATGTGACATCCCTTTACACAGTAAAAGGCAAAAAACCAGACCTGAACCTTCTTTTTGGTATTCCGGAGATTAAGAGCAAAAATTCCAGAAGTACCTAAATGACCTTGGTGCTTGGGACACTTTTTAAGACATGGCAGCTGGTCCCCACACGTGATCGAGGGAGCAATGCCAGGAGTGCAGTGCAGCCATCAGCCCTGACAGGAGCGGCCGGGTGGTGGGGTGGGCGATCTCCTGTGGCTTTGCCCCAGCACTCACAAGGTGATGTGCACACTCTGCCCCAGCTTGCACAGGGGCATGTAGGCATTGCTCATGGAGATCAGAAATGTCACAGGAAAGGGAAAGTCCCTGTGGGCTCCTGAACTGCACCAAAGAACACTTTTCCAGGCACAAAATCTGTTCCCAGCACTCCCCGGTGACCCCAGGCATCTGGGGGACCAACACCAAGACACATTGCAGGATCCAGGCAAGGCTGCATCTGGTCAGAGTGAGGCCTCAATGAATATGAACTTTTAAATCATTTCTGAAAACACTTCACTGTTACATGCCTTAGCAATAACGGCTTAATTAAAGGAGTTCAAGTCTTGCAGCTTCATTTATGAATACGTCACTGCCCTCTCTCCAGGAACAGAAGCACTAACCCTGTATCAGCTCCTGACCTAGGCACCTATCAGAGCTCTCACCAAACAGTGTGTCCCTGTTACCCTCCTGTTTCTTCCAGCTGATGCTTACAGTCCTGTGCAAGGGAGGCATTTTCAAAAGGTCTCACTCTTCCTCAAATAAGCCTTGGAGCAGCTTTATTGATCCTTCCCATACAGGTCAATCCACCCGCCACCAGTGCCTGAGTCTGCTGGGAGCAGGCACAACCCAGGCTGTCAGCAGTGATGCACAAACAAAGCTCAGGATCTGCAATTAGCAGGAGACCAACCCTATGGCTAGAGGCTGCTTCTTTCCCAGTTTACATTACTTTTATACAAACAGAAACAATTGGGGGGGAAATCTGCCTTTACTGCAAATGGGTAGCACTTTTTTAGAACAAACAAGCAGAAACAGTGGCTTACTCAATTTCCAAAAGGATGTGAAAACAGAAAATGAGTGCTGCAAGCTTCAGGCTGAGATTGTAGGAAAGTAGGAATATGCTTGTGGGTAGGAATGAAACTGATTAAAAGCAATATGTGAGCACCAGGAACATCATCAAGCATGCTCCCCAAGCCTCACCCCTCACCGAGACAGTGAGCAGGGCTGCAGGGACAAGACGGCTATGGAGTCACCCTGCTTGGGTTTCATTAGTCTCCAGGGGTACTTGAGCATCACCTGGGTTACACTGTGTCAGGAAACCCAGCCCTGCTTTTGCCCTTTCACCATGCCCCATGATGCCTGTACGGGAAACTCGCTTTTTGGCTGGACCAGGTGCTGCTGGGGTGGCTAGGGCACCATCAATTAAACTCGGGTGACTTTATGTCACAGTCTCACTAAGATGAGGTCATTTTTACCTAGACTTCCCAGTATTTTAATCCAAGGATAATTTTTTATTGGATATCTAAGCTGTTTTGCATTAGTTAAGTTCTGCTCACAGCCAGCCAGAGAACTTTTGGTTAAATAAATAAAGTGAATTCATATTTCCAGGATGTACCATGTTCCAGAATGTGCTTGTAAGAAAATACAGATATTTTTACTATTAATTTTCCTTTAACTATGCCAAATTGTGGAGTTTCTCTTCTTATAATGAGTTAATATTAAGACAATTCTTTCTGAGTACTGCAATACATTATACAGGTTGGTCCCACTTCTCTCAGTCTCCTTCACTTCTGTGGTTGCAGGACAGAAATACTGGAGCCAGGAGAGTTCTCTTATTTCAAAGAGGAGTATTTGATGCAATAAGACCAATTTCACTTGTGTTCACACAGTAAAGTTCAAGCATTTCAAGTGACTCCAGGATATTGTCTCTTTTTCAATGGCTCTTAGTTATTTACTTTGTCTTCCTTTAGCACAACCTTATACCCTAATATAAGGTGTCTACAGCAACATGGCTCTTCCGCATTTGAAAACAAAAATGAACTCAGGGCTTTTTTAACTGTATACATTGCCTTTTTAATTAACCAAAACTGTTTAATTGCTGATCCCAATTAATTATTTTACTTCACAAGCTCCATTTAGCTTTAGAAGTACTATTACTTCTCACTGAAACATCACTAAAAAAGTCAATCAGTTATGTAAATGTTGCTTCCTCAAATATTGTGCAGACTTTGCAAGTCCTGCTTCTAAGATCCTCTTTTAGATTACGCAAGTTTACGAAGAGTACACGAGTCATTAAACACATCTTTCTTCTTTTCCATAAGAATTCATTCTACCGTGGGTTTGTTTCTGCAGGGTAAGTTTGCTTAATTAGCAAATTTAATGTTCTGTAAAGTGCTGTAATTAATAACACACTTGCAAAATCTAAATATGTTTGTTACTCTTAAACATGTCAGCTTGTTCCAAGCAAATGCAGCACCCTTGCACAGATGAAGGACACCAGATACATTGTATGAATTTTCTGATAGATTTCTGAAAAAATGTTTTATGCTTAAGCAACCCAAAATACTCAAATACCAAAGTAATTCGAACTCTTGACTACTTTTGTATTTTAACATTCAAATTAAGAGTAAATATATATTTACATAGAACTTCACGTCTTGCAGAAGGCAAAGCTAGATCGGATGCCAGACCTCAACTTCATGTCTAACTGGTATAAATACAGCAGAGTTAAAGCCCAAGGTGAAGATTTCCAGCTCCTGTGGCAGTGTGTGTGCTTTGGGGACTCAGTGTGGGGAGCTGCTCGGGGTGGATATGGCCAGGCTGGATGCAGGTGGTAGCTGGGGGCTGCATCAGAGCATTGGCGGTTTGCAAACACAGACCATGAAAATGTGGATTTTGAGGGGACTCAATCATCTGCAGGGGTCGGGGCTATTGAGAAACAACTTGAATTACAGTGACATCTAAATGGCAGATATACGCCCTTTAGTAAGTACAGCAGCATCTAAAGAGCTGGCTTTGTATTCCAAACCCAGGAAATGCCTAAAGCCTGGTTGCTGTTAAAGTAGCAGCGATTCAACAGCAAAGATGTTTCATTCAAGTGCTGACAAAATGCAGTTCACATACATCCAAGTCTTGTGTTTTGGTAAATTGAAAAGGAAATTTACTTGCATACTTTCTTACCATAAAATCCCAGCAGCGCAGTACCATTATTTAGGTAGTCATTTTTATTCTGATTATGTAGGTGCATTGGGACACGGGAGTGCAGCTCCACCAAAAGTGGTTCAGCTGAGGTCGCTCCTACTTGCAGTGCATCTGGCTTATTATCCCCTTTGCAAGTATTTTAAAATAGCATGGGAAGATGCTATAAACCTGAAGCAATGCAGTGTTAATGATTTGTGAAATTGAGGCAGCAGCAAGTATCCCAGGGAAGGGAGTTAATTCATGTTCAGATACGCCATATTCTCCCACCCATCCAGACTGGACTTGCCAGGTATAATGAAGTCCTCATTTCCAAGTTGAGAAGCTCTTGCTGAGGTTCCCATAGCAACCAGGTGTCTTTAATGACCTGTGTTGGTGCCAAAAGAGGTTGCGTTTCTGATTACCTCTCCAGCTATAAGTACCCCACCATCTTCCCCAAGTACCAGGGTAGCTACTTCTCTTCCTTCACCAGAAATAACTGGGAACATGATTTTGAAGGTGCCTGGACTAAATAAATGTATGCAATACACAAGTAGTGACCTATTTGGTTGTGTTTATGTGATCTCCCTTTTTTCTTCTCACCTTTTGGCCTCATCTGTAGAAAGGCAGGTACTTGGTCTCACTTCTCCCTCGTGTGGGCACCGTACCAATCCTACTCACAGCAGCAGAGAAAATAAACGACCGAAGCCGTGGTAGGTCAAGAAGTGCAGAACGGCGGTTGCTGAAAAGGTCTTGCATGGATTTAAAAGGCCACCTCAGTTCTGTGTAGGACCAAATATGTGATAATAAAGGGCCAAACAAGTTTTATTCTTAGTATTCCCATCACCTCTGCTGGGCAGCATCTCCACCACGGCCGGCAAGAGTCCCGGTGAGCGAGCAAAGCCCGGCTCCAGACTCCTGGCGAACACAAAGCCGCTCCTTTGGAGCAGCCAGCCTGCTCGAATCAGCGCCGCACATGCCCCTTTCTCTCTTAACCAGCATGAGGAAAGAACGGACGAGCCCGCGGATTTTGGCAGCGGCCGCGCGGCGGGGGAGGGCTCGGGGGCTGCGGCGGCTCCCGGGCCAGGCGGCCCCTGGCCCCGCGCCAGCGGCAGGAAGCGCCGTGCGGGGGGAATCGAGGCCACCGGAATCTGGGCCATGGGGGCGGCGAGAGCAGCACCCGGCAGCGCAGGGGACGTGGGTGCGGCGCGGGGGCTGCGGGCCCGGCAGCAGCGCCTCGGTGGGAGGCGGGGGACAGGCAGCATGGGGACAGGGACAGGCATGGAGAGGCATGGGGGGATCCCGAGGGATCCCCCCGGAGGAAGAGCAACTGGGAGGGGGGAGACTGCGAGGATGAGAAAGGGGAAACAGCCGAGGCTTGGAGCCTCAGCAACCCGAAGGACAGAGAGGGTTTGGGGAGGTGATGACATGATGGGGCAGAGGAAAGGCCAGGTAGACAGGACAGAAGTCCTCACCTACCCAGGGAGTGCTCCCACCGCAGCACCAGTGACACAGCTGGGGGCCAGACACCTCCTTGCAGGGACAATGACATTTCCCAGACAGCTTCAAGTAGCAAATCTTGCGCTAACATACCTAAATAAGCCTCGGTCCAGCTCTTAGAGCAGCAATTAATCTTGTAAGCAGAATAACTGGCATAAAATCTTCAGGCTGACACGTGCCAGATATCTCCATCTTCACACTATCCTACATCCAGAAGAACTTGAAACAAGACCTGTTAAGAGCCCTGTCAGCTCTGTACACCTTTGACTGTATTGTCTCTCTGAATTACCCCTGATGACTTTTAAATACTTATTTGCCTGTAATAAACAGAAATATTTACCTGCACAAGTCTGTACGGATATCATGATCACACTACACCTGGTTTACACTGAGCTAAATCCATGACATCTTCATAGCTCCCATCCATGACTCTTTTCTGAGTTGCACAGATGAGACTCCGTGAACTTAGTTTAAATTACTTCTGATATTTAACAACATAAGTGAGAGGAGAGTCACGTCTATAAAGATAAGCTGTTTTCAGAGAGAGCACTGAAGACAATGGAATTCTAAAAAAGGAATGAAGAATCATAAGTGACAAATAAATATTTAGGCAATTTAATATATACTGGATATTTCCTCCAAATGAGAAAGTTTACCAAGAAAAGCGACATTTGACAGTCTACAATTAAAAATTTCATTCATAAACCATCACTAAAGCAAGAAAAAGGTTTGGCAATCTGTCATCTAGATTTCACAATTTCCAACTACCAAGTTTATCTGTGAAAATAGGAAGTTTACTAGAAGCCACGCTTCCTATTTCAGTGCATGTGCCCACAAGTTATTCATAGGCATTAGGAGATGGCCCAGCTGTGGCAATCTGGGAGAGGTTTCTCCTTCCCCCACTTGAGCACAGGGATGTAAAGAGCCACTGCTACAACCACCCAAATTCTCCTGAAAACGCCTGTGAATACGAAGGTTCTTTCACAGATAATTTTCACGTTACATTGCAAGGTGTTCATGGCAGAGGGTGTAATAGGATGTGTAATGGTACCAGTGTCATCTGTGTAAGGCACTCACTGTCCTCCACAGTCAGCAACTGGTACCAATAAAACGCTATTATCAGAGTAAATCAAAGCACATAAAGGGGCAGAAAACCAGAAGCACTGTAGGACAAGAGATACATATTCTCTGCAGTGGTTCTAGACTATAAAATGTGTGAGATGGGCAACAGAGCAGAATTTGGGGGTGAAACCATGCTCCAATTCACCCATGTCCTAATTAAGACAAGACAGATGGCTGAGTGGGCTGTGGAGGAGAGCTCTCTCCTTGGTCCAAAACATGGGCACAGCACTGATTATCTGGAAGATTTTTAACACGTGCTGATGAGTGGATGTGAACTGTTTTGCTGGCAAATACCTGTAGTAGTGGTAAATATAGATTTACAAATCATCCAGAGGAGCCCAGGAATCATCCTTTTGTGTACAATAATTTAGTGGGACTCAAGTCCCTTCTAAGTTTTTGAGAACCAGAGTGAACGTAAAGCCCTCACTGAAGGTATAAGGCTGATGCTGATTTTACCAAATTTTGCAACTCAAAGAACTCTACAAACATATAAAATGTCTTAAACCCCAGAAAAGGCAAGATTACATATCAGAAAACTAGCAAACCTCAAAAGTCCTTCATTAAGCTCATGCTTAAATTTCAGAATGAGCAGTCCCAGTACAGCAATGCAACTGGACTCATGTTCTTTGCTCAGCGCCATCTGGGAACTTGTTTCAAGCTGAAAGCAAAAGATGGGGTAAACAGACCAACCGGTGACAGTCAGTGGCACTCAATGGATCCATCACACAAAATGCCAATGCAATGTTGCTGAAGCAGCTTTTGTACAGGTAACATATCTATGTGTAATTTTGAGATGGATTATTATGAGATGGGTTTTGCATTTTTCCTTTCAAAAAGCTTTTAAACATTGTCTTTTTAAAGAAGTCTAAAGGTTGTGTGCCTCTTTGGTGTGTAACACAGGAGTACATCCCCATGCTGAGAGAAGGGATTTGCCAAATATTGCTACAGAACATTATGGAGAAAATTGCGCTCATAAATCACCCCTGACAATGAAGTTTGAAGAAGAGAGATGTAAATCAGAGACAACACATGAAAGAAAAAGAGAGATAATGAATTCTCAGAAATCTCAAGGCTGTGTTGCTTTCAAATGAAGAGCACATTTAACTGTTAATTTGAAGTCTCATATTATTTCTCTGCCCACAATTTCTGCCCTTCTTGAGAACTACTGCCAGACAGAAAAAGAGAAAACAACTATATTGTTTATGCAAAATCAGGGCTTCTTGAGAAACAATTGAAAAAACGTGGGTAGGGCCAGCCCTACTGCTAGGGTAGGGAGGGTAGGGCAGTAGTTTTCTTGGGAGATTTTGTTTTTCTCTGCAGACTGAAGTCTCCTGAAGTGGAGTGAAATTAGAAAATATTAACAAATGTGTAAAGAAATTGCGTGCGGAAATTTTGTACTGTATTGCATGAAGTTTTAAAATGTCATCAAAGCATCATCACCTTTACTATTCAATAATCTGTCCAAGTGATATCTTTCAAAATTCAGCAACCTATATGACTAAGTAAATCACAGGTATGAGACATTCTGATTTAAACCTAACATGTCAGTCAATACTGCGAGCTTACCACCCTATTTTAAATCTCACATGTATTAAAATATAGTAACTCTTCAAAGCTATCAGGAATTAAGGCATCTCCAAGGAACTGTAAAATACTCAGTCTGTGGAAATGAAATTGGTGGAAGATGAAGGAAAACTGATAAACTCTGCACCTAATTCAGTGCTCTAAAAATCTCCTCCAGGCTTTGTCCTTATCACTGCAGGACAACACAGAGCATGAGGAAAGAAGGGAAGCAGTGTGCTGAGCACTGGAGATAAAAATAACTGGTCATCATCTTTTAGATGTAGAACAATCTCAATTTCAAATTCATGGCAAGTTGGAAGGGGAATAGCATAATAGGCGCACGTGAAAGCAAATCTTATTTGCATGACATTTTGCTGGTTTTGTTCTGACAGAACATTCTAGCAAATACCATACAAAGGGAAAACAACTGAAATATATGTTCAAATTAAAATGACAGGATGTATCGGTGTCATGTTCAGATCACAAATAAGACGTTATGGACAGCACAGCTTATGTACAAAATCCTTGAAAGAAATTATTCTGCATCGTGGCAGTTATTGCCTGGTTGCCTTCTTCACATGACAGATGCAAAATAGTGGTTCAAACAATCAGAGACTGCTCTGCAGAATAAATATCAATGCCATATAATGAGATCTACAAACACGGTTTTCAGTAAGTTAATACCAATTTCAGCTCTCTGTAACCTTTGCATGTGTTGGATGGTCCTCTTGGAAAAAGGATCAGAACTGGAACCGTTTGTACATGTTCTGTCTCAACACAGTATAAGAAGTAAGCTGACTGCTAGGAGACCAAAGAAAGTGTACACTTGAGCCATTATTTTTCAAAAACATAAGCTAAAGCCAACCTTCTGGAAGGTGGCTCGGGTAAATGAAGCTTTATCATGCATGAAATTGCCCTCATGGCCCTCATACTCATTGCCAAAGAGTTTTCTTGAGGCTTGTAGTGGTCAGACATGTAGATGAAAGGGAGCAAGAACTGAGATTCTACGCCATGGTTTCATAGGCTTGAGGGCATAAGGTATAATTCCCAGGAAGATATTGCAAGTAAATACACTATTATATTTCAGTTATTTTAAGACAGGAATGTATACTAAGCTATCAGATGGGACAGCTATTTTAAAGCAGATTTCCTGATGGTATTTTCACTAATTGGTGGTTGGTCAAAGGCAGATACACTAGGCAAAGAATATAAAAGAGTTGTGAGTTAAGGTCTATTTCCCCATTCAACAAGGCATTGATAATATTTTTCAACCTGGCTGAGATTTTATTTGTTAGATTTTATACAGATTCATAAATTTCACATCTACTGAAACACAGTGTAAGTCATTAGCTACATGGGAAGTCTTGGGAAACTTTTAGTTTTAGAATCTTGGACATACAAAAACTTTTCATGGAAAGATCTCAAAACATTTCAGATACATTCATTAGCTTTCCTAGTGCATAGGAGATAAATTTAACTACCACAATTTGAATTTGGAATAAATCACCACCATGTGAACTTAAGGGCTGTACTGATAGCAGGCGATTCACAGTGAGAACCTGTGAATCTCTTGTGGTCTCCTCCAGCTACAGCGGTGGGACAATGGTCGTGGTGCCACTGCTGCCTTTGCAAAGGCCCTCAGACCCTGGACGTGTCCCAAGCCACCAGCCTGACAAGCAAGGCTACCCTTTGTTTCCTGTGGATACATTCACAAGTCACATCCATGTGGTCTGACTCTCATTGGAAGCATCTGTGCTGACATTTTGACATAAACATTGGCCTATCTTTGTTATTATTAGAAGTTGTAGATACTTTCCTCCCAGGAACAGTTCCAAGCAATCTTGACTTTATATTTGTATGTCTAACACCCCAAAAGGGACAAAAATGCAACTAAGCCAAAATGCTGAGACTTTTAAATAAGAAAACAATAGGAAACCATGACTTGAGGACAAACAAGGGCATTTGAATAGGCTACAGACCACCACCTCTATTAATGTAACATTTAGGCGCTGAACACTACAGTCCTGATTGAGTAATGTCATGCTGAGCTATTGCCATCTTGCTGCAATACCGGATGCAGGCTTTCATCAACCAAAGTATTTATGGGAAGGGAGGAAGAAGAGATTTAACCAACAACTTACAGAGATAGATGAGTCAAGAGAGGTTCATAGATTCATCCTGATCTCACTTGTGAAAGAGATTCACAGCAGAGAACTCTTCATTGAGCAACTTTAATCTATTTTTCTTGTTTGTCTTCATCTATGGTGCCAATGGTTAAGTTTCTCCATAAGATGCTAATGCCCCAGAGTGACAAGGCAGATACAACACAAGGAAAGGGAGGAAGCAGAGGATGATGAGATATATTTCAGCAACTATGACCCCTCAAATCACCGCCATTGGGAGGTGAGAACTGAGTCTGCTGCTGACAAACTAATCATAATTGCAGCTGCTACATGCCAAAATCATCTAAATTGCATTAGGCTATTTTCTCTTTCCACAGCATTTACACACATTTTTGTTAACTTATGGCTCTTATATCTGATTTATAGGCTCAAATTTCAGGCAGATTTATTTCAGATCAGTTCAAATCCATGTAAGTCAATAAAAACTGCCATGATCAGAACAGTCACACTCTGATTTCTTTGAGCAGTGGCCGGCTGACATCCATGTACATGCACATGCACAGGAACTTGCTCGTATGGAAACATGAATGGAGTCCAAAGCTTAAGACACTACAAATTCAGATTATTGTCTATGTATGTACTACTCCCAGGAGGTGAAAGAGAAGTCACAGCTGGCTTCATAAGAGATCTCTGTTCTGGTGCAAGGAGCTACCTCAGAGGGAAGCAGACCAGTCCACGGGAAAAGAGACAAATAAAAAACATCTAGATTGAAGGGCATCTCCTTGAGGTGATAGCGCTGCTTCCAGAGTGATAAACATGATCTTTCCTGGTCTGTGGGATTCTAGCAAAAAAGTCCAGGGTCAGTGAACTAGAGCAGATTGTTTCCCTTAGGCTCTTCCTGGTCTGTTATTAAAGCAAGCACAGCAGACCAGCTTCTTTTCCTAAATGATTAACTTTGCTGCCTTTCCTGCTCAGCACATCAGATAAAGAAGTTTATTCAGTTAGCTTATTTGTTTACATTCCTTTGCCAAAGATCTCACCAAACAAAGCCTATTTGATGATTTATTCTTTGCTAAAGGGGAAGCTTATTTACAATAATCATCTTATCATAAACTTCTTAAAAGGAAGATTTGGAACTGGAATTCATAATAACAGAGAAATCTGACTTTTCCAGGGAGGTCATTTTTGTTATCCATTTTGCACTGTAGAAGAAATGAAGCCAACTGAGCCCAGATGGGGCTGGATGTGGCATAACCACTTTGAAGTTTTGTTTGTTTTCACTGGTTGACCCACTTCCCATCAGAAGGAATCACCTTCACCTAATTGGAGCTCTTCCAAAGTATGAGAGGGAAAAAGGATACAAAGGATTTGGATCCCGAGTCCCACAGAGAGTGCTCTGAAGCACACAAGTTTCACAAGAGGCATCGCCTCTAGTGCAAGCAGAGAGGGAAGAGTCAAGAAGTACAAAGAACTTCTGGGCAACCCTCTCAAGCAATCAGCACATCAGACGGAGAAGGAGCTGGTGGGAGCACTGCACTCTGCCTGTCTTTGTAACAATCTCCAGCTATTTCAGGTAGCAGCAGTATTCTGATTGCTCTGATTTCAGACTCGAGCCAATCCCATCTCCCTGAGATGTTTAAGACTGACATAAAGGTAGCTCAGAGTCAAATTTGCCTCATGCCATCCCTTCTGACCCCACACAGATAGATGTTGGCAGATGCTCAGCCAAAGTCCTAAGGAAGGGTGAACAAACTTGCAAAGAGGAGATAAGAGCAGATTGGCTCCATATTTCTCATTTGGCACTGGCTAAGTGCTTTGCTCTTCTCTCACTGCTCACCTGCTTGTGCAGAGCATTTCACAGGAGTAATAGACTCCAAGAAATAAACAATCCCTCACACTCACTTTTTTGTTATAAAAGGTGCCTGAAAGCCATAACCATGACCTGGTGCATCTCTCTCATGGTAGCCAGCAGATCAATAGAGAAGGTTTGGGTATACAGTGGAGGGCCTGGAGGCTCATGCAGCCAACAGCTCACACAGAAACCAGGCTGGAGGCAGCTGAAGGGCAGATGGGCTGGATTTGCTCAGCTGTAAGGACAGAGTACGGCTATGTCCACTGTAGTGTGCCAGTTTGCTCTGCAAAAGCTGAGCAGTTGTGGGCAAAATGAGAAAGGAATCTCAGAGAAATTTTTGACAGAAGGACTTAGCCACATGAAAGGGAAAAGGAGCTCTCTGTAAGCATAACTCTGGCAACACAAGTGAGGAGGGGCTGTTTAATTCCTCTCAGCCATCGACACAGAGAATCATATTCAGGGGTGTTGAATTCATTCCTCATCAGGTGTCTATTGCTATCAAAAGAGAAACTATATATCTTCATGAATATCATATCTGCTCAGACATTTGTCAACAAAGCCCTGCTGGAGAAAAGCCAAGATGTTTCTAGATATGAAGCTGAGATAGGATGAAAATATCAATGCTGTGATTGAAGTTTCACCACATGAGACTTCACTGAACTAAGCAATGATGTTTACTGAAGTGCCATACAACTATGGTCAGATTTTTTATATTTTTAGATGCAGAAAGACAGCAAAACAGTTTCCCCAAATACGTCACAAATACCATCTTCAAACTCCCATTATTTTCAAAGGGATTAATCCAACAGAGACTTTTGCCATTTGAAGATACATTTTAGTGAGCTGAAAACTCTTCAGTTCCCATTTCCTTTACACCAGTGTACCAGTTGACTACGTTTGCAGTGGAGGGAGTAACAGCAAAATCAGACCAATGGTTTTGGTGCAGGATTTTACCCAGCCTGGACTGACAACACACACGGTTAATCATGGCAGGAGGTGCCTCAGGTCTCCTTCTAATTACTCATAAGCCACCTGAGCCTTTCCTGAGCTCTCCCCACTGCCCCTGGCTGTTGGGCTCCTTCCAAGCCCACCATTTGATTCATATGCTAACAGGGTCAGCTGAGAACAGAGGTCCTGCAGGCTTTCCCTGGCTGCGTATCCAGGGCTCAGCTGGGTCAGGTCCATCTTTCCAGGCCTTTCATCCTCTGCTTCACTGAATAGCGGGAGGGCAAGAAACAAGAGGCTGGTGGCAGTGACAGGAGCAATGGCCATGCCGCTACCTGCTCGCAGCGTGGGTGCACAGCAGCACTTCTGCTGCCGCCTGCTCAGCCTGCGCTGCCACTGCACAGGGACACGCCAGCGGTTTTTGAAATGGATCTCCAAGGCAGACGGACGGCTCTGTGCTCAGCAGCCTCCTGCAGCAGTAGAAAGGCCAGGCATCCCCACCCAAGGAGCAGCACACCACAACACAGCACACAGCAATGAGCCCTCAGATGGGGGCACAGCCTCCCTTATAGTTGAGAAACCCTGCCTCCTTCACGAGCTACCTGTGCCCCTCAACAACACTGGTTTTCACCAGGTATTTGGAAGAAGATGAAGTTTGTTGGAGCTTAAGGTGGATCAAGATCCAGTGCCTTCCCAAGTACAAGGTCTGCTACTGAAAATTGGTCTTGGTGAGGGACCAAGGCTTCAGCTATGTGTCACCTCTGAAGCCCACACGGGTGGCATGTGAATGCCCAAAGCACCTGCTAGGGATGAGATGCAAAGAGCAGCTGAAGCTGGGGCAATGGTCTGGTTTTTCTCAGCTAAAGTTAGGGTTGCATCTGTAGGTTTTAATGAGAATAATTCGTATGTTTTTAGTCAACATGTATTTTCTAGCTGTTGTGTTCAACTGTTCTCTTGGGACTTGCATTTATATCATACTGCAATTAGTCCAACCACATGGACAGGGACGCCATCTTCATCATTTTGGACTGATCCCATCCAGAATTCATGTAAATCATTACATTTTTCTCTCAGCACATGTATCACAACTCTGAGCTGTAACTGCATGTTTCACTTCACCCCAAGAAGCACGCAAGAATAGGTGTCCATGCTGCTGAAGTGCACAAGTACTGGAGGTTAATTACAAGCCTGGAGACTTGTCCCCATCTGCAGGAGGAGCTGAAGCCTGTTAGCCCATTGCCAGGGAGAAGAGAATATATAATCACCTCTTTCTGCAGGTGGTATTTGCTATATATCTATATTTGCTCCCCATACAGAACAACCCCCACTCTGGTTTGGGAATGGGATATGGAATAACCAGTGTCCTTTGTCTGCATTCATATACATCATGAGAAAGACATGATCTGGTGTATAAAGACAGTAACTGACTTGTTCTAGTAGCTTCAGAGCTGCTTAGGATGGGTTTGTTCCCTCCAGGTCTGAGGGCTGCTCTGTCTGGCAGGCAGCACATTGCCTCACAAGTATCTCAGAAGTGCATGGACACAGGCATAGTGCATGCATAACGTGCCTTTAGAGTCCAATAAAATAAATTGGAAGGAGCAAAAGTAATTTTCAAAGCACAATTCACAAGAAGCACAGGATGATTTACAGAAGCTAGAGGCTGCAAGCTGACAGGAAAATAGCTCCTCAGAAATTACTTATCTTTCAGGTCAGTCACTTGAGAAAAATATAGGATGGTCTAGAATCACTACCAAGGTGTGATTTGTATGCAGAAGGGCTGCTGCTCATTGCAACATCTCTCTTGTACAATATGGACTATGAATATGTATGTTCCCTAGAACAACAGAGTTGCTGTTCCCGTGCTTTATATAGATTTTCAGATCTTCAAAGATAAATCAATATTTTCCCACTGGAAAGGCTGAAAATTTTGAAGTATGAGTATTTCTTTTCTATCTCATTAACAAATCAATTATAACACCAATATATTTGTTCTTGTTCCACGAAGTTACAAAAAATGGCATAGGGCAAGGGTGTCAGACTCATTTTTATCTGGGGCAACATCAGCCTTGCAGTTGCCTTCAAAGAGTTGAATGTAATTTTAGGACTGTATAAATGTAACTTCACCCATCCTGGTGAGAATGAGTTTGACACCCCTGGCATAGGGTATAGCTTCTTCCCAGCCCTTCTTTCTACGAAGTTCTTAAAACATTCCTGAAAGCCATTTGGAAGTCACCATAAACAAAAGTTTCCATACCTGGAGTAAAGCAGCAGCAGAAAACTGTACCAATGAAACAAAGCTACTCTGGCAGCCACCAGATGCAAATGCACCACCTTTGTCATAGAAAACTGTATCTGAAGAATGAAAGGGAGCCTTGAATTTAGCTTTTTAGGTCTCTTACCAGTAATTATTGTCTTGGTCCAACATCACTGAAAGTTCATGGTAGCAGGTACAGGAGGTCAGGAACGGTAATCTGGATTTCTGAGATGCATTTGGCATTTCCATAATTCAGACACAGCATGGTATTACTAATGTGCACATTCACCATCCAGCCATTCCTAACCATAAGAAACTCTTTGAATAGTGCTTCTCTTTAACAGGTAACAGTTCCAGTTCTGCTAAAAGATGTTTTCATTTGCTTTCATTTACAACATTTTGAATTTGGCCTGTATCTGCTGCATATACTCTCATTTTTTTTTTTAAATTATGAGCTAGAATGTAACCTCACAACAACATTTACATTTTAGCAACATTAACAGCTTGATTTACAATAATTTGCTTCTTATCAGCACTAATTGTCCAAGATGTAGAAAGTAATTCAATTGCTATGACTGTAAGCAGAAGTAGTAATAATAATGAAATTCAAAATTGAAAGTAATATATCAGATGCATGCTGCCCACCTAAACAAGACAGTGAAACCAGTGGCAGCTTTCTTATCTTTACAATTCCTCATTACATTTGTCTTTAGCGGCTGACCTGAGGTCTGGAGATGTCAGTAGCAGCAAGGAAAGGGAAGAGCTGCCTGAGACAACGGCTGTTCTCTCATAAGGGTGATGAGAAGTTTGTGTTTTCCTGGGGACATATTTTTTTTTTTTTTCTGTCTGGAAATGTTATTTATATGAAATATGAAGATTTTGGATGCATTCCAAGATTCCTCAACATTAAGAGGTCAACCAGAGCTTAGGTCTTTAGTGCTGACTGGACCTAGTACAGCACCACACAGCAGGATTTATAGGTAGCTGCAGCAACTTCCCTCTATATGATGCAGCCTTGGTTTCCCCAATGGCAGGCCTCTCTGAGACACAATGTCAGATCAAGCCTACTTATGTCAACAGGTTGTTCTGTGACAAAACCTTACTCTTGCTACAACTTAGAGCCCAGATTTGCAGTCAGATCCACTCAGAACAGGGTGTGATTCGTATGGCCCGGACTGCAGGACAGCATCTGTACTCCAGTGATGTATTTGTCTCATTTTTGAAATGTTACCTTGATAACAAAGCCCATTTTTTCCTATTCAAATTAACTGCTGGAATATCTTCTTTCAGCATTATTTGTATCCTCAAGTCCTTTCAAATTTTTAGAAAACATTGCACTTTCAAATGAAGAAAAACAGAAGAAACAGCTGCAATCTTCACTTGATAACATTTATTCAATGTTTTCTGAAATAAGCAAGAATTTTAAGAAGCCCATAAGCAATCAAATACAGCCACAAAAAACCCATACTGATCCTAAATAAGAAGCACTATGAGAAATACACAATAATTCATGAAACGATATTGTACACCAACAACCTTTAGGAAACAAACATCTCAAACCATATGCTCAGTTTGCTCACAATATAAAAAACTTTAACCTTTAAAGAAAAATATAGATTCAGTCCAATTGTAGGATCCAATCCCCTGCCCACTGAAGTCAATGGAAGTTCTCTCATTGATTTCAATGTTTAAAGGATAATGCCCTCACTTTGCCTCAAGAGGCACTTTAATTATACAAGGCCTAGCCTGAATACTATTACAAAAATGTCAAACATCAACTCAAGAGTATGTTTCAACAATTTTCAGGAAATAATGGAGAAATAGGTTATCTATCCATGCATGGAATAAGGCAAAAGCTAATTCATTCAGATTAGGAATAATAATTTTTACTAGTTTCTTTTTCACAACACAAACATTTTAGACTTTTTTTAATTAATGGTTATATTATATATCATATTATGCTTCACATTTTTCCTACCTCTACTGAGAAAGCTGGCACTGACATGTCATAAAGAACTCCTCATTGATTATTGTTTTCTGTTCTGTAACAACCACAAGAAACTCACCTGGGTTTAGTAATAGTGTCTACCAAGAAAAAAGCACACACTATCATAAGCTTATAGTTTATAGAGCTTAAGGAACATTAAAATGTAATTCATGAAGTTCACAAATCCTGTTTTAAAATATCTCTTCAAACTAAAAGCTGCAGAAAATTAGTTCTTAAATATTCTACAGAAAATTTTGAAGCATCTAATGGTTTAAATTACTTATGCTTTCTTCTTAAAAATATTTAAATTAGGTTAGTAGCCCATCCTCTTGAAAAATAATCCAAAAAAGATACACTAGGTTACAAATCTTTTGTCTTAATCAGTGTAACCAAAGGTTTGTCATCTGGGCTGTAATCTTCATAAGCAATGGGGGTTGCGTCGTACATTGCAGGTCGGGATTTCTTGCCAAACCTGGAAACAAAAGAAAGCTTTTGGTGACAAACAGAAGTATGAATGAGTTAACAGCAGCAACCCACTGAGTTATTGTATGCTGTCAGAAACAGAGCCAAAGAACCTAGATAAACTCTAAATTGTATTGCAACATGCCAGAAGTACAGAAGTTTAAATATCTGAACTGTAACTTTCGAAATATATGTATCAAATTAAAAAAAATCTTCTTGCAAACAGGAAACAGATCTCATATCAAAGACTACAGGAATTTTGCTGTGGAATCCTACAGTATCAAAATACGGGAAGACTGTGGAAGGCAAGAGTGAAACAAATACCATTTCAGTGAGGCCAGAATTTTATTTTAGAGCCTGCTCTAACAACCAACACTAATGTCACATCATGTATATTTACAAAAAAACCCCACATCACAACATACATAACATACATCTATGTCACATTTGCATCTGGAAATGCAACAGATATGCACTGAATTGAGTTGCAAGCTGTAGACAAAGCATTTAAAAAAATGAACCTGAAGTCTTTGCTCACCTGACATCCACACTTCAGAAGTACATTTAAATCATCAACATGCTGCATGCTATTTGCTACACTGGCAAAAACAATGCCAGTTAGCATCTTGCAATGCCACATAAACATAGGAATCTGGCAAATCTGGTTCACAACCCACAGAATCATATCAACAGCTTGCTCCTCCTGGGCAACCAACCCCGTGAAGAACCAGGTTGTACCTGCCTGTGCAGAGACCTGCTGTGGTTGTGTCATGGTGGCCCCAGTGCTGGGACATGCAGAGCTTTAGGCACCTTTGCACTACATAGGCAGTCTATCACCCTTCTGATCATTTATTAAGATACAAAAATGAGGCTACAAATGCAACTTGAAAGTGGAAAAATTACTAAAGTGTTCTGAACAGAACTGCAGGAGCTTTAAATAACAAAAAGGATCGCAGGAAAATGGGGCAAAAAAGGGTCAAATCTGCTTTCCTTATGAACCTGATTCAGCGACAATATTAACACAGAAGCAGAAAGACATTTATGTAGTGGTTCATCCTAAGATTCTTTTTATCGATTTCTTATGTACCATACAAAGTCTATATTAATTTAAATTGTGCACACTGGAAGGTGAGATAAAGAAAATTAAGATTTTTGTGAACAATATTTAGAGCAAACCAAAATTAAACTGATTTCCTTCCAAGACTTTCATGCAACTTCCTGACTGTTCCAATTTAATTCTTGGCTGTTTTCAGTGTTCTAGAATTGTTGACAAAACTAAAATGGCTAGAAACATTACTATCTATATAGTGGAAATTTCATTTTTCAAAGTACATCAGCTGTCAATAAGGCCATGCTAGATACATTTCCATGCATGAATGTCTGCTTTCTTCTGTATTTTACTTTAATAAATACAGACAGGCTACATTCGCTCATCAGTGTCATGATGGATAAACTTGATTTTCTGTATATGAGATAAAATTCCAAGAGTTGGATGAAGGAATAAAGTCATGGCATCTTACTGGCTCAGAGGCACCAATGGATTCTGAATGACCCTTTTTCACCATCACTCTCAAGTGAGGAAATAGAGCTTTGCATAGATACAAATGATGATGAACATTCTCCAGTGATTTAAGTCAGATTTTGCCCTTTGTGACAGATAGAGAACATATGGTTTGTTGCACACAGTGAAGCAGTACAAAAATCTGTTCTCTTGTGTAGGTCAGGGTTGACATGTGCCCCTAATTAGAAAATGCTGAGAAAAGACCACAGCACATGTGCTAGTTGTTTGTGGCCTGGCTGAGCCATCAAGCTGGTAGACCGCATTGCTTTGATCAGGCAGTTCGGAACCCCATTCCTGCTCGTAACACTAAACAGAGTTAACACAAACCTCAGAGGTCTCACAACAGAATTGTTAAATACAAAGTCTTAGTTCAATGGGTGTGTATCTGGTAGAATTGCACAAGGATGCTATTTTATTGTTTAATTGATGACATAACAGAAAACATCAACCAATTACTAATAGAATCTGCAAGAGATGATTCAAGGGGTAATAAATAGTGAAAAGATGCAGGTCCCTGCTACGGAGTGTAATGAAAGCATATAGAAACAAATGAATAAAGGCTTCTTCCAGTACAACCAAATACGAGATAACACATCTGACATAGAGTATGTACCATGTGGGGAAATCTCAATCCTGTGAAGCACCGAGTCTGGAAAAAGACTGGAGGGACATGATGGATAATCAGTTTAACATTTGCTTTAATGCCATACTCTGTCTGATGAACAATTATGTGCTTAGATTGGTAAACAGAGTGTATCAGAAGGACTAGGGAAATGCTATGGCCTCTACATTTAGCACTGATGTGTCCATTCACGAGTGGACTGTTCCAGTGCGTATATCAGAGATACTTACCAGTGGCATAGGGATCATGACAAAGTAAATGACATGAGAATTAGAAAAATATGTTTTGCTATGAAACACTGAATAAGAGCTATCTGTGTAACTTGATAAAGAGAGGTCAATGGTTCCGTGACAATTTTGGGGATAGTATATATTCAATGTAGGAATTCTTCTTGGCACAGGAAGCTCCATGAGTGCATGGGTGTATATATGTCTATATGTGACAGAGACTGCTAATTCTACTTCACATAAGGAATGGGGTTGATCCTCCACTTCCTTGGAAGGACATTTCAGAAGATGGCTAACCACAGAGAGTCCTTAACCTCAACAATTCCATTCAAGTAGAAGACTTTTGAGAATATTGGACAGCTGAACCCCAAGGAAATGGTATCCTGCAACTTCTGTGGGATAGGTTGGAGTTCAGAGCTTTCCCAGAAGCTGAAGAAAGAATCCACGAGTTGCCACTCTGTTCAGAAACAGCAACTGATATAAGGAGTCCACAAATAGAGCTTAAACAAGAGAAGGAAAAGGGAGAAACCAGATTTTTTATTTAAAAAGAAAAACAAAAAACAAACAAAAAAAACAAACCCCAAAACAACAACAACAAAAAACACAAAACCAAAAAATCTACCCACAGGAGGAAGGGATTATTTTTGCCTCCAAAGGAGGAGAATGAGAAGATTAATTTCCTCTGCATTATTCAGAGAAAAGGCCATGTATTCAAGTGGAAGTTTGCATATCTAAGTGTAATAGAACTATAACCCTGGAGTTCCCACAAAGCTGAGACTCTGACAAAGGACATACATAAGCAATTGACATGTTCAATGAGGACCGAGTACTTGTACATGTGATCGCACTTTCACAAAGAGGTAGCTGTCTGAAACTCATCACTGGAACCTATGTCGGGAAATGGTAAGAAAAGAGCCTGCACTGAAGCTCATCAGATTCAGGAAGCTTAGGACTTGGCAGTCTAACAAAACTGACTCAAACCCAGGAGTTGGGAGAATGTGCAATGGAGAGAAGCTTACCCTGCTGTGACAAGATGGTTTAATCAGAGTCCAATGAACCAGACTCTTCAACACAGACAGAACAAGAGCCAGCACATGAAAGTTGAAATGAAAGAAACTGCAATGTAAGTAGTGCATGAAGTCTACTGTTAATGGTATCTAGACACACAAAAAGTCTACAGTCTCCATAAGCAGATACTTTAATTCAGTGTGAATGTCTTTCTGAAGTGAACAATCCAGTTCATTTCAACAACACATTCTGGTTTCAATTCAATGAAGTCTTATGGCTGCAGTAGCCAGTGGTCAACTATTTCTTTACAGTGTTCTCTTCTGGCTTTAAAATGTGTAGGCTTTAAAATAAAAGAAGTATTTATTTACTCTCTGCATAATGAATACTACAGAGAGCTGTGCTTCACCTTGTCAGAAAACTATTTAGTTTTGATCTGCTAACCCTAAGAACATTCACTAGAAGTAGACATTTATTAGTAATGATCCTTGAGCACATTCATTTTCTCTTACAGCAAGTACCTTGATTAGCAAAGATCAAATTATAAAAAAACTATTAAGAAGAGACCTGCTGAGAAACATGAACACGTAATTTTAACATAATTTACTGACTATGCAACAGGCATCCACACTCCCTGGACACCTACCGACTTCAACATAAATCTTACATTTAAAGAAAATGATCTTCTCAGTTTTCCTTAGGCTTCAATTTTCCAAAATTACTAATAAATTTCAGTATCTAACTGGGAAAGAGAATGATTTTCAGAAAATGCTAAGAGTCTATTATTTGACAGCAGGCCTCTTAAATACAGCAATTCCGAAAATTCAGAACTTGGAATTTTTAATATGCAGATATAAGAGTTTATGCAAAAATAACTATAAAAGTTGTGCTCCATTTCCAGGATTGAAATGGCCCAACCAGTGGTTTTTGTCTTCCTGAAACCAAAATAAACACAATGATCTTCAGAGTAAACCTCTGTGAATTACCTGACTTGGCAGCTCTATCTTGGATTTTTATAAGGCATCCATTCTCTGAGAGGCACAGAGAATTATTTGCAATGAAAACATTTATTTTCATTTGCATTAAGTAGAAAGACATTTCCCAAGATAGGGAGACCCTTTACTGGCAAGTTCCAATAATGTAATTTTTAACTGCATGATATGGATCTGAAAAATCATCATGTATTTATCCCAGTCTAAGAATTTCTTTGAAGGCCATTTAACCCTGAAGAAAACTTGTTTTTCTAAACTTCTGCCTTCAGAGTAATCCAGACAGTAGCAATAAAGACCTAAACTAGCCCAGCTCCATGATTTGAAAGGTTTCATACCAGAAATCTTTTACCATTTTCATTACCTGCTGGTGAAACTGTAAAACACAGGGAAAATTCACATTAAAAATATCCTACCTTGCTGTTACACTTTGCCTTGGTACCCTTAGATAAAAAGCTGCCCAATTTGCTTTAAGAAATAACCAAGAAAACCCACGTGTTTCACACTGTTCCCCAGGAGACCAGTCCCAGGCCTCAGGGAAATGCAAAGTACCACTTCAGTGAATAGTAACTGCACAGGACTGACACATTCATCACTGCTGTAGTAGTAGGAGGGAGGTGTTTAATTTGAAAGACTAACAGTATCACTTTGCACCTTGCTGTCCACCCTTGGAGATGTGTAGTACATAACAGCAGACACTCTAAAGGCCAAACAATAAAAAATTATAAAGCTTTTCATGGCCCATAAAGCAACTCCCTCCTCTCCCACTACACTACTAAAGCAAAAGGAGTTCTCAGGGTGTGTATGGTGTGGAGATGCTGAGCTCCTCCTGGAAGAGATGTAAGGCTAAGTGGCAAAGGAGACTTCAATGGAGGAGTTAAAAGAACACGGATTTTATTGCTATGTTAAATAGCCTATACACATCTTTCCTTTTAAAACATTCACTGTCTAATATCTTTTGACAACAAACAAATGTTTTATTGTAAATCTAGTTGAAACAGTTTAAAGAGCTAGTGCCCAAAGTTGTGATGCAATTAACTGAGTTTGTGGAAACTCCTCATTCATTTCAGGTAACTTTGACAACTTCACTGGTGGTACAAATCTATCTATTTAATTTGCACTGAAACAGAACTGGAGTATTCAGAAAATGAATTGCCAGCAATCACCAACCAATATCCATGCATTTCTCCATGTCAGTGCACAGGATTGTGTCTCACTCGATTTTTTTGAAAGCATTTTAATGGCAACATACATGAATGCTCTTGCTGGATTTTGAAGCCATCTTGACAAATTGAAGAAATGGGAAAAAGAAACAATAAAAATGAAAGTTCTACCCTATTAAGAGAGTTGTCAAATACAGACGAAACAATACTGGCTAGAACGAAAATGACACAAAGGATCTTGGTTTAATAGGTCTCAAAATTATATCATAGAATCATAAAATCATTTTGGTTGGAAGAGACCCTCAAGATCATCGAGTCCAAACACAACCTAACTCTAGCACTAAACCGTGTCTCCAAGAACCATCAGTCACTAGTTAATGCACATAAGATGTCAAAGAAAAAAAAAAGCAAGTAGGTTTCATTTTCAGATGTATGAACAGCAATACCATAAATAAGACAGAGGAGGTGAGTACTCCATTCATTTGGTACAGGTAAACCTCCAGCTGGATAACTATTTCCAGCTGGGGACCACACTTCAAAAAAAGAGAAAGATAAACTGGAGTGTGTTCCAAGGATACAATAAAGAAGTTGGCATGATCCAGGAAGAGACACTGAAAGAATGGGTTAGTTTAGTCTAGGGAAGGAAAGGGTTGTTTTGCTCTGATTGTTTTTATTATAAAAAAGGGACATACACAGACCACTTGATGTCCATGATTACTATAAAGGGAACAGCAATAAATTATTTGTATGACAACCTGAAGAGCAGTAAGAAAGAAGCACCCTAATTCATAGCAAAGAACATCTAAGCTGGATTTTAGAAAGCCCTTTCTAATTCTATTCAACTCCTTTGGAGGCTTTTAAACACAAATGTTTGCAGAGAGTTAGTTATAATTAATGCTATGTCAGTGCAATGGCTTACACTTGAGCTCTTGAATCCCTTTCAGTCCTGCTTTCGTATTATTCCAACACCCAATGCCCTGGCTTGCAAATGCTCCATTAAAATTAAAAGTCAAAGATTACTAATCTCTGGGAAAGTAAGTAAGAAAGATCTTAATTCTGAGGCAAACAGGAGCACAGAAATGAGTGTTTTTAAGAGAGTCTCACTAAATAATCTGTCAAATTAGTCACAAAAATCAACATGACTTTGCTATCTAATCGTTACTTGTGTGTATCAGTAAAAGAGTATATATATTCCAAAGAGAAAATCTTACAGGCTAAGAACTCTGCATCTGTCCCTCTTCACAAGTTACAGTAAATCAATTCAGAATAACTCCCTCCTTTTTTAAGGAGTTGTGCTGGATTATCACACTTCAGATAAGAACAGAATAGGGATCAAAAAAGAACAATGAGCAACACTGGTGATCCAGTCTCTTCATGGTGAAGCAGCCTGTTCTCTGCCAACAGCAGTTAGATGGACTGAAATTACAAATCATAACAGATTTCTGTTAAATTACCATTCCCAGAACAAACCTGGCATGTCGGATTGAAGCAATTGCATTACTGAATTCACTGTCAATGCTTCTACAGTTGTAAAATTCTTCATAGGCTGGCCTGGAAGAGCCTTGATATTCAATGCGGCTGATGCGACATATTCCCACAATCAAGATGATCAGCATCAGGACAAAGGCTACGCAGAGAGCCCCAATTATGATGTAGAGGGAGTGACGGGGCATATTTGTTAGACTCTCTGCCATATGCCCAGACTTCCACTGCAGATCTGCTGATAAGAAATGAAAGGTTATAATTAATTAGTAATTCATATCCTTCCTGCTGAACAGAATTCTTTTATGGCATTCACTTTCAATATGTCTGTGGAGACTTCTGAAGCTAGGGGAGCATGTAATTTGAACCTTTCTAGGCTCTGTTATAGGTATGTCACCATGCCTAACATGCAACAAGTTTGAATAGCACTATAGGAACACTTACCTAGTTTGATCTCCTGTATAACCCAAGCCATAGAATGTTATTCTAGCATTATTTTATAATATGCTATATGCTTTCTAAAGGCAGGCAGGTTTTATATTAAAGCTTCTAATAATCCACCCATTCTCTATGCAGTTTGTTCCAATAGTTAGAGAACGCTTCTACTAAAATGTGTGATTTAATATGTATTAAAAATGCTTGGTTTTTTACTTTGAAACACAGGCTTTTGTTATGCCTATCTCCACCAGGCTGCCGACACTTCAAAACCAGCATTTCAAGGACAAAAAGGGCATCTCATAAGCTGCTAGAGTACTGAGCTCACTGGAGTCTTCTCTCAAGCATAATTTCCCTGAGAGGTCTCAAAGTACACCTTAAAGTAAAGCCAATCTGGAAGAGGTTTCTTGTATTTATGTATTCCAGTTCTTTATAAATATTCTCGATGCCCAAACTATTGTCTATCAATACCAAACAGATTGTCTATTAATTGCCTATGTCTTCAGATCTGTTTTTCTCTAGCATGGGTCAGAGTATTTCTAATTAACCTATACTTCCCTCTAGGGTTCATTTTTGGCAGTTCTCTAAGCCTATGGTCTCATAAATTATTTAAAATCAGGAATGGCCTTGAATCACTCCAACTACAGAAATCTGTCACTCTGCAGAAGTTATTTCTAGAAGGTAAGTGTTCCTTTTTCAAACTGAATTCTGCTTTGCACTGTTTTAGAAACTCCCTTTACACAAACAGTCTGGGAACAGGGCTATCAAGCACATCGTTTGGGAATTTAGGATATTCATAGAAGCCAACTCTCAAGGATGTTGATGGTAGTTAACAGATTTTAGCATCTGAGCTAGAATCACAAGTTCATTGGCATCTGTGGATATAATCTCCATCCATAGTAGAAATACAGGGGAATGTATAAGTAGAGAAAAAAATAAATCCATTTTAGAGGAAGGTAGGGAGAAAGCCTGAAGCTGTAACATGGGAGATTCACCTGGGTAGAGTCTGAAGAAATAGTTGCTCTTAGTTTACAGTAGTAAAGGCTGTCCTGGAGCACCTCCCAGCTTGGGCTTGTTTAGACTTTCCTCTGCAGATGTGAGCTGAGTTTACAGGACTGCTTGTTTGTGTTATCTGCTTCAGAGATCAGTGAAGTTTTGATCAGCCTGAATAATGCAGTTTCTAAAGTACTGTTCCTGCAATCCGCCCAGTCAGGATACAAGGCAGAGAATACAGCTGTGCTCTGTGCATGTTGGGATGGGTTTCTATTTCTGTTCTGCGGCACGTTCGTCACACACGGTTGTTTCTGTCAGGTTGCCAGACTAGGCCAAATTCATATCTAATGCACACAGATATGTGGCAAGACAGTTCTGATTTAAACTCTGTGTCTTCCATCTCTGGGTTATAAGGATGAGAGAAATTTCCTCGTTTCTTCCTCACCAGATAAAAATACGAAGATTAACTCCAAAGATTAGAAATAACAAAGGAAAGCCAAAATCACAGTATTCCGTTGTCATAGTAATGTTCATAAAATTAATTAAGAATTTGATTTCAATGCGTGCCACATAGTCTGTACTACAAATGATTTGTAATTCTAGTTTTCAAGTAACCACATGGTTTGGCTTAACTTGGCAACTAGATTGATAATTACAAAAGTGGCAAAGGTAATGACATTAACAAATAACCAGCAAGCATTAGAGAATTCATGTGAGATATTTTTAAAGCATTTTTACAGTGAACGCTTTGTTAACTTTTCTATGCAAATACATTTAAATTTTATAATTAAGACTGATTTAATCCTATTACTAATACTGGTAAGGACCGTAAGATGATATAATAAACACCACAGTTCATCCAGGCAACATATATCTTCTCTTGTTTGTTGTACATACAGCACTTGAAAATTAAAGAGTACAGCTTGACAAGAAGATAACCCTGAAATTCTGTTAGGATTGTTGCTCCAAGCAGATAAAACAGCTGGTGAAAATAATGGGGAACTATTAGTAGTGAATAGAGAGTTTTCTATAAAAAAAAAAAAAAAAGACGACAAACAGCATCCTTCATGGCTAGTAACAGAAAATCACAAAAGATAAAACATGATTCATTTAGTAAAATGACTCCTGAACACCAGCTTGTCCCCCTCTTTAGAAGCCTGAAGCCTGGCTTCACCGTGTCTTTTTCTAGCATTCAGAGGGATGGTCCAATGCAAAGGAAGCCAGCATCTAGTGTTTAAATTTAATTTTCAATACCTTATTAATCACTATGTACAAATTGCTGAAACAATATAATATGACAAGGAGATATGGAAAGATGAACAGAAGCAGATTTACTATCAGATTCAGTCTTTGAAGATGAACAAAAAGCCAGCATGCCATTGACTGAACTCCAGTGAGATCAAAATTGCTGCATCTGTTTATAAAAGAGCTGGATATGGCCTTTCTAGATATTATTAGAATTGTGTTCGCATCAGTTGGTCTACGCGTAGCCTGGGGAAAGACAGTGAGCACAAAGATCTCCCCATGGAAACATAGTTCTGTAGAAAAAAATCCACAGATCAAAATACTTTTAAATCCTTTCTGCAAAGTGATTTCTTTAAAACTCAGTCCCTCTCTATCTGCATAATCCTTTAGATACCTGGTAAAATCCAAGTGCTTTAGGAAAGCTTCCACAGCTTTTGTGTAAGCCACTGCACTGGTTTTGAAAGGCTGCATGTCCACACTTACATCAAACTATTGTGAAGTATCATAGTGCCCCATAACAACACATCATTTTACATTGATGCTGTATCAAGGTGACTCTAATAGCAAGGGAACATCAGACATTTGCTGATGCTAAGCTTATTGAAAAAACAATTAGTAACCCTCAAATTTTAAACTTAATTGCTTTTAAAAACTTATCTTTATGTGAGTGTGCAAAGATTTTCTTTTCCTGTTTTCATTCCTTCAAGACTAATCCAAACCAGAATTTTCGGAATTGCATTTTTTATATATCCTATATTATTATTATTATCGTGTACATGCAGTCTATTAGCTATCTTGATTTGTTGGATAAAAAGAAATACACCAGTTCCAACCTCCTAAATTAAGAACAACTGCCATGAACAATACAATATGATTAATTCTCCAAATATTGAGATGGAAAAAAAAGCCTCATATTTCTGCTTGAGAATCAGCCTGGCAGTTTTATCAATGCCAGTTAACACTCAGATAATTCCCTGCCTCCTGTCACAGTAGTCACGAGATGGAAGAACAAAATAGTCAGTTAAAGGCTTAAAACAGCAAGAACAAAGTGCTGTTGCTTCTTTCCATCATTTTATCCTACACAGTTTGCAAGTGTGTAATACAAGCAGAAAACCCAAGTTCTTGAGCAGCAGGCAAGGCCATTGCAGTTCAAGTATAAACAGATGCTACATGTAAAGAAATACACACTTAAGCAGAGACAACGCCTTTGCTCAAGAGAACAAAGCTGAAGCAGAGTTTTATTCAGTCTCTCTCTTGTATACTTACCAATGAGGTCAGAAAGGAGCTAATATTGACCATCCACAGATGTAAGCGTGAACTTACTTGTCATATATAGTGCTTAGGGGCATGTGTCCCTCACAAAGGGAAGCAGGAATAACTGAGTAGCTGGACAGTAGGAAAAGGCTACTTCCGCCCTCTGTTGTGCTTCTCCCATTTTCCCATGTGTTTATATGCACCTCACTATGCATCTGTGGTGCAAACAGCCAAACTCTTAGTGACTAGAGCACGAGAACCAAAGGAGGACTCCAGAACAAGCATCACTAATTTCACGTAGGACATCTGCAGGACTCAGAAAGCATGCAAGCCTGTCTGTTTCCCTTTGGCATCTATCCATTCCATAACATAACAGAAATGTAATTATTATTATATCAAGGCACTGCAGGAAGTACATTTCCAGGATGATTATCGTCGTCTCCAAGAACTACACTCATCTGTCTGTCAGCCCACCACTTATTAGCTAAGGCAAGCAGAATTACACTGCCTTGTTGATCAACCTGGACATGCACGTTTCAGGGATCACTAACAACAGCCTTGTCAGTAAAAGCTGATCTGAGCATCTTTTAGCATGAGCAATATGGTATACAGATAGCATGCAACATTGTGGTGCCAGCACCATACAGGGAACTGTGTGTGCCATTCACAGAGACAACAAAAAGGCAGAGCTGGTACGATCTCTGGACTAGCTAACAATGCTCTTCTGTAGTCTTTGCTTTCAACAGAAACCTCTAGAAGTTAATTCACAACCAAAAATTACAGGGAGAGGAGGTCATAACCATGCCAATATAAAACTTTTGTTTCAGTCCAGGTGAGAACAGAATTGTCTTATGATGTTAGTAAGGACTAACATCAAGAATAGAAACAAATTTTAAAAGCAGTCAATATGTTTAAGCAGCATTTCAGTAAAAGAGAGTTAAAAATAATCTTCATATGCTCCTTGTGTAAATGAGGTATGGAAAACATCTCTTTATTCCAGTCTTTGTGCAGATATTTTCTCATGAATGTACAATAGGAGCTCTCTGTGTTCCTTTCTGTTTATTTTTTAATCTCTCACCTATCCCTGCAACATTAGCTGTGCTAAATGGTGTAAACCCCCTTAACCTGTGTATCTGAATAATATCTTGAGAGGATCGATGACCGCAGTATCTGAGCATTGAAGCAGTTAAATACACAGCTAAATTCCCTAGTAAAGACATCTGTAGCCCAAGAACAAGACATCAGGGAGATACAAAGCAGCTCAGTGAGCAGAAGAACTAATTAAGCCTAATTTCTGTTTTAACTCTCCACAGCTGGGCTTCATACTTTCTTCCTCTCATGGACTCTCTACTTGTCCATCAGGTTGCACTTATACTGAAGCTTTTCTCTGTACTAAGTGAGATCATACTGAAGCTGTTCCTTCACTAGACCCACCAGTGGAACCTCGCTAAGCCTTAGGAAATATTTTACCTTTCTAACAAATTTGGTTGCAATTGGCTTATGGTTGGAAAAGTTATTCCTGAAAAAGGTGGTAAATGCATGCATACACAAGTCACAGCGCAATTACAAAGGACTTGCTTCCTTACGTGAAGAAGTTAAAAACTGTTTTGCTGAAACTTTACTACAACTGCAGGTGCTCATAGGTCAACACCAGTCTGTTAGGACTATGCTTATAGCACTGTGGAAGTACACTTCACCCAAAGTAAGTAAGCTCTGAAGCATAAGTGCAATTAAAAGGCAAACTGCCTAGTGCCCAGCTGTGAGAGACCATCACATCTGAAAGCAGGGTGCCCAGAAACAGAATTTCTAACTTTCATAGCCACATTTTAAATGTTATGGATTTAAATAAAATGCTCTTAACAGAATTTTGATAATTTACAGATGATTGAGAGTTGTGCTGATAGGTAGAGACAAATATAAATTTCGCTATTATAATGTATGTTTTTTAGAAATATTTAGAAAACTACAAAACTTACGTATTTCACAGTTTGCACCAACCCAACCATGTGGACAGTGGCATGTGTAACCTCCAGGCTGATCTATGCAAGTTCCAGCGTGGTGACATGGGTTGCTGTCACAGTCATTTACATCAATTTCACATTCTTCACCTTATATCAGAGAAAAAAAAAATCTATATAGCAAATGCCTCATGTAGCAGGTACATCATCAGTCATTTTATTTTTCTCTAGCTGTAAAACACATAATAGCTCAATAGCAGCTTTTTTCTCAGAACATCAAAAGTATTCTATAACTGTTCCAAGAAGTCTCACATAGCATCCAAGAAGGAAATATTATCCTCATTGAACCAGGTGAAAACAAAATCTGAAAGCTAAGTGACTTGACTAATCTCACCCACATTATGTGTGTCTCTTTAAATATAAACTCCATCCCAACAGAATGCGGTATAACAATTTATCATGTATATTCAGAAATGCTATACAATAATGTAGATAATCAGCACTTCTGAGAAACAGCCAGTGTACAACAGAAAGCTAAGTATCCTCAAAAAATGCCCTTTAATTAGCACAGATCACAAAGTATCATTTGATCTACAAAACAGCTATGAATGGGTTTATCTATTACAACATTGGATATTACCTTACATGACTAACAAAACACGTGGTTGTAAATTATCTTGACAGCAGATATTGGGGTTACACCAATCATGTCAGTTTAAATACAAGGCCAAAGGATTAAATGGGCTGCTTGCCATTACTCTGAAAATGTAAACTGATTCATAACAAGCACTTAGGGCTTTTAGCAATTGCATATTAAGGTAATGGAATGAGTTGTTTCTTTAGCTCACAGTAACTAAGGTCAATGTTAAAACATTTTCAAGTTTCAACAGTGTCCAATTAGTATATTGGCTTACCTGGGAGCCTAGAAAATGTTATTTCTAAAATGTAACCTACTCTCAAGCAGTAAGGTCATAAAGCATGTTAAATAGCTGTTAGTTTAGTAAGTTATCTTTAGTAACAGGCTTTTTTTTGCTGCAAAATTTTAAAAACTCAACGCAGTTGTAAGTAATATCAAGAACTTTTCATTCTCACTGGACTGATCACAATTAAGCAAAGTCCAAATTAATCTGTGTCCTTGAAGAGACAGTCTTACTTGGTATTTGTCTTCTTTTGGACACAGTGAACACTGACAACTAGGCATTCTGTGTAATGTACAAATTACTTGCCTGTATATCCAGGTGAACAAATACAGGTAGCATTTAGACCTTCGCTGTCACAAGTGCCACCATTCTGACAGTTGATGTTAACACAAGGATCCTTATATAATTCACAGTGCCTTCCTGAAATGGTAAAATTAGTAATTGCCATTAACGTGACCTATACTGACAGCATGAAATCAGTACATGCAATAACTGAACTTCACCTGGAAGAATGCATTGATGTGCAGCCTCCAGTCCTGTCCTATTAGGCTAATGCCATAAGACAAACACCATATTTTTTACGGTGGCTAAACTTTCACACACATGCCTCCTCTTGCTCTTCCCACCCACTGAGGCTTTGGGACCAGAGAGGCAGGGCGATTTCTGCTAATAAGAACTGAAGGTGTTTCTATGAAAAACCAATGGTATAATAATGCATAATCTGATTAGCTATCTAATATTCTTCAATAAAATGTAAACAATTTTCTTCAGTAAGAATTTTCTGTGATAACTTATTTAACAATATACGTAAGCATTCTCGTGACTCTTACTAACTTTTGCAGGAAAATGAGGAGCATAACTAAGGCAATAAAAAGAGACATTCATTTATTCAAATGTATAGCTAAAAGCAAATAATTGGTTGATCAGTTCCATGCCACTGCTTTTGATTTCTCATCCTCAGGTGTGGGCTACATGAATTCCGCTGCTTTGCCTTGCAGAAGACAGTGCAAGACGTATCTGGCATGCAGAACATAAAGGACAACAGACTCCCACCTGGGGATGGGGAGAGAGGCTCTACTGCCACTGCTACATGCATCTTTTTCTCTGGATCTACTTTTCAGATAAAAATAGAAAACTCAATACATGAATAATCTAATCAGTGCATGAATGCCACATATGTGAATAATGAATGAGCAGTGGGGCTTAGTTTATAATATATCTATTACAGTAAAATTAGCTTACATTTCAAATACCTGCTTAAACTTATGCATTAATATAAGTTTTAGGTCTAAATCTAGGTCTTACTACCATTCTTTGCTTGGGAACAAATCCAAAGTGACAGCTTAGCTAACACCCTAAATTATCTTCAAGTTTTCCCATTTTTATAATTTTACAAGAATTTCAACAAACTGAAGAGCAGGACAGGCTTCTGAATGTTTCTATGTGATAAATTACAAGCACATCTTTCACTTTTAAAGGTGGTTCATGTTTCTAAATCCTTATTGTCCTGCAAACTGTAAAGATGCATAATCAATAGAAGCACAAACTCGTTTATTATACATAAAAACTGCAATAAAACTTGGGCATCAGGAAAATGTTTATAATCACGAGGTAGTGAATGACAGCAAAGAAATTATGTTGCTTGTGAAGATTACAGAACCTACAGCAATGGAGGACTTTCAGAGGTTAGACAAAAGCATGTGAAAAGTGGACATGCAGCTGATCCTGCCTTATTCCTTCTCAACTTCCTTCATGAATACCAAGTGCGTTGCACTGGAATTGGGTGGTTTGTGAATCTGAATTTGAAGAGTTTGAAATGCAAAACTATACAGAGGTAAAATTAGTGAGAACATAGACTCTTTAGAGAAAAGAACATGAGAAAGAAAAATCAATATAAAAAAGGAAGAAATTGGACACATAATACATCAGATATATGTACACAAGCAAATTTATTTAATGTGTAAATGATTAAAAGGAATAAACTTAGTTCTCTAGTGTTCTATGCTGCAGTTATGTACAGCAATGCAAACTTATATGAGTCATATAAAACCAATAATCTCAAGTTAATAGTGATAATTAGAAAATTATATAAAAACAACTTATTTTAAATATTCTTTTAGCAAAGACACACACGTATTCACTTGCTACAGACCTGTTGAAATGATTTGGTCAGCCTGTCAGCAGCAAAAGGCAGAGCACTCTAGCCTGAGCAGCCTGCAGCAGGCAGGCGGTGGCAGCAGGGTCAGGAGCCCCTGGGCACAGGCTGGCACATCCCTCGGTCCCGCTCATATCCATGTGCCAGCATGGAGAGCATGGGCAGCAGGGCAGGGGGACTGCAGACAGGGAGGTCTGGCTTGGTGGTGCTAAAATTGAGGTCCCTAATGGCCCACATAGTATCTTGAGCTGAGTACCTCAGCTCGATTCATTAGTGTCACTGAAAACCTTAAGTATGGGAATAAAGCAAGCTCAGTAATGAGCAAAAGCTGCTCGCAGGACCAGGTCCCTGCTTTCATCTGAAGCGAGATGTGCTGCACACACAGTGCTTTCAGTGTGTACAGATCAGTTGAGAACAGAACATGAAGTCATAACATTCCAGTTCAGTTCTCTAAACTGTCATGAAAAGCTGAGGGTCTTTTCCTCCCTAAGCCTCTAAAATGATGGATTCTGTATCGATTGTCAAAGAGTGGTGCAATCACCAGCATGAAATACATATTTAGCCTCAAGCAGCTGTTAAGCGAGTGTTACTTATCAACACAGATAAGGATTGATATTTTTAATGAGAAAATGGTGGGGTAATGTTCCTTAAAACATAGTCATTCTATGTAAAATATGTATGTTAATAGTAATAACATATATAATTACATTCAAAATGTTCTCACAGCATGAGTCGAAACAGAATATACAAAAAAGTATCCTTTTAATTCTCCACAGAGGAATGTGTCACAGAGAGCTGATATGTGCTACTCTGTGTAAAGCTGAAATCTACTGCAAGATAAAAGATTTTGTATAGCAAAACACATCCTTTTCTGTTCTGTTTTATAAATTACTTGGGAAACACAAAAGACCAATTCCATTTGAATGTATCTAGGAATAGCTGCTGTCAACACAGGAAAGCAGTCACGGACCTAACAGAGTCTCTGGGCTTTATGGTTTTCTAAATGAACAATCCATGTAAAATTCCAATTTTTACTCCTTTGTGCTAATCTGTTTCAATCTTTTATTATCATGTTTTTAACTCACATCACTGGAGAAAATAAATAAAAAAATAATTTGGAAAGCCCTCCATGTAATGGCTTCTAACAATACTGAGAAAAAATGTTATTTAACAGTTGTTTTCTTTTAAAACCCCATCACTTTCTAAGATATCTTAAAAAGAGCAGGAAAAAAGTACACCTAAGAAAAACAGAGAGAAGCCATTTGTCCCAGACAAGGACATATATTTCTCACAGACCAGGTAAATCTCAACTATTCATTTGAATAAAGATTATGGGATCAGGATCTACCTTGAAGTTATTTCCATTAATTCTAGATGTGGGATTTGTTTCTGCTTACTAGAGGATATTGTGTATCTCTGTTTGTAAGAGAACATACCATAAAACAGTACATGGAACAATTCAAAAAACAAGAGGCAGAACCCATCCCACCTTCATATTCAGCAAGGCAGACGCACTCATAACCATTGACAAGGTCTCTGCAGGTGGCTCCATTCTGGCAGGGTGCAGAAAGACATTCGTTATATTCCTCTTCACAGTAAAGGCCATGGTAACCTAAACCGCACAAAGAGGAAATAAACTATGAAACAGCTCCCATTAAAAATTAGCAACTAAGCATCTCTAGACTACGGGCAGTTGCTTGCTAATTGAAATACACTCTGCAGACAGACACATGTAAGGCATCAGTTTTAAGGACATCTGCTCCCCAGGTGAGATTACAAAAAAATCCTGGAAGCACAATGTTCTGAGAAAAGCCTCAGGCCCAGTGATAAAGCACAGCGAGGCCATAAACACAGAGGCTGATGACCAAGTTCGCTATGAACAATGTGAAAAACCACACTCTGATTGTAAAAAGGGATAAACTAATATCGACGTATCTTCTGGCTTTCTCAGATCCTTGTGTCAAAGCCACCTTGTATTGAAGTGGTGATAGTTGTATAACAGTAGTTAGAATAATAATTTATTCTAACTTTAATGCTGTACAATGTCAAGACACTGTAGAGGCATTAAGACACTTAATTTTTACAATATTGCCAAGCTCCAGGAAGGTATTATGGTCTGATTATGCAGATAAAAAAAGTAGGAGCACACAAAAGCTGAGACCTGCTAATGGCCATGAGGTAAGAAATAAGGAGTTCACCCACTTGAAATAGCACTTTGCTCATTATTTAGCATGTCATACCATTATCAGTCTTAGCAGTAGTTGAAATGACTTTCTAGATACGGTGTACCAGGTCAAAGTAGTACTTATTAATATAAAGTAACAGCATAAATTAGTGTAATATAACAGCAGAAATAAACCAGCTGTAATGCTAAAGTATCTTTGCCTGATCATTTTGGTTACTTAGTACTAAAGTCAAAGAATCATAAGCCTGGTCATTTTGAAGACTATCATATTTGATACCAAGAAGCTTATGTAATTCCTCTTCAATTGACTCAGGTTATATTTTTCTTAATGAAAAGTTTTCTTTCTTCTTTCCTTTTGCCTTTTTATTTTCTTTCTTTTTTTTTTTTCTTTTTCTTTTTTCTTTATTAAAGCTGGGGCTTTCCAACTCCAGAAATAATGTCTATATTCATAGGCAATTAATTCATTAACAAGAAAAAGGAAATAGATTGCTCATAATGCTTAGTAAGTATAAATGATGCATTTAAATGCATCATAAGCACTGCACAATCATTAGCACAGACAACTGCAAAACTGCTAGTGTGTTTGACTGATGAAAAAATATGGGGCAATTTGAGTGAGTATTTTTATCTTCCCCATTCTTTGGGGGCACAAGGAGTTCTTCAAATATTCTTTCATATGAAAAGCACTTATTCACAAAAAGCAGTCTTGCAGACAATATATCCCATGATACGTTAACAGTACATAAGGGCACTCTTCCCACTCCTCTACCATGGATTAATTTTGCTTAAATCAGTTAAACATTTAACCTTCTTGACTCCATAGCCAATACTCCCCTTGACCCGCTATTAGTGTGATATCATATCACGACTATGTATTTGTAACCTATAACACCATGCACTGGAACAGTGTTTATAAATGTTTTAAAATCCTGATTTACTCATTACATATAGCTATAAAGGCAAGAGATGAATGAGCACAAAATGAATAAAGATGCCATGGGCAAGAATAAAGATGCCAGTGAAAAGACCTAAAATACAAAGTATAGATTCTGCAGTATGATTTTATTTCTTCAGATAATCTCCAGTTAGTGGCAAAACTTACAGACAGGAAATTAGGGTAATTTTCACAAACAAAGTACCAGAGAGGGGTAGATTCTTATCTTAGTAAGTGGCAATCTATATTCACTCTCTTGGCCTAAATTTTCCCCAGAATTCTCACAGAATCATAGAAAATGCAACAAATGGCATCCCCAGACATCATTTCCATTCCCCCTCGCTCTTATGGATAATTAAAAATAAAAGTGTATGAAGATATAACAGAAGTTAGTACTGCACAAGATGGTTATGCAATATTACCCATTTGATTTTGCACAAAATTGTCTTTTCATAGTAAATAGTTAGCTGGACTAGTAGCCTGTTAAGAACCATTTCAGAACCACTTTCTCCAAAGCTGCTGGCCAGGCAACACCAAATTAAATATGATGTTATGGGCTTTTTATTAGCCTTTGATGAAGTCTATCTAGCTAATGTTAAAGAGAAATATCCATATGTCATGACATCTATAGCCAACGTACAAACCACCAAAACCAGAAAACTTATAAAAATATATGGGAATTCCCTGTGTTGAACACAGATGTAATTAGATATTTTCAGGAAAAAAAAAATCTCCATGTGTTACACACTTCTCATCTTTCAAAGGGAGCAGAGGGAAATTTGTGACTGAATAATTGCCTGGTTTCCAAAACCAATATGAAATATCGCATCACCTCCTAGGGATTAAGACAGCCCCCACTGTCACACTGCACACAGTGGTGGAGAGATATTTTCTCTCCCCACGAGAGGGCAGATCTCACCCACACACAATTTCACCCTCATTGTCCTCACCCTGGCACCAGCAGGTTCCTTCTGCTGTAACTGCTGTGATGGAGAAAGTTCTGCTGTGGGAGCAGGCACCCGAGGGAAAGGCAGGTTTCTTCTCATGAAGCTAAGACACAGCACGTCATTCTTAAGCTTTTTGCTTTGTATTACTGCTTTTAAATTACACTGATATATAAACCATGTATTACACTGAATTCATACATATATCCTTAAAAAGACTACATTCATAATTTCTATATTTTCATTAAAGAATTGAGATGGAAAGAGGAAAATTTTTCATAGACAACTTCAGAATAACAGACTCTAGCACAGTTCTTGCTCTCTTTCTAGTTGCATTACAATTCTGCTGGTTTTATGTTCACGAGCAATGCCAAACACAGCTATATGCATCTTTTGAGGTGTATAACATTTCTGTGGACATATTCAGAAAGAAAGAACCAATACCTACATTAACAACATTTCTGCAGCTGCTGTGTCCTGAGCAGGAAAAAAAACACCTGGGGCACTGCGCCTTCCAAAAGGGCAACTAATATTAATAAACTTCTTTTTTTTCCAGGTCACTAGAAACTGGATATGCCTTCAACAACAGCACCTTCATGAACTCAAGCAGAACTTGCCAATGATGATCCCATTTTGGTGTGCTCTCTTCAGAGCCTGGGTAAAGGACAGAGAACCTAAAAAAACCCCTGAAATAAAGATGTCTCTGTGTTACCTCTTCTCCCTCAACGTGACTGTCCTGCTACTGGTCTTTACAAAGGCAGGAATAGATCCATTGCCACTCTTCTCTGGATTCCCAAATCTTTCTTTCTGTTTCTTAAGCAGCAGAGAGGCTGCCTTGGAGAGGCCAGAATATCTGCCTGATGTTTTCTAGCATGGTCTTCAGACAGCTACTTGTCGAGGTGCACTCTCTTTGCACATGGCTATGTTAAAAAGTGCAAAGGGAGAAAACGTGAAAGGGAATACACAACCTGTGTCATGCAACCTGATGAGAAGCAGCCATGGGTTTTGTCAAAGCCTTTGAGAGCAGTTGACAGAGCAAAAGATACAGCAATGCTTGTCAAAGTCTTGAGAATATCTGCACTATCAGGTTAACAAAAGAGAGGGAGAAGATTACTATTCCCTTTATAAATCAATTAAGAATGAAGCTGAAAGCTTTTGAGGCTTTCTTAAACACTAGCTCCTCAACAGAGATTTTCTGGGGTTATCCACACTTAACACAGCAGCAAATCAAGGCAGCAGGGCAAAAATCCCATCTGTATGGGAAGGCCTAATGGGATACAATGCAACAGAGCTCTGTTTTGTAGAGAACAGCAGCAGTTCATCGATATGGCCACTAACTAGCACAGTGGCACATTACATAGTCAAGAAATACATGTGTTTGGTTAAAATCTGAGCTTATATAGAAACTGAAGAAGAGAAAGAGAGAAGAGCTGCTCCAGATGGCAGGACGGTAGGAAGGCATGTCAGTACCAGCCATGGTCAGATTGCATGAAGAGTTGTCTTAGTGTAGAACTGGAACAAAGATGGTGAAACGGAGGCAATAAAGGGCTCACAGACAGTCTGGAACTGGAAGTAACCTAGAGTCACTTCTGCCAGAGCTTGCATTTCCTCCCCAGTTCCAAAATGTGGGAAGGGAAAAGACAGAGAAAAGAAAAATTGCTACTGCTACAGATAAATGCTGCACTGGTCTCTGCAAAGGCACTGAGATAAACATACTTTCTATAAGCATCTATTAAGGTATATGAGCAAAAAATCAAGTGCAGAGGAAACATCCTCCACGGTACTACTTCTGAACTTGCCACTACTCTTCATAGCCTGTGGAATTTTTTCTGACACTCCTAGTTTGTTTGTTGTTGATTTGTTTGGGTTGCTGGGTTTTTTTTGGTTGGTTGTTTTTTGTTTGTCTTTTTCTAATATTCTATATGTGTTATCATATAGTTATAAAGTAGAGGGCAGATGTTTAATGCCTTTGCAGTTTCAAACTCCATACTTCATACTCCATATGTCTTTCAGAAAGTCAAATGCAAAGCTTTCCTGCGATATTATGTTATTTCATTTCTAGATAGATTTCTTTGCTTAGGGCTACAAAAAATAAAAAGAATATATTAAATATTTGCATTTGAAATTGATAACAGCAGCTCTATTAAAATAATGGAGTGTAAAGAGGAGAAAAGCTTTAAGGGGAGGAAGAAACTGCTTTGGGATTCAGGGACAAAATCAACATTCCATGAACAAACATAATGGGATTACACTGGTTTCATGAGCCAGGCTCTAGATGAGAAAGCCAACAAACGAGCACAAAAATTTTAATCAAGATTAGTTCTGTAACATAGGGTAAGCATGAAAACACAATGCAAACTATGAATCTAATGTCCAAACACTGTGTAAAGGGCCAGGTGATAAGTATTAGTAATAATAATTGGGTTATGTAAGCATATAATTAAACATTTCATGTTTCATGAACAATTGAAAAAATCGCACACATAATACAAAGTAGGTATTGTTGCATAGGCTTTTGAATTCCCCAGAGCCCTCTCAGCAGATATTTGAAAAAGAAGTATATTCAACTTAGCAATAACAATTTTTCCCTCCATTCTGGAAATGGGAATATTCAAAAGTATTAGACTGCTTTCCAAGTTAACTTACACAAATTAGCTTTTCTATATAAGCCATTAGATGACAATGTTCATAATGAAAGTCGATACACACAAAAAAAAATAGTAGTAAATGTCTTGTTGCGTGTGTTCTGCAAATTGTGCAGATATGAAGTATAATAACTATCCTTTATCATTCTTCAAATCTGTGCACTGGCGAAAAAAGCATGGACATCAAACTGCCTACCATAAAAGGAGACTTTCACAGACCTTGGGCTAATTGGAACTGTTTAAAATTCCTCTCTCATTTAATTTTTGAGGCAGAAGTAACACAGATTAAAAGCCAGCTGACACTATGGCTGCTCGTAGAAATAGTGCACAAAGGAAGGATGGCATTCAGGTCACACATTTAAGCAAAACTCTGCAGCGCTTTGCTTCTGTAATAAGAAATCACAGCCTTAGTCAAATACCTCAAAGAAAAAATTACATCCTGGAACCGAACAAAAAAAATAAGCAGCAGGTTCTAAAGTTTTAAAAACCATGTGTTTCAGATATACCATATAACCGATATAGAAAAGAGTTCTAAAATGTCATTTAATAACATTTTCATTAATATATCTAAAAAAACCAATGCATATTATTTCAGGGATATGTCTGAAAGTGAGAGACTCCTGCACAAAGAAATCAGTAGTCTCAGAGCTAGCACACTGATGCTGAGAGCCTGCAAGCCAGAAAGCCTATGGTTCTATAGGCATAGATAATTTATTTCCTACTAACATATGGTAATATCTTTCTGTAGCTCAGTATGTTTATTATTAACCCTTCATAAGGCTACTGAACTGCATAGAAATTTTATTCACCAATTTCATAAGTAATTGTAACAGAGACCATTAAAGTCTCTGCAGGCAAAATTGTAAATAGAATCCAGTTTTTTAATATACCAGCAACATAACTCATCCACTCTATCAAACTACTTTTTGATGAAGATATAAAAACTGTGTTAGGCCATGCTCTATAGTCACTACTTTAGGGGTTTTTTTTAATAGGAATTGGAACATAGGAATCCTCAGGTTTAATTGTTCATCTGCCTTACACGCAATAATTATTCAAACCACTGGCAAAGTGCCCAATATGATGCCTTCTAAATGCTGTTCTACAAAGAAGTGACTCCCATTTACCTACTATGCCTTTAACTCAGAAGGAAAATCTCTGAAGGTAATTGGTTCAAATTCTGCTACTAAGATTAAAAAATAAATTTAAAAAAATCATATAATGATAATGTCATAACAATGAAAAAAGGCCTACCAGAAGAAAATCAACAATTCTCTCTATTCTTACCTTGCTTATCACTTGGGTGCAGTTCTTTAATGACCTTTTGAAATAAGTTATCCAAGGTTTTTAAATTATTGACACATTAATGACAAACTCTCATAATGTGGCCTTTAGTTTCACCTTCGCATGAAGAAAGTAAAGTTATTTGTAGAGGGAAGTCTTTTTAAAACAGGTTGTCAGTTTAAAAAGTGAAGTTTACAGCAGTCTACTAAATTTTGGAAAAAAAAAAAAATTGTTTTAAAAATACTTCCCATGAAATTTCACATATGGAGCAACACAACAGAGTTTGATTAAAGACGAGCATGCAGCCTCTATGGCTTCTCATCTAACTTTTAAATGCACAAATACTTAAATAAAAATAAGTTTCCATAAAATAAGATGCATGAGACTACTTTTAACTCCTGTGTGACACAGAACTTCCGTACAGACTTTTCTTGATCGTGCCCTAACCACTTGTACCATTCAATGGCTAGAAAAGCAGTAGTTCCTGCTATAATCTAACAAGTTAACAACATACTCACCAGCCAAGCAAGGAACAGGTTGATGCTACCAAGTAACTTTCATATTCCTACCTGCTGAGTGCTTTTTTCCTATCTTTCAGGTTTTGGTTTGTTTTTGGGGGAGTTTTGGGGGTTTGTGGTTTTGGTTTTTTTTTCACTTCAAACCTTTTTTTCCTGTTTGTTCCTTTTGCTCTTTAGTCCTAGGGGGGAGGCTGGGGGGGGCTGGATGAGGAGAAGAGGAGGTAAATATCAAACTACTAAATTCTCTGCTCTAAAAATGAATTTAGGAAAATGGCACCTGGCAATTTCAACTACCTGCAATCAAAAAGATATTTTGTCAGACCGGGAACTAATTATCAACTGATATGAATTCTAGTTTGTGCTCTCAGTAAAACAGGATATGCTCACTCTATTTAACATGATTAGGCCTGTTGCTCTTCATCTCAGTACCCAGTCCTTTTCTCTAAGGATTCCTCTATTATGCAAATGAACAGCAAAGCAATTGAACACTTCAAAAAGGAAGACTGAAAATTTGTAATGAAAGAATTATCATCTTCACCTCCTGAAATGTCTAAAAGAAATGGCATGTTAGGAAATACTCTTCTGCATTATATAATGCCATTCTTCTGTTCAGATGATAACTGCCCACACCATTCACAGAAACATCTGAGCTGGAAGCATTTGAGGTCACTTGAACATCTGGACCCATCATGCCACAAACATCTACCAACGCTCTGGTTTCCGAAAAGTTGCAAGCACAAGAATTGAGAATGCCTTCTGAAAAACTATCCATAAAATGGAGGCTTTCACTTGTGGTGGGTTTTTATGGTTAAATAAATTAATACATCTCAATGGTTAAAGCTCTTACATGAGATTCTTATAACCCTGTATGTATAAATTCACATCTGCTGGACAAGAAATGAATTATGAAATAACACTACTGTGGTATTGTCTGCATTTTGCTTTCATATTTTTATCCATTATAAAGCAATATGTAATTTAATTATAAATCTGTCAAATCCAAACTACAAATTTCCACTAGCTTCTGTTCATTTATGAGTACCTCTCCAAAAACAACCTCTGATGGTTCTTTCCTTTTCTCTAAATAGCAGTGATTAATCCTGACACCTTCTAAAAATGCTGCCTTAGTAGATTTCGTTACAAACTCTCTGTATCCACAAGTAAAACTAATCCATTCTGGTGGAGAAATAACTCAATGCAAAATGCATAGAAGGTTAGTCGTTTTTATGGTAGTTAAAATCAGACCTATCACAATCAATGTAAGAAAACCAGACAGTCTGGAAAAGTTAGGACTGCTCATTGAACTGAAGTCCAAAAATTACCTTTTTTCAACAGGCTTTATAAAATTTAGTCAAACCAGACTTCACTGTTATATCATGCTCTGGATAAGGATAGTTGTATTATATACAGACAGGCTTTGTAACTGCACTAAGTACTATACAGCCAGTTGTCTAATCTATTACTAAAAGTATCTTTATTCCAAAAATCAGAACACACTGCAAGAAGAAGAAAATTTAAGCAATAAGACTGGGAAACAACACAGCCATGTTGTGTCCTCTCGCTCAGGGTAGCATACACCAGTGAGGATCTTGCCACACAACATGATGCCTTATGCTGAGGTATTCATAATGCCGAAACCTGTTCTTACTACATTGTTTGATTTAATGAGTGATGGTTTATTTTCAAAAATCAATCCATTATTCCTCTGAAGTGATGAATGCTTTCATCTTTAAGCAGTTTCAAACTTTACTCTCAACATCTGCAATTTCCTTGAAACTGGCATGCATGAGTTACTGACAGCAACACTTTGAAGCGTGCACTCAATATACCAGCCAAGATAAAGACATTAGCTGGCAATTCCTGTGTCTTCAGGGATCTCCTTTCAGATGAGATACCAGTTTTATGGGCTACAGAATCTTAGTTGAAAACTCACTCTCCAAGGAAAAAAGCATAGTTCTCCACAGTTCACCTTGCTCTAAAGCCATAACAAGCAGACTTTTGACAACTTTCCTCCTCAAAATGCCAATAATACATTAAAGCACATTAAACAGTTATTTGACTTTCTTTTTTGTCTAAAGCCTCACTATCCTAACCTGAAGTTTTCCGGGAACAGACTGTGGGCTTCTGTCTTGGAGGGAAAAGGACAAACTTTTTGTAAGAGAATAAAGCTGACTTCTTTGTATGCACAGACTAAAAAGAAACATCTGGATGTGGCATGCGCTCATGGTCAGACTCACCACCTATTGGAGAACTTGCCTACTACAGGCAAAACCTTTGTGATTGGTAGGACACCTCCACAGCCTGCTGAGAAGGAAGGAAGAAGAGTGGAAAAACTGCAACTGGTTTCCCACAAGGCAAAGCCACAGAGAGAAGGTATCTCTCAAAGGAACTTCAGAGAACAACATACATGTCACAGTGTTATGTATATGTAGAGGTACCAAGCATTCAATACACTCCTTAGCTTATCCCTTGTACACTGGGAATTTATTTTCTCCTTCACTTTTGCAGTTGTCAAGTCTATAACTTTATAGGAACAGATTTAAAAAATAATTAAAAAAAAAAAAAAAGCCAAAACCTACAAAGGGAGCTATAAGCACCCCAATATTCTGTTACATTGGCACAATGGAGCAAAGATCAAGAAAAGCTATGCAGACACCATGCTATATTATCAGCTGAGTCTACTAGCTATACTCACCTAAGCAGTATCACTCAAACTTCTGAAAAGAGATAATTTATGTAAATATGGATGGCAGAACTAAACCCTTTGTGGTAACCAATATTTTTTTCCCCTTCTCTTACCTTTGTTTCCCCAATGATCAGTGTCACATTTTCCGTTCTCTCTACCAAATTTCATTATTTCAATGACACTGACACCTCAACCTTAAAATTATTTATCCTGCAGATTATGGTTTTATAATACAGCTGTAGATAACAACCAAGCCATACAGATCTCAGTGGGTATTTTCAGTGCTCACTCTGCAATTTTTGATTTTCCAAATGTAATGTGTAGATTCCTCTCACTATTCCAAACAGGTAGAACACCTGCTCAATGTGATTTATATAATGAAAAGAAAAAAGAAAGTAATTTTTAACTACATATTGGATTCTACATATTAAAAGATTAGAATATTTGCAAAACATGTAACTGGTACAAACCAGGGATACAGAGGCATTTGTAGCTGGTTCCAACACTGCGGCAAATGCCATGTGCACAAGGATTCAGAGCGCAGAAGTCAATCAACTGAGCACATGTAGGTCCTGTAAATCCAGGACTACAACTGCATGAGAAGGCAAGTCTATCTGCATAACAGCTTCCATTGTTCTGGCAGGGAAATGACGCACAAGGGTCTATTTTGTCTTCACAAGAGGTTCCTAAAAACCCTGAAATAAATAAATGGTTTTCATAAGCAAACATTCTGGTATGCATACATTTTTAATAACTACACCAAATTAAAAGTAAGCCATTGACATATCTATACTCCTATTTTATTATTCTATGAAAATTACAAAAATACAGATTTCCTATATATTTTAATGTCTAATTTTACCCATTAACATATGATACAGGATGTTTCAGGTAGAATCATACTATCATATGATTAAGGCAGTGAAGTGCAAAAATGTTTGTTGAATCTGACAGTACTCATCCAATTTACAAAGTGTATCTGGCAAGAAAAGGAGAAGACATTTTCTAAAGATCAGGAATAGACAAGCCTAGAAAAACGAAAAGCCAAGACTGACCCTTTTTTAAATTTCCGTAACGTGTCTGTTAAGAATAACAAGCCCTAAAGCAGCACATGAGTTTAGCAGAGCGTCAATAATTTAAAATATTACCTTTTACAGGAATATACTTCTAATTAGCAGGAGAGAAAATGATTTATTGAAGAAACATCATGTGAAAATTAGACACAAAGAAAAGCATATCCTTGCAAGGGAGCTGTTTTAGACAGATGTAGAAAAAAAATAACATGAAAAAAATGCAGTATACTAACTATAGTTTTTATCACATACATGACAGACATCACATACATGGCAGTGTAAAGCACTGTTATTGCACGAAAGAGCAAGTCAGAAAATAATATTAAAATTTTACCACCCCTCCAAATAAAAGATAAAACTGTCCTTTCCATTCAAATCTAATATTTTTAATGAGTATTTGGTCCATTCATACAGACCACCACTTTTCAGGCTCAGAATTCCCTGGAATATCTTACATTGTAGAATAGATTTTAAAATTACAACACTAACCTAAGGGCATGGGGAATTAGGAATAAATCAGGCCAGCCTCCACTCAGGACCCATCACACCCATTCTACCAATCTATTCTACCACGGAGTGTAAACGCAAACCATAAAATGCGCCTGATGGTGAGAGAAAGGATCAAGACGGAGGAGAGGTGTCTGTTACATAGTAGCCTGCCAACAACTTGGAGCACGAAAACAAATAATGACAGGTGACACTTTGGATTAACACTCACTATTGAAATCATATCCCTGATGGAATGATGCAGATTTTTTGCCTTACTTCTATAGGTTTTGTATCTATAATGTCTTGCTGCTGGAATAAAAGTAGTTGCTGTATTCGAGCTGAACCCCTATATTGTATAAAGCTTGTGATGAATACCAAAATTGACAAAAAATATCACATTCAACACGTACTTTACTGCATCTCATTATCTTTTACTGACTTAGAAAATATTTTAGTTATAAACAATGTCATTCCACATTTCAAGCAAGGTACAATTCATCAGGAAATATTTTCACTTAATTTTGACAGATGTGTTACTTTTAGGGTATTTTCTTTTTCTTTCTTTTCTAATTATTCATGATACACATTCAGATGAAGTGAACTGCAACCTTGTTTAACTGTAGTTCTAGCACTGTAATCATGGATAGCAAGTCAGGAGTTGGCATTTATGAAAAAAATCGCATAACAAATAGATAAATTTACATTTTAAAGCACAACAAAATACCTCCAAATGTTTACTAGAAGATTCAAATTCTACAGTTTCTTCTTGATTGATTAGATTTGTTGAAAACCTTGGCCAGAAAGATCGAGTGAATTGAGCATAGTCTGTCAACTTGACTGAGTTCCAAGACTTGAAGAGCGAGGGCAGAGATAATCAGCTTAAAGATGTTAAAGTTTCCAGTACACACACACACACAGAGAAAAAAATACAAACTGGCAATTAATTTTAAATATCCTAAGGGGTTCCTCAAGGAGACACATGCCACGTTTTATAGAGCCACAAACGCTCAAATGAACTGCATCAGGAATAAGGGGAGATGGATATTAAACAAAGGTGAGTAACCCACACAGAGTGTACTACAGGGATCTACTCAGAGAATTAACAAAACTTGGATTATTGTAACTAGGAGATAGACGGAAAGGCCACAACTGCCTTGTGAGTTCTAGAAAAAAAACCTAGGATATTCTTGGGTGCCGTTTGCAGCAGGATTTTAATGAGCATCCTCAAAATAGGTCTTGGACAAATGACTTAAAAAGCCACATTCCCCTCATAAGTTCATAAGTCTCAGACCAGAGCTATGGAATGAAAAACAAAGAAAAAATAATCCAATTTTTTTTAAGTAATTTAAAAACAAACAAACAAACACAAAAAAACCAAACCAACAAACAAAACAAACACAACAAACAAACAAACAAAAACCCACACACAACTGCAGATTGAACTTTTAACAGTATAGTCATAAGTAATTCAGTAACAGACCAGGGAAGAAAAGCAGGTCTGGCAGGGCATAGGCAAAGAACAGAAGCAGACCCTTCTGCCCTCTCTGTTTCGCTCTGCTATGGCTCAGATTGCTTCATGCCATTTATCAGGACCACCTGCACACTAGTGTTAAAGTTTAAAAACTGATACTGTGGAATCCCATATTAGAGGTTCCTCCTATAGATTATAACTGCATAACCATCAGAAACGGAAAAGAACAGAAGCCCCGAAATCAAGACCCTAATTCCAGCAATGGTTTGCTGACAAATAAAAACCAACAACAACAACAAAGCCTGTACTGTTATCATAAAATCCCAGACAGATTTAAAAGATTCTGCAATGACTTTCAACTACTACCAGGAGGAGATCAGCCAACGAGTTCAGTGAAATCTCTACACTAACTCTGAAACTGGATTAAGAAGGATCAAGGTGGTCTGAGGTCACACAATGACACTAATGCTCCCTCAGTACTACCTTCGCAATGATCTTCTGTATAAAGAGAAGCTTATGGCAGATGGCTGATGGTTCAAGTGACAAAGCACTTGAAGAACATACACAGGTTTAAAATACACTAAAACATGTTGTCCTTGTGCTGTCTTTGCACTGTGAAATGTATTTAGCTGATTCTGGAAGTTTAAATCTTATGTATGAGTTAAATATCCAAAAATACTCAAAGCAGCAGTAGTTACACATCTGAATTGGGGTTCTATTATTTTGGGCACATCTAAATATACATTTTAATCCATATCAATAAAATTTTTGAACACAATGCAAATAACACATTTTAAAATAAAGTTCAGAGGTGCATTGATTGAAAGCAGAATAAAACACTGTAGGAAAGAAAAAAAAAGCAGGATTATTTATCTGCAGAAAAATATCGCATGAATTGTTTTTCAGCCAGCTAACACAAACCCAGCCCTGCATCTAGGTCATTATTGGTGAGCAGGGACATGACTGAAACGCAAAGACTCCTGGTGATTTGCAAGATCTTAATGCAAAATTTACCAAAGGAATAACACAGAAGGTAAATGGGAAAGGTGATATTAGAAAATATTTATACTGCTAAAAACACAAGACAACACTTGTGCTTACATAGGTCAGACCATTTGGCCAGTTGTCAAGAAGAATAAAAGGATTCAGTCAGGTGGTATTCTTCATATATTGCTACAGACCTTCAGGGCAGTGAAACTAGATCAGAAAATGTTTCCAGAGATAGAAAAGCTCTGGATAAAAGCCAGACTTCTCATCATGGTGGGATTTTAATTACTTGACTATTGAAAGCAAAAGAGCCACGTACAAATCAAGGAAGTTAAACAATAACTGTACAACTGTTTTTTATACAGTCTGCGGAACAAACAACTTGCCTGAATGTTATGTTAGACCTAATTCCAAGAATTACATAAATGTGAGAAATTAAGTCTGTGAATTGCTAGGACTAGGGATCACAAAACCTTTAGGTTTGAAATACAGGGATAAATAGTAAAAGGAATACAGGCAATTTATTATTTTCCCTATAGAAAACTTTTTTGTGAAGAAATGTAAGATGCCTGATGGAATTTCACCAGAATTCTGTAAATGGAAAAAAAAAGATATCATAAGGAAACAAGAAATCATTAAAACGTAGTTGTAAAATTTGGATTTAAATTCACCCTAGCTAAGTCTTAACAGACAAAGATGAACAGAGGCTAAACCTGCTAAAGTGTTAAGGAGAAGTCTACTAAAAATAGGAGCAATTTGGGAAAATGCCAGGTAAAAACAGCAGATGAAAAGAAAGTACCAGAAACTAAACAGCCATAAAAATATTTATTAACAACGAAATGTTCTTCAGGTAAATTAAACTCTTTTTATGGTCCTATGAAGAATTTTGCATTCTTAAATCACTAGTAACCTTGGGAAATCTTCCATATGCAACAGCTGTGTGACCTAGTTTCCTGGAATCAAGATAATAAATAGATTTATTGTATGTAAACCTAAAGAAGTTAGAATCACATCTACAAGATACAATAAAGAAAAAGGCTTTTACATGAAGAATGAAGCCCAGAAAACCTGAAGACCTTGAAACTTCAGCTGTTCTTAATCTACGTAAACAACCTGTTCTCCCAGTCAATTGAAACCGGTGACAATGTGCATTTTCTAGCTGCTATTGCAAATCTACACATATGAATCACAACTCTTCTATAGGCGTCAAACTCTTTGTGTTTTAAACCACAGAAACCATAATAAGAGCATTCATAAATTTGCTGCTTTCCTGCATTTCCAGAAATATCTGCAGGTATTTCAGGACACTTTTGCTCGCCGTGTTGCCTGGTGGTACTTATCTCAGCTAGTCAAATCAAATTGTCAATAGTAAAATAAAATCAGTCCTCAAATGTGAATTTCAAGTAATTTAGATGTTAAACTCATAACATTGTTTTCTACCTCTTTCTACAGGATTGCTGTGAAAACCATTATTGCTCATGAGTGTTTTTCAAAAATACATTGATCAGCATAGAGAAAGTAGGAAAATCCCAAGAATCCAAGCCAGTTTCATGTGGCTGGCCAGCTGAATACTTGCTATCAGAGATTAATGTTTTCCTCTAATGCTGAATTAAGTTCATCTGTACACATCATCGGGACATTAAAATTGCATGTAACAGGACTTCAGAAACATCCTGCAACAGAAGTTTATTTCTTTGTTATAACAACTGGTCTGGGCTTTGCTTATTACTATCTGGTTTTGTTCAAAACCATATTCCACTACTAATTTATTTTAATAGTTGCTTATGAGCAAAATTAATGAAAGCTGCCCAAATATTTACAATATGTAAAATACATATATATACACAAGTACCAAGTCTTTCACTCTATCAATTTTACAAGATTCCCATTAGTAAGACTTGCATTTCCACTTTTTTTTAATTACATTTATTTATTCCAACTATTTTTTTAACGTTTCTAATTATTATTTGTATATTGAATTCCACTTCAGGGTACTTTGGGAATTTACATAACTCCACAGTACTTAAAGAAGATGAAGTAACCGAATTTATAAAATGATGAGCAGTACCTCAATCAACTCAAATAAAATTAATTAATATTACTGTTAATACAGTAGTATGTTATATATTAGAATAAGTGGAATAAAAATCAGAGGATATATTTAAGAGTGATATAGGTATTTATGGAATCATTTTGAATATAAATTTCAAATATTCATGTTCAGGTTGACAGATATTTACTATGTGTAGGTTTTTAGAATGTCTAGAAATTTCTTCACATGATCAACTGAAGGTAATATTTGCTAAATGTGTGTTTATTATCATGATGATCAAAGATCCCTACCCTATTGTAAGTACAACATCACAAACATCTCCCTCACAATAATAAGAGTCAAAATTTTGAACAAATTCTTCAGTCCTTAGCTTAAGGAAGAAGCTCAAGCTTCTTTATTATGAATTTGAGTATAAAATATTATTTTCTCTTTAATACAAGATGACTCAAAAATTGCATATAGCAGATTATTTTCTGACATATTTTGGGCACTAAGATCTACAATACATCCCACACAAAAAGGAATCTGCAAACCTAAAGAAATTTTCTTTATTAAAGGACTTTTTTTGAGACAGTAGAATTCTATAAACACTAATCATAAAATGTTCATATCTGATCTAGGCTGTTTTTGCAGTTCCTCAGATCTTACCTTCTGTAAGTTATCACGTTTTTTCATTAACTGCAAATCTAATTTGTATAAGAAATCCACAATCTCAAGATCATTCCTCATTGTTTCCATCTCATTCCTTTTTCTACCATCTTTTGCCCTTCCCTTTGTGATACTTTCCATCTTCCCTTAGGCTTTTCTAACCACATTATATCTCTAGTCTTTTAAGTTTTTACACATAGAGAAGCTCTTCGGCTACCTTTCCCCACTGTGCTGCATTAGCACTACAGAAAGAAAGGCGCCTTCTCAACAAGCAATTACTATTAAGCACAACAGGAGAACAGCAGCAGAGCAAGAGACCTCACATAAATTAGAAGCCTATCATGTGAGTTTGGTAGGGTTTTTTTAATGGAAAATTTGAGGACATGTTATAAATAGAAAGATCTGCAAGTTACTGTGTTTGCAATCTTCAACTAACTACCCTTTGCTATATTTAGAAAAATAACCAAATCTCTTCAAAACCCAAACAAAAGCCCTAAAAATATGCCTCAATGAGAGAACAATACCTCAAAAGAAGACAGACGACTCACAGGAAAGACAGCCATTAGTAAATTTAGACAACATACTTTGTTATATAGACAATAAATTCTGTTAAATCGACCCTTTCTTTCCCTCCACAAAATGACTGAATTTCTGAGCTCATTGGCATTAGTAGACCTTCCAGAACAAGATGGAAAAGCAACACCTCATTACCTACTACAGCCATTAGGCTACTCCCAGCACTAGCACTGGCCCTTGCAGACAGACTGTGTCACTTCTGCACCAACGCTCTCCCCTCGTTATAGACAGAACGTGAGTTGGAAGCACAGCTATGTAACTTCATGAGAAGCATTCACTCTTTGAAAAAATGGTAATTACTAGGGAATCAGGGAGAATCTTTGGGCTGCTGCTGAGTCATCACAGGCTCACTCAAGAAGATCAACCATGCACAAAAGATGACATTTGTTCCTACAAACGTAAGAATGTATTGTCATGTCCAAGAGACTGGGAATCACACATGTTATGTACAACACTATTCTTTCTATGGGAAATAAGCCTGGGCAGTCCAGATAGTGATTTGTGACACTTTTTATCCCCTCCAAAGTCTTCTTCTATGTTGGAAATAATGCAGGTCAATGTACAAATACTGATTTTAACAAGTTATTTATAACTCTTGTATTTCAGTAATATTTTTTCTTGTGTTGTCCCAGTTCTTTTTCAAAACATTTATACCGCATAAGCACATTACACATAGAAATCAGCCATCAGAATTACAGCTCTTCCCCTCGCTTTATAACGTGCCTGCTCTTGAAAACACAGAAGTCATGCCAGGAGAATATAACTAGTAACTCTGCCCAGAAAATTTTAGACAGGTGACGCAAAAAGCAAGTTTGCCTATCAATGAAGTCTATGAGCAGAGAGGTACTTCCTGAAGTTGCCAAGTAATTTGTTTTCTTTCCTTTGGAGGGGTCAAAAAGCACATTGTATCTTTAAAGAAAAATCCAGAAACTGTAGAAAACCTTGTGACCCTAAGCAGGAAAGGAGCACAGGTGCGTAACACATAATAAGAACAGAACTACCAACAAAGAAAAATACCAGAATAATGAGAAAATGGTACCAATGTGCCCAGAGGGAAAACGAGCAAAGCATACCGCCTAAATACTGAGATAGAAGAATGACAGTGCCAAAATATGCCTACTTCAAGCATACAACAGAAACAATTAGAAATTTAACCGAATGCAAATATGGATGAGTGGTAAAGAAATAAGTAGAAGATAAATAGCCAAGAAAAAAAACCAGACAACATGACTGTAGGACCAAGTGGCATAACACAGAGATATCCAAACAAGTGAAACAAAGAGAGAAGCACAAGAAACTTGGTTCTGCTGCCACAGAAGAGCTGCTGTCAGTAAGAATGCTACACGTCAAGCAATGACATATAGATAACTGCTTCATCGTTCTCTTTGGGGAGAACGTCTCTGGAGGGAGATGAAGGACAGAGTCTCCTCTCCTGTGCTCCAGGTGTCCCGCACAGCACAGCAGGGAATGGCGCAGGGCCCTTGGCACAGCCCGCTGGGGCACTGGCAGGAGCAGCATCACCCACAGGGGTGTCTGGGCCCGCAGAGCTGGAGCCGGCCCTGCTCCCCTCCACAGCCTGACTGCCCCAGCACGAGCTCCCTGGGCAGGAGAGCAGCCACAGCCCCGCACGGCAACCGGGACATAACTGCCTTTTAGCAGGGAACTGGAGAGCTGTGCTACAAGCACCACATCCCAGCTGCAGCACCACAGCACGCCCACCGCTGAGGATAGGTGATGTGGCCATCTAGGGACCTCTGCCCGCCAGTAGCCCTGTCCCGTAGCCAGCCTCTCAAATGGTGCTAGGAGAGAAGCTGAGAGATGGTCAGCATATTTACTAATAGGTAATCAGGAGCAAGCAATTAAGGCATGCCCTACACAGAAACAAATATGGCAGTTCTAAGACAGCCAAAAATCTCAGTAACTGGTTTTTTTCCAAGCATTTATTATTGGAAAGATCATTTACTGCAAAGCATTCTTAAAGATCCTTGAGCAGATTACCTAAGAAAAATGCACATAAATTATTGACCAAGTCTAACGTCTAATAATTTTCTCACTGAATTCTGCTACTAGTTACAAAGCAAACAATTTTCAAAATTCTTCCAAATGTAAGATCTGCACTGCTGTCAAAATGTCAGTGTCTGTGTTTCAACACTGTTGTTAAATTGGTCACTCATTAAAGTGTAACACTCTAACAAAACAAGGAATCAGTCTAAAGAAATTTAAAATAATCTTCATTATTAAGCAAGTATATGTTACCAGAACAGTTATCAAAGACGTGTACCCTTAGAGCAAGCATAAGATGATGGCAGAATAAAAACAAAATCGATAGGTCAAGTAAGAGCAGAAATATAATTAGTTCAATGTTCTAATCTTAATTATAAATAACTAATAGAAGGCTCCATAATTGAGAGCTTTCACTCCTGATAATTTTTTATGAGCAATTTAGGCATCTGCCATTCCAGTCAGAAAATTGTTATGAAAGCATACACGTTAGTATTGTGGTGTCCTCGTTTCACATAGTTACATTTACAGTGGTCACCAATAAGAATCACTGAAGGGCTTCCATGTAGAGTAAGAAATAAGTCCAAATAGAAAAGAGAGTGATTTAAAAATTTGGGAGACTGAAATAATTCCTTTAGTTTTGAATTACTGATCTTACACACAGATGCAGAAATATGCAAATACTACAAAAGGGAGGCATCTTTTCTCACACATTTACTGGATGAGACAAAAATCATACCACACCCTTTCTCACAGTGCTGGAGCCTGATTTCTACTGCAGAGCTGCCAGAGAACAAGAGAACATTTCTGCACCACATAGACACCGAAACACTAAGCTCCTACCCACACTATTGATGATTATACAAAGATTTCTCATCTGGTGGGGTTTTTCTGCTTACAATTATGGCATAAGGCACAATTTTTAAAATATTTAAATATATATACAAATATAACTGAAAATCTAGACTAAATATAACCCCCAAACACCAATTTGTATGAGGTACTAGGTAGGTCTTTGCTGTTTACCTTCCGGGCACTGACAACTGAATCCATTGATGCTGGAGGAGCAGGTACCTCCGTTTTGGCACGGCTGCTGGATGCAATGATCAACCTCTGACTGGCACAGCTCTCCAGTGTAGCCTATAAAACAACACACACCATTCAGAAAATATAGTGAAAATGAGGTTTTGGCATTAAACGTGTTACTAGGTCACTGAAAGAGTACCATTAGTTTTCTTGAATCAAATTAAAAGATGAAGAAAGAAATAGAAGCCAGGAGAGTTGTCTATTTTCTTATAAAATGAGATTTTTAATTAGAACTTGTACTTCACTGGAGAAACATAAATAAGTGGTGGAAATCTAGAGATTATATCAATTGTATTTTACCAGCAGTAATATTCTGACAGCACTGGGATAATGGATGTTGGTGCTGGATCCTCATCAGCACCCACATAACTAAAAAAAGAAGCTGTTGTGGTTTTCAAACACATCTTGACTCTCCAGTCAATAATCTTTATCAAGACTTTAAAAAAGACTTGACATTATGAATTATTTGTGCACATGCTGAATGACTATCATTTGCCCCTACTGTTGGGCTTCAAAAAAAGTGTTTATTTTAAGTGGGAGCTGTGAAGAACTGCTCAGCACACTTGCAAACTCTTCCAAATAAGCTCCTACAAGTTCCCAAGCTACAGTGTGTACTATACTATTTGACCATAGGTTTGCTTTGTTCCATATGTCTGATGTCTGCATCACATCCCCAAGAAATTAACAAATTTATGAAATACAATCTAAATGATTAAATATTCCAAACTTAAATGCCTTAACAAATATCGCACATTCCCTTCTAACTTTTATTTCCCTCCAATAAACTATCTTAGATGCACAGCTCAAGAAGAAACTACACACTACACAGAGGCATTTTATTTTTCAAAAAGGAACTCTACATAAAATTGTAAATATCTTCCAGAACAAGCATGTTTAACACAATGGCTGGGGCTAAAGAACAGTAAGCTATGACTAGGTGACACTTTCAATACACTGCTATGAACAGGTATCTAATACAAAAAACTCACGGTAATATAAAGGACTTGCCTGGACTTTTGCTTATGCAGGGGAGAAAAGAAAAAAAAAAAAAAGTCTTATTTTGATTAAATAATTATTTTTAGTGCAATCAAAATTAACATTTATAACTCTTTTGGACAGGCTAGCCCTTATACCTGTTCAAATCTATTGAGGTCACCACAGAATATCTCTCACCACAGACTGTTATATTTGGAATTGCCAGAGCACTACTACTGAAAAGGATCTATCAGAGTTTCCTCTCTGTGTACCTTACTGCTTTTATATGCCATAGAAAGCTAAATTATGATCCTATTTTCTGCAGTGCAAAACCTGGAAACTCTGTTGTATCTGGATTAATGCCCATAAATCACCTATACTGGAAAAAATAATGAGGATGTAAACCAGAACTGTGGTCTCATGAGGCAACTCCTCTGGACCAGACTGAAGCACTTGGAGGAGCATCAGCCTCCCTCTGGATAACTAGTGATTTTCTGTAATTCTTATAGGGCTCAAATTAACATAAAATTTACAAAAACAATCAAGTATTGTAGAAGGCTATATTAACTGATTTTTTGTTCTGTAGGTTTCATATTTTTTCAAGTTGTCACATTCAGCTGATTATTTTTATGAATCATTACACAGTATTGAATCTGCATAACTCATTTAAACATTTTTCTGTCTTCAAACTGTTACCAAGTTTGTGAAAGCTAAAAATTACCCTGGAATTCAACAGGTAACCAAAAGGTCGTTGGCACAGAAAGGCAGAAATGTTTGTGTTGCTCTAAAGCTTGCTGTTATACAAGAACCTGACTTCCTGCAAATTGTCATTATAGTTTATGGGAAAACGCAAAATATTTATGTCAGCTTTATGAAAATAAATATGTCCCATATTATTATCTATAGGGCATGTTTTGTCCATCTGAAATTGAATATGACTGGGGAATTTCATAGAAAATATGTCACGACTGCTACAAATTAAGACATGCTCAGCAGTTACCATGGTGGAGGGTTTTCTGGTGAGATAGATGTTAAGAATCATTACCCCTATTCCTTTTGTGCTGATATTTATCTTCATAACATGTGCCTATCAAGATTCAGGAAACATGATCCTGTTCATGTAGAAATGTTTCCGAAACTTGCATATGGAGACATTTATGATACTTAAAGTTTTATTTACCATTTTCTTTAATATTTTTCTGTATGTAATAAATATTTTTTAGAAATTTATAATTATATGAAAACAGCTAGTTTTCCTGACAATTTTTGATGTGTGGGTACAAATTTTGGGGGAAAAAATGATGGGTAGAAACATAAACCACTGAAGATAACAGTGATTAAGCCATCTGAATAACGTTACATATTTGCTATTCAAAAAATTAAGACAAATTATTTAGAAAAAAAAAAAAAACAAACACAAAACCAAACAAAACTTAAAAACAAAACTAAACATAATGCATGGAGGCTGTAGAGCACAATCTTGCAAGTTCCAGAATGCAATAAATGAAGGTAACTATATCTAGCTTACTGAGAATTTACAGATGGACTTGATCACACTGTCATTCAGAAGGGAAGCCTTCACATATGGAAACCAAATAATTTCATTCCCTCTATTGTAAGCTCTGTTTTATACCATGAGAAGTAGGAGGGGTTTTGTAGAAGGAAATATTTCGATTTTTTGACGTTATTTTTTTCACCAATAGGAACTAACAATTGTTCTAGAGACAATGACAAGAAACAACTATGAAAATAAAAACAAGGCATAAATTAAATTTTAGATAAAGAATTTATAAATTGAAAGGCTAAAATCCGAAGATAAAGGGAGTAAAGACATCAATGGAAATATATTGTATTTCTAAATATGTAAGAGAAATACATTTTCTTCAAGAAATCAGTATGATCTTAGCCATTGTTTCCTGGCACGTCACAATAGAATTTTTTTTCTACAATTGTTCTAACACTTTCTGAAGCAGGCAATTGAAATGCCTGCCCCTAATAGCAACTACATTTTTTACTCAGAGGAGGCATTTAAAAATATGTATTTTTAAAATATCTGAGTCATATGAACCAAAAAACAAACTAAGATTTTATATCATTACAAAAATGAAAAAAAAAAATAAATTTAGAATCATTGTTGTATTTCTTCTGAGGTAGGGAATTTGAAAAAAAAGAAATTTAGCCTAATGTACTTGATGTAGAACAATTTCCATGACAGGTATATCAATAAAAGCAAACAAAACCAAAACAAACAAATACTTTTTTTTTCTTTTATAATTGGAAACTACTTGTCAAAATCCAAAACAATTCTGAATCAGACATATCCAACATGACAGAAACTGTAAAATTGTTCACCATTTGAAGTTTGTCCCTCTCTGATTTTTCTCTTCTCATACCTAAATCATTATTCAACTCTATTTACATTTTTTGTTAAAGTGACAGTTGATCCTTTGGCATATTTATGAAACAATAGAGCATACCTTCACGTCTTATTTTCAGAGCAGTATAAATCCAGGTCATTATATAAAAATACAAATATAAATCCCTTTCTTGCTGCACTTTTGCCATAATGACTTTAGGCAAAGCAAGAAAAACTGGAAGTGCCAGAGGAAGAAGATTAGGTGAAAGGAAATGTCTTGGCCTTCGGAGACAACGAAGGAACCTTAATAATTTGCAATTTCTGATTTCCCGAACTGCAAAGTTCACAGAACAGTTCAGAGGACAGTACATGGCAGCCACATTGAAGTATCACTTCCAGCCACTTGTTTCTAGCTCAGTCATTTTCCAGGTTGGTACCTACACATAATCCGTCACAGCTAGAAGTTTCTCTAGTTCCTTCTGCTGACCTGCATGAGAGTAAAGAATAAGAATATTCCCATCTTACGGGAATATCAGAACACCCACTCCATGATCCTGCTTCGGGGCAGAATAAAGGAAGTACTGCTACATGTACCTTTTATATATATTATATTTAACGTACACATGTACCCACCTAGCCAGTCAATACCCATTTAGACACCATCACCAGAAACCTGACAAAATCATTCATTTCTCCATCTGCTTTTTATGATAAAGCTTTTATATTCTGGAAGCATCATCTCTTTTTTTTTTTCCCCCCCTTCTTTTTTTCTGGTTCAGATAAGTTCCATTTCTCTCTAATGTCAACTGATCAGTGTTAGAGAAATGAAAGTGCATAGTCAAATGTTTGTAGAAAGCAAAATAAATTATCTGCTTCTGATCCTAATCTTAGCCAACTTTTATTTTTAAATAATTTTATAAAATAGATACTGATGTAACCATTGTATTATGATAATTGAGTTTGGTTTTGAAATGTAAAGTTCAGATAGCAGGGTTTTCTATAATAGCCACTTAGCGAGGTTTTTTCTATCAGCATGTATCTTTAATTTACCCTCCAGCATATGACCATCGTATCCAGTTTAATTTTAATTTCAGTCAAGATGGCTATATTAATTTGATCAAATTTTTAAAGCAAATATTCTTAAAATAACTTCGGAGAACTCAAGCACTTGTTCATTACTCAAACCCACAAATTACTCAGTTTAGTTTACGAATTTTTTTAAAGTTTTCAAAATTTAAGTTAATTCTGAGGAACAATCTAACAGCTGCATAGTGTAGAGAGAATTTTCTTCCATTTGATTGGTGCAACTGAAGAAAAGAGTTGACAAGTTACAATGAAGTTGTTTTTATTGAAAGTTTAGTTATAATGTATACTTAAAATCTATATTGAAAAGAAAAACCAGATTAAGAAAAATCTGACGTAAACTAAATTTTGGTCATCTCTTTTTAGTAGGTGAAGTTCTATCAGTTATGAATAATTCACTCATTAGATTATGGTTCAGATGTGGACTTTCAATGGCATTGTCCACAGATGACGAATCTCCCACAGCCTTATAAAAACTGCCCTTCCGCTGTAGTTGTATTTTTCTTCTTTCCTAGTATCTGAAGGTGCACAGTTCACTGCTCTACAAAAAAAAAAAGTAGGCACTGAATGTTAAAACAAAAATGCATTATTCAAAGCATAATACAAACATACCAGTCAGGCAGCTGCAGGTGAAATTGTTCCCGTCGTGTTTCTGCACTACATCGGTGCAGGTTGCGTTGTTCTGACAGGGCTGGCTCTGACAAGCATCAAATTCTTCACACTGGGAACCCCGAAACTCATCCTCGCACTCACAGAAAAAAGTTGCCTAAAAAGAAACAGCATTGTAGTTCACAATCAGTTTTTAAAGATTATGTTCTCACTGCATTCTCTGCTGAACAATGATGTTTTTGTTGTTTTCCCGTTTATAACAACAGTAGTTGCCACAAATAAAACTGCATTAAGTTACTCCTGTGAAATACTGCACCTGCAACAATTATTCAGCTGCAATTTTGAATTATGTCAGGGAATTTTACCTAGATAAGGAGGCTGGGATCAGATCTATGATGCCTAAATCACTATAATTTTTTCTCCCATTCCAGAAATTACATTTATAGACAGGAGTAATTGTTAGAATAAATCATGTGCAGATTTACCACAACCCAATCCTACTATAAAGATGCACTATTTATGTGAAGGTCAGGACTGGGGTCCCAGAATCTTCATTTAAGTGGTATTTAAGTAGTGACACATCCCTTCAATTCCTTCAGAATAGGTGTTCTGAATGTACTTGTTATAGTTTCTCCAAACCTTGCTGCTTAATAAAAGATCAAGAACACTATACCTGTTAAAAATCTTAAAAATCTACAGCAGATGTGACATGGCACAGTTTTGTTAGTAATAAAATAATTAAGTTTAGATTTTCTTAAAAATGCAGGTAGCTAAGATTGCCAAGAAAGTCTCAAAGAATGGAAGCAAGGAAAGCTTTCTCATTTAGATTAAATATCTTATTTTCTTTGTTCTTCAAACACTAGATGGCAACACCACTCACTCTCATACATTTCAAAGCCTGTTCATTAGGGCTGAAATGCAGCTGTCCCATGGACAAACATTGTAATGCAAAGTCCAGAATGTGCATTGAACTAGAAACAAAGAGACTGGATTAGTATATTATCATCTATTTTTTACTTGTGTTTGCTTCATATGAATAAACAGCTGTGACCTTAGTAGAAAATAAAATAATCATCTTCATAATAATAAAGTAAAACCCGGATTTCATTCTTCCTTAAAAATATTACACTGGTAGCATTTAAACAAGGGTTGATACTATACATCTCCAAAACTCAAAATTATAGGTATGTTATTTATCTGGAGTGCCAGAAGCCCCTGCTGAGTGTACAGTCTGTACATATTCTGATCTTTGCCCAAGCATCGTCACAAAAGAGCTCTGAATATCTGACACATTAGCAATGACAGGTTTCCAAACAGGGCTGTAGTTCAACAGAAAGGAAAGACAGGCTAGCAAAACACAGTCAAAAATTATTATAATCACATAGCACTGTAACTGACTTTGAAGGTAATTCATATAAGCTACACAGGGAAGTGGGTAACAGAGCGAAACAGATAATCACTTTTATTTAAGAACTAAACAATTAACTAAATAGACAGTATTTCCACATTCACACATGGCATTGGTGGAAACCACATCAGCACAGGGATCACTTTGATCCCTAAAGGTAACAGTGGTTCAAAGTAAGTGTTGTCCTCAATGTCTTGTATCATCCGAGCCATGCAGCACACTTTTGCTTATATAGGATGAGGAGCCAGGTAAAGAGTGCACATAAACATGTTGCCTGCAGCATCCTTCACAGCTGTCCTCTTACTGACACTAAATTGTGTTATTGACTTAAAGTGTTTGTTATCATTCCTGGAACGAAGTGCTGAGTTTAGACTTAATACAAAATCAAGGTTGCTGCCTGTCTCAGTAACTCACATGTTCTGGATGAACAAACTACAAAAAAATCCTACTTTTTTTTTTTTTCTTAAAATGGACATGAACAAAACACGGGGGAAAATATAGGCACTGTACCTAGATTCTGCACCCTGTATGAAGAGATCAGCACCTTGATCTCGTTTAAATGTATTTCTGGTCTTGCATATGCACTAAAAATGAGAACAGGCTTGTCTACGTCTATCTGATGCTAAGGACATCCCTAAGCAAGAGAGTCAGGAAGTATAACATCGCTTCAAAGTTAATTCTGTCAGAACAGAGAGGTCCCATGTGCGTTAGGTAGGCTCAGGTTCATAGTTGGTTTATGCCAGATCTGCGAGTAAGATGCAAAGTGCGTCACTACCTGAGCCATTCATCAGAGAGGAAGGGAATGTCTGTACTGTTCACATAAACACAAACAGCATGGCTCTGCCTGCATTAAAATCTAATTCCGAAGTAATGGAAGCTGATTATTATAACGTAAGTATTAATACATTGAAGCAATGCAACAATTAGTCATTGCCTGAACAATATTAAGAAAAGCTCAGATAATATTGATATATCTCTAAGGGTATGATATGGGGATTAATTTGCCATAAAGTGTAGTTAACAGAATGGGGTTTGAAAGCAGAAAAACTATATAACACTTCAAACTGAATTGTCTAATGACAGATAGCAGTTCTGAGATACAGACAAGCTATTCTGCAGAGAAGATTAGGTGTCATCATTTTTATTAGGCATGTCATCTTCACTTTTCCCAAAGGACACTATTAATTTTTTTCCTGAATAGATGACATGTACTAGTACATTTGAGGAAAACTAAGTCAAGAAGAAACTACACACTGCCATAATGCTAGTATTAAAGTCACTACCTACGAATTCAGAAACAACCTGCTATCAATAGACAGTTCATCTATATATTTTTAATTGATTGTGGGAGTGCAAATCTATCATATATCAATTTGGACAGCAATAAAATAAAAGCTTTGAAAAAATGCTATTACCTACTCTAATTGTCTGTAAGCATATTATAAATATAGTTGGAACATAGTACTTTTTTCCCTATTTTAAGTAAGCAGAGCAATAACATATTGACCAGATTCTAAATTGCAGACTAGAGAGGCCATAAAAGCTCCTTTTTTTTTTTTTAACTATAGCACAGAAGCTGTTCAGATGACCAGAACAAAATTAATGTCTGCTCTTTCTCTTGCTGAGAGTTTCAGTATTTATTACAATTCATGGTAAGTTGCTGTAATATTTGAGCAAAACATTGCTGTATAATAATTACATGTTTTGTATTTAGGATTATGTTTTACTTAGAAAACTAAGTACATATGCAGGACAACACACCTTTAAGTATACATGAGGCTTCTTTCTCATTAGCCTTTCTACAAATAAAATCAAGTGGAGCTACCACAAAGCTTCTAGCCCATATAGAAGACAAGGAAACCATTGTCATGCAGTTCAATATGTTATTTCTCAGTGCAGGTAGAGACTGGTTATTTTTATGTAAAACTCAAGGGTTCTAACTTTAGTAATAAAATTTCATATTTACACAGTCAGCTCTTCCGTATTTTACACAGGGGAGGTGAAGTTACAGAACAGAACAATATGTGAAAGAAATCATTTTATGCTCATATGTAAGCAAAATTGTGGATCTCAAATCCAATGGATGGCCAAAGTTCACTGCAAAATCCTACACAGAATCAGAAATTCACAGCAAACAAATCTCTCTCTTTGGGTTAATAACAAGATTTTTCTCTTCCATTCACAGCTAACTGGTTTGAGGACAACTTATTCTGGTCTAAAGCTGAATATATAAATGTGAAAGTGGTGTTTATATTGTGATTACACCTAGACAAGTATTATCCTTCTGACACATTCTGGCTTCCATTGTGGAGGAATGGCAAGTACGGCAGCAAAGTAGTTCATACAAAGTTCATCACTTTGACTCAGCATCACCTCACTTCACTTAATTGTTCAAAGCAGTGAATCTGTTCCTTTCAAAAGCAACAGTAATTGAAAATGAAACTCTGTCATGAAAAGCTCTCCATTTCATATCCACACTCTATACAAAGCATCTAGCTGAGTAGAAGCTAAGTAATGTACCAGTAAGGAAGGAGTAAAAACTGGCCAAGACTTCCAGGTTAGACCAGAATTTATTTGTTTATATCTTTATGTACTTCAAAGATAACAGTGCACTACTGCACTTGTATCACTGCGGACTGTTAATTACATTTCACTTTCCCATTAAGCAGAGGTCTTACTACATTCTTTTACATTAAACTAGATTTGGAATAAAAATATGAAGTACATAAAAACACATTGACAATTATTAATCTTCTTGGCACTGGAAGTAATGACTACAGACAGCAGAGCTCTTCACATAAAAGGCCTAATACCATGGGTAAGCTTTCTTCTAAGAAGTTGCTTTGCATCCTGCAAGACTAAATTGTGCAAACCAGAATGAATTATAGATAAAAACAAACAGCAAATCACAAAGGGCATGTTGTAAACCTAAAGAAATTAAAATTTCAGTTCTGTAAAAAAATGCAGAAGACACATTCTGTGGGAAACTGACAAAACAGTTGGTACATGTCAAGCATGTAATTTTGGCAGTCATTTCCTCCATCATTAGGGAAATAACAAAGACATTTTTGGGCGTATCTCACCTGAGATGAGTTAAACAATGGTAAAACCAGCCTGCTTAATTAAATATGCACCTTCTATTTTCACCTATATTGCTTATGTTGGGACCAAATCAGATTCCTGGCTGAAGTTCTATTATGCAAATAGTAGGCTAAAGTTTAAAGAAAACTGACGGATTTTAGAAAACGTTGTGGATGGACAGACAACATGACATATTTATTTTCCCTGGATTAGGAAGCTGGACAAAAATTATATACATTTGGAAACACTGTACCTGAGGTGTTAATGAGTTACCCCAGCCCAGCAGGCTACCTGGCATAGTTTTGATGGCACTCAAGAGGATCACTGAGGGACATTTCTCATTTGTTCAAGTTCAAGAAAATTCAGGAACAGTTTGTGACAGTGAAAATTAAAGCATTTACATTTCTGAAGTTAAGATTTTATTTGAAGATAAGAGAGATTAACTATCCTGCTAAACCTAGTTCTGTGACTACCGTGAATTGATAGACAACTGTTCCAAAATAGAATTCATTGTGATTTCTGTGTCCCACAGCTTCAGCCACAGGGGTGCTGGTCAACTACAGCCTAATGCATGTTGCATCAAAAACACGACCTGACTAATTTTTCCTCTTACAACTCTTAGGTTCAAAGAACAAATAGGTGGCAAAATATAATTTTTTCTATTCATTTTCCAGGAAAAGCAACACACCACACGTGTGTGAGGGGGGCATCATTTATCACTAACAGTTCTAGTTTTAACACCTGAAACTTCCGTTGTCAAGATTACAGGTGGGGATGAAGCCAATTTTTCTTTCTTTTCAAAGAGTATTTCATTTTACTTGCCATGTCTCAAAGATCTATGAAACATGGATAATTACTAAAGGCATTTTCCTTAACATAAAAAAGCATTAATGTTTCTGCATAAAGTAATTTATTTTTATTTTGTGACATATGACATGCAATTAGAAAAAGAAATTAGAGTCAAAAATGGACAGCGGGAAAAATTAGAAAATAAGACTATTTATCAAAGGTTTTAACTCTCAACTTGAGAAAAAAATGGAAAAAGAAGATATTTTGACATGCTGTTATATATAGTAGATTATTTACATACATCAAATTCAATATGCTGAACTTATAAAATAAAATTGTTAAATATAGGAAGGCTGAAAACTAAACTGGACTACGAAATAGGACACTATATCTGAATGAATAATTTATTTGGATACCAACCAGCCATTATGGTAGAGTAACACTTCTAAACACATCTTGCGATAATTGTGTTCACCATTACCTCAAGCATTTTAAAATTTCATTTTTGAGAAATAGATGCCTAATTCTCCCAGATGCTAGCACTGCCAAGCATCTATAGATTACTGTAGCAATTTGGTTATTGTAGTTACAATTCAAAACATCATTTTTCTATCAAACATGCTTATTGAGAATTTAAATCGGAAAATGATACCAGATGAACTAACAGTGAATTCCCTAAATATGCCACATTTTCTGTGCTCACAGCAGGCTCACAGCTGTTAATATTTACTCAACAGTTACTATTGCTTTTATCTCCCAAATGAATATTAATTAAACCAAAGATTAACTGTGCAGATTTGTGCTGTAAATGACTTTTAATCCATGAAATAAAATCAACAGGTATAGATAGTAACAGAGAATACAGGATCTCATTCACAGAAGGCCAGTCTGATTTTGTGAAAGCCATATACAGACTGCAAATTTAACACATTTGGTTCTTATTTTCTCATGTTAATAAATCACACAAAAAATTCACAGTGGCCAGTGGAATTGCTGTCACGGTTATAATTTCTCAGCGTAGTATTCTGTAAAGGAGAAAGCCATCCAGGAAAACTTTCAAACGTTACCAAATTACTCCACTCTGTTTCTTCTCATAATTACACCCAGACAATTCCATTGCACTGATCAGTGATCTCTAAGCAAGCAATTTTTGAGATGTGGAGAAATAAGTATTAGATTAAATCAGACCTAAAACAAAACGGTTGAAGACTTCACAGACTGGAACACACTGGTCTGGAGACTGGGGTCCCAAATGCCCAGCCCGTGCTCAGCTCACAAATAAATATTCTTGTATAGTGACAGTAAGATGCAATAAGCATTAACTTATGCCTAATTGGAATAATTGTTTTTATTGCCAGGGCAGGGTATAAATCTTTGCATCTCATATCAGTCATTTTCTTACTTTCAAGTGCTTGATTTTTAGGAATAGCAAATAAGTACATTGTTATAATTTAGTAACATCTGTGATATTTTGCAGCCTAATACACAGCAATGAGGTATGCACACACCAAGTACGATTTACCCTGCATTTATATTTTCATGGAATTTCCACACTACAGGAAGGTCTTGATAAATTCACCTTACCTCATCTGCTTTGGTGATACATTTTCCTTTCCCCGAACACTGGAAGTTATCTGAATGGCTTCCCACAGGCATGCAGGTACTGACTTTCACTATCACAGTCAAACGCAGAGCCACAATGCATTTAGTAACTGAATCATTCAAAAAACCTTAAAAAAAAAACCAAAAAAGTATTCTTACTATATGATAAAATAAGCTAATACATATTAATGCTCTACTCCTAGACAAATAAATAAAACTGAATTGAAAGGAACTGTCAACTTAGAACACCATTGCTCATTTTTCATACACATCTATCTAAATTTAATGCATTTAAATACAAATCAGAATATAGTTTGGAAACAAACACTCATTATACTGATTAACAAAGGGATGGCGGGCTGGTGAAAAACATCTACCTCCAGAGCTTTAATCTGCTATCATTTTTTAAGTCTCTAATAATCAAATGCTTTTGCCTGCTATCATTTTGATATATTAAAAACATATTTCCTTAAGTTTTTTTAATGACAAGGAATATTAAAAACATATTCAGTGGAGAAAAATGTTTAATTTCTAAAGTTACTCCAGATTCTAAACTGCATTATACTGGTAACAGATGGACAGTCCCTTTGCTGCATTTGTAATGAAGTTTGCAAGAACAGAAACACACAGCTTGACAGCATTTCTTTGTATATTTGCAATACAAGTATTATTGAATGTATGATCTGATCACTGTAGAACAGGCGTGTCAAACTCATTTTCACCAGCGGCCACACCAGCCTCGCAGTTGCCTTCAAAGGGCTGAAAGTCATTTTAGAATTCTACAAATGTAACTTGTCTTACTGAGGTGGCCCCTGCTCTAGAAGGTGATATACTAAGTATAGACAAACAAAACATGAAAATGGGAACAACTGACAAGATGAAAATTCATTAATCTCTGGCTAGCACCTTTATTTGTATGGAATTAAATAGTTGGTTGGAAGCTGTTAAAGCACACTGGAGCATAATATCCCTATCACACGTGTTTTTAACAGATATACGTGGGAAACAAAATAACAGACAGCAGGAAAGATAAAATGAGGCACACACACAGCCCATGACATACACAAACAAGCTGGAGTTCACGTCGAACTACCTATAGCATGCTCCTATACTTCACTTGTGCTCAAACCGCATTGTTCCACCATAGTGATTAGACTCCTGGGTTACAGCCCTTTTGTGTGTGGCATCAGTTGGCTGTTTTGTTCTGGGAGCTCGTGGGAGAATAAATGCACAGTAATATAAAAAGCATGGCTTTAGTATAATATATATATTGTATGCAGATTATATGCATTTTTAAAAAAAAAAAAAAAAAGATACTTCCACAAATTGTCAAACTTAAATTTGATTTCACTATCCTTAATATAGGTAAACTCCTGAGTGTCTATGACTCTTTGTAATATCAGTATGGAGAACTACATAAGGAGAACCACTGCAGGATTATACTTTTCTTTTGAAGTTGATAGAGAATTTAAGTAAGTTTTTAAATCTAAATGTCTCTAATTTTAAAGAGAGAGACTATAAATGGATGCAGGAAGTATACGACATATAATGTTTTTTCTAATACCCTAGAATCCATTTACAGCCTGCCCCTCAAAGGAACTTCAAAGATGCAGTCTAGCTTCTTGTGTCATAGACTGGAGCTAGCACAATATTTAGTCAAGCAGAAAGAAGTAGTACAAGCTAATGTTTGTAGTGAACAGTAACAAACCAAAGTTTCATGAAACACTCTGAACTTCAAGTGAATTCTCTTTCCAGAACAGCTGCTAAATATTACTTACATTCTGCATATGGAAGTTTCAAGCACAACTAATTCTACAAACTCCATAGAAAATCATATGGAGGACTTCCATTCTTGTTCTTAATTTTTAAGTTTCACTTTTTAAAATGCAGGATCTTTTGAAGAATTAGTTGTTTATGCTAGAAACAAGGATCCCTAAACCATACCTTCAAAGCAGGAAAATCTCATATCCAACACAGATGCCATTGGCTGGAGTATAGCCTCTACAAGTCAGCTAAATATTCTAAAAGATCAGATTAAAAAAAAATGTATTGGGTATAGTTCCAAATGTCTAATGGTCTGTTTTGGCTAGCAAAGATTACTGTAATCTGCTGACCTCTTCAAAGTAAGCCAATTTATTCTGGCCATGATACACACATTTTTACCCATCTGTTCAAAGATGCAGCCAGAATTATTTCCTTTAACAATTGCATGCAATTGTCACTGGTAGTCATGCAATTATATGTGAACGCTTGGAAGAATGTGGTATTTAGAAAATGTCTTTGGGTTCACATTTGCTTGTCTGAAACAGATTGTTACATATTCTTCAGGACAGTTCCCTAAAGGAATATTAAATCAACCTTCTTTGTACTTTCAATCTTGTTACTATTTTGGTATCAAAAGCCCTTAGGCAAACCACTGAAAAAAATCATTATTCTCACTGGAATGTCACATATTTTACTGTAATTTCTAATTATCTCATCTAATTTCCAAAAACCAGAAAAATAAAACATGGCTATTTATTTTCATTCTACAGAAGTTGCATACAACTTTCTGATATCTCTAGGTTTTAAGGCTAGAAAAAATTGTCCAAATATCTAAATATAACACTCTGCTTAACTTGGGTCATAGCACTTCAGTTAATTCCTTCTCCAATTCCCATAACAGCAACAGAACTAGAGTGAGTTTTAAGTTCTATTTTTAACTTCTAGGTAGGAGAATAATTTCAGAAACATGTTTATCCCCTTTGTCTAAGGTCTGGAGAAAAACATTACAGCTCTTTATATAAAATGGTAATTTTGTTCAGTTTAACCTTGTTGGTTTTGTAAAGCTAGTTGAAACATAATTATATCAGAGCATTTTAAGTTGAAGAATTCAGGGTTAAGCTGTTTACAGTAATATTACAAAAACAATTTTAAATTCTAATAAATCATAATACGATGTGAGTAGTCATTTATAGATTGCAGAGAGTGCATTTTCAAGTTTGTGCGCACATGTTTGGTAGTCTGAGTAGTGCCTGCATGATTTCATTGGCAGTACATGTGGTAAACATACTACAGCTCATTCCACCCTGGTAGCTTCACCTACTTAAGCCTAGGAGCACAAAGTACATATCCTCCTGTTTCTCTTGTATCAAGAAAGTTAAGGACAAAAAATAAGGAATAAAGTCAAAATAAGAGATGATTGATGTCATCACTGTGTCAAGGTCTTCATGGCATTCAGATTACCACTACTCAAACATCAGTAGATTGCAGATTTTCTAGACTGCATAAGCTGATTTGCTTCCTTCACAAGCCTCACTTCTGAACAGCACCTTCCTTCTCCACACAGCAGACTGAGGTCAGCAAGCTGGTCCATAGTGGACTGCCAAAATAAAGAAGACTGAAGCTAAGATGTCACAAAGTCAGAACTTTATCCTATTGTATATTATGCTAATGGAAGGCATAAGACTGAACTACAAATTGTAACAAACCCTTGGTACACACACGATGCTATTACACACACAAACACAACTGGCTCAAAGGTATTTCTCTGTATTCCACACAGTGAATATATGTATTCCAATATAAATTCACCTATGGTTGAAACAACATATTATCATTTTACAACAGAAATACAGTAATAGTTCCCTTCAGTAAAGTTCCAGCTCACAAAAGTAGAGGTCTTTGAGTCCACCTAAAGGTTTCGTGGATGAAAATGACTGCCCAAGGGGGCTGGGCACTCACAATGAAGCATCAGTCTACAAGTTTTCAACTTCTTTTTAGCCTGTTTTCCCAAGGAAATGAGACAGCAGTGAGATGTCTATCAGTTTCCATCTGTTCTCTTTTACTCTCTCAACACCTTCCCACACCAAAAGCTTTTGGGGTCAGTAGCCAGCTTCAACATTTTGCAAAGCAATGGAGTTCTCAAAGACTATAATTGCCTATAGCTTCCCTGCACAGTGTATAGCCCTGGTACTAGGGGCATTGATAAGTCAAAATGGATAGGAAAACAAAAACGGGGGGCAGAATAAGGTGATGTCATTTCTCCATGCCATTCCTGGTGTACAGTACAATCAGTTATTCATTATTTGGAAAATGGGAAACTGGAATATATACAGATGGAAGAAAACGAGATAGCATCAGTCCTTCAGGAGCAAAGCAGTGGTATTGGGTGTGCCTGAACCACATTTTCAGTTCATGTCATGTAGTAACATAATGAAAACCTGATTTCAGTTTCCAGAAACAATACAGCTGCTATCAGAGCATATTGAACCACAGTTTATAATTTTCTGTTTGACCTCATCTCTCATATCACAGGATAAAATGTTATCTAGCAAGCTAAACAGGAGTGCTCGGTATGTTCAACCTTTTCTCTTTTTTGTGGCCATTGAACTTTGTAGACATAATAATTTAAAGAAAGGAAGCTAGTGGGAAAAGAGAAAGAAAAAAACCAAAACACAACATTTTTATTACAGTACTCACCCGAAGGACAAAGGGAGACTTGAATTCTAGTCCTTTCTCCTAAAATTGTTTATGTCTGAATTTTATCCAAAGATTATTTCATGTCGATAACACTCACACTGCCCACGTATCATATGGTACAGTTAACACTGAAGACTGTGAAGACCACCACAGGGGCTTATACTAATCACCACCATGCCTAAGTGCATTTTTGATCTAAGCATAAAGTAGTAAATTCAGTTTGCCTATACAAACCAATTTACCTTTCTTATGGCACTGTTTGTCACAATTTCAAATAGTCATCATTCATCTAGCAAATCTAAGAGAACTCAATCCTTCCACTCATTCATGGAAGTTGCATTCCACTCATTTTAGAGAGCCAAAAAATGAAGCAGCATTACAAGATGTTGTGATGATGCACTTGTTAAAATTCACCTTTACATGTTGAAATAGTAGAGGCGTGCTTTTGTTTTACAAATAGACAATTCCCTTTTCCTTGACCCTAATGGTCAGCATCATTAGGGTCTATCAATGCCCTCAGGGCCCTGCTGACACCAATATTGTTCTACAGAATTTGAAAAAATGGGTCAGGAATCCTTTCCTAGTTTGCCTTAGGATGATTATCAGACATAAGTAGAAAACAAGAAGTGAGAAACACACCATCAGTACCACACGATACTTGTACAGAACATTTGAGATTATTCTCTGATGATACTGCTAGGCAACATAGCATCTGGGGATACAAAAATACAGCTGCAATAACAAAACTGCTATTTTGCCCACAAATAGCACTATTTATAAGTGGTACAACTCCCAAATTCTATATAGGTCAGCATGCTTACTGTGCTTTGTAACAGAAGCCTTGGTCAGATAGTGCTTTTCAATGTATAGATTTCACTGAGAATCAGTTCAAAAACTTTCAAATACTCGATTTTTCAAAAACTCACATGAAACAGAAACATAAAAAAAATGTTTGTTGGTGGAGATAAGTGACTTTAAAGCTTCTCATTGCATTTTTTCTTCTTCAAATTGATATTACAGTCACATTCAGTTTAAAAATAGATATGCTTTCTTCCTTCACCACCAACACTGAAAACTTGTTCTGGTCTCTGAAAGCCAAACATAAAACTTTCTTCTCAGACATAATCACCATTACATGATAAAGGTAAATGTGCTGCTGGTCAAGTTTTAGTCTCAGTAACATTTCTGCAATGCTATCAAAGGCAGATTGACTGTGACAGGGTTACACAGATATAACAGAGAGCAAAATTTGGGTGTCAGAAAATTATTGCTGAAACTTTGGAAAGAACTAACACACAGCTTGGCTTTCAAGCTGGAGTTCAATTTTGCAGGACTGACAGTGAAAATATATTTGTGAACAGAGCAAACCAGTTGGTTTGCTTCACTTAGCATACAAAAATCCCCAAACACATGTTCCATTACATTTCCTCTATAACAAATGGCAATTTCTGAATTTCACTGTTACTAAACACTTACCCAACTTAATAGCTTGACTGGACCAAAACCCGTTAACAGCAAGGGTGTCAAACTCATTTTCACCAGGGGCCACAACAGCCTCATGGTTGCCTGCAAAGGGCCGAATGTAATTTTAGGACTGTATAAATGTAACTATTCCTGTATTTATACAGTCCTAAAATTACATTCGGCCTTTCGCAGGCAACCGCAAGGCTGATGTGGCACTGGTGAAAATCAGTTTGACACCCCTGCATTAAAGGATTATGACATAGTCAGCTAGCAGAAGCACACCTACACTTAGGAAACCACTTGCATACAGCTTTTTAAGGAGATGTGACATTAGCTTAGAGTGTGACCTTCTGTCATGGCTTCAAGGACTCTGCTTACTGTCCAAAATAATGGCAAAAGTCCAGTGAAGGATGACAAGACTAATCTAATAGATTTCCTGGATTGCAATTTCCTTGCTTTATGCTTATTTATCAGCATGTCCACAACGCTGCAAAGCTGGCAGCGAACTATTTTGGGCACAAACACAGACCACCAGAACCTCTGATATCACACTTCACAAAAGCAGTTAAGTGCGGTGGAATACAAATTACATAGCTGAGACTGCGATAAGGGGAGCTGTGGTAGATCGGATGGCAAGGTCAGCTAGGATTTGTCTATAGTGACTGGTTCAACTTAAAAGACTTATGAGTGGCTACCCTATTTCTAAATGCACTGAGCAGTATGTGACACTACTAGCTGAAGATCTCAAAGCATTCTACAAGTGTTATTAAAATGTGCCTCACATTTTACTTTAAATTATGCATTAAACTTCCTTATTTTACAGATCAGGTTAAGCAGTTTGTCCAAAATCTCACCATGCAAACAACCATGTGATCAACTGAATGCAAATATCTTGACTGTGAAATGGACACAAAAATAATATTTGAAGATAAATATTAAAAATAAATCAACAAAATATATTTCACCAAGCATTATAAATTTGAGTAGATGAATCTCCAAAGATAGATTAGAAAAATAATTTCCTACTGTTACTCGCTAGAAGTAGCAGTGGATAAAAATTTTTTGATAATTTACTGATTAAAGCCAACTCTAAAGAGTGAAAATTATTTACATGCTAGCTTAAAATATAATATATTAAAAAGTAAATAGTCTAATGTTTATATTTACTTATATACGAGACAAGGCACCTATAACAATCATGAAAGGCAGACTAGGAGATTGGTTTCTGTTATATTTATAAAAATACTTTTTCTTATATAGACTAACAGTATTCACCAGAATGGTTTGGATTTCATCTGAATGCTTGACTTTTTTGCCTTATAAGGTCATATTTTAAAAAACTCATTGAAATTAACACTTCACTGAACTCTTCACACTGTTCACACTTGTGCTGCTGCTATTGTTTATCAAAAGGCCATTTTCTGCAAGGTTAGCTTTTATACCCAGAACCCCAGGGAAATGTTCACAGCTGAGTACTAGACTCAATACTGCCTACAGTAGGGTCTTTCCAGGCAAATTGCATGCAGGAAAATGAAAACCCCATTAACTGGAGCAGTTGTCACCAAATTCCCCCAGCAGCAAGGCTGACTGAAGAGTGGAATGTCACACACACACGTTACTGCACGTCAGCAGAGCAGCAGGACTGCGTGAACACTCCAACTGCGGCACACGTGAGGCAATGTGATGCGATTTAGTTTAGACCCCAGTAGAGGAGGGTTAAGTCAAATGCCTGCCCATATGCCAAGGGTTAGGAGCTCACACAGATGCTCAGCTGACACATGGTAACTTGTTAAAGCCAGAGTAATGAGTAACCTGTTTACGTGGCTTTCCGTTAATTCAATTCACACATCTATTATTAAATAATGTAATTGTATTTCATTTTTGCTTAAGTAAAACCAATTTCAACATGCATCAAACTGGTTTCTTTCCATGGAGATATGTGTATGCTTTAAATATAAGCAAAAACAAAAAACACACCATCCAAAAGACAGTTACAACTTGCCTCCTAATCTGAAGCTCTATAGCTTCAGATAAAAAAAGAGCTACATTATTGCTTTTATATATAAAACCATCTATTTTAATTTACTGTACCTTAGAATAAGTTTGTAATGTATATCAAGAAATATAGGGAAAGTTGTATATAAGAAAAACTTTATTAATCTGATCTTACTGAAAACTAAACTCTTGAAAACTAAGTGAGGTGTGTCAGATTCACAGACCATTTCCATACATCTGGATCAAATGTGAGGTAAAGATTTTGTCATTTTTATATAGTACTTAGTTGAATTACAGATTTGAGTTCAGATAAAATTCAGCATTTTTCACATCAAGTGACTGAGTTCCTTTCTAAGTTTCACACCCAAGACTTACACTTCATCGGACAAGAACTGATGATAGAAAGTAGAATACTTCCATGCAACTGAGAAGAAAATTCAGAGACTACTCTGTTTTCTCTTTCTTACAATAAATGTTGACAGGTCGCAAACACATTTTAACTAACAAATTCATGTTTCAATTTCCTTATTCCTTTAGTATTTCACCCTTTTTCTGTTCAAGTGTTCTAATATAAGGAAATTATTTTAGGAAAAGCTATAAATAAATTAAGGCCACATAAAATAATTTACTCCAGAAAACAGTTATCTCATTACTTGATCATACCGTAGTATGGAGTTGCAACACCTCAGGACTAAAAGATATGCAAGTGAATGCTTCAGATTCATTTTCTATCAAAAGCACTACAGGTAATCCATCCATTTGCTAAAATAAATAGGATTTATAAAAATTCAAATGCGCTATATCTGCACTCATCCTTACTAAGCACTCAGATGCTCCTATTCACTGCATTATTGGAGTCTCCCTGTTGCTCCATGCATGCACATTTGATTCTTGTTCTTTACATAAATCAAATTACACTACAACAACTGGAAAATTCTACAGAGAATTTCAGTATCAGGGAATTAAGAAGACCAAAGAAAGTATCAAAAAACAGATGCAAGTAAAATAAGAGGCTGCAGAAAACTTCTACTACATGAAATAAGCAAGACCAGTACTACAATTTTTATGATCTAAACCTTGGTTTATATTCAAAGAAAATATATATTTTCACTCAATGTCACCTAACACACAATAAACAATACTAAGTAAAAATCCCAGTGACAGAAGGAGAGCTACAGAGAGACAAGTAGGACAGGACAAACTATGAAAGAGTAAGACAGCATTTGTTTGAGTTACCTAAATAGTCTATGCTGTGTGGCATGTACAGTCAAGTGGAGCCTTCACAGAGCAGCTTAGGCCTTCTATAAGAGAGCTTATAGACCAAGCTATGCCTTACTTTCAGGAGTGCACAAAAGTTACAAATTATCCTTTCTTCAGCAAGTTTTTACTTACTTTTATGGTGTGTTAACTACCACAAGGCAAATGCAAAACAATTACTCCTGAGGAAGACACATGAGGAGAGTTTTAACTCTGATAAATTAAATGCAAAACTAGATTAAAAGGAGAAAACAAAAGCTAAAACTAGTATCTTGGAAGTAAATAATACAGAAAATATAGGTAACTGGAAAATTATTTGAAGAAAATACATATCAGTAAAAGAATGCTGACAATAATTAAACGATTATGCTAACAACCTTCAAGCAATATCTCTGCTAAGTGACAGGACAGAACAGGGTAGTACTTCTGCATTTGGGGGGGTTTCTGCATTAGATACACACTCAGAATTTGGTCCAATGTTTCTACATCAGAATGCTTTAATTTTATTTATTAGCATGGTAAGCTGCTGAACAACAATTTGTGGCACCTTAAACTTCATTATAAGATATACAGCATTTCAAGTAGATTACATTCAATGCTGTTATTACAATGACTTTGGTTTCATGTCACTGGTATAATAAACCATCTGCCCAGAAATCTCAATTTAATTAAGTTTATTGTGTCTAAGCATAAATACTGCATTAAATCAGTATTAGTTCCCATACACTTAAAAATAACATATCAGCCTATTTTCATTACACCCATTGCACAACAACGTTTAACATCTAATTGCCTGGTGCAGCATATAGTATATTTCTAACGTTTCACATTCAGAGACAAAACTAGAAGAGAAAAAGTAATGCAAGTAAGAACTATTAGATCAGATTTACTATTATATTTTATATATTTTCTCAAGTATACGGTGCACAAGATTAAGCGTCTTTACAAAGTATCCCATGATACAACATCTAACAAAGAAACACCTCAAACATTCAGAGATATTTACTGTAGTATTTACCAAAAGCTTTACAGTTGATTAAAATAGAACATACAAAATACCTTGCATCATCTAAAGGTATTGGGCAAAAAACTCAATCTAGATTTTAAAAGGAATTATGCCACCTGTGTAAAAATTCAGTGTACCTCTTGTCTGCTTTGAATGAACCAACATCTAAAACATGGTCCAAATATCACATCTGGATCTTTCAGCAGCACTTAAATTAAGGGAATTACCTCTTTATTTCTCTAAATGTTGGGTAAACCATTGGCTGTCACCTAGAGGTGATAAACAGAAAGTCAGCATGTTACTCACCAATAAAATAGTTGTTTCCTAATGCAAGCATTTCTTCAGAAAGAACAAGTCCACCCAGTGCCTGGAGAAGAGTGACGCTTCTGCCATCAATAAGTGAACACTGTTTAAATCCAGTGGTTGTCACCTTCCATAGCAGGATAAGAGAAGCAGTAGCATCTTGCCTTATTCTAAGAAGAGAAATTATCAGAATATTTACCCTGAGAAAAACTGGTGTTATTACGAAGTACACTGCTGCAGAGCAAAAGAAGGAAAAACCAAAGAAAAGAAAAAGAATAATAATTAAATGTATCACGCACAGAATCGGGAAAAGGCCTGAAGGATTTTAGCATGTCCGCAGAAATAAAAAATGCTTCAATAGGAAGATTTTCATAATAGCATATGTAATAGCAGATTTAGTCATGCAGAGTCTCAATTTCTAATACTTGAAGGACACCACCTTAGTGCCCAAGAAGAGTTTTATATAAACATCACATAACAGTAAAGCAACATTATTCGGTCTTTGTATTTATGCTTTTTTGAATAGTACCTCCGTTCTACATCTACAATGCCATCATTTTCTGCAGCTGAAGTACATCCAGCGCTCTTGTTTAGTGAAGAACATTCAATTTTCATCCAATATAGGGAGACAGATCCTGGTAGAAATCCCGATTTGTTTGACATACTGGATCCAAGGTTCAGAACAGTTTATCCTTGTAAATCAAATGAGTCATGTAATGCTCCCAAGGTCACCGAGTCCATGGTGCCTTCCCAAATATTGACATACTGGATAAAGTAATATCTACAACCACACATCTACGGGGAGCGCTGTATCTATGTCAGTGTTCCTTTCCTCTCAGGATAATTTGTACCCTACTCACCTTCATAGAGAAAAAATAAAAACCTCTCATGTTTCTGGCAAGTTCTCAAATATTTGCATTAGTTTCCTCTGAAGGAATCACAAATGAGTTTGAACAATCCTCCAAAAATTCAATCAGAACTGCACCCAACTGCTGAAAACTGATAATTCTCTCCTGCTGAAAACAGGCTTCCAAATACCCAGAGATGATGTTCTGTTCCACCATTTCCTGTAGTGAAATTGTTTCAATTCTGTCAAAAATACAGGGCAGTCTCTCCTTTTTTCACTTCTTATTTGACTTCAAAACATGAAATGCAAAGTTTTGCAATCATGTTTGACACAAGTTAAAAAATGTTGGAACTAGACCTCCTAAGAAGCCAATTTTTGACAGTAATTCAGGTACTCTTTAAGAATAACCCCCATCACTACCCCCAAAGCTGACCACCTCACTTTCTAGAACAGGATAACAACTAGTTTCACAGTTTAGGTCACATCTGATAATCAAAACAAAATAGAATTATTAAAGAGAAATTACTGACATTTCATAGCCTCTGAACCAGAAATGTTACTCAGGCCTTTAACACAGGAAATACAATGAAATAAAGACAGATATTGACCTGCATTAATCTACCTAGAGATAAAACATTATTAAAGGCACATAGTGTAAAAAATGACCTCCTTTAGAATGGCGTCCCTCCAGTAAGGGTCTTTAAGCAAACCGTGTGTTGTCTTGAAATCAGGAATAAGCCGGTGTTTGTAGATTCTACAGCTTTGTTAAAGATTCCAGCCAGCCAGAGCATCCCCACTCACAGATCTCTTCCTGACTTAGAATTAAATGCTCATGAATGAGCATCATTCCAAATCCCGTGGGCAGAGCAGGACAGCTCCCACGTTTAAGTTACTGCTCCAAATTGTCTGCAGCTTGTCTGCTTGCATCAGTTTGTTTTTTCCTGTGAGCATGGCCTTTTTTAACTGAAAGCTGGGATTCTAAAAGATAAGATGACAATATGAGAAAAGTGGGCTATTTTGGGAAAATCTAAGTCTAAAATTGCAGTAAAGCTGTGAGCCAGAGAACTACGTTGGCAGATTTTTATTTGAAATAAAATTTCCAACAACAAAATGCCTCATCCCAACTGACAGAATCAGATCTTTCTAGGAAGCCAGGTTCTGTTAATTAAAAGTAACAAAGCACGTATTTGATCAGAAAAGCATGAGTTTGAAAAACTAATAATACTGAACAAATTCAAATTTTTGAGAAATGTGATTTGTAGAATATACACAAAGATTTGACAGCTGATTATGAGACGCAAAGCAATAATCCAGCAAATACAAAAGCACAAAATACATGCATTTGTATAGTCAATGACAACACTTTCTACCACCACGTGCATCTTGAGATTAAAGGCAGAAAAAAAATCTTATACTGCATGTAGGAGAAAGAAAATGTCATATCATCTCCAAACTGACATATCCAACATGCTGCCCTAATTTCTGATGCATTCTCATGGCCCAGAGACAGTTTACATGCTTACATCCTAGTCTAAAACATTAAACATGTAGTAAAAATTACACCAAGCAAATAGCTGTCACGGAACTAACAGATGCCTGAAGTCTCTCTAAAGTTCTTTCATACACTTTTAGCCATTTGATAAATCTGCCTATCTGAAAAACTGTTGTCTAAAATACCCAAACAAACTAAAATAAAAACATTTTTATATTTCATCACATATGACAAGTATTCTTACTTTATTGATGTGTTCTGTGGAACTTCAAAGGAGATAAGCCGGCCTCCAGCAGAGGTGTTGGAACTGGCATTTCCACAAGCCACGTCTGGGGTTATCTGAAAATTAAAATAGTTTGATTTAACACTAAACCAGAAAGTCCAAATAAAGAAAACATGATTTATTTTTTTTAATAACCTTAATAGTCCAGCAGTCACCTTTCAGAAATCATCAGGATGGAGCAAAACGTTCACCAAAACATTTATGCTAACAACAAGCGTTCTGAAAATTCACATAATCATCTCTTTAAGGTTTTTGTTTTAACAAAAACTTCCTGCACGTAAGTGTGAACTTCTAAAGGTATCTGCCTTTAAAAAAGATCATTTTTTAGATAAATATGAATAAGCTTCTGGTCTTTTAAAATAATAAGTAAAGCTCTAACATTTGGCATATCAAAGAAATATAGCATCATTAATTTAGGCAATATCGGAGAATTTATAATAGCAAATACTGACATTCGATTTATATATTGAAATATGTTTTTTTTCCAAACACAGATGAAAAATAAATACTCTCCCACTTGCCTATTACTATTCTTTCCAAGTAAAAGTTGCTTCGACAAACAGCGCTTCCAGATGGAAAAAAATTATGAGCACAGTTGGGGGTGAAAGGACATATTTTTCAAATCTGTGATGCTTAGTAGGCACAGAAATCAGTTACCGTATTAACAAGATCAAGACACCATACAGAATGCCACACAACACAGAGGAATCATGGATAAGATTTTCCTTAATTATTCATATCTTGTAAAGTAGTAGTATTATAAAGGCTGTTTGAAACCATTACCACTTCAAATTATACCTTTATTTCAAATAAGTAATATTTTATATGGCATAATTGAGTCTATCTCCTACATTAACATAATCAGTAGATTTAATTAAGTAGTTTTCAGATATCTTCATCAGCTTGCTTCAAATTGCTAGGAAGATTCTGCAATGTTATTTTTTCCAGTGATCTAGAATATGTTTGCAACCTTTTTACATCAACCTTATTGTCAAAGTGAAAATGCAACCTGACACACTTCCATGAATTAATTATCCACAAAAAACAAACAAACAAACAAAACAACACAGAATCTAACTTGTAAAGCTGTCATTTCTAAGGATGGAGTTTCTATGTATTTAGCAACCTCAAATGGATCTCTTCTCTGTGATTCTATTCAGTCTCCTTCCTCACCCATAGCATATTTGGGAAAAAAAGGCATGAACATTTAGCAACACACAACACAGTCAAGGATTCAAAGGCCTCTGTTTCAAGCAGAATTATTCCTTAAGCATATTCCATTGTTGCAGAGCAGGTACATTCTCTTTCAGGATTTTCCACCTGACACAGCCATACTACTTTTAAAGGCTTATAATTTACTGACTAAAAACACGCATAAAACAAATATTGTCCCCGTTATAAGGGGAAATACAGGTTTATTGTAGCCTCTAATAACTAGTTCCTAAATCTTGAATCTGAGCAATAGTATTGCTGTATAAATAAAAGGTTAGTCTAGAACTCACGTGCTTAGCATTCTAATTCCTGGCTGTGCACCTGGCAAATCACTTTACTGTTCTATGCTTCAGTGTCTCCATCTGTAAAATGTGAATAATACTGCTGATTTCCTTAAAAAAAAACATGAGAACTATTAAGGAGAAGTAATATATAAGATTAGGGTACCACTTTCCTTACAGTTGATTTTGTACACAGAAACCACTGTTGAAGCTGTTGTTTTAGTAGAGTCAATGAGATTATTTCTTTCTTCTTCTATTATTGGCTAATATGTATCTTTTCCACACCATCCCACAAAGGATCATTGGACTGTGGAAACGCAGATTGCTGATGTCTCTGTCTTGGAAGTGGAACAACTTAGTTGCCAAAAGTAGGAAAAAAGTTCTCTTTCAACACACAAAGATGTACGACCACAAGGATTCCTATTATAGTAAAGAAACCAACAGATATGAGTATTATTCTCTCAATCATCTGTGCTCGTAGCCCTTAATCTGCAATTAGGAAAAGACTAATTTCTTACGGAAAGAGCTCTCTAAGAAATGAAACTGTACCTAGATATATCTGTATGTTGTCTACTGGTGCAGACACTACCAAGAAAGTTCAGTCAAGTAAGCACTGCCAAGTATATCCCTAGTACCTAAGGAATACAGAAAAAAGTGTCCAACTGTAGCCAAACATTGTGCCTCTCTTAGAGAGTTCTCTCAGTTGTTCATTTTTTGAGTGGTCCAAACTTCCTGAAAAAGCTTCCATGGAAACTTCGTCCTTGCAAGACAATGAGAGCTTTCATTTGCAGAGATTCTGACATAATTTTGCTCTGAGCAGACAGACAAAAGAGTATGAAGAACATTAGTTCACTTGCAGTATCATTATAGAATAATGTGAAAAACAGGCTGACCTGGAAGATTTAAAGAATAAATAAATAAATAAATAAAACCCCATAACATAATACTAGCAGCCTTCGCTGCTTCTGAATCTCAAGGAAGATCAAAACAGTAGATTTTTGCAACACAAAGCCTACAGTTACTTCATTTTTTTCCTTTTAACAGGGGAAGAAAGGATCAAGCTTTGCAAAGCTTTAAAAGCTATGAGTAAAGGTACAATTTTCCTGCTCAACACTTAACTCTTTACTCTTGAAGCCTCCACCAAAGAGCCTTTGGAACACAGACCTAAAGGCAAATCAACTCACTGTAGTTTAATAGGGATTAGAGACTATGTCTTGAATCAGCAGCTGAAATCTTTCTTTCGGACAAGCATCTCTCTCACTGTGAATTCCAAACAGCAGAAGGTCATTATGCTACACAGGAAAGGCTATGAAAAATACAAGACCCATCAAAATATATTAAAAACATATCAAAACAAGAATTTCATAATAGGGTAACAAGTAATTTCCATGTTAGTGTTAATAATGCAATTGTAATTGATAACCTATATGTAATTCTCAGGTAACAAAAGACACACAGAAGGGTGAATTTCAGCTATTAAAATACCCACTTGTGAATGATCTGTTTGGCTGAAATGTTTACTGAATCTATCTAAAATGCAAACCAGGCAGAAGTGTTACTTATACAATACCAGGCCACACCCTGAAGAAGACACAAGGGAAATTTGGTTTAGAGAAGAGCACACCCTTAACTGATCAGGACATATGGGGCACCCTTACATTTAAAATAAGTAATAAAAGCAGATCATTGTTTGTTTCAGCTTCAGTGCTCTCTCAAAACTCCATACCTGGTACCTGACGTATGTTCTACTGTAAAATAATAGAAATGAGACATGGAATTCCAAGAAATAAAGCTCTGTTTTCCAGACATTGCCTACCAGAACTCCCATTGAAATGGGATGCAGCCCTGTAGCTACTTGTACCTCAGATATAATCTGAGAGTCATAAGAAAAACATACATTTCACATAGGTTGATTTTACTTTCAAAATTGATTTAAATATTACAGTAAAAATACAAACAAATTTGTTTGGGCTAGCAAAGAGTGATGAAAAACGTACTTTTTCCAGGATAAAACTCATGTGTGTTCACTTTCTCATTATGCAGTGTGTGGAAACACCTCAGAAGAGTCACACTCCTTGAAATGCTCCAAAACCAGAATCAGCTGACATGTCCTCTCATGTGGACCTCCATGAAATCACGCACAAATGACAACACAACAACGATAACTCTTACAAGTTCTTTTCTGTGCATTTTTACTTAAACAGAATATTCTCACCTCTATTTCATCCCATTTCAGATCTACAACTTTCTGTCCTGCTTTTGGCTGCCATGTAGGTAACATCACAGTTGCTCTTGAACGCGGAAGAACAATGTCAGGTTCCACGGTGGTCGAGACTGGTCTGCTCTGTCGTGGTGACATTGGCTCTGTCCGTTCAGAGACTGGAAGGTTGTGAATTGAGCGTTCACAGTTTGTTCCCTCATAGCCTTGGCTGCAGAGACAGAGGTAGCCATCACCGCTAGTGCTGCAGTTACCATGGTGACAGGGGTTGCTGGCACAAGGATCTGAAACAAACTGGGAAAAACATATCATATAGGTCAACTACTGCATAGAAGGGCTTTATTTCTGAGCTTTACAAAGACCATAAACCAGGATTCTTTTCCCCTCCTGTACTGTATTTATCTTCTAAACATATTTATTAATCAATCTCATCTTTGATGTATCTTCAAGTAAATTCAAAGCATTAAAGAAGAATATAAATTAATCTTTATTAACTATTTCTCTCAGACCATTTAATGCTAATTCACTGTTGACACATTCAAGGAAATTGATAAACACAAAGTAGAAACCACTGTTCATAATCAGGAATTTTCAAAAAAAACCCTCTTAAAAGAATAACCAATGTAGCAAAAACAAACATCTAGAAATTTAATGCAGTAACAGGAGTAGGAATGGGGCCCAGAACTCATACAGATCACCAGGTCATGAAGCAGCTCTGTGTCATCAGAGTTAACCACATCACACAATCCTATTCAAAGACACAATTTCCATTTGAAAGCAGCTGGGCCTTTTGCCCACACTTCATTTCATGGACAGCAGTTTCAGAATATGATTCATTCTGGTGCTGAAAACTTTCTAACAAGAGTTAGAAAGTTGTGGAAAAAATGTGGTTATTTTTAAAACAGCATTTGTAATAGTGTAGGACAAGACCAAGCTCAGTGATGTAGAAAAGATCCTGTCCTGTGCTTGCTCGCCTTCCTCCGATTTCTAGCTGAAATTTACCTACAATGCATTTATACTGTTTTTAATGTCATCATTGACTTCCAGGTTAAATGTCTTTTCCCTCTTCTATGCTGATGTTTACATCCATAATGTATTTACAGAATACGTTTAGAAACTCTGCTCAAGTTTCATCTCAGACTAAATAAGCCATGTGTGCTCAGTCTCCTTGTGGAGAACAAGCCCTTCATTCATGTGTTCATTTTCCCTCCCAAGACTCTGAAGTTTAGCACTGCCTTTTGCAAATGCATCCATATTCTTGTTCGTCCTGGAAATAGCTTCCTTGGTATTACTTAAGAAACATTTGCCTTAGTCAGAGCTAAATCACACTGCTGGCTCACTGTCATCGTTTGACCAACTGAGACAGCCATGCAGTTCCCTCTATTTGTCTTCTCATCAAAGTGGTAATCCATCACTGGAAACAGACATTTTCTCAGTCTTTAAATGCAAATATCACCAAAGTGCTCGAGTTCTAAAGGTTACCCAGTCCTTCCTTATATAAGCAATGCTTCTTAATATAGCACCAATTTCAATTATCATAAGAATCATATAAGCTTTATATATCAATAATGTTGTTAAAAACCAAGTATTTGGTCTATGCTAGGAATTTTACCTTCTCATCAGTTCAAAGGCCTGATGCCAAGGACACTAAACCCTAACATTACACTTTCTTTTATAAAACAGTACTATTATTGACCTCAGCTAGAATTCTTTCTTTGGCTGGAATTTTTGTATACCCCAGCCTCTGTAACATTTTGAGACACAAAACAGAGGAAACATTACTAATGAAAGTTAACTTTGGAGCCAGTTAATTATGAGTGTCAGATTTGGTAGTGACTGATGCAGAAGAGTTAGAGGCCATGGAAAACAGTCCGAAATAGATGGTCTACTCGCAGTTCAGTTACAGCTCTGAATGTTATTTACTTTGCAAGGGGACAAATCTCACACATATAGGGTGATACATTAGATATCAGGGTCAATCTCTGATGCCTTCATCTTTAAAACTCGACTACATAGTGATTTCATATATACTTAACGTATTGAGAATCAAAGTAGTATGGATTTTTTTGATTGGATGGGTTTCTCTCCTTAATTTTTCTTTCTCCCACAAATAACAGAATATATAAGTTTACAAAGAACAATTTCTAGATCATTTTTCAGCAAAAAAAATATTATAAAAAGTATTTATAAGTGACAGAAGAACAGAATACTTTCCAGGAAGGAACAAAACCTAGATCTGTTCTACAGTTTATTGATTACATTTTAAGAGGGCTTCCACTCCCAAGCAGCAGACATTTTAATAAAAATTTCCTTTTCCTGTAAGAGTGTTGAAGATAAAAATTGTTGAAGTGTGAACAAAGCCCAGTTCAAAAATTCTCTGCAACAGTTTTTCATCTGCTACTTGCTTGGACTAGATCTGAGTTTCAAAGACATGCACTTCTCTTACTGTTGCATAAGCTCTTTACTCATTCTTTCACAATTAATCCAAAGTGACATTAACCTGTTTTTGCTTAATGAATCAGCATTTATTCTGTTCTGAGGAAATTTAATTGTTCTCTTTACACCTAAAATGTAAATGTTATTATTGGAAAACGTAGCGACAAGAAAGGAAATGTAACATTTTCAAACACAAAGGGCACTTTTTCCCTTTAGTGCATATATCTAGTCACTTTACAACCAAAATAATAAAGAGTGCTCTGTGGTACATGTTATTTGCTGTAAACTGTTTTGAGCTTGTTTGACTGGAAACAGATGTGCTTCATGACAAGTACTGCTTACTGCTGCCCACACCAGGCACTGCAGAACACTTGTGCCTTATGAGTCGCCGCTAACCTTCTGCACATAGCGGAAGTCAAATTAAATAAGACTGGTTTAGGTAAAGAATAAAAAAAGGTGAGCATAGATGTAGAACTTCAGCCATGCACTTTCTCAGAGTTGAGTTTTATTAAGTACTTCACAGGATTTTAACATATTCCTTTTTCTTAGTTACTATTAATTCTAACGGTCGTTTTTATTTCAGTAAGCCCATCAAACAATTCAATGTCCTTTGTGCACATAAGTTTTCTCTTGAACTAAAGAATGTTTATTTTGATTAACAGTTAAAAAGAGATGAGGAAATAAAATTGATTGTGTTGGTTGTGATGTTCCTGTTGTTCCTTCAGTCCACTCCATAGTGGCAGCAACAGTTAGTGAGGGCTCTGAGAAACATCTTAACGCAGTGAACAGCATGAGCACATCAGAATTAAAAGGCAGCAAAATTTCAAGCCTGAATCTTCAACAAACTTGAAGCTCATAAGAAAAAGAAAATCTTTAGTCTAATAACTGAGAGCTGAACACAACTGTGTTTGAGTGCACAATTTTAAAGGCCCTTTTTCAGTCATTACTTGTGAAATTCACAGCATTTCAAAATACTCACGGACAGAGAAAAAGAGGAAGCAAGTAACACATATCCATAGATCCCACGATTAAATAGTAACCCAATATAATTACTACTGGAAAATTCCAGGGTTTTTTTGCACAGAATTCCAATAATCTTGATTAAGAAAGTATATTTTGTATGTAGGTGTCTTGTTTACATGCCTATTTCTCTATTTAATAGTCTATCTGTTTTCATAATACACTCAGTGATTAAATAGGCACAGTCAGCAGTTGCAGCTGACAAAGCTGAGCTAAAAATCATAAAATGTATTTGCATGCAATTACTATCTCATATGCTTGGACAGCTATAATTTTTGGCATATTTTCCCAATAGAATCCTACGACAGATGCATACCAAGGTGCCCTTCATATTGTAGTTTACTTTCCAAAGGCAGGCTGAATAGCACAAATATGGTACAAACACTAGGCTAGTTTAAGCATCGCACAGACATGGAATATTTGCCAGCCAGTCCAATTGTTTCCTAAGGTCTCAGTTTAGGACAAGACACTAAGATGTAAATCTGCAAGATCTTTCTGCCAGTACTTCTTGTGGTGACACCAATTTGTTCTTTAATGTTCATTCAGTGTCTTTTCAGAGTGGTTCTACTCATTCTACCTGGAGACAGACAGAAAGGATGGCTCCAGAGAGCTTAAAAAAATAGAATGGTAAGCCTAAAGAGATGAGTTCCTAAACACTATGCAAAACCTATAACTCTCCTCTTAGATGTATTAGCACAAAAATAACTTTTGGTTCCGTTTTTATTGCTGTTGCCTACAATTACAGCATTATAGTATCACAGTATATAGTAGCTTGCAACATCAGTAAAATACAGGGGGCAGGGGAGGAAGAGTAAATCCAGTCCTCAGATTATGAATTCATCAGATTGTTTAAATCCACTAGACATAGTGAGTGCTAGCCTGGTAACAAAGTCCTGCTGCCACAACATTGTCAAAGGCTGATATTTTACATATGTGGCCAGTAGCACCCACATCATCTGGAATAGTCTTAAGACATTAAAAGTTAACAGAGTCCAGAAGTTTCCAACTCTTCGATGGCTCCCGGGATAATTTTTCCAGTTACAGGATAAACTGTTGTGGTTTTCAAACATGTAAAGTCACTTTAAGTGGTTGTGATTTAGACAGCTAATTACTTCATGTGTTCTGGTAAAAACAGATCTTAGGAGAAATTTAAATCAGTAAAACTGATTTTGCACATACACTGCTGAAGAAATTCCCCAATACAAAAGCAGACAACTGTTCTCCAGAAAGAGATTGTGGAAAGATCCCTTGCTTAGCACCACAGAGGAAAGTGATCAGATACACCAATTTCAAGCTATGCACAGTACATGAAAAAATATTAACTTCTGAATACTTCAGAAAGAAAATAATTAAAAGCTACAGTCTAAGATATTATCAGTTTGTTTTTAATTCAGTAAATAGGAAAAAAATATTTTTCTTATGAGCACATTTGAAATATCATACTATCTTTGCATATGCATCAATTTATGAAAAAGAGATGGAAATAGATTTAAATCTTTTAAATAGTAATGGCAATAAAGATTATCTAGAAATGTAATCTCTTTGAAAGAATGGTTTAATTATGTTCAAACTATTATTTAAACTCAGCCTCATTCAGTGCTTTACACAGTGAAGTTTTAAATTCAATCACACATCAAGTATCAATGCGAACTAGGAAACAAAAGACAAGAAAACCGGGTGAACCGAAATAGAAAAAAAAAGTTCTGAAAAGTGTGCACGATAAAAACCTTGAGGTGACTATATTGAACAAATTCATTTTCTTCTATTTTGAGCAAATACAGTCTTGGACTCAAGAGATGTATGTGAGTTCGATTTCTGGCTCTTCCAGAGATACCCTGTGTGACCTGAGAGCAGTCAGACTCCATCTCTGCCTCTTTCCAAACTAAAATGGAGATTACATTTCCTTTCTCACACTGCCTGTGTTGTCTGCTTAGAAAGCAATTTTTTTCAGGATGGAGCACAGCACTAGATGTAGATAGGAACTCTCAAGAAGCAGTGAAATACAAATAAATATAAGAAATAAATCTCTGTACAGCAAGGCTGTAACCTGTGGCTATTCAGGTTTGTTTGTTTGTTCCTTATTCTTTCCCTCTTTCTCTTTTGTTCCTTTCTGTGTCTTTTCAGGTCTCTTCTGAACACTTCTTTGCTCAGATGAACAGAATTGTTTAAGGAATTTGGAGCAAAGATTCTTTTAATATAATTTAGAAATTTTTCTTATATTTTCTCATTAACCTATAAAAGACAGCAAAATCATATTGATATTCCATGTTTAGACATTCTTCATCAAACCAAGATCTAGTTGAAAACAAGTAGGTTGAAGAATACATTCATTTTCCAACTGTGACCAAACAGAACAGAAATAAAAAGAGTGGCTAATGCACAATGAGAGTTAGGATGAATGAGATTTTTTTGGTGTCATGCAAATGTAAAAATTAACCAGTATCAGCACCGTGGTGCACATGGGTACCTCTACCTTAACTGGTGTTACTGCAAAGCAGCCTGCAATTACTTCTGAGCACGTGTTTAAGGACGCTCTTGGTAATTCATTCTTCCACCACCTGTGGAGAACCAGTAAGTACCCTGTCCCAGTGAAACACTGCCTGGCAGGGGACAGGGACCACCTGCACCGATCAGACACCAGCCAGGACATGCAGGAACTGGAATGTCACAATTTGTCAGAAGAAAAAAAAAATGCACCACTATGGTGTTATTTCATACTAGCAAGTAACTACATCAATTTGAACCCTGAGTATGAGGGACTTTAAAGAACGGTCAGGCCACAAAGAGCAAGTGTTTTATATATAAGTCCTGGAAACCAGAGCAACTGAGGCTTGCTTTCCCATCCCTCAAAACAATAGAAGCAGGATAAAACATTTGTATGTTAGAGAAAACATTAATATGGCAGCTACATCAGTCTCAGAAACTAACTACAAGCTGCAACACAGAATTAGAATTAATCCAGATTTAGAAGGCTAATGCCAAGAATGGTATCATAGTGAAACTACAATGTAAGGAGCTCCATTCTAGAAGTAAACATTTACTGTTTTCCTTTAGCAATTCCACTCAATGTCCCAACCCATCAGGAAAGACATCAGTAAACCTAATAAAGAAGTGCAACCTTTATCAGATGATTCAGAACATGATTTTTGAAACACCATTAACCATAAGCATTTTGGATTGCTTCCAACCTGCCATTCTCATTCTATGGGTTTTGAATATTCAGAGTAATGAAACTGCCAGTGAATGTAATAAATGGATATAAAATATTTTCTTTACTTCAGTGAAGCAGCAAAAAAATGCCTAAAGAAATTGTCTGTTTAATTGAGAACCAAAGCATGGCTGCCCAAACCTATTTGAAAAACCAGCAAACATAACAAGGCAAATTTTAAACAGCATGATAGCTTTTAAAAACAGGGCTCCAGCAAATGGCTAAGTCACCCTTGCATAATAAGTTACCATACATCAACTGCTTTGCTTTACCTATCCCCAGGCACATTCTAACCTCAAGGCATACTGAAATAACTACAAAATAAATTAAGATCACTTTACCTCTCCCTCAACTAAGGAAAATATTTACTTCACGCTAACCACAGAGTACTGTTAGATGTGAACATGTACATAAATAATTATTGAGAAGCACCTTATACTTTTTCTCAGCTTTTCTCATCAGATTATTTTTAATACCTTTTTTGTATGTTTTCCTTTATCCTGTTGGGAAAGGCCATTCAACTTGTTCGATATTTGTCTAGATATAGTGGATTTAATATTATGTTTTAAGTACTGTGGTTTTCAGCAACACCCATGCTTAGCGAAGACACTTTTAAAAGCAAAATGAAGTCAGAATATCCATCCTGAAGATAGGTCGACTACTTATCAGAAAGGATCTAAGAAGTACCAATAGATCTGTGAAGAGTAGCAGTGAGGTTTTTTACCTCAGCGTCATCTGATTTTACTCTCGGTAAGCGTTGGCAATCTACAGTATAATTGTTAAATGGGACCCCAGTGGCAGAATTGTGGTGGTAAAACTAGGGGGTAATTCTGAAAACAAAGTATTAAATTTAACTTTGTTACAGTAGCACACTACATTTGTTTGTTTAGAACTTATGCTATTATTTAATTATGAAAATATCACATGGTGAAAGGATTATCAATAGTGTCTTTATTCTTAATGCTGTTTTCTCTTTTTAGAAGTATTTTTCTTGAGCAACATTAGGGTGCACAAAATTATTTTTAATTAAGATATGTAATTATATGAAAATTCACCACATTGTTTCTAGAATGAATGAAACAATCTGCTACTGGGTTTTTCAAAACAGACATCAACATCAACCATCCTCAAGACACAAATTCATATAAAACAAGACTTCATTAGTTCAAGCACTTCTGGCATTTCTGAGGTTCCAGACATTTTCTAGATTAGATACAGAAAATAGCCACACAATTCTTGCAAGAACAAAAGGAGGACTGAATAACACAGTGAATTGTGCAGTAAAAATACACAGTTGATCCATTAACGCCACATGAAATCCTGAAGAACTCAATAGTTGTGACAACTGGCTACTCTCGTACATAAGGTACCTAGGAGATGCAATATAAACAGCAATACACTGATGCCACTTTTTCCAAATCAAGTGTGAAAAAAAACCCACAATTAAAATTTTCAGAGTTCAAAGATATAGGTGTTATATTTTCAAGGTATGATGTATTAGAAAGGAGACATTTGGCAATCAATAAAACAGAAAACAGCTATGCACCTGGTCAAATAGATGAGCATTATATAGGTCTTTCAGTGCTTGCAAACCACCAGCATTACAACCAACATTACTGCACTCCCTGAGGTACTACTGACAATACAGTAAGTCATAGCTATGTGTTCTCCTATTTTTTTCCTTATTTCTCATAGTGAAACATCCTGCCAGATCAAAAATGAAAATATTTTCTAGTTGGAGAAACACTGAAAGAAAGGTGAAAAAAAAATGGCCAGCACATGAATGCATTCTCTCAGTATGCTTCCTCTCGAGTGCTGTGTTGGATTAGGTTACTGCCCATGATGGCTACTTTAAAAATTCATTTATATGTATATTTATACACATGGGATTTCAAAGATTTGGGCTCAGGATCAGAATTCCAAAACCCAACTACATTTTGAATAGAGTTATTGGAAGTTACACATCAAGTACTTAATATAATCAACACACTAAGCAGAACTGACATCCACAGAGAATCAGTGAAAAAGGATGCCAGCAGCTGCCTTCAGTTCTCTGGCTGTGACAGCAGACAAGGACTCACAGCCTTGTTTCTTGGATTAGGAACCTAAAGAGTTTTCTGGTCACAAGTGATTAACTCACTCTTTTAAGACAGGGTTGGAGGCAGTATAGGAAAGTCAACATCCTCATCTCATAAAAAAGCACCTGCCTGCACATAAAGAACAATGTCTAAAGAATTTCAGATCAACATCCAGTTCCTAATCCCTGAAGAATTTATCATTTTACTGCAAGAAGTAATTGGATTAAATATTTGAACAATGTTGGAGACAGAAATCAAAGCCCAAATTTTCTCTGCTCCTCGCTTAAACTCACTCATGTTGACACTCACTCTCATCATTATACACTCTGTCCCTGTGATTCTTGCTCTGTGAAAGCAGTTCGAACTACAACATTTTATCTCACATTTTATGACAGGCTGAGTGAACTCAGTTACTTCCTGGCAGCTAACACACAGTAACTTGTTAAGGTATGACAACAGCAGCATATGCCTGGCCCTTGAGAATATGCCAGTCTTCAGATGCATAAAATAGGTCCTTACATTCAGTAGTTAGCAGCAGTGCATTTTTCAATGTCATCTGAAATAGCTGTGTTGTCCAAAGCCAGTAGAATAACATTTTGCGGGGGGATACTATTCAAAACCAAACTTATCTTGTGGTCCAGAAGACCTTCTAAAATACATATCAAAATAAACTAGATGGTCAATTTCCCATAACATATACAGTAACAATTGTTCAGGGTTTTACCTTTCTAGCCTACACCAATACAATTTTTCTAATGTCAGTTTTTGATTATTTTCTTGTAATTTCAGCTTCTCGATCACTCTCACAACTTCTAGTAATATACACAGACTTCTAATTTCTCCAGTGCAGAGGACTCTGCCTTCCTGCTCAGAAAATTCAAACAGCAAAACGCCTCTAAAATCTGTAGGTCTAGGAACATAGAAATCGGTATTTACTCCACCCCTCTGAGACAGTAGTGTTCAATCTCAGGTCTCCTGCAGCAAGTTACAGGGAGCCTGTCATCACAAATAGGATAATTACTCCTCAGTGTTTTTACTATTTTTCTACTCTCTGTCACATCAGAGACAACAAGCAGAAAAGAAGTTGTTTGTTGTAAGATCTTCCTACTGCTGTCTCCAGGGTGCCACGTATACTCATTGTTCTACATGATGAATGATACATGTAGAAATGGTAAAATGAATTGAGTTTCAGTAAACCAGTGCCCAGCAATGAACTCATCTATCATTTTAGATCTGCCCCTAAAGATCATAGCTGTTGCCAAATGCATTACAATACTAATGAACAGTTCCTGAAAGAAGTGACAGACTTGTGGCTCCTCTATTGAAAGGGCACAAATGAATGGACTCTGTGCCTTTAGGGCATAAATTATTATAGGGGGTTTTTGCTTAAGCCTCTCTGTTGGTCTAAATGCTGGCATCCACAAAATCAGATACAATACTTTACAGACCATTTTTCTAGCACTGTAGAAAGCTGGGTTGTGACCTAAATAAGCTCTCCTATGAATTTTGTTCATGAGGTCATATATCAAATGACCTTACATCTGTCATCAAACTACACTGTATACATGCTGTCATTTTGCTGTCCACTATAAACTCCAGAAATAATAGGTTTTTTGTTTAAGCAATACCATTCTGCAATTCCTCTCTCATACTAACTTCTCTTTTGCAGGCTTATCCTCATAAATTAGCCTATATCCAGACAAGCTGAAACTTCTGTCACGGGTCATTCCCCAATTTTTTTTTTTTTACTTCTCCAAGTCCTTGATTACTCTGTTTGACTTAAAATCTTCTATTTTAGCTAATAATCGCAATATTAATTTATGTCTACTGGCTCAGTCCCTAAATGTTTTGATGCAACGAAGAGATTTATCCCTTTCTGAACTCAGCAATACTTCATGGCACCTAAAAAAAATCCATGGAAATAATAGAAGTGTAGAACTTCTGTGCTGAATAAGGAAATATTCCTTTCATCTGATTTAAATTTTCTGTTTGGTAATTTTATTATATGTCCCTACTCCTTATGCTGCAATATTTAGCAAATATGTTTGCTCTCTTCTTCCCATCACTCATGAACTTAGAGACTTCTGTCACATCTGTGTGTGGAAACGAGGTGAAAGAAAAGTTCTAGATATTCAGAAGTTGTTTTATATACCTTGTTAACATTCACTGTCCCTTTTTGAAATGGGGAGAACGTACCAGAGATGTGGGTATACTTCAGATTTATATACTGGTATAGTGCTATTACCTGCTTTTTTCTCCAGTCTTTTCATCATAGTAATCAAAATATTAAAATCAACTCTTACAGTGATCCTCATTTGCTTTGCCACACGTAACATTTTTCTGCTTACTCTATTCAAGGACAAAATTGATTGCCTTTATTGATTTAGACACAGACCCTCTGAGGCTCTGTACGTCACCATTCTCCTGCACACACGTACAATACACAATAGAGATTACCCACAGGAATCAGGAAGGTTAGGATACACAGCTCTGACTCAGTCATGCTGGGAAGTTTTGTATTGAATACAAAAACAATAAAAGCAAAATTCTATTTCCTGCAGATAGCTCTAGCAGCCTTTTATTAATTAGAGTCCTGTATGCATGCTTGCACTTTTAATAGTTTTATGTGTGGGTTTTTTTCAAGATTCCATTAATTCTTGTAATAGAACATTCATTTTTGGTGGCAAACATCAGAGCTTTTGAAAGGCACTCTTGTACTGATTTATGATATTGCAAGACAAACAACAGTGTCTGATAGCAGTCCAGAGGTAAGGAGAAGTGTTTAAGGATATTCTTTTCCTCCAGATTATCAGCTTATTAGGGACTGGAGCACTTTCCTCATTTTGAAACAGCTCTAAGAATTCAAAGGAGTATTTCCTGCTATTATAAAAGAATTCTAGGTTATTTCTGGGGTTTTCACCCAATATATTGCCTTCAAGTCTCATGCATTAGTGAGGCACTTGCATACTGTAACTCATTATGCTTAGCTCTGATATAAGTTAGTCATGATAAAAAAAATGCTACTTTTCCTATTGTAACTGCACTGAAAGATGGTGATTTACGAAACATTTGAACGAGGAGCAAAACCCTTTTATTGAAAACTACAGATACACATCTTGCATCAGTATTTTGTCCTTGACCTACAGCAAATACATTTATACCAAAAAAACTTTTTTAAAAAGATAGGAAAATAGGAAAAGAAATGTAACAATTTTAAACCACTGCTATGAGCATGCCTTGCAGGAAGCTTCTGGTGATGGACAAAAAATGGCTCATTAAATCCCTGCTGCACCATATTCTATGTATTTTATTGTGTCAGGTTACATGATATTTTAGGAGACTACACATCTGCCATTTCCTCTGAGGACAGAAAGTGCAGTGGAGTAGCATAACATTCTTAATGCTATATTTGCAAAATGGTAGAACACAACATAACCTCATCGCGATATAAATTTTGTCAGTCTCTGTTCCCTCACTGTTAGTTGGTTCAAAAAACGTTTCATTAAGATAAATAGTTTAGAAGGTAACAAAAAATATGGACAAGAAAAAGAGAGGTCATTAAAATACTCTCCCCTTCATTTGTCTCGCTTCTGGTTTGCTTCCTTAGGCCTGGGAAACCTTTCAGATATATAATGGTCCTTCAAGATTCTACTGAAAGTAAAAAATTTGAAAACCATGGTGCGATTAACCAATAAACCTCGCAAATCTCTTCTCATTAATATACTTGCCTTTTGCCTTATGGCAATTAAAATCTTTTTCTTAGAAATAATTTTTTTTCATCTAACTAAACAGTTCATTTATCAAGTAATTTCTTATTTAATGTAGGGGAACTACTCTGAAATAGGACAGGAAATAAATCTAGGGGAAAGAGTACAGAGCAAGAACAAAAGAAGCAAAGAGAAGTTGGCAAGGAGAGACAGAAACATGTCTTGACAAAACAAGAGAAAGCAGTATTAATTAATCAAAACATCTAGTTACAGTCTCACTCTGATTTTCTAATATTAAAGATGATGAATCATGGGTTCAGGATTTTTTTCTCCATTGCAACAAGACACTGAGTTACAGATGAAATATAGGGAAAGATATGGCTAGTGCTACGTTTTTTCGCCCAAAGAAATAGATTTGTTTTGCAAAGACAGAAGAACACAAGTATTTACATAAGAACATGCAAACATTTAAAAAATGAGTCAGCACTAGATACTTGCTGACTTGGTACTGTATCTTTGACCTGAAATCTGCACATACAGATGTGTTCTTCAAGCACTCAGCTGCCAAGTACTCCTAGAATATCAATTGCTTATGTTAAAACAAAAAGCAAAGTAGCACAAGTACTGATGTCTTCCACACAGTTCTAATGGCTATTCATTTTATTGGGTCTGTATGGCAAGGTTTTGGGAGCAGGGGTGCTACAGGGATGGCTTCTGTGAGAAGCTGCTAGAAGTTTCCCCCCTGGCTGACAGAGCCAACCCCAGCCAGCTCCAAGAGACAGCCACCGCTGGCCAAGGCTGAGCCCGTCAGTGATGGTGGTGGCACCTCTGGGATAACATTTTCAGAAGAAACCCGCTCACATGTCCTCAAAGGAGATTTCTCTGTGGACTTCTTTAGCTCGTCGTTTAGCTCTGACAACTAAATGACAAGGAAGTAAACTAACACTCAGAGAGATTTCATACGTGTACCTGCTCTACTAGGTGAAAATGAAAGTACAGTTGGTGGAAATACAACAGCATGTGAACTAAATCCCTCTTCCATTGTGCCTGCTAGACTAGGATACTTGGGTTACAAGTCTGTACTTAAGCTTTTTTACTATATTTAGACTTGTAAAATCCACTCGCGTCTCCAAAAAAGGCTGAAGGCAAAGCAACCCTGCTTTGCAAATTTACAGTCTGCTTTGCCAGTTTACCAGATCCATACTATTTTCTCTCCCTGCTGAAATGATCCTCTGCTTAATTACGAGCTCATCTGGAATGATCAGTATCTCCTGGCAGTAACAAATTCATTATCCTAACATTCCTGCATTTGACTGGGAGAAACTCCGGTCAGTTTTTGTTAATTGTTCCTCACATGTATGCACTGTCAATACCTCCCAGAACGCCAGGGCCAAATATAGGTTTAAAAAAAAAAAAAAAAAAAAATTAAGGGGAAAAAGAAAAAGGGGGTGGGGAGAAGAAAGAAGAAAAATATCAGTTGTATTTTTAAAATCAAAAGAAAACAACTGTCACAACCAAACATATACTAAATCTTCATAGTCTCTGTCCTTAAAAGAAGTAGGTCTGGAATTGTGAAATGGTGCTGAAATGACGTTTAAAGCCTCGGGGATGGAGAGATACAGGAGTACATTAAAAGTTACCTTTATTCTTTTGGTTTCATCTGCTGCATCACTGACTTTCTGTGACAGCAACAACAAAAAAGAGTAAATGAAACATTAAATTTCCATTTAAATTAGACAAACCGTTTTGCTCATTACCACTGTCAGCAAGACTGAATTGTGCTTCACTATCTGCTTTTGTCATATCAAATGGAACAAAGGAACGGATCACTAGAAAGCCTACCACACGCAGTAAAATGTACTGTCTCAAATCAAAGTTTCAATACCTGCACAAATAATTAGCTGGAACAAATGTATTTAAAACACAGGTATATGCAAAATACTTAATTATTCCCAAAGTTGTCATTTCTCCAACAGCTTCACTTTCATTTAATTATTTTAATTTCAAAAAAACAGCTTATCAAGAATGAACTAGTGCCTAAGAAAATTTTACTGGAATTTAGTGAATTTATGTACAGTCAGGTTAAATGCCAGTTCAGTTCTGGCTAGTCACACTGGTCTCAATAGATTCAGAGAGTAAGGAGAAGCCTGCAAGCTGTAAGCCAGAGAAATGTTAAGGGATCTTTGTCTTCCTGGGCTTGGATCAGTATTGAATTTGGAAGAAGGGAGACACTCGAAGGTAAGAAAAAAGCAGGTGGGGCTTGCACAAGCTTAGTCACATTGCTTTACCAATGTATTTCCAGCTTGATTTGTCACACTTGTGTGACTTTCCTATTAGCCTTTACTGGAACAGACTGCATATTTTTCAAGACATTCAGAAATAATTTCTTACACACAAAAATGCCAAATAAGGACAAAATAACTAGAAATTTCATTTCAATTTATAATCTCAAATGGGATTTGAATCTTGAAAATGCATGGAATCCTTCTCCTGAAGACATAAAAATGAAAGGAACAACCTTTAGACTGAATTATTACTTCCTCACATTTTGATTTGTAAAAAATATAAATATTTACATATCACCTAGATCCACAGAAACACATCATGCAAAAATAATTATTACAGTGTTATGCAGAACACAGTCAATGGCATTTATGTTCAAAATACAACTTAAAAAAATCTGACTCTCTTACCTGAAAAACCAGCCACAGAAACCTCTGCTCTCAAAAGCCAGTGGACTTACAGCAAGAAGTGCTATAGGTGTGCCTGTAACTCTCCTTGCTGTGCCACCTACTACATGAAAAACTAACACCATATTCCACCAGAAACATGTACAGAGGCCTGCCAGGTAAATATCTGGAAACTAGAAGGTCAGTATTACAAGCAGACTGAAGCATGGCACTATCCCATCCTAAATTTCTTCAGGATGCATTCCTTCTGGCCACACTTTGATTGCAAAGTCAGAAAAATAAAAGCAAAGCAAAGCAGTTTTTAGATGACAAACCATCTGGTAAAATGCCTAAAATAATTACTCTGTTTCCTTTAGAATAACTTCCCATATGTTGGTTACTACCCATATTTTCTTGTCTCATGATACAATCAGCCTGGAATAAAAATGCATTCTAGAGTGCTGAAATTAGAATTATACTGACAATTTAGGACGTATCCTACTGCAACTGCACGTATTCTTTCATTTAATGTAGAAAATTCTGTCTGCTGATTTACTATCGTTCTTCATCACCAATTCTTATTAGATTTCAAATTGCATTGACCTTGCAAAATGAAGCCCTGACTATTCATACCAGGGCTGGATTCTTTCTTTTTTTTTCTTTTTTTTTTTTTTTATAAAAACCGCCATATTGCTAAATCTGTTCTACCTATTTAGCCTGCTCTGCTTGTTACAGAAATATTTCCAAAAATAGAATTATCTTTTTACCCACATCCCAGCAGACACATGCTGTATCTTCCTCAGTCTTCCTATGGCCAAGCTCTGTTATCCCAGGTCAGAAAATCCAATGCACTCAACATGTCTTTACACTAAATTAATAACTCCCTGTTCTGCTCAAAGACAACTGCAATATTTTCTTCTTGTAATTTTTAGTTACCATAAAGAGCTCTTGCGAAGTTGCAATGAGGAAAAAATGCATAGTATTCCATATCACATATAACTGAACTATACAAGTTATCCTTTCAGTGATCACTATTAGATGCACTTATTAGCTTGTCTAAATTTTACAACTAGGATTGTAACGAGGATGTAACACGAGGATGGAGCCAGGCTCTTCGTAGTGACAACCAATGGTAGGACAAGGGGTAATGGGTTCAAACTGGAACACAAGAGGTTCCACTTAAATTTGAGAAGAAACCTCTTCCCAGTGAGGGTGACAGAGCACTGGACCAGGCTGCCCAGGGGGGTTGTGGAGTCTCCTTCTCTGGACACATTCAAAACCCGCCTGGACACCTTCCTGTGCAACCTCATCTGGGTGTTCCTGCTCCGGCAGGGGGATTGGACTGGATGAGCTTTTGAGGTCCCTTCCAATCCCTAACATTCTGTAATCCTTGAAATGTAAAGCTTACACTCATCATTTTTCTTTTAAAGAATATGCAGCCTAAATTTTCTAAGCATTCTCTTATGTATAAGATATAATAATAGTAAATTCCACACTGGTTGAAAGAACTTTACATATTAAGTGAAAAAATGTTCAGTTATACTTTTTTGACTATCTGTTCCCAAAATGTATTCCATTTTAAAATAGTTTTAACCTTTTTTTTTTTTTTACTCAGACCCCTTTTATCTTTGAAGACACATAAAAGTACAGAAGATTTTTCATATTTACATTTTGGATTTACATTTTTCTCCACTTACTCTGAAGATGCAGTAAGCTTTTGAAGTCAGAACAGCTAGAAGATTTCAAAAAATAAAATTTCCCCATTACCTACTGTGTTGGTGAGGTCTAAGTCTAGAGACTTGAATCCCACTCATGTAACCTACATTGATGTCCTGGCTTTCAGCATAATGGGTATTCTGCAGTAGGACTCTGCTCCACCCCTTAACAGTGTTTTATTTCAGACAGGTAATTAAGTATCTATTAGAGCAGGCACTTAAACTAAGTTTATCAAAACACAGGCAGATGCCTTTCCTACTGAGGTATGCAGTTCTTCAGTCTCAGTTTCTCCAGCAGGAGATTTAATTTTTATTGCACTTCTAGTTCCTACAGAAAGTATCCAGTCATACATAGCTTTGTACATTACCATACACTCTTAAATTACAGGTATACACAAAGCAAAACAAGGACGTGATAGTGGGCCCCTGCATCCAATATTTATACCCAAAATTTGATATTCATAGACATGCATCCCCATCATTTTCATTTTAGAATCTTGTACTTTCTTCAGCTCAGTTTGTTTGCAATGAATGAACACAAATTTTTAATTGTTTTATTCACACAGGCATGCACTGATAAGAATTCCCCTCTTACTGTTGGTGTATCAACTGGTTATAATTTACATTAGACTAAGTTTCTGTACTATGTTCTAAATCTCTTTATATTCATATAATGCTAAGTCATAGTTTAATCCAAGCCTGACTTGGCCTTTTAGTGCTACCACCAATACTTTACTAATGATCTCCTGAATTATATTTGGATCCTCTGTTAAGTGGATCATCATAATTTTGGAATTTCTCAAAGATCAAAGAAAACTCTCCAAATGAAAGCTACTAATCCACTCACTATGCAAAAAAAAAAAAAAAAGGCTGCTAAATACCATATGTCTAAGTCAACTGAGAGATGCTTAAAATTAGGGGGAGGAGGAGAGAACCTTTCCAATATGCAGCCTTCTGCATAGTGCTTATCCCTGCAAAGACATTAAATATTCACTAACATTTGTTTTCACATGGATTATATGAAAAAACCTGTCATGTACAGTGAACCTCTGCATTTTAAAGGACTCATATCCCTCTGATGAAAGTGCTTGAATCTATGAACCTAACAAAGTATCTTCCATCCTGAAATTGACCATTGACTATAATGAGGCTTAGCTAATCAAGTTTTGGAATAAAAGTTTTATCCAATTATCTCTCAGTTAAAAGATATAGTTATGTGATTTTCACATTTTCTTTTTCAATTGCTTCCTGTTCTCTGATTGCTCTTCCTAGGTCCTTCTGGTGACCTATATAAAATGCCGAAGTCTCATTATCAGAATTCAGCAGCACCCAGAACAGGCTGTAATTGATGAACTGAAGCCACATCTGTAGCAAGAGGCTGTAGTTTTAAAGGTAAGCAGGAAAGTGTTCCTCTGAAATAAGACAGAAATGGGCTGTCCTCACCAGTGCTTTGAAAACAGGAGTTGGGAAAAATTTGAAACTTTTATCCTCCTAACCTCTTCTGCACACACAAAGATGGTAAAATCAAAGTACAGACAGTCATTTAGGACCACTATTCCTCACAGATTTCATCTGTTTGTGGGGTGGGGGTGAGGGAAGACATTGCTTGTGAATACACGACAGAATACTTCATATACCATGTAAAAATTTAATTAGTAAGCCTAGCCATGGAAAATCCATGGAGTTCCTAGAACTCTAGAAAGGACATACACAGACATCATCCAAAAAAAGAGCTAAATAATGATCTCAGATTACTACTTCACATATCCTCTAACAAGATGGTACATTCTAGCGGCCCAACGCTGATAAGCAGAATAAGCAAAGCATAACACAAAATCTTTTCAGTCTGAGAGCACAGAAAATTTCAGCAAGACTGAAAACTCTGAGCATTACTTTTCATTTTAGTAACCGAACAAAAAGTGGGAGGACAACACTTCAGGCATCTGCCCTCATTCTCTTGAAATCTATATGTGTTTCCATCCAGAAGCCATCAAAAAGCTCATCCATGTCCAAACACTTGGGGTTATCAGTAAGTAAAGCAAAATAATGGGATTTTTGTTATCTAACATTGACTTACATAGAACTGCTAGCCTCATCTATAATCTATACTTAAGGGCCATGTCTACATCTCAAGCAAGCATATGAAATGTGTATTTCATATCTTTTTCCATTCTTTCTAAATACCTAATAACTGGGGTTAAAAGAAGAAGATAACTTGAAGGATATTTTAACATGTTCATTGTTTCAGAACAAAACAGTAGTGACAGCAACAACCTAAAAACATCAAACTTCAGCCAAAACAGGCACATGACAGATATTTTGCTTCATAGCCCTATAGCAAATAAACACAAATGTCATCTACATGTTTGCTGTCATAAAACACTGAAAAACAAGCCTTTGTATTTCAAAAAAATACAGATAAAATTAATCTGTTATATTTTCCCACTTAAAACTGTTTTCCTTATAAAATATTAATACACCAGCCCACGAAAAATGTGATTGAGTTTAAATTGCATATGCCATATGGAAGCAAAGGTTTCATAACATATTCTACAGGTGTTGATGGGTTTTTTTAGAAAAAAATCCTAGCAGAATTGTTCTAGATAGAGTTCTTGTAACCAATAGGTATAGAAATTTGGTCCAGAAAATTTTCAAAAGTTTCATTTCAGTAAAGTAATTTTTACTCTCTGTGACCAAGAAGTGATTTTTTTTCCCTAATAATATCCCTAGAAGTATAAAAAACTTCAAAAAATTTGGACTACAATGACTCAGTAGTTGCAGAATAAGAAAAGAAGACTTCATCAAGAGGGTGGTATTTCTGTATGTCACACTGAAATTTGTAATTGCTATAAATATTTTTTTAAAATCCTACTAGAACCCACTTGGTCAGCATCTTAGATTGTAGCAATTAACCTCAGCTAATTAATTAATTTGATTCAGAAATCTGTTTGTTCCTTACTTTTGCTCCAATCACAATCAAAGCACCCTTCCTAACTCCACTAAGCGGTTTTTTTTTGTTTTTAAAAACAAACAAACAAACCACACCACCACATGTGGGAAGAATCTTTCCTTGTTCCTTAGAACAAGCATATCCATACACTTACAAAATTAATTATAGGACACAGAGTACATATATTTTATAAATAAATGTAGTTACAGCTGTAACCTTCCTGCCTCTATATATAAAATTCTCAGAAATATATCCCTTCCAAAATAAAGTTACTTACCATTATATTTATACACCAATGCCTCCAAATTCATCTGCAGACATAAAAGTGTAATACTGAAGTGTAATTCAGAAAACACTTTTTCAAGACCAGAGCATGCACTACCACGCCTAATTTATTTTATTATTATTATTATTATTAAAAATTGGCCTGTTTAGCTAAAAACATCAAAGCCCTAATTCAAGAAAAAAATGCAGATACCTTTTTTGGTATGTGCTCCAATTCCACTGATTGCAACAGCAAATACATTCCTGACAAGGCCTAAATGATATTCCAATAAAAATTGTCATATCCTTAGAAGATACTCAAACATATTTTTGTATTTTCAGGATATGAATTCCTCATTTCCACGTTGCTTTATAATATTATATTGAGGATGACGGTGTCTTGTATTATAAACAGGAACTAATTATTATAAATACATATATTTATTATAAGAAATGAAGATTCCTAAAATGTAATGAGCAATACTGCAGCTTGCATGCAGTTCATTAGGCTCCCATGTGGAAAGCAGAAAACACAACAGCCCAAGATTAACAGTGCTTGTAAATGAGTTCTTTTGGAATCTTCATATTTTAACTGACAGTAGGAAATGGATATAAGAAGACAGATGCTGTAAGTTCAGTTCATTACCACGAACCATGGGTTATTTCCCAACCTTACTGGCAGCACGCAGATTGATTCCTACACTATGAGCCATATTCCTCTAGTTGTATTTGGATTTGAATAAAGGTTTTATTTTCTCTACCATATTCCAGGAGTTTGAATATTTTTCTTTTTTTCTCCCATTTCCTTGTGTTCACAGCACATTTTGGAGATCTCATCTCAAGATATTCTCATGTAGCAATGGAACAAAAAAACTCAGTAATCTTTATTGAACTGTGTCTGATCTCCAAAGCAGGACATGTATGTTTCACATTGGGAAAGGAGCGTGCTGAGAGCGCTGCACTTCCCGGAAAAGACATACATTAGCTCAAAAATAGTGGCCAAACAAAGATGCCATCATGATCCAAAACCAGGGATGATTTTGACCCTGTGTGTGTAAAAAGGATGTCAAAGGATGAAACAGAAAGCATTCAAGTTTAACAAAAGTGGGCAATGTGAAAAAAGTCTCACAAACTACAGCTGCCCTCTTTAGCAAGCAGCTGATGTTCAGTGATATATGAAAGCTTAGACTGTTTAAAAGTAATTTCCCCTAAATTTTTACTGAAAAGTTAAAGAAATTTACAAAGTTGATAATATCACCTGTTATATTTAAAAAAAAAAAAAAAAAGGAAAGAAAAAATTATTATATTTTGGGGTTTTTGTTTGTTTGGGTCTGATTTGTTTGGTTTGGTTTAATTTACCTTCCTATAGTAGAAATAAGCCTGCCTTGTCATATTTCAAGGCTGCGTAATTTGGTTCCTTGTTTCACATCCTCATAGACTTTACATCTCTCTGAACAGCCATAACTAACCAAAGCAGTCACACCTCTACACTTTGTAAAAGTAAAGAAGAAAAAACATGTGGGTGTTTTTAAATAAAGGAGGTATTTCAACTGAAGTTTTTAATGAGATACTTTCAAAAGGTTTCATGTGAGGATACATACTGAAGAAAAACATCAGGTGAATAAGGAAATGGTGGGAGAGGATGCCCATTTACAATGGGCCACCTACTCTCCTCAGTATTTTCCAAGTCAAAACAAGGACAATAATGCCAACAAATGCATTTGCATAAAATCTTTAATGTAGACAACTTTGGATATTGGTGCACTTTAAAAGTCTTTAGAGAAAGCAAATGAAGGGAACTACAAAATGAAAAAGTACCAAACAAGAAATAAAACTCTCTTTCATTTTGTGAAAATCAAGAGAAGTGTTTACTCTAAATTTGTTTAGCAATCTATACTAACTTGGATTAACCATATCAATCAAAAGGTTATTCCACCTATAAAAAGTCCTTTTTCCCCATATGTTGCCTCCAATATTTTAATTAAAATATTGTGTTCAGTGTAATTTGTATTTCTGCAACCAGTTCATGGCTACAAATAAAGATAGCTCTACATCGTACACACATTACTAGCTGTACTCAGAATAAAAGACTGCACTCTTCCCAAAGCCCAGGATCCCATGACTCTGAGGACAGTATATACACAATGACCTAAAAAATGCTTTCTTGACAGTTAAAAGCAAACTTTTATATCTTTTTCTCCCTGGGTAGCAACAGGCTTTTCTCTTCACAAACTTGGCTTAGTCTTCACATCGTAACTTTAAGCTCAACATAAAAACTGGGATTGTTGTGTGGAAATGCATAATGTTGGAGCAATATGCTGTAGATGAACTTATATAACATCTGAAATTTAAAAAAAATCTAACCTGTTAGTTTTTAGTAATTAATAATTATAATTTTAATAACTCCGTTATTAAAACATCTAACCTAACATATTACATTGTGCATGTAAAGACCAAAAACCTGTCCAACAAGGCAAACAAATAGAAAATAATACTGACTGACCATGAAAAGCCTTCCTCCCTGTGCTTTGTTAACACACAACCCCACATTCACTCTTGCATTTTAGTAATAAACCACAAACCAGACCATTATTCTTTGGAAAACTGCAGAGTACACAGGTAGCTTGGGATACTGCATCCTTTGATTCCTCTTTAGGGTAAATTCTAGAGCCCAAACCAAACCTGGAATATATCAGGTACTAGAAGTCTGGAAAATATCAGGTCAGATAAAATAAAGAGCAAACATTGGGAATGAAAGACTCACACTTGCCTGAATTAAGATGTGGAATAAATCTAGCAATCAAGTCTTACATTTCTTCAGTGAAAAGATAGAAAGACAAAGACAGCAAAGCACTCTGCACACATCTTTATAAGGACATAGCAGATAGTCAGAAAGGAATGAAGGTGAGCCTCGATGTTTAGCAAGACCAAAACCAGCAACTTCAACTCAGAACTTGAGAAAAACACACTAATTAGAAAACAATGTTTATACAGTAACCATGAATCACTGACACAGACATAGCAGAACGCATGCAGTTCTTGTGGAATCTGGTCACTGGCCATACTCAAAATCATACCAGGTTAACTGAAATAGGTTTTGTTAAACTAATACATTCTTCATGCAAGTACTCTTCTATAATAGGTTTTTCAAATAGTTTTTTAAACTTAAATAATGTCTGTAAAGTTGTGCCACTCTCACTGTATGAGAATTTTATGTAATCCTACTAAGGAGAACTTTTGCCTTCAAAATCCTATGCTTTTCTTGCTGGGAAAGACAGGGACAAGGGAGATAGGGCAAGAGGATTACTAGAATGGAGACAGGCAGGTTTCCCAGTGACTTTGTAAGACAGGGCAAAATATTTCATGCTAACGTCGTATTAACCAAGCTTTTACCTGTATTTTTTTATGTACTGTCACAATAAATCAGCCGTGGAGCAAACATTGCCAGGTCTCCATGTCACAGCATCCACTTTTTTTGTGACAAACCAGAAACTCTCTCACACAGGAACAGTTATTTTCTTCTGTGTTTATACAACCACAGCAGGATCCTCATTCACAGCTTATTTTCTAGATGCTACAAAACCATATATGAACTATTACAAACACTAGTACTAGCAGACGGTCTTGGTTGATACAAGTTCAGAATCTTATTTGGGAGGTTATTGCAGTGAGCATAAATGGCCCAAATTTGACAGGCTATGCAAACTTCACCCCTTCACAAGATAAATCAGCTTGAACAGCTCTCAACATGAGCATAAGAGCTTTACAGCATATTCTGCTTAAAACTATCTGGCCCAAGAAGGATCTGTTTCACTGATTATTGTTATCTGGAAGGGAATTCGCATCCAAGAGAAACAGTTTAATAACTCAAAAGGTCTATCTGAAGGTAGCTTCGGAAAAATTGTGGTTTGCTTTCCAGTTACTATACCTGAGAATATGTACCATAAGAAAGATTAAATGCAAGAGCTTTGTACATTATATTACATCCACAAAGCCTGCTAAAAATTTAACTAGCTGGAACCCAAAACATGTGACCTTAAATTGAGAAGCTGTTAAATAAAACATGTAGGAACACAGTCAAGGCTTTCATTTGGAATTCTATTGTGGCCATTCTATATTTGGAGCTTAAATGTCTCAAGAATTACCTCAGATAACCTGTGAAAAATCAGCAGGGGAAAAAAGTCAGTGGCTTAGGAACCAAACTAAAAATAAATCCCATTTTGAGACCAAATATTCCTGCAGAAGTAATCAAGCAGTTAAAGTATGCTTTGTTACAGCCAATTGTTTACCTAATTTTTTATTTCTCTATTTACATTTGACAGTGTTTAACTCTTAAATGGATAGCTAGAACAAACAGCTGACAGAAAGAGAAAGAGATTAATAGTAATGCATGGTGGGGAAAAAACAAACAAACAAACAAACACACAACCCTGTCCAAACGTTTTGCTCTTATATTTGCTTCTTATATATAAAAACTTGTATTTCCCCTTCTTGAGCACTGAAAGTTCACAAAATAACCCCTACTTTTCAACTAATATGTGCTAACAACCACAACTCTAGCCCACATTAGCCAAGGTTGGTGAATATTGCTTTGAGGGCTTTGTTTTCCATTATTAGACCATTCAGTTAATTAGTTAATCCAGATACATGAACCTAAACCTGTAGAAGAAATCAAACCCCGATAGTCTGATAGAAGAGGTAACTGAAGACGCACTTTTCCTAATAAAATCTGCATGTTCTGTGAGCAGGAACAAGACAACCTTGCATTTAAAATCCTCTGATCATGAGCTTACCAGCTTCAGAAACTTGTTAACTTTTCGCCTCTGGTAGAACTTATTAATAGTTTTTCAGAAAATATGCCATGTTACACTACTTAGGGTTTCCACCCCGAAAAAGTTTGCATAAAAGGACAATAACAAAACTGTTTCACTTTAAGAGTTGTTACGGAAGCTGTGGAGCTATATGGTTTTAGCTACTTGTTGAGAGAGTATGACTTACAGATAAAAATGTTTGAGAATGCCTTTCTATAGGTACTTGTTTTCAGCCTCTGTCAAGCACAGATCTCCTAGCAAACAAAGCAACTTAAAAGGTTGACTTCTAAAATCCTTTATAAAAATTAGCATCCCAACAGTTTATCCTAGAAATAAAAAAGGCCCGATATAAAAGATTCAAAAAATTGATAAAAATTATATTGTACATAATGTATTATGGCATACAGTTTTGTCTATCCAGCTGTTGTTACTCTATGCAAAGATATGAAATAAATGTATTCTATTGCAATTATCCACATTTCAATGTGAAGCAACACTCACCGGTACTGAAATACTATGTAGAAGTAAAAATCATCTAAAAGGCAGTATTTTGGGCAGCACAAAGTTCCTTTTCAATAATGAGCTCTCAAGCAGATTGGTATGAAAACGGAGGAGAGGCTTTTTTTTTTTCTGTTCTTTTGCCACAAATAATTAAGGGTAACTATTTCTGTTTTGCTGAACCAAGTACAGGCTGGCCATGACTGACATACATTTGGATTCAATTTTTCCATAATGCCAGACTTCCCCATTTTAGTCAAATTACAACGCATAACTGAGAATTCATTATCTATCTTATGTGTAGGACCATTTACTTTTTAATGAAACTAAACCAAAATAGCACAGTAGAAAATGTTCCCTAGTTTACAAACATACCTTCATTAAACTTCCATTTTTAATCACAAATATCATATTAACGTTAAGTCTAACGTAACTGGCAAGATCTCAAATCACATGTAAATACCTTGTTTAAAAGATATTAAAAACATTTGTTATTATCTCATTAACTTCCATGCTTGTCAAACTTACCTATTAAAGAATGTTAAAATTTAATTCTATGCCTACTTATTAAAAAGCAGAAGGCAAAGAGACAAATGGAAGAACAATGTGTTATTTCTGAAAGCCTGAAGCAATAAAGATAGTGGTAGTCATCCATAACCACCACCAAGAAAAAAAAAAAAAGCTAATTTTACTGCCTCAATAACGTTGAGGCATGTATTACAAAAAGGAAAGTCAAATAATTCTGGGGGCAGAAAGAGATGAGTAAAATAATACACTTCTAGAATTACTAAAATACCATCATTACTATACTACTACATAAGGAATGTTTCTTACCATTTTCTATTTGCTATATAACATGGATAAGGTGGATAAGCAAATCCAGAAATAAACTGAGATTAATGAGGAATTACTGCCAAACACCGTTTTAGATATGGAACAAACAAAATCTCAACATTCATTCAAGGTAGGAGATATCAGAAGTGACACTATGCTGTGCTACTACACTGGCAGAAGAGAGAGTCCTAATACGCTTTGACTATAACATCTTGAAATTATAAGTAAAAGTAACGCAACTCCATCCCTTTCTGCCCACAATTTCCTAGTTTTATATTATTTAATTGGTAATATTATTTATTATTAAGAATAGTTTCCTCATCTGAACTGTGTGTGATATCACTTTAGAATGCCTCATTCATGTTCTATAAGTAGAGTTTGAAAAAATTACAGCTCAGGCCTCCAGTTACAAGGTAGGGAGACCAAAATGTACATATCTGTCAGATGGGCAAAAAAGAACAGGCCACAGAATTAATGTTGTAAGAGATGCAAGATAAAAATTGTTTTAATCTAAAAAAAAAAGATAGAGTGCAATAGTACATACACTTTTGGCAGTAGTTAAAAAGTAAGCTATAATTTCCCAACTAGGCAAAGGTTGACATCCTTAATTAGACATGAAGATAGATGAGCACATTTCAGAACTAGAAAAACCTTAATACTACCTTTGGCTAGTATTCAGCTTCCCTGTAATTTGGGGCGGGGGAGAATCCTGTTTGCTTTTAAAAAGACAATCCTGTTCCCAAAAGATGTAAACCATTTAGATTCCATTCCTTACATAGAAACCTGTCTCACATGAAATGCAATGGACTAGAAATTGTGTCACTGCGTTTGCTGCTGACAATTTCATTTACTATTTTTTTTTTTTTTTACTATACTAAACTTTACATAATTTCAAGCACACAAATCAATAAGCACTGCAGCTTTCAGGTCAAAAGCAACCCCGAATTTTCACTTACAACCTTGATGAAACTTCAAAGATTTCATAGACGTAGAAGTGTCTAAGAAACACATGGTTGGTTTTTATTACAACATCAATGAACCAGTTCACTGATGTATCTGCATCTGGGCAACACTGAACATTCATGAGAGAAGTGCAAGCTAGAAACTTATTTTCCTGATAATAGACGTCATAATCTGGCATGGTTGATGGTTTTCAACAGAAGCTACCACTATTACCTGAAATTGTACAATCAAGCAAAATATCTCACACTTAGTGGCAGCACTGAATTCAGATAATGCAAGAATGAAGCTGGACAGCCAGCCAAGCATTCTAGCCTGAAGCAGACACTAGTGTACATTTGGTAAAATGGTTTATTTCATTTAATAAAGGTAAGTCTGAATGTAAAGACATAAACAGTTTTTACCCTTTTTGAAAACAGAGGTAAAGGCACATGCAAGCTACTGTTGTAGAAGTTAACCAATGGTTTAGCAGTCAATATAACTTCTTAAACTAACATTTCTTCCTCCTCTAACTTGATGGCTTCCATCCATTGCAGTAATACCATAGTAAGTAAAGTAAGCACTGAATCAATACGATAAGAGTTCACCTTCCAACCATTATTCAGAAGGATTTTTTTATGGATCCTCTCTGCTGATAGGTGACTGATTCAATCATGGAAATTAATTTCGTGTTGAAGCAACTGAAGGTCCACTGCTAACCAGGCTGGTAACGGTTTTACTTCAGAGAGCTTAGGCAGGACCGACTGCTCCTGCCATACCAGAGGAGCAACAAGAGCCATAGCCTAACTAAATTTTAAATAAAGGTGAGTCTACATAAAATGATGGGAGCCTGTTCACAGTTACTATTTGGCAGTTATCCTATGTATTACCAAAAGATCTGTGTGCAGTTTGGGAATCTCTATCTGTGAAGAATTGTTCCACATTTTTCTTTCTATAATAGGCTCTCTATTCTTAGAGTTTACTATTTTAGGTTCTTCTTTGGATCTTACAACAGAGCTGTATAAACAGACTTCACACTGATAGCATTTAATTGCCTTGCATGTGCTTTGGTTAATGCATGGATGATTCAAACAATTAAGATCCAGAAATGCTGATTAGTTTCCATTCTTTCAGAACCCAGGAAAATCTGCTAAAATAAAACAGTGATTCTCTACTGGACTCATGCAGTTCAAAATCATGCCGTCTGTCTTCTGAAATAAAGCAAGCATGTCAAACTTACTTTTCAACATTCCTTTGACCAGAGGGTTTAAAATACACCTACAAACAAGGCATCACATTTATTCTTTTGGACTATCAATATGAAATTAATGCTATTTTAAGCATATTTTCAGACTGCAACAACAGTTACTTTAAGGATGGCTGTATAACCAGAGTGTTTATAAGCAATTCTCCTAAATTATGAATTACAACTGAGAAAGCCTATTACATTCCTGAAAAATCAGCTATACTTTCAACCATTCAGTTGAAACAGCACCAAAATTTAAAAAAAAAAAAAAAAAGTGTAATAGAAGAATATACAATGTCCATTATTTATTTGTCCAGTGCAGAAGAAGAAATCCAATTGTTTTTTTCACTTTTTATCAACATATGGATCTATTTCCAGCAACAAAAGAACTACTTTGGTTTTCAGAATTACATATATGCACAAAATGCAAAAATGGATAAAATAGTGTGTTTATTACAGGAATAAGATGTTTCTGAATTTCTAAAGAACAGAGTTTAATTATGGTTCAAGACAAACTGAACAATGCTTTTCATTCAGTGCTTTCCACTGTAATGCAACAACAGTTTTATTTAATACTATCATATAAATTTTAGATAAACAGAAGCCCTTGTAAATTATTAGCTACCCATATTCAGAATGACTCCTGAAATTTTTAGGTTAATTTTAAGGAGGCAAAGACCTTTAATGAATAGGACATACTTTAGCACTATCTCATAGATACTTAAAGTTATTGAAATGTGAGGGTAATTTTGCCAGATAGACACCTAAAAGTCTGTCAGAGCACCAGCCTTAAAATTTATATTCATAGACACTTTTACGGGTCTTACCAGCTGAACAAAGGTCTGAACTGTTGTAGAAGGTGAAGTAGGATGTCCTGTCAAAGTACTTCAAGACACATTGCCATGACAGTCACTGGTGTATAAATCAAAATACATCAATTGCAAAACTCTACAGTTTTGAAATCACTATTTGAAAGAAGTGCTGAATTGTACTTTTAACTTCTAGTTCTAATATGTTTTCATAAAAAAGACATGACATTCAATGGCTCATAATCATTAAGGGTTTTTTTTTGTTACTACAGCTACCAGATCAAGTTCAAAATCTTTTGTTATCAAGGCATACCCATTATATCTGTACAAAGTTGTTTGTCTAATTAGTTTAATCTTACATATATATAGTCTGAGTTCTAAACTTTGCATGTATTGTTTAAATTTGTGAGGCATTTCTAATTTGTTAAGTAATAAACAAATGCTAAGATACACTTCATGAATCTATATGATAGCTTTCATGGCTCATTCAAAATTATTGTTCCAAAACACTTCAACAATCCAGATACCTGCAATAAGTTGAATTGCAGAGGAATGGACAATTGAACAAGATCTACCCTTTCTGTAAACACTGTGCCTCTCATCTACAACAGTGAAACCACTAGAGCAGTAGCACACCTAGACTGACTTCTTTTCAGATGATGCACATGTAATCTGTAAGGAGATTCTCCTGGAGAAGACTCATTCTGTGTAGCAGGCCAAGTTGCAGAAGTCAATGATGGCATGGGATCCAGAAGGGCAAGGAGAAACAGACACAAATAGGGATTTTTGTTTCCAAATATTTCATCTACAATTTACAAATCCCAACTCCCAAGAAAAATTTCTTGACTTCAATCAAGTCCAGAAAAGGTGATCTGCTGACATTCAAATATTGAGTTTTGCAATTTGCAGGCAATCAGATGGGGGAAAGCTGGATGTGCATCAAACTTTATAGTGAGCTGACCTGGCAGCCAGGGAACAGCAAGCTGTAGGTTATTGTAATTAGCAAAGAGCATTCTGCGAAATCTCCTAGGACACAAAATTAGAACTGGTTCATTTTTATACAAAATAAGAGGAATTTCATGTGGACAATTTGATTACTACATTCGACTTTCAGTTGTTAGCAGATTTTTCAGGGATGAAAATAAGCAGACTACAGATGGGGAAAACATTGGAGCTGGCTCAGCAGGGTTAATTCTGGCATGATGCTGCATTACTAGTCAGCTGCAGTGCCTCAGCACCACACTCCAGGGACCAGAGTAATTGTGCATGGAGCTGGCAGGGAGTCAGGAGCTTTGCTAGCTCCTGATCAGCATTAGCCATTCTAAATAAAGCTCAGCTCTACATAGACAAATGTAGGTGACTCCACATGATCCCATCCTCATCAGTACCCCGGAGTTTTTTTCCACGCGGAGCATGCTCTTCTTTGATTTAAAGAAAAAAGAAAGGAAGTGACTACTAGCAGAAGATTTTGTCTGAAGATGTCCCACTCCAGTTTCAGCCCTTCTCTACACATTTCCCTTGTCCCAAAACATGTACAAGGAAAGGAGGTTAAACAAATAAACCTGTAGACAAAAGCAGATCCTATGGATTGTCACAAGAGCACAAATAAAAACCCACAATCTTTTTTTTTTTAAATATGCATTTTGTGTGCCTGTTACTATAGAGGGAAAATGTTTCATCATAATGAGAACAGTCGTAACCATTACTGAGCATTCCTGAAGTTTATAGTATACACCAGGGAACATTTCCAGGGACACAGAACCACTACACAGAAATAAAGAGAAGCTAGATAAACAATTCACTAGAATAACATCCTGTGATGAGGTAAATTGGGGAAAGTAAAAATAAAACAGGGACCAAATTAAGACGTCACAACTATACAGGACCAAAATCCACCAGATTGCTAGATGATATACTAAAAACTTAAAGAATTAATCTGAACTGGACTATAATGAAAGTAAATTAGCATCAGCAGGGGAAAAACTGCAGTACTTCTCAGGTCCAAAGGGCACCTCTATGAGCTCTAAAAGGTCACCATATTCTTAGATTGTACAAGAAAGTTTGTACTATATCTGAAATGAGAATTACAGAGCCCATTTCGTGGTATGAAGACCTACATTTTTCTCATATCAGTAGATTTGCAGAGTGTAATGTGAAGATATTTTATTTCCAACATTACAGAGATACAGGAACTTTTGATGTTGAAGAAAATTTTGAGAGACTTTCTAGGGGCATGTCATCAGCCAAGCCTTGCAGTACTGCATTTCCAAACCTTTAGATCAAAAAGACAGTGTGAACAGATCAGGCAAGACACGAGGAAGAAAAAGCAGGGCAGGGGCAGGATTTTTTCCCACATCTATTAATTTTTTGTAGCCAGAACTATTTTACATGAATTGACCAATAATGTGATCCTGTAGATATTGATCACTATTCCAGACTATTGATCCAATCTACAATCAGGTGAAAGCTATGGAAACAGTCTTTGATAATTAATTTAAATATACCTGCAAGACAGACTGTCATTTCTTTCTTCCTTCATTCATCTCAAGTCATATCAAATCTTCTATCTTCACATGGAATCAGACATAGAACCCACCCTATAGCAATGCACCATGAAAACATAAAAGACATGGGTAGCTAGGACAAACTGTGCTTACCACAGCTGCACAGCACAGCTAACGACTCAAGGTTTCAGAGCAGGGCCTCCAAGTTGCACTGCTGAAATGAAGTCACTTCAGAGTACCTGCACAATCTGATTGTTAATGAGAAATAGCTTTCCTTAAGAACGTCAGCAGCACCACTACCCACTGTCAAAAAACTAAGCTACAGTTGGCTCACCATTTTTAGTGTATTTATATATACACATTAATGATGGGAGCCTAGTAAAATTTTTAAGCTCAAACGTCTCATTGCTGATAATTATTTAAAATGTTGTTAGGAAGAAGTTACTGTTGCACAGTTTCACCAAAAGGTTATGCAAACTCTATTCCAAAAAACATATATAAAAATTAGATCACAGATTTTACTTACACTGCCAAGGTGCACTGAGCTATCTCATGTAGAGAAAGAGAAGGAAGTTGCTATGTGGTCTAGTTAGTTAAAACTGAGCAAGAAGCTCAATTGAAACACTTGTAACAGATGCATAGTACTTTTGTCTCTGATTTTCCACAAAGCATTTTACTTTAACAGCAAAATACTGAAAACAAATTTGTTTGCAATGATGTCTCTGTGCTTCATGAGATTTGCAGGTACAATTCCCACTTTCCTCTATAAGTCATCCTCCTCAGCTAACCTGGTGAGAGGAGCCATCCATACAGGTGACTGTAAAAATAAATTGGGTTGAACAATGGTACATAACATATAATAGGAATACAAAAATCCATAATCCTTTCATACCCATGAGAGTGAGAAAGACACCCAGAACACTATGCAGCATCTTCAAAGTATTTATTTGGGCCTACAATACAGGCAGGTGCTGAAGAAAAGGCCAACAGTCAAATTCTCTGAGTTACATTATGCAAATTCATCTAGGTGAGACACAGAAAATTCAAACCAACTATACTTATACCTAAAGAACTATCAGTACTGAAATGGAAGTTCCACAGTGCCACTGAAATGCAATTCAAGCAAGAAAATAAGCTATCAGGCTTTTTCAGCATCTGAATCCTCTTTGTCTAAAAATAAATAAATAAATAAATATTTTTAGAAGTTAACTTTATTTATGCAACTCAGAGTTAAAAGACATCAACAGAAGCTACAGAAATTACATTCCGGCAGTTACAGTGAAAAAAAAAAATCTTAGGCAGTGAACAGATGCCTAAGCATCAAATGAACTGGGAATTGAACAGATGTTAATCTTATAAAGGTAGAACAAAGCCAAGAAAACATACGTAGAAATTATTTCAAATAGATTGCCTTCCAATTGTCACTTGTTGTATCTATTTATTCATTTAGCTAGTATCCCAAAAATTGCTCCAGACATTGCGAAGGTCAAAGGCAAGGGCAGCTCGGTGGTTCAGGAGCAGCACTGCTGTAGATGTGGACGACAGACTGGAACCCCAGCCCGGTTCTTTCTTTCCAAACCAAACACAGCCATGCACACTCCCCTTGCTCAGAGTTTATTTTGTACAGTAAATCAAAGCTTCTATAACTGCCAAACTCCAGAACACAGCCACAAGCACTCTGTGATTCAGCCTGAACGTATTGATTTCCTCATTCTACTATGAATATCTATTGCAAACATTTCAGCTTATCCATTATACAAGTTTCATAGTCAACCCATAAACTTTTTCCCTTTTTTGGATGAGGCAGCCTGCATTTCATGTTTTAAGTAAAAAAAAAAATGCAACCATGCAGCATCCTATTCTATACCCTTCTTCATTCCACTTATTTCATGAGGTCTAAAGGGATTATGAATGACCCATTATTCTACTCATCCCACAATTCAATGACTACAACCAAATAGGTTTCTGCACTGAAACACCCCTATATCAAGTTTTGTTTCCTCTAGGTTTGATGTTATTGGCTTTAGAAAATAAGTAAATCCCCATAAAATAAGGGATGCAAGCTCAATCAGCAGCTTTCCCATGTGACATTTTTTTTGTTAACACACTGGGAAGGGGAAAAAACAAAAGAGTGAAAGAACAGTGAAGGTCAGTAACTGAAAACCAGCTGGATTATTAAAGTAGCTCTAGATTTCCAGGGCAAAAAAAGAATCTGGTGCAATGAAAAAGGCAGATACTTTGGATATACGGAGAATATGGAAAAAGATAGAGTGTGGAAAAATATTTTCTTAAACAAAGTAAACCACAGATTCTAATACAAGAAATACACAAAACCTACATCATCTCAGCTCTGCCAAAAATTATTTGTTGATCATCCTGATTCCAACTGGCAGCATTTTTAGATGTTGGGAATTAGTATCATTGATGTTTATTTCCATAAATGAACAGACAAGATGCTACAGGATAGAACAGGAGATGAGCTTGAAGAGCACCAGTGACTTTAAGACACGTATTATGTGCACATACTTACACAGCTGTACCACACAGTAAACACAGAAGTCACCTCAATCCAACATTATTCAGTGTAGCACTAACACTAATAGCACCAATAGCATGAACATAACAACATACGCAGTAAATTTACACCCAGATCCTTGCAGTCTTGCTTTTATGCATCCGTAGATTACATTTTTCCAAAACGAACCCAAGTCATTTGCAATTCCCTTGAAAAACAGAGAACCTCACCTATGTTATTTTAAAAATACAGTGAAAAATAAACTGTGTAGATCAACAACTGATATTCTGAAGTTTTACAATTATTTCCAAAATTAAATTAGATAATGGCAATATTATCATCTAAATCAATACACAATGAAATGCCCAGGAACTTTTCCCACTAGACACCACTGTACCACACTTCCTACAGCTGGTAGAAACTTCTTACTGAACACAGGGCTTATCAGAAAATGCCAGTTAATTGGATATAAAGAGTTTTGTGCTGGCACCTGTGATTATGGACATCCTGGTGAAGCCACCCTCCCTACTGCAGCACGAGTGCTCTGCTTGAAGATCTGGAGCACAGCACCTTGAAGCCGTGAGCTGCAGCCCTGCTCGCAAAGCCACAGAAGAGAATTTAAAAGCCCTAAGACTGCCAGGGTAACCTGAAGCTCTCAAGACATCTTCAGCTTCACAGAATTGCCTTGCTTAGTGTCAAGGAGCTTGGAAAGGCTTCTGCCAGCCAGCAGCTCTCAGAGCTCAACAGCTGCTTGCAGCAAAGAGCCCCCCTCCAAGTGGGGTCTACTTTCACACCCTAATCAAGGATCTTAGAAAATCTGAGAATACAGGTTAGAACTGAGTGTATGTTCAAAAAGAAAAATTACATCCTCAGAACTAGAAATCCCAAGCTGGAAGCTGCTGGAGTACTTTCTAATAAGTGAACATCATATAACATCATGCAGAAATCAAGATGCTACATTTCTGTTTGCTGTATGATAGTTATACAATAAAGTTTGCTATTACAGCTGTCATTCCAGAGTATCTTTCAACTGATTATCTCCTATAAACATAAAACATGGTTAAATCACTCACTAATATGTAATGCTAACAGAAAATCATCCATATTCCTAAATCAGACATAGTGAGGTTTTGGCACATAACCCTGTTTTGCAACATGCTACTGCTAGCAGGACATACTTGTAACTGATAAATCTGTCACACTGTTCTTAAACAGGCCGTCAAGAAAGGGAAGAATCACTGTAATCACTAATCTGTCCTTTCTCACTCATGCAGAAAGAACTAAAATTTGGTGCTGCAAGAGAAGCTGTTTAATTGGGGAGAAAGGTGTTTTGGAAGCAAGTGGCACAGCTGACCCTGTTGCATTGATTCACCTACTCCTATATTTATACAGTCCTAAAATTACATTCAGCCCTTTGAAGGCAACTGTGAGGCTGATGTGGCCCCCTGTGAAAATGAGTTTGACACCCCTGCCTTAGAGAATTTCTGTGCTACATTTCAGGACCACCAAGAAACCCAGGCTCAAATGGTTACTGAAACAACTAGTTCTAAACTTACATTTATTATTTTTATAGATAAAGAAATGACTATGAGTTTACTTCACCTTTAAGAGATGTCACAGTGGAGTCTCAAGCAGCCCTTCAAATTTTTAGCTCCACATTTTTAGCATGCTCTATACAAGTCAGATCCCCTTGCACTCTCAAAATTTCTATAATATCAACCCAGTACCTTTCCATTGCTTTTAAGAGGCAACAGCCAAATTTTAATATCAGAGTCCTATTACAGTTATGTAAATTAAGTCAATTTGTCCTTCCTTCAATTAAACATGTTAATTTCCCAGGAGACTCAACACCATTTTCTTCAGTTTTCATGCCATTGTCACACAGTACGCTGTAGCCTTAAAAAGAATTAATGAAGTTTCTGGTCCTACAGACCCTACCTACATCAGTAAACCTCATGTAACTCAACTCACTGAAATTCAAAGATATACTCAGATAAGAAAGTTTCGTGGACCCCTACATACAAGAACACAACCTTGGTGTTCCATAGTTATGATACAACTCTCTTGCAACCAGACAGCAGAATTAGGACTCCCAATACAAAAGGCACTTAGCTTATGAATTATTACACTTCTACATAGCCATTCTTACCTCCTTCTGTTTTATAATATTCAGTTATATTTGCCTAAATATTAGATTACAATAGAACTACATCTATATAGACAATCACACGTTATTAATAGACTAAATCTGTATGAAACCTAAGCCATATTTTGTCATTACTGAGATTCACTAATTTGATTTTGATAAAAGGTATTTAATAATTTGCCTAATTTCTTCAGCAGAAGAAACCATGCATCTGTTAAAACCTTTAAAACAAAAATACAAACACAATTTCTATTAATTTTTACAGACTTGCTGAACTTAAAGCACAAATCATTAGGGCTGAATAAGAAACATAAGATTTGCCATATAGTTCATGGTGATAGTTACTGTCCTTATTGACAAGTGCCACTACCAAATACTTCAAAGGGAGATCACAGTAACATACTAATTCTGGAAAATTACAAAAGACTGTCCATATATTTTCCTTAGCTGCATTAGTTGATAACTAGCTGATGCCCAGAAGAATTTAACCGTTTCATTCCTGTTGGGTTTTTTTTAAGCATTGTTCTTGTCACAAGATTACCTTTTATTCAGACTCTTCTTGTTTGACTCTATATGAAAGTGAACAAGTTGTTTCTCCCAGGTTATCCAAGTCTTGCCACATCTACTAATCACTTTTGTTGCCCTTTCTCTGAGTCATATCTATTTCTGCACTCTTTATCTTCTAAGTAAAGTTACCTGGACTTGATTTCAGCAGATTAAGTACTATTCATTCATAGAAGACAACAGCATTCTAGAACAGCTTCTGTTCTCTTGTGACATTAACTGTGCATCTTTACATTATTGGCATTTTGAGCACTCAGGCTCAGTGAGGATTAATCCACGTATCACCACTAGAACATATGGGTCTTCCTCCCAAATAATCACAGTTTATTTAGAAAAAGCATGGTTAGCCAAAATAATTCCTTCTCTTGTGCATTAGTCAATAACAAGCTTTAGCTTTATTAGGTCCAGTACAAAGGGCCACATAAGGGCAACTTAGACTGAAAACAAAGCTTGTTGTAAATAAAAAGTGTAACAGGATATGATTGCTTTTATAGCTACTATTCCTGAAGATACTCAAAAGTCTTCTCAAACTGACAATACGGTTGCTGTTGTAACTAACACATAAAGTACAACAAAGTTCCCAAAATCATTAACATTCAGTGACCTTATCTAAGATTAACAACCCTACTTTCACAGTCAAATTCAATCCTGTTCTTACTTTATTCAAGAGCACCTTGTTCACAAACACCTTTGCTACAGAAACCTTCAGAATACTGATCATTGATCCATTGTTCCTGCTTCCAGTGGGAAAGAACACTATGAAACTAAATTAATCTGTAGACTGCTAGCCTGATTTTTTTCCAGACAAAGCAGTAGTCTAAATGGTTGGGGCTTTTTGTTTGGTTTTTGTTTGGTTTTAATGAGAAGCATCTTTTCCCTTAGAATTTAAATATATTCTGGTAGACCACTGACACATAATTCAGAATCTGGCATTTGAATATGATTTTTCCTTATTAAGTGCTTTTCACTCAGCATTCTTAAAGCCTTCGTGCGCATTGACAAATTAACCTTTTGAACACTCAGAATTACCTGCATTTATAGAGGAGAAATACAAGTAAGAAGGAGATAAGAGTTTTGCCCCGCATGACTCAGCAAGGCAGTGAGAATTCGAAGCACCAAACCCTGATATTCCCATTCTTAGTCATGATGTATCACTTTCAGACCTTTCTCTACAGAGTTTACAGCTATTTTTTCAGGTTTACATCAGAATATACTAAATTATACTAAATAATATAGTATAATTGTTATACTTACTACTGCCTGTATAATTGTAAAATGAACCAAGGCAAACCTGAAAAACAATACAGGACAGCGCTATGTATTGCTGAACTTAAACAGGTTACAAATCAGCTTTTGAATGCGAGAGCACTTCTTTGTAAGAGATTACACAACCAATAGAACAAATTAAAGACTTTTCTTAAAAAGCAAGCATTGCTTTTCTCAATGTATATCCTGATATGCACTTCCACTGTCACAAAACTGTTGGAAAACTGCAAGAACTGTATGGCAATTTAAGATCTTTTCCCTAGTAATACAGTTATAATTTGTGTTTTATGTAACTCACGTAGATGAGTGACAAGTTTCTTTCCAAGGGACATTTACTTCAGTGTTTACATTAATTCTTGTAAAATATAAATTGACCAAACCATACAGAAACAAAAAGTTGAACAAAACTATTTTTTCCTAAGAAACAGAGAACTAATTAAAGACTTTTAATAAGTGATGCTCTACAATGTCAAATGCACATATTAAACTGCTTTTACCTTCAGATTTTGACCTAAATGCCACTAAGAAATGTTTAATGAAATGAATGCTACTCTTGCCAAACACAGTGCTTTCAATCCACGTGGATTCACTTTAAATATGGATGCTTTCATTTTGGGATACACCACAATCAGGCACGTCTAGGTAAATTACTGAGCTCAGTTCACCTCTATCAACCACATTTGTTGGTTGGTTGGTTGTTTTTTAAAAAAGTGGATAGTATTTAAGACTTCCTGCTAATGCAGTTTTCAAAGACCAGGTAGCCTCTCAACACTACATTTAGATTAACCAGCAATCAACATGAATATTGTTATTAGCTCAATCTTTTCAGCTCAGAAAGGACACTGCAGAAAATAAAACCAATATTCACTACATGCACAGGGACGGATGAATGGAATAACCCACTTTTAAAAAGGAAAAAATAGAACAGGGAAATTCAATTAAATTGAATGACAGAAATAAAAACTAATAAAGCCATGTCTTCCATGTAATTAATCTGTGGGATTCATTGGAACACAAATATATCACAGCCAAAAAGAGTTAATATGAATAATTTAGAGACTTGAGTTTAAAAAGAACAGAGTGAGTTCAGAGAGCAAGTAACAAGGAAAAAAGAAAAAAAAAAAAAGACACTATTTTCAGCAGACTCATCTCTGCCTGTTAAAATGGAATTTCTTTCATCATTTTCTAAGATTTCTGGTCTTGTGATTCCATGATCAAGTTGAAATCCTACCATATGCCACCTCTGAAAATACGGATCTCGAGCAAGTACTTCTCAGAAGGGCAGTATATAGAAGATTCTGAGGACCCTCAAAAACAGGAGAGCACTTCTGCCTTCTGTCATACTGAATCAAGCCATATAATTCCAGTATTTTAAGCAAGATTCTTGTTTATGTGTTTTCCTGTCCATATTCTGTTGTTTCTTATCCTGTATTCAAGATAAGGTGTTCTCCTAGTACACTGGGAAACTGCTCCACTAAAGAGGATTTCCAGAGCTACACATATACAAATGACATCAAGTTAAGCATTTCAAAAGAAAGTATTTAAACAGGTATCATTGCAAAGTAATTCCCTCGGATCAAAGAACATAAACTGCAATGAAATATGACATATTAAAAAGCTGAACCATCTTAGGATAGCTATCTTCTACTGTTACTGTTACTTTACACCTGATTTGTGTCTCTGCAATATTTAATCACAAAAAAATATGTAAAATCAACAATTAAAACTTCCACTTATATGATGGGATTCTTTATAGCGGAATAATTTTCATTTTAATTATTTGCAAATGTAATGACCTGACTCGCATTTAAAAATAAATATTTTTAACAGATTTAAATGGAGTATTTCAAGATATTGAAAGAGAGAATTCAAAGATTTACAAAGGTCAGCATGCAGATAATTCCCAAATAATAACCACTTATATAATTGAGACAGTTAGTCTTATTACATTACTCCAGTTTATTCTATAAAAGTTTAGAATCATATGTTTAGATCCCATGTCAAAAATCACAGCATAATTCTTTATTGACTGCTTTGGAAATTGCTGAATTATAGTTCTCTTGCTCACAAATTTTCACGATATGCTTCAAGGCAAGATGCTAATTTGAAAAGCTGAAATTTCTGACTGAAAATATATTCCTACTACACTTAGAGAAAACAGATGTTATAATAGCTAAAACAAATTGTGTGGATAAACTATTTTTCACATTCATTTACTCTGTGCAAACATTACGCATATTTGATTCTGCACATCACCGTACTGCAGAACTTCATCAGTTCTACTGCAACCAGGGAGATCAAAGTTTGTGGGGTACCTGAGCAACACTTCACCTACAGATCAAAAAAACCTCACAGAAAACAAACAATATTCAGCAGTCCTGTTGGACATATAATTGTTACTTGAAGAAGAAAACTCAGTAATGACTATGAAATGTGACTATAACTAATTGGTGACTAAAGGAGCTGTAAACAAAGTGGCTTGAGATTAATACTAAAGATTTTTCAGATATCTAAAAATAATATTGCCATCTTAGAACTTCTGCTTGCACTGTACACAAGTTTATCAGCTTCCATGTACAGTCTAGACTTGATGTAAAAGATATATGAGTAATATACGTGGAAATAATTTAGCAGAATATCCAGCAAAGGGAAGGAAGAAATATGACAAGAGTAATAGGCAAATGCAAAATCTAGGAAAAACAAATCTCTACAAGTGCGTGTATATATGGAATCACAGAACAGAATCATAGAATGGTTAAGGCTGGAATGAACCTGAGGGAGTTCTCTGGTCCAACTGCTGCTCAGGCCCAGGCTAATGCTAGGCCAAGGTGCTTGGGGTCTTGACTACTCATGACCCAGATCTCCCAGGATGGAGATCCCACAACTGTTCTAAGTGTCTGTTCCAGTGTTAAACACCATCATTGTGAGGATTTTTTTTTCCTTAGATTTAACTGGAACTTCCCCTATTATAACACATCAGCTCTTGTCCTTTCACTGAGCACATCTGAGAAAAGTCTTGATCCATCTTCACTATGACTACCCATCGGGTAGCTGAAGACGGCACTTCATTTCCCTCAGCCTCCTCCAGGAAAAATAAACTGAGCTCTCGCAGCCTCTTCTTGCACACAGTATATGCATCAACACAAATATTCAAATTCTGCAACTTTAAAGCACTGCAAGAGTTAGCAGAGTTCATCAGCAGGAAGTAACATGGTAGCTCAGAACTCGAGCTGAGCTACATCCAAATAAAACAAGAAAATTATACAATTTACTCTTATTAAAGATGAAAGAGGAAACAGAATGGTCACATAGGAAAACACTTGCATCACAATAACCATATAATCTAAGGATATACCTTTCATTAATGAGTACAGGATGGAAAAAATAGCATTTTAAATATGCTAGAGAACTCATTATGAATTCAAGGATTATTCAGAGACCTTTCAGAAGGGATGTCAGCACTTAATAGAAAACAGGATCTCGTGAAGAATTAATCAGGATACTCACATCAAGGTGATTTAGCAGTCTGATTAAAGGATGTCCTTTTATACAGCACTGTCCAGTGCAACCTCAAATAACCTGACCAATGAAATTTTGTACCACTTACTCGGAAGTATTAGATCATTGAGTCAAGAAACAATAAACAATCATTGTATAGCAGTTTGCTAACCATGGATGTCTGCATTCAGCTTTAAACAGCACATTATCAGAAAACTATTAGGGAGATAAATAAATTCTAAGAAACAAAAACCTAACGTAGGATTAAAAAAAAATAGAAGTAGAGGGCACAAAACTAAGAACCAAATCACTGCATTACAGTCTCCAAATGTTCAAATACCATGGTGAAAGACGAGAATAAAATCACTTGGCATTCAAAAGTACAAAAAATGAGAGAATGAAGAAAACCATAATCAGGCAGACATTCAGGAGGAAAAAAAAAAAAGTTCTAACAAAAAAAAATCAAAATATTAACTACTGTCCACCTGTATTAGTTTTTATACTATCACTTCCTTCTTGACTGTTTTAAACTCAGGTTACATCTTTATAAAATTTCATTTTAAATAAACTGTCCACAATTACACATAAAAAATATTTTACACTATAGGCATGGAAAGATAGCCATTATAGGTGTGGAAAGATAGCCATTAGAATAAACACAACAAATCGTCCCCAAGATCAAAGAGATCAGAAATGCTATCACATCAGTGGCTACCACGTCACTCTCTGAAGTGGAACATTCACTCCACACTAATCAGACTACATAGAAGAGAACTACTGCAAAGTCAGATGCTGGCTCAATATGCTTGGACACTACTTGTTTTCTAGTTTTGATTACTAACAGAATCTATAAAATAAATAAAAGCATTTTCAAAAGCACCAAAGTAAAAGAATGAGGGAAAAGTAAAAACCACAGGAGAGAAGAAGAAAGGAAAACAAACAACAAAACAAGAAAAGCACCTAAAACAAATTTTAAAATATATTAATAAATGAATGTTTCTTCACATTATAGTCTTTCAATGAAATTAGCACTAGCATGGAACCAAATAAACATTATGCAATTTAATGCAATTAGCTAGGTTCAGATTCTGGATTTTTAAATAAATGACCAAGTCTAGCATGCAATTTTTCATTTCCTATTTAGTACCTTATATCTGTAAAATTATTTCACAAGGCACTAAAAAAAACCAATATTCACATAAAACTTTCCTGATCAAGAAAAACAACTGTACTGAACTATACATATCATTAGAACTAACAGAGTAGTCATTAGACTAGTGATTAGAAATAAAGGTTAATGTTTGCCTTTCAAAGTAAAATACAAGTAAAAATTTAGGGAATATAAAGTTTAGGGAATTTTCATATCTATCACTCATTTAATTTCAATTTGTTTTGCCAAGCTCTCTCAGTGTTAAGCTGAGAATTGTCCAGTTTCAAACTCTTGCAGAAGGGTGGTTGAAATCACTATGATTTTTGTACAATTTCCTTGGGAATACATGTGATTTATTTGTTCAGACTAAAGTTTAAGATACTTCAACACATTAATTCTATTTCTTCTTCACATAGACTAGAAATATAAAGAGGGGGAAAAATCCACAACCATGAAAAGAAATTGAGTTAAATTAGAGCAATGTCCCACAATGTGAAACCAAACAATCCATAACAAAACAAAACTTAAGTTTACCAAAAAAGTAATGTAAGACATATACACATTCATAATTCATGGGATGGATACACTAAGAGGACCTGTAATTTCTGTTGTTAAATAAATAATGAGTTAGTAAAGCAATTATAATATGAGATCATGGAAGTGGCTTAAGTCCAAGTTAAATACTTCACTCAGTGACAGAAAAGCTCTGGGCATTTAGACATATCTCATGTGTATGCGATGCCAGTCTTATTCTTTGCCACTTCTCCTATACCAGCACAAGCATTGTCAAGTACAACAAAACCAGTTACAGTAAAAGCTTCAGTAGCAATATTTGTGGGCAATCTCCAGCTTTGAGTGTTAGCAATCCTTCTACATTATCAACTTCACTGTGCCCATTTTTCCTTTGTTCTATAGCTCTAGGCATCTAAGCAGAATCAGCAAAACATTGCTTTCACTGCAAGTAACAAGAAAGTAAATCTGTATTTTCAGAGAAGTGGGGTTCCCAAAAACTCCAGTTCCATCAAAAAATTCCAAAAACGTAACTTCACCCTCCATGATCTAGGTGTTTAAGCATAATAATTCCTGTTCTATTTTTTCACCTCTTGGTATTGTCTTCTGCAAGTCCAGCTGTTCAATAACAACCTCAGCAGTTAAGTTGAAAACCCCATCTGGATATATTCAAATCATTCCCTGATTTTGTCCATAGTTTTCTCACAGTCCTTAAGAGATATGAGAAGAAAATTCCTTACAGTTTTTTTTTTTTTAATCGTCATTACAGTCCTTTGTTATCACTGAATTGGAAAATATGATTGGTTTTACCTTTCTATGTAGGGGTTTAAGCTGTTAGGCATCTGAATGCCAGAGCAATACAAGAATTGATACATTTGTATAATATTTATTCCAATAAAATCAACAAAACCTCAACTATGGATATACCATACTTATATTACCCCTCTAAATAACCTGCTTGCTCTCTAGTTAATTAAAGTTACATTTCAAAACCATATTAACTTTTCATAGCTAACTGGCATCCATACTTCAGCTGCTGACGTGATAAGCTAGAAGTTGCACCCATTTGTTTATCAGTTTCCCTTCAAGGGTCATTACTCGGTATTTTCTAAAAAGAAACAAAATGTACGAGTCTGTAATCCTCCTCTTATTAGTTAATAAAAAGCATAAGTGCTGTGAAAATATTGCCTATCTCTTTTATTAGAAAAACAATTAAAACCAGTTCCCCAGGCTCAACACTTCACAGGCGGTATGATGCCAGCAAGCACTACATTTTACCAAGTCTTTAAAAGGGTCATTAATCTTTCAGTCATGGATCTCAGACATTCAGGTCTAACTGCAACAAGCAGAAGCAAACACACAGCGCTCTCTTTCTTTCTTTGTAGCGATAGAAATGTAGTAAATTCTTACGAGACCAACAGCTAAAATTAGCCAAAGAAAAACCTATTTAATCCACCTTCATCTGCCTGATTTTACAGAACCTCATTATTGTAAATATTTTCACTTTCGTTGTTACACTGAATCAACTGAGGTATTTCAAGGCAAGCACAGAAGTCCGTGAGCAGTGCTCCTTCTTTACAGTCACTTTTATATTCACCTAAACATTAAGTCTTCAGTTAAACGTATTACCCCTTTTATCTGTTCAACACTATAACTTGGGTACTACAGGATCAAGAAACAATTTAAAAAAAAAAAAAAAAAAAGGCAAACTGAATTTACTTGAATTAATTTGCTTCTACATCAAATCCACTTAAAACAGAGAACATTATCCAAAGAAATGGTAGCCAATCCATACAGCCTTTTGTACACTGCTGTCACAGAAAGTAACCCGTAGCATCATCTACATATGAAGGAACCAAGCCTCTTTGTCCCTGCACCTGCTTTTCCGTATCTGAAGATACAGAAGATTAAGCTTTTGTGAAATTTTTGACCATGATAACAAAGATTTTGACCCTTAATGCTAGAGACCAAAAAAAACCCCAACTTTGTAACAGTAATTAGATTGTATTGTTACATTAAATCTCAATGTGACCAAGCATATTAGAAAGATACTGCTTACTGCCTCCACTGTATTTTAGACCATCAGCCCTACTCAGAACATTCTGACCTTTCAGAATTCAAAATCATTCCAAGAAGCACCCGAAATGGGGGAGCAAGTACACCTGACCTACGGAGGCACGATTTAATGATCAGTACTCAATGCAACACAGCATTCACTTACAAGGACCATCCTTTTCACCTTAAAATAAGTCAATACTAAATAAACTGCGAGAACTGGGCGGCGGGGGCTGGCTATAGTACTGAGACGAGCCTGGAAGGCACCGGCTGAGCTCAGCCCCGTCCCCGTTCACCTCTAACCGAGCCCCTTCGCCGCCGCCCGTCGCACGCCCGGAGCTCGCACCGGCAGCCGCTTTGCGCGTCCCCCGGCACGAAGCGCCGCCGGTCCTTGGGAACCCCGGGGCAGCCCGAGGCCGCCCGCAGCGGCCGCTAACGGCACCAACGGCTGCAGCGCGAGCTGCCGGCGGGCAGGAGCGGCCGCGCAGGGGATGGACGCCGCTCGTCGGGGGAGCGGGCATCGGCCGCCGCCGCTACGCGCCTCCGGGGCGGCCTGGCCGGCGAACAGGCACCGGCACGGCTCGGTACGGGGCGAGGCAGAACGGGCAGAGCCGCCCGCAGACGGGGTGGGGTGAGGCGGACCCCGGGCGGGAGGGAGCCAGCCGCAGACCGAGCGGGGACACCCAAGGACACGGACGGGCACAAGGACGCAGGGCAGGAGGGACGCGCTGAGGTGGTGGCACCCGGGAGGGGCACACGGGGCGCTCTCGGCGCGCCCCTTACCTGGCAGTAGGTGCCGGTGACCCCCGCGGGGCAGGCGCAGCTGTAGGCGCCCGGCGGCTGGGGCGGCAGCAGCTGGAGGCGGCGGGGCGCGGCGAGGCCCCGGGCCGGCACCGGCGAGCAGGTGCCGTTGTTGCGGCAGGGCTGGCTGAGGCAGGGGTCCCGGCCGGAGGGCGCGGCGGTAGCCGGCCCGGGAAGGCAGGCGCGGCGCTGGGCGAGGGCGAGCAGGAGCAGGAGGAGCGGGGCGGCTCGGGGCATGGCGGCGGGGCGTGCGGGTGCTGCTCCGCTGCGGGTACCGGCTGGGAGAGGATGGGATGGAAGCAGCGGCCGCCCGGCTGCTCCCTACCCCCGTTCCCCGGGCAACGTAAGGGCGGGGACTGGGCTGGGAGGAGCCGCCAGCCGCGCCGCCGCGGACCGGCAGGGGGCAGCCGCCCGCCCGCAGCGCTCCGGGCCCGGGAGAAGCGGCAGCCGGGCGGGGTGAGCAGCGGCGCGGGGGGCGCGGCCAGGGGCAGCGAGGCCGATGTTATTTCGTGCCTAGAGCCATGGCTTGGCTCATGTCTGAGTGGACAGGGATGCGGCCCCAACCGCGCCCATCTTCCCTGGGCGTGGGAACGGTGGCCGGGCTGCGCCGAGCCGTGCGGGCACGGGGACCAGCGCTGCGCTGGAACGGGAGCGGGCCGGAGCCGCCAGGGCCCCCGGTTGTCGCGGCGGGAGTCAGGGACAGCGCCACAGCGCTCGGCCGGGCAGCAAGCACTGCCCTCGGTCAGACACACAACCTGACAGAGAAACTCGTTGTTCAGGAGCCGGCAGCAGCTGCTGCCTCACAAGTGGAACCTGCTGATAATTACTTTGAAATTGTATTAAGACCAAAGTAGCAGCAGATGAAAAGCATAAAAATTAATCTTGTCATTGCTCATACCACAAGAAAAGCTGCATGTTTGCCCCACTAAGGTTATAAGCTACTTTTAAAAATCAGCTCTAGATATTTTACCAGCCTTCTGTGGATTTTTTAACTGCCTCTGGTTGGAACTAAGGTACAGAATGTGTAAATCAGTTGACAGCAGGATGATAATACACATTTTCTGACCTTCTATCCATTTGCTTCTACAAGGACTAAGTATTTAAATCTAACGACTTTTCACATCTTGGTCACAGGGTTGCAGGAGCACAGATGACAGCAGCGTGCTACACCTTATAAACCTTTGCACTTCACATACAGCTGAAACCTGTAGAAATAAATGGTGATGCTAATGGAACTGAAAATTCATCAGGGTTTCTAGCAGCCTGAACATGACCCCAGATCTCTACATACAGGCTGAAGGGATCTGTCACTGCTCCTCCAGCACCCCAGGAGCCCCATTTTCCATCCCCCCCTGGCAGCAGCTGCCCCAGCTCCATCCACTGCCCCATCCTGGCCCAGGCCTGAGCTCCAGACTGAGCCCTTCAGTCACACTGGGCTAATCTACTTCCCCCTAGACAACAGTGGGTTCCAATGTTTACTACAGGTTTTAGGCACTGTGGTAATAATAATTAAAAAAAAGTAGTTATATATATCTGAATGAGGTTATTAATTTATTTTCCAACTTCCCTTAAGGTTACTTTTTCAACCAATACTTCATCAGAGCCCTTCACATGTTGAGACCAAAAAAAACCCTGCTGGACTGACCCAACCAGTTCATCTTTTCTTTACTGATGGTTATCAAATGCTCTGGCACAGTGAAATCTCGGAACTTGGAAAACATTCTCACAATTTGAAACTGAAATACTACTTACTGTTGTTGAAGTGTGGGTTTTTTCCAACCAACTTTGCAACTGTAAGAAACATTTTTATTCATTTGCTAAGCTTGTTTTTAAGAATGTAGTGGAAAGCAATGGCAAATGCCATGCCCATGTCAAGTTACAGTAACTGTTCATTCTATTCCATTCACAAGAGTCGTGGCCTTGTTCTACAATAAAATAATTTGATTTGTCATGATTTGTTCTTAGTAAGTCCACAGAAGCTTCTATTTGTGTCCTTGTTATCTTCCAAGTGCTTTGAAAGAACTTGTATATATATCCCAAGTTGCTGCAGCATTTAACATTAAAGTAGCTCTCCATCTTCCTTCTCAATAAAAATGTTTGTCCTTTCCCAGTCTCCTAGGACTTCACCCTTGCATATACGTTGTCAAAGACAGATGTTAGTAACTAGCTTTGGCCAGTTCTCTATACCTCTTGGAGAACAAATCATCAGAACCAGACAATCTGAAAAGGTGTTCTACTCTCCAACCTGACCCACCTTTCTGTCTGCTCAAGCACTTTTCCTGGCTGATGTTGTGTTCACCAGCTGACCAACCCTCAGAACAAACAGGATGTCTGACTTGACTGCTTAAGTAGTGCCCCTATTTTTTAATTGTTCTTGGTACCCCAAAGGATTCAGTAATTCTGGTGGAGTTCTGGTCTAGGTCTGATGCTTTTTAGTAGTAAGACAATATAGAAAAGTATTGGAAAAAGACGGCTTCAAGGCTAACAGCTAGATCAGATAATGAATTCTGTGAGGTAGTAGCATGGTATTTAAAGAAGAGAACAACTTTAAAAACAAGATAGTCAACCAGAGTAGGACATAAACACAGTGTTCTGAGTCAGATTTGGCATAACTATATTACATGAGTTTCCTTAGCATTTTACAGAATATATAAGCAATGTTTGCATTATAATTGCCGATTTCATAAGGAAATATTTAACTGCACAAAAGAAAATATTATGTTTACCTAATTAGCTAGTGATTTTCCAAAATGCTGTATCTTTTTATGCATTTTAATGTTTCAATATGCATAGTTTAAATAATTTTATAGTCAGCTTTCCATAAACAAATTACTAATCTCAGTATTTAATAAGGATTCAAACTGTCTGCTTCATATACACTCGCTAGAATTTGAATTGTATTACCAGTCTAATAGCTTCCTAGTGTGTTTTAGATAAGCTACATTAGTGCTTAACTATTTGTTTTGATGGAGAAGTACTCATCCTCTAGTGGCTTGAAGAAAATTTTGCAGAGATCTTTTCATCTCTTCTGATTAAATATTTAGTGAGGAACAAAAATCCCTGTGATTTCTTAAGAGAAAGTTTTATGCTTTAAGTGTCCCCCCACAACAACAATGATCTTTTCTGTAAATATTGATGAATACTTTTAAAACGATCTACTATTAGTTACCTTTTTCTTTACTAGTATAGGATGAGATAGTTACTGTGTTGAGCCTTTTCTGGACAGTGTCTGGACTGTGATTCTTCTCCATAGAGCAGAAGTTAAACTCTCATATTGGAGAGCACAAAAAAAACCTGTGCTGTGAAAATCCATTGTGCCACTTTCATCAGTGTCACACAGACAATGCAGGAGCAGTAGTATTTCCCACATCTTCACCTATTTGTCTGGCTCACAGGAACTGTGATCATCCAATCCTCATCCAATGTATTGATTATATATTTTTTGAACAATGGACTAAAATTCATCCATACCTCTACACAGCATAGTTGTCTCACAAACAAAATAACTGCGAGCTATTTAAGAAATATCTTTCTCTAAAACTTGCCAGAAAATTTGTCTCAATAATTGCTGCACCTTTCACCAAAAAAACTGTACACAATGTGAAACAAGATACTTTTGCAGCAAATATGTGCTTTTTATACACATGTTTTTTTAATCACCGTGCTGTGTGACCCTACAGCAATTATTACTGTACTGAAATTCATCTTACAGAAAGACTGATCTGGACTTACTTTAAGCAGATAAACCTACACTGAGGAAAGTCCTGCATACTTACTCCAAGTTGGCATCAACTTCTAGGGAGCTTGTTTGAAAAGCCTCTCGGAAGGTAATACCACAAAACAGATGTTGGAAGGAACTAACACAACTGTAGCTCAAGGTGTTTCAATCCAATGACATACATACAGTAAAATAATTAAAGAAGAACATATGGGGTTTGATATTTACACTCTTCCACTCTATTCTAAAGCCATGACTTAGGCTTTCAAATAATGACCTGATGTGACTACGATTTCGGTAAAGATTAAAAAGTAATTTATAATATATCATTTATACAGACAGTAATTTTTAGTCAAAGAAACAGAGCAAGTGCAAAGCATAGAATCTATGTCAGTATTATTTTAAATATCTTAGAATTTACATAGACATTTCATTAATCCAAATGATGTGCTTAATACAACAACTTTTAGAACAACTATTTGGCCATGAGAACTTGAAAGAAGAGCTATTTTTATTTTTATATCCAATAAGTAAAAGACTTCTTATTTCTATGAATTTCAAGGTGCATATGGCAGAGAACCTTGAGGTCTATATTCTGGTTGACTGGAAAACCTTACACATCAAAAGCTGTACAGAGGAGAAGGATAAATAAAATATAAATAGACATTTTACCTGAAGGTAACAGAAGGAAAACAAAAAAAGGCAAATCATAAGGTAAGCTAGAGAAAGGTTTTAAGGCTTAATGTTTCTCATTATTATTCTTCCTGTGCACTAAAGAAAAAAAGGGATGCTTTTGGTTGGTAGGTGGTCACAAAAGGGCCAGCCCCTGTGATTCTCAAGGCAGCAGCCAGCAGTAAATATATGCTAAATAGAGAACAGCTTTCATTGTTTTAATTTCAACATAAAATTTCATACAAAACTGAATTTATGTGGTTTGTTTTGGTAGGTTTTGATGGTGGCGATTTTGTTTTTTCTTTTTATGCCATTATTCTTTAGAGTCTTTTTTTCAGTATTCATTTCTTTTCATGTTTTCCATTTATTATTGCTCTAGTAACATCACCCTCACTAGATTCCAAATGTCGCCTTTTTAATCTGCATTCTCTTGCACACAGTTTGTAAGAGTAGATTATGGCTCAGTCCAAGATTGCAATGTCAGTTTAATTCTCTCCCTACACATTTCTTTCAAATAAATAAGGCACGTATATAAAGTGGATCCACAAAATACCTTGATTCCTTTGCAGGTTGACTCTTCAGGCTCCCATTTAACTTAGTGCTGATCGTGACTCACCACCCTCTGCTGAGGTAAAGAAGTGATATTATCCCCATTTTACAGCTCAGGCTCCAGCCCAGATTCTAAGCTATTCAGACACCTGACCATCAAGTTGGATTCTTGCCTAACATCCTAGAGGAAGCCACTAATATGCAGAAAATTCATCCTACAGCTCTGAACTACTGACTTATGCAATAATAAAGATTAATATAGAAAACAATCAGGCTCAAAATTCTATAACAACTAAGAATAAATATCGTATGCACTATTTATGAGAAATCAGTGAAGCCAATATGAATAGGCACTTACAGTGAAAGGGGGACACTGTGCAATGTGTGTGTTGTTAACACCAATTTAAAGTCAGGGAAAAGGAGACTCAACAGATCCACAGTGTCAGTGCCACTTGCAGAGGGAGCGGATGTGGACTGGTCAGAGTTAATGACAGCCTGTTCTATAGTGTAACCACTATTTCTTCAAACCTTTTGAAAACAAAGTGGCAATATTTTAAGACAGTTCTGGGGCAATTTTCATTGCGCCTCCCACATAAAGAACCTCTCTCATTTATTTTATGTTAAGACTAGAAATTACAGTATCCAATCTTTATTCGAAGACCACAAGTGATGAAGACCCTAGGTACATTTTTCTGAACAACTTAAATCATCATTTTAATCTGAATAATCTGGTTTAATCAGTCCTCCACTGGATCTAGCTTTATTTTTCTCTCGCAGGCTAAAGAATTACATGCTCTCAGAGTCATTTACATAGCATTTTTACTTCCATTTGTTAATGTGCTTTCAGATAAACTGAACATTTTTGTCATCGTATTTATTAAGACTAATGTGCTATAGCTCACACGGACATTTCATGGCAACAGAACTTGGATACTCACCATTTATCCGCTTACAGCCACTGCAAATACCTTTTCTTTAGGCAGATGTATTAACAATTACTGGTTTCTGAGGAAACACGCAATATCTTCAGCTTACTGCGGGCCTGTAAAAACTGCATAGGGAATAGACCAAAATTATGTGGGCTTTCCCTTATACCATAAAAATCTTCAGAAATAAATGCCAGACTCTGTAAATGTCACATACACAAAGTTAAAACAAACAAATCTAATACCTGATATGAAATGCATTACTAATGCAAATATAAATAAAGATTCTTAATTGCTTTTCATAGCAGGATAGGTACTGTCTGGTAAGCGTTTACTAGGTCAGTTGCAGTACTACACAAAGATGGCTGTATCACTTGCGCCTTGGATGTGTTTTGGGACTTGGAAGCACAAAGTACAGACATCCTTAATCTATGCCTTAGTACTACAATGACTCTGTTTTTGAGATCTTTAGACAGAAATATTTAGGACATAACATACCTCAACAGAAAAAAAATCTTGGGGAGTAACTTGAATATGTTGACCTGGCTTTCAGCAGGTTGGCAGATCCTACATAACACTAGTGAGTGGAATTACTCCCTTTTCTTTCAGTTCTGGGTGAATAAATTATGTTAATAGTTTATGTTTCTGAAACCACAAAAATTATAGAAAACTACAGTACTAAAAACAGTAAGCAGCTACTTTCATCTTTACGGCTACACACCAGACATTTTATTATTAATACAGCAGTGACAAGTACTCACGCTATCCAGTGGTCTAGTATAAAAACAGAGCAACAGCAATTTATCTGTTCTTACTATCTTCTTGCTTAGCTCCATAAGTGGCGATAAAGTTCGTGCTCTTACATGGTTTAACGAGTCGGTAACTCAAAATAGGAAATGCAGAATCATTCATTTGTGTTCCACATTCAGCTTTACTTTTTGTTTTCTGTAAAGATTTTTTTTTTGTCTATGAACTACAAGGAAATCAAGTGTGCTTACAGGATTCTCCAGAATAGAGAGGCACTTACTGAAGCCCCTAGCACATAGGTTTTTGCTCAAGTAATGAGAAATTTAAGTCATTAAAAACTTGGCATGCTATCTCAAAGATATATATCTAGTTATCTCAACACCTAATACACACACTTTTGGTGTGTGCTGCATTGCTACAGATTGCCTTTATCAGGCAAGTGTTTTTGCATTAGGTGATACCTCTGTAAAGGAAGATTCTGCTTTTTGGAGGAAGGCTGGTTTTGCAGAAGACAGTGTCAAGGTGTTGACCACTTTAAAGCAAACTGTTCCTTTCCTCAGCAATTACCAATTCTGAAAAGCAAACAAACCAAAAACCAACCAACCCCTCAAAACCCAAACAAACGTAATTATGAAAAAGCAAAGGAACAGAGCTACTGATACTGGCAAGTTTACTGAAGATTTTAAAATAAAGATACACAAACTGTGAACTTGATGACCAAAGTGCTGTCTTTGACTGCATATAGAGAAAGTGATAAATCTCATGGTGTCTGGTTTTCCACTGCCACAATCTTTTTTCTGTTCTCCATAGTCAAAAAGGCAAGATATTAAGTGCTTAAAAACAAAACACCACCACCACAACAAAACAAAAGGCACATGGCAGAAATAACGTGGCAATCTGTGTCATGCCTTTGACAGCCTCAGCCACAGGCACAGCTGTTGCAGCTCAGTGTCTGGCAAACACCGCACTGTTTAGAAAAGCTGCAGCGTGGTGTGTTTCCTTGCTGCATCCTGCCCAGCAGCAAATGGAAAATAGCTCATCCTTGTTGCTCTGGAGCTGCAATAAATGAAAAATGAGGCAAGATCCATATAAAAGTGCTTAACTTGAATTTGCTGGTAAATTTAATCAATGGCCTTAGCCAAGTAAGAGGACCACAGTGCACTGGGAGTGATTTTACCATAAAAACTGAATGAAAGGTACAGATTTGCTCTTTGGAAAGCTGTCTTGCTGATATTGTGTAATACAAAGCAAATAAGTCTAGATTTCTTAACACCTTTTAGAACTATATGAACGTAACATGAAGTGTGAAAAACAATTACATAGTATTATGTGTTATTCTGATCTTCATGTTGATTCAGGTGTAAACAGATGCATTTTTCATTAATAACCCAAGGAGGTAGGTCTCCTACAAGAAATAACAGAAAAATCAAATATTTGAGGCCAGACTGACAGGAAGGATGGTTACATTAAAAAAAAATATTGGAAGAATTATTAAAAGCCTTATTTTGAACTTACACATATTAAGCAGCTGAGCATCAGCAGTTTTAAAATCAAGATTAGAATTTGGTCAGAAATAGTCTGCTCCAGCACAGAAGGATAAAACATGTCCATCAGTGTGAAGCTAGCAGTTGAATGTGTTCAAGATCACTGAAAAATAAGTTGTGAAAGGACAAAAATAGGAAACCAAGAATGGAGGCAGTAATTGTAAGGTATGTAGCAACAATAACAAGGATAGTAGAGGATAAAAGTAATGTATGAAGCTGGTACTGTACAGTCTCCCCCTATTTTATTACTAACGCTACGTCCACAGTCACATTGAAGGATTTGTTGTAAAGTTGCCCACTCTGCCTTCCTAATGCAACTCATGCATTACTTCCACTTTTGAAAAACGTAAATAATTTATCTAAGAGATCAATATTGCTAGAAAAGAGACCAACTCAGACCATAGCTCTGAGTGTCAGTGTTCGATCACGAGCCATGGATGTCCCTGATGCTGCAGGAACATGCTGTCTTTCTGAGCTTCAACTCCTGTCATTGTTTCACTGTCATTCACAAGACAGATGTTTTTCTCTGGAACTGCATTAAAGATTGCTTGGTGAGTCTGTAAATACCTCTAACCAAGTAACTGATACACAAAGTGAAATCCTATTTGATCTCAGCTAATTGGAAGCTTCTTACTACGCCTTTTTCTCTTTACGCTGTTATGGACATACAGGACCTGTATCAACTTAATCAGGCACCCCACAGCTGTCAAAAACAATATCAAATGTTATTGACAGCTGGAATTTACAACGGTTTCAGAAAAACATGCACCTGATGTCAAATCGCATCTTTATTCCTTCGCCCATACATTTTACAGGATCAAGTTTAAATTAATCCATAAACTTCACAGGGAGCTGTTGGTAGAAAATTCATTTGGGTAGAAAAATTCATCTGGAAGGTACATATTACTAAAAAGTAGCAAGACAGAACATCACTTATATAACATGATCATGGACATTCTTGAGGATCACCATGGACATACACAGCACCCTTTTGGTCATTCACCTATCCATACTCATTTTTCAAATTCTGTATATGGGATGGGAGCAGAACTTTTTCCTGTATTTTGCATTTCACATTGGTAGTTCTACCTAATCTTCCAATTTTTCGTCAGTTTCCGGGATGTTATTTTTGGTTACTATCTGTGAGAACTGCTCTCTCTTGAAAATCCTGAATATGGAATTTCAGCAACTCTCCATAATTGCTGCCAAGTCATGTTAACTGCTTATACTGGAAGACCAGCTTCGTGCTGGGACAGAGGTGAACACAGATGTAACAGCTTCTGAACACAGGTAAATGCTACTTCACTCAATATTAACAATAGAAATAAGATGCAAGAAAAACTTTTGAAAGTTACAACCCTTTTAAGGAAATTGGAAGTAATTAAGGCCTGTAATTTCCAGTCAGCTGAAGCAAAGTCCTCTGAAGTAGAGACTACTCATAATCTGCAGCTGCAAAGACCCTTATTTCCATTCATTTTATTGGAAAATTTAGAAAACCTTACTCTCTGCATGTAAATTTCTCCTATTGAACTTACTTAAATTGATAGGACTGATGTAGTACAAGACTGCTTAAGATGCGTATCAATTTTTTCTCATTTGCAGTCATTAGTAGATGCCCACATGCAGTTTTGACTTCAAATTCTGAAGACAGCCAATTTTAGAGCTGCAATATATTGTAGTAAAAAGAACAGATTTATCCAGTTTGTTCTTGAAAAAGTGCAGAGAGGCTGCACAATCCTTTTGTGGGTATGAAGCTGAGCGGAACCATCCCGTCCCTGACGCAGCCTGGGCTGCTCTCCAGCCCGTTTCTCCCCGTCTCTGGTCCCTGGTCTCTAGCAGAAGCTGATACTGCTGACCATAAACCAGGAATTAACAGTCTTAGAATTCACTGTTACTAAAGGTGGGATTATTTTGCAGTTCAATAACCATTTCAAGTGACTTTTTTCCTCCCTCTTTTTGAATAGTATTTCTACTTCGTGTCCCAGAATAAGGCTTGTTCCTTTGCAAAGCAAATAACAAAACTGCGGGAGACCTTTCTGAATCATTAGTAACATCAGTACTTTCAGTAAATTAAGCATGCCAAGCTACTAAGTGAAGACAAAAAAGTTAAATACCATTTGTTTGAGAAGCATAGCACAAACAATAGGATTGTGGGAAACATTGGCTTCAGGAAAGAAGTAATCAGGTAGGAAATGTTCATTTTTTAGCCAACATCTTGACAAGTTCAATACATACAAGTAGTCTGTGAAAAAGAATTGTAAGAGGAGGCTGGGAAATAAAGTGCTACCCCCTAGACTGGCTACCTGCTTCTGGATCACTGCTTGCACCACCTGCCTGATGAAGAGGTGCCTACATAGAAGTCTTAAGAGCTGCAGTCAGAGCAGGCCTATATTTAGCCTAGAATTCCTTGAATAGCAGCTAAAGGAATAATAAAGCCATATACCTGATATTTGCCCTAAATATTGTTTTCTTTCACTTGTAGCTCAGAGACCTCCTAAACTAGACTACATTTAACTAAATACAAGTTATACTCCTATGGCCCATTTCACTTACTACAAAGCATCAATTCAAGTTGTGTCTTCCCTGAAAGCATGCACTTTATCAAATATGTGTGAAATGTACTCTGATTCTATCAGAAACAATTACACTAAATGCTTTCAATACTTAACCTCATCCACTATAGGAAGCAGCCGGAAGAGGCCATGGGAAGAGAAGGGAACCAAAGAATGGGAGGACAGACAAAGCAATGAAGCAGAAGTCCATAATGTCTAGCTCCTGAGTTAAATGCCACCAAAAAAAAATTGTTGAATAGCTATTTACCACAAATTCTGATGCTAATGCATAATTTGCAGCAGTTTTCCACAGTAGGGCAAAAGTCTAAAACCCCTGTGTTTTCCCTTCCTGTAGGATCCCATCATCCAGGACAGTTAAAAGCGGGTGGCAACCAGGAGTGCTCTATAGACAGTTCATTAAATTTAATTCTCTTTTCTCTCTGCCTTTCTCTCAGTTGTACATTTGGGAAACAGCTGTTGAGATGGGATAACTACAGCATTTTTAAGTATCTCTATAGCATCCACCTGCCTTGGTTTTCAGTATGTAAGAGTATATCTGGTTTAGGCTTACCTTAATGGGGTCCTAGCAATAGCCACAGCCTAATATTAGAAGAGTGATGGAGACAGACAGGACCAAAACCCAAAACAAACCAAAACACACCAAAAATCAAATCCATAACACGCTTGTCGCTTTACCCCAACATGCTGCATACAGCTCGAACTGGACAGATTCCTTCTGAAATACAGAAGATGTCACAAGAGTTAGGAATTCCCCCTTCCCCTTTTTTTTCTGGGGGGTGTGACGGGGTTGGGAGGGTGGAAGTGCACAGTTTCTTATTACTCCTTTTAGGGTGTGTATGTTTGTTTTCCTCTTTGAACCAGGCTTGCATAAGCTGCTGCCAAACGAGATGTAAAGCTATCAGAAACTTTAATTCAGTGCCTTGAAAATACTGGATGCATCTTCACCATTCCCCCTCCACCCAGATCATCTGTTCACAGTTCAAGATTTCACAAATCCCCAGACACACACAGCAAAGAAAGGGACTCAAGACCTGTTCCTGCTCCACCCCCAAAAGCAGCTGGATGTCTGATCAACACATGCACGCTGCAGAACCTGGAGAGAAAGAGACTGTGTTCCTCTAAGGGCATCCTCTGCCCCCATCCACTGAAGCAATTATTCCTTGAGCCATCCCATTAGGAAACAGATGTCATACCTCTGCTGGCTGTGACTATCTGCTGTGTAAACATGCATTAACCTGCTGTGCCTGGGCAGCTGACGCGGTTGTGCTGAGGGCACTGGGGGGGTGACTTCTGATACTCTTGGGGCAACCAACTACACTTGTCTGGGAAAAAGTTATTAAAAACACAATGCATCGCGAAAGATACAGCAAGTTGAAACCACACAGCTGTGAAATTCCTGCAAAAATCACAGAACGATCACATGGCATAGAGGTTCTCCAGGTCAAGCTATCAAGAAACTAGGAAAGCAAAGCGGGAGGAAGAAACAAAAACTCCTGAAAAGGCTCAACTACCAGTTACATTTTCTCAACCCCTTCCAGACTTTTTGTTGTAATCCATCTCAAATATATATTTTTCCCCATTCTGCCAACAGTGTTAGCTATAGAATAGCATTTTGACTTCAGGGAGGAATGTTTGCATTAAAAACAAGGCACGATTATCCCTGAAGTCAGGTCAACTTTAGATTTCCTGCTAGAAAGCCCTCTGCAGAGGTACAGGCTTTGCAGATGACGGGAACTGGTACTACTCGTTTGCAGACAGGTTGCTGAAAACAGGTGGGACAGGGTCCAGAAGCTCCACAGATGACAGACCTACCTCCAGCAGCAGCCAAAGAGGGCACAAGTGATACAGGTGCTCGGAATTTCCTCAGTCTCTGCCCGTCTTAACAGAGGAGAACTCAAGGGAGACACAAAAGAGAAAAAAAACACACAACACCAACCAACCAACAACAAAATAAACCCACAAAAAACAAACAAAAACACACACAACAACAACAACGCACACCACACATGGCTGAAGGGAAAGAAGGAAGAGAGGAAGAATCTAGGTAACTAAATTAGGCAAGCAGCCTGCACATGAAATCTTCAATGTCTGATCAAGTTGGGCAATGGGCATAGGGATTTTACACATACTTGGAATTAATTCTTGTACATCTTCCTACAGAATATGAAGATGCACTACAATTTATTAATTCATGTCAGACGCAATACTAAAGTGTTCCCTACACAACAGATTTCTGTATAAAGCAAACACCATAAACAAGAAAAAAAAAAGAAAAAAGTCACAGTACAAGTTCAGAAGCAGCTGTCAGTGCCTGGATGACACTTTTGTGAATGATTCTTTGCTGCTCTTGTTAATTTAGAACATCAAATTCAACCCAAATAGTAACTGATGGCTGGTGTTCTCTAAAACCAGTTGAACTTACCACGTTACAAAAAGCTTCTATTTTCAAAAATAAGACTTACTGTACCTTTTATTATACCTTATAAAGATATACAAAACAGTTCAGTACTAAGACAACTACATGTTCTCATGAGGGCTACATAGTCCTCAGCAGGCATCTGCACACACCTACAGTGGATTTTGGTGAGTTCTTCCCTTAATCTAAAGTTCCTGAACAGGAGGAATCCCTAAGATCTTGCCCCACCCTTTCACTTGTTCTCACCTACTCTTAGATAACACAGCTCTGTTTGCAGGAAGGTATTGCAGTCATGTGAGCTGTGACTCTACAATTCATTTTTATGATTTACTGTCTTTACCTTTTAAGCCAGACTGCTCTTCTAATACAGTAAAAGCTGCCCTTGTTAGGAAACAAAGTGTCACCAAAAAGGGTTTCAATTCACTTTTCAGGCCAGCTATATCCTTGGTCTGTGCTGAAAACAATAGCACCAAAAAAAGGCAATTATCACCACAGGTACTTGGGTTTTTCCTTCCTTTTTTAAACAGGTAACCAATAAGTTATTTTCCCACTGAAACAGCATCACACAATGGCTATATATCAAACCTGAAAACTCCTCAAAATTTCAAAGTCAGCAGAAGCCAGATTCTAGAGGGAAACAACATGGGTAAAAAAATATCAATACACATGATATTTTAATGCAAAATATTAGCTTTTTTCTTTTTTTACACAAGTCAGTTTTTTTAAAATATAGAACCTTAAAAATGAACAAATTGCTATCCACACACTATAAACACTTTTTTGTGCTCAGTTTGATCAAGTTATCAGAACAATTTAAACACCAGTCCATAGTTTAAACACTGCCTTAAAGTTTTATAAAAATGATGTCGCACTGTGCGCTACCATTATTATATGTACAGTGTGAAGCGCCTTCTTTCAGTTTTAATACGGTAGTAGAAACTGTTCAGTTATCAGGTTCTCTGTGCAAGGATTTCACATTCTACTCATGCTCATGACAGATGTGCGTTACATTTCAGTGGCACTGGTATGAGCAACCACATGTAATTCTGTGCATGTTCACTGGAAGAATGTCCATCACAGGTACTGAAATATAGAGTCTAGAAGTACAAGTTCTTCAAGCTAGATAAAAGAAAACTTGTTATTGTTAGGTTAAGGAAAAGACTAGCCTGAGGAGCCAGAATTTAACAATTTCTAAGCACTGAAATGAATTTTGATTTCTCAAAGTTGAATAAAAATAAGTAACTATCACGTTTTCAGAGAGATGAACTATAGCAGGTACATCTCAGGAATATTTGTAATCATCCTTTTTTTTGAACCCGTAGAAAGAAAAAATTGCCCTCTAAGCTGGAGGTCTTAAAAGGTCTCGTTTTAGCAGTAAATCATCCACAAGTTGCAGGCTGTTAGCCAAGTAGATTTTAGGATGATTTACTTGCATTACAGCAATTTACACAATTGAACTTTATGCATACAGTACAAAACTATGAACAAAAAGGTGAAGCAAACTTTTTTATTTATATTCAGGTAAAAACATTAACCTGATGAAGTAAATTATTGCAGATTTGAGAAATCAGCACATAAAACAGTTGGACAGAGCATTGCTTACAGGTGCTTTATCTGTGTCAAAAGACAAAGGCTGAACTGTTTGTTCAAAGCTAGTGCTGGGGGCAGGGGAAAAAAAAACGAAAAACCTACAAAAGTAAGCAGGAACTTAGATCAAGAACAAGAAAACTCTTTACTCAAACAGGGAATGAAACAACTAATTTGTCTTTTAAAAAACTTTACATCAATTCGAAATGCTCTGGCCTTACCACAATACACACTGGCCAGCCCAAGCTCTTGGACTTCAGCTACATGAAAGAAATAATTCTCCCCAGCCTCTAGTAAGAGGCTTTTGCTGCCTGAATCACTGTGTAAACAGCTCTAGAGCATTGACTGGTAGAGGCTGTTGCCATTATATCCTAGCACTACAGTAAAACTATGCTATAAGAAAAGTTCTACCTAGTTACAAAGGCTGAATTATATTGACAATATATATTTGATTTCAGTAAAATTTAAATTATCTTAATCGGAGAAAGAGGCACGGAGCAGTTAAATGCCCATGCTAACCAAAACATAACAATTGTTGAATGTTGCACACAAAAAGAACCAAGTGAATTGCACATCAGACAATCCATGAGGATGGGCAAAATTAGAGGCAGGTGAGGGTACACAGAACTAGTCTACTAAACTAGATTTGTCAAATACATGGTGTCTTTTAATTTCTGTACTTATGTACAAAAGTTGTCTTTGGAGGAAAAACTTCAGACTTAGCTAGATGGATACACACAGCCCAGTATTAAACTGCACAGCGACATTTATTGTTCCAGCCTGGAAAAACATCCCTTTTTCAATTTCACACAGCAAAGCAAGTTAAAAACTTCACTCATCAAATAAATGATAATTTAAACAAGAACTTGCTAAAGAAACCTTGTCACAACAACTTTTAGGGCCTGATCACTTTAAGTCCACAGGGGCCTTTAATGAATATCAACCAAGTGTCTTTGTTTTTAATCTGCAAGCCGTTTTTCTACAACAAGAAGGCGTAACACGTTTCCTTGACTCAGGTGATATAGTTAGAAAAGAATCATGAGTTTTTCTTTTGCTGTAACAGGCAGACACTGCATTATTCATTGTGATCAGGAAAGATGGAATGACTGCTGCCCTTCTCTCGCAGCTATCAACAGTTTTTCACGCATTATCTCAATAGTTGAATAGTCCGGCAATTTGAGATAGTTCACACAAGTCATTACTGAGGGCAAGAAATCATCTGGATTCTCTGTAGACTCAAATGTCTTGCGTACAATTGTCAACGGAGGATTCAAACTTCGAAATCCTATTAATGAGAAAAGACATTCAGAATAAGGTTGTTCCTCTTGAAAACACCTAACAGTGACAGAAGCATGCATCTCATAACTGGCAGCTTAATCTCAGTTTTAAAAAGTTCAGAATATGACTTTATAAGGTCATGTAGCAAGCTTAAAAATGTCTAAAATCCTTTCTGTAGATTACTTTTCTAAGATGATTAAAAAAACAGAAGCTAGACACATCTACTTTCAAACTGGTGTTCTGCAGGTGTTAAATACTATTTCAATCACAGTATTTTTAAGCTTGTTGGTTTCATACACATTTTCTAAGATTCTCAGAAATTATTATGACAGTTGTACCTTTTTTAACTCCAGCTTTTCGTTCTCCTAACACTCAATTCTCTCTGCACCATCTCTCCCCAAAAGAGCTCTATTTTTTTTTTTTAAAGAGTCAACTCTTTCTTATAATGTCAATTCTTTAACAAAAAAGAAGTCCCAAAGCCCAAAGGATGTAAGTAATAGAACACATACATAAATTCAATTTTTACTTGCAAAGTGTTCAGCTGTGAATATGGTAAAATGTATGTTCTATAATGGTCCCTAGCAAAGACAGCAAATTCCTCAGTTCTCCTCACTGCCTTTCATCTAATTCTGAAATTCAAAACAGGGAGAAATTAAATTTTATCACTACACTAGTATTGTCTTCTTTCTAGGAAAAAAAAAACAACCAAAAAAAACCAACACAACTGGTTCCAGGTAGCAACACATCATTTTGTTGTTGTCATAACTGAACACACCTCTAGAATACAGTATTAAGGGTTTTCACTTTTGTTTAAATTCTGAACGGTTTTTTGCCTAGAGAGAACTGACTGAATGCCTGCCATGGGATTAACACAAAGACTGAGAATTCTACCTGAAGTCTACCCAGCCACTTCTGAAACTAGAAATATCAAACAAGTGTGATCCTGTAAAACACACAGATAAGTAATTTGTTCCTATACTGAAATAATCCATTTATTCTGAAATGCATTAACAATACTGATTTTATATATAGCAACATGCAATAAAACAAAATGTACCTCCTACAGGCAGTCTAGGGCTACCCGTCACAAACTGAAGAAACAGTCTCTGCTGCTCACTGTCAAAGCTACTGAGAATTTCAAAGAGATACTTCACTGCGCGACTACAGAGGAAAAAAAAGTACAAGCTATTACTATTTTGTTTCTAGTTGAAATAATTGCATCAGATTAATATTCAGTACAGTAGGAATATTTTCAAATATGTCTCATTCTTTTAGATTGATTAACAGTATATCAAGATTATTTAAATACAGATTTTCTAGTGCTACTATTGATTTATTTTTAAAAAGACCAACACCATATTACCTGTCATGTGTATAACCGTGGTCTGGCCTGCAACACTCCATTAAAGTCTTTGCATCCCAAGTGTCCGTTTTACTGCCGCACAAGAGTTGCTCCAACTATCAAATCAAAAAAACAAGGGAGGAAATTTTCCCCTTTAGAACTTGAAGTAGGATGAGTACTGTCAGTTCCAACTACCATTCCAGCATTCCACTTTCTGGAATGGCTTGCTGAAAAACCACCTCAGTCACCCCAAGTAATCCTCCCAAATTCCTTGAAGGCAGCAACTTCATCCCAGTGACAGCCTCATTTGCTGAATCTACCTTTGCATACAATCCGCTGCCACACGAGATGCTAAACGTATCTCTTAGAACAGAGACAGTTCTAATAAGCAATTTACACTGAGAACCCAAAACGCCTTAACTGTTTCAAAATCTCACAGTTTCAAAGCAATCTACCGGTACAGCAAGAATTAGAGTACTTACACTTGCTTTTTAGAACTCTGAGCTATTCCACAGAAGAAAAAAACCCACAATCATTAGACAGAGATGAATCCGTCAAACAGCAGTTTTGTACTTCAATTATTTTGCCCATTCTTCCTACGCACTTGGGCAAGAAGAAATGACAGGCTACAGCCAAAACATTAGAAGTTTCTAAAGACATCCTTCTAGGATACACAAGGAGTTGTAAAGCTCCAGTCTCAATAAAACAAGAGGTTTGACACCCCTAGCTGTTCTGTTCATGAACAGTTCAGAACAGTGGTGGTACTCTTTGAAAGTAGTACCAGAGAGCCACAAAGAAGAATCACTATGAGCAGCTTTAAGAGACTCTTACACTGCAAAGCACCAAGAACAAAAGTAACAGAAAGGCTTGGCTAACACACTGCTTCAGAGCATGCACGACATTTCATCAAGTCAAGGTGGAAACAAACCCTTCAAAGCACAGTCTTCAGATAAACTCCCTAAAGGCCAGGTAATAAAACATGCACTCTTCTAGTCCTTACAATCGTAAGTGGACTGAACTGAGACACAATTAAGACTGCAAGAATTTTACAAGGAAATTTATATGGTAGGTGGTGACAACAAGGCAAGATGAAGTATCCTTATTCTTTACCGCTTCAGCTGATCTTCTCTTACTGTCTAAAGCTTTATTAAAAAGCCAATTACTCTTTTAAAACAAACAAAAGAAAACCACAGAGAACATCCATCCAGGTAGCATCCACATCTACAGCTATTAAGAGGTACCACAATACAATTAATTTAATTAAAGTATCCATGCTAATATAGAGAGCCTGCATATATAAATTTAAGAACTTTTTTCAGAAAAGCTCCATACACTCAATTGCAAAGAAAACAGAGCTGTTCATAATAAAAGCATCAAATAAATGACCAAAGAAATCTTTAACATTTAAGTATGCAGTTTAAAGGATACTATGCTTTACTAACACACATCAGAAAGCCACAATTGCAGTGCATCCAGTGCACACACAGGTTCACACTGTCCATACATATAGATACAAGGTTATAAAAGCATCAGTAAAATCAGGTTTACCAACCTCCTCAGGATAGAAGTACTGAAGATGACTGAGGGGGAAGACCGATTCAAATCCATCTCTGAATGAGTCAAACTGTCTGGCAACACCTTCATTCAGTGCCCAAAATATAACCAACTGCAGGGAAAAAGAGTCATTTGAACAAAGGAAGCTTGGAATGATAACTACTGTACCAAAGACTGCAGCTGCAGAAAAAACTCTACAGAAGCCCAACCATATGCTCACTGTAGCTGTAGCAGAGTTTGAACTTAGATACATGGAGCTGCTCTACAGCGTTGCCTTGTTCTGTCCGAATTCACGAGCTGACACTGCTGCATGTGGGCACGGGCAGTGCTGCTGCAACGCAACACACTTTTTTTCTTTACAACTTCCTCATGTGGTCTGTCATTGTAAATTAGCTTAAAGTCAGAGTTCAAAAACCCTCATATTTAAAATAGCCCACGCATGCAACTCATGCAGAGCTCAATAACTTATCTGCAATCGGTTTTATCAAAAACAAAGTTAATACACGGAATTCAGAAAAGCCGGTTAAATTGATCCTGTTTAACAAAATACTTTAAAACAAATAAATATTTATTGGATATTTTTAGAAGCCTAACCTACATGTTTTCTCTGTACACTGATATCTGTTCAAAATGCAGCAACTGAACAGAAATCCTTAGGGCATCATTGGTAGTATTATATTAGCTTCCCCCACATAAATATATGGGTCCCTTTTCCAACACATTTATGAAAAGGAATTTCAGACTTTGTTATATTAAGTAGCTTAATATTATAAGAATACATGGGGAAGAAAGAAATAACTTAATTTCACATTACTGGCATTTGGTAAAAATTATAAAGCAAAAGACAGTAAGACAGGAGTCTAGGCTTTTTCTGTGTGCTTTTTTTGTTTTGTTTTGTATCTGCAGTTATCCTCAGGATTAACTTCACCTTCAAAAGTGGACAGCACATACTGAAACAATAATCACTAGCTAGGAAGGAAGGGGACATGACATAAACAAGACCAAATTTCTCTTAAATCTCCTGCAGCCAGTATTTCTCCACTAAATTAAAAAAATATATTGCACACAGCAGATTGCACACCAAGTTCAGATTATTTGCCCGTTAGTGCTACTGATGACTACACTTGCCCTGATTACCCTCAACTCCAGCAGGAAACGAAGGCTGGTTGTAAAACATGTGCTGTCAACACACAACTACTAGTTTTCAAATGTGTTAAAAGCTGACCTGGAATGCTGAAAAGTGCTTTGAAAGACATCTAAGGATGCATCTGAAAAGGATTAAAAACCTCACTGATACTGCTAGACTCCTGAAGCAAGTATTTAACACTGCCCCAGTGACTGAAGAGTTATTTGGTCCAGAAAGCTCTTGAAAGCCTATTGGGATCTGTTGATAAGCTTTCCTACAAAAAGGTCAGGCATTGAATTTCAGGTAGGATACATACCCCTGCTTTCACAAGTCAGGTCGCAATACCAAAGAGCAAGCTGGTAAGCACCAGCAGCACCGAAGGCTGTCCTACTGCATTCTGTGGCTGACTTAAAATTGTGATTACTTTTTATGACCAGGAGTATGTGGCAAAATTAAACTGCAGTGTATTCTTGTGGATTCTAAGAGGAGATCAAGTTGCTGGGCAAAAAACCTGCACTCCAGAAATTTTTTGTCCACTAATTTAGAACAAAGCCAGTCTCATTCTTTATAGCACAGGGGAGAGGAAAGAACGTCTTTCATTATACTGGTAGCTGAAATAGTTCTACTTCCTGATAAAGGTAACTCTCATGGGAACCATTCTTGGGTAAAGAAAGGGAGGAGGAGAGTGGAATGACATGCCTGCAGGAGAGGCACGAATAGTAACAGGAAGATAGTCTAGCTTTATAAACTACTTTTAATGGCAATGCACACACAAGATTTTAATGAAAATGCCATTTCCAAGAGCAGGGCAGCTGACCCACAGGGAACTGTACAGGCTACCTGATAAATTAAATACACTATTTCTAATTTGCAATTCATCAGACTTGCAATACAGAGGACACTAATTTTTCTCTCTGAAATGTTTTCCATTTCCTTGACATGAAGTCTGTACTGCTAATCACTGGGATCTAGTTTAAAATCTTCTCTATAAGGCAGGAATATAAAGACAAGGACAGAAAAAGTGCACAGGTATCCTTTAAAGAAAATAGTCTCAAAAGCTGTTTCGAAATAAGAGGAAAGCAAGCTTTCTGCAGTGACCTGCTTTTCCTTTACAACACCAGAGGCCTGCAATAGGACAACTACAGGACACCTGAGATGTCTGCAAGCCTTTCTCAGCATATCAGACACCTGGTACATGTTACCTAGAAGAAAAAAAAAAACCTGACTGCAAAACTGTACAAAAACCAGACTTGAAAGCAACCTTGCTCAGCTTTCCTGAGTAAATAGAGACCAGAAATACTGTTTCTAACAAATCATGATTGTTGGCATTGCCCATCTATAAGTCTGTAGTTTAATTTTGTAAGTAACTCCTGACTAGCAGAATTTGCTTTCAGCAAATAAAAATATGAGAACTGGATATGTGCATAACAGCTTGAATCTGGAAAATGAAGAGCAACTGCTCAATATTCAGTTGTGAGGATGACTATGGAATAACTTCAAAGTTCTCAGTTGATATCCAGGAGCTTACAGGCCCCTTTCTGAATCATTTTTAATGATACAGATATGTTTCTTATCAGTGCTTGAAAAATCTTAAGTCTTCAGAGTGAAACTGGAAGCAGACTAACCTGTCAGAAGGTTAGGAATCGGAATAATGGCTTTTTCATGATGAAATCGATCATTCTTACCTCCATCCCACTCAGGACTTTATGTGATAATATTGCATTCTTCCTTCCTTTCCTCATCTCTTTTCCAGACTGTTTTTAACCTTTTACCTTTAACACTTTCTTACAGAGAAAGAGTTTCATAACTTAGTTCAGCAGTATTGCCTTGTTGTTTTTCTAGGTTTTCTGTCCATTCTGATAAGAATATATCAATACACAGGTGTACTGTCAACTTATTATTGCACTCTTTTCCTTACCTATCTTTCTTATGGTTTGGGATTTTGTGTTTCCTTCTGTCGGGTTTTTTTTGGGTTTTGACTTGCAACTCAGCTGATGTTTTCTGAAGTCTGACTCGAGAAAACATCACTATTATTACAGCAGTTCAAAGCCCACTGAAGTGTGGGTGCTAACTCACTATTGCAAACAAATTAATTACTGTACCCAAATGTGGGATCTTTTTACACATTTTTCAAAGTCCACAGCTCAAAATACCTCACTTACTATAACACTTAAGATCAAAAAACCTACTTCTGATGACTTCATTATGTATAAACCAGACTGTTTTGTACTATAAAAATTTTAAAGTCAAGTGCACTGCTAGGATTCCAACAGTTTTTCTGTAGTAATGAACTAGTACAGAACAGAAGCAATCAGTAAAAAAATTACTGCTGTGCCCAGTTCACGAGAACAAACTGAAATAAATATGGAAGCTACTTGGGAGCAAGGTAGAAAGAATAAAGTTTTAGGCCTAGCTTTGCTTTTACATACCCGGAGATACTCCTCTAAATTGTGGATGGTAACCGGTGTATCTTTTCCCCCTTTTTTCAGTTCTATATTAGGAAACCCAGGAAGCGTGAAGTCCAGCCCTAGATCTTCCACTGAGCAGCCATTCATTGTCAGAGCCTCCAATGCATACTGTAGACTTTCTTTGGTCTGAAAAATGGTAAGTGAAAACCAGTGAGAACGATTCATTCACATTAACCTACCCAAAAGTTATGACTTCTAAAGCAGCAGCTTTGACTAAACATTTCTATAAGAATATCACTATGAATACTGTTACAGCACTCTTTGCTTTCCTTCTGTATTTTTCACATTAGGTTGGTGCAAAAGTAAGTGCAGTTTTTGCACTGTTGAAATTTGCCACTTGATATTAGAGCACATTCTCAGAAATTTGGTTATGTTATACATCAGTTTAATGCACTTTTCTTGCTTTATGTTTTTTTGCCACTGACTTATTACTTGCTGTTTATTCTCCATTTATTTTAGACTATGGAAATTATGGTAAATGAAAAGCAAATTCGGGCTATTTTCTTATTTGAGTTCAATATGGGTCATAAAGCAGTGGAGATAACAAGTGACATCAGCAACGCATTTGGCCCAGGAACTGCTAACAGTGTAGTGGTGGTTCAAGAAGTTTTGCAAAGGAGACAAGAGCCTTGAAGATGAGGAGCATAGCAGCTGGCCATCAGAAGCTGACAACCACCAACTGAGAGCAATCAAAGCTGATACTCTTACAACTACATGAAAAGTTGACCATTCTACAGTCATTCGGCATTTGAAGCAAACTGGAAAGGTGAAAAAGTTCGATAAGTGGGTGCCTCATGAGCTGACTTAAAAGAAAAAAACACATAAAAATCATTGTTTTGAAGTGTCATCATCTTCTACACAACAACAATGAACCATTTCTCAATTGGATTGTGATGTGTGACAAAAAGTGGATTTTATACAACAACCAGCAATGACTAGCTCAGTGGGTGGATTGAGAAGAACCTCCAAAGCACTTCCCAAAGTCGAACTTGCACCAAAACCAGTCCTGGTCACTGTCTGCTGCCGATCTGATCCACTACAGCTTTCTGAATCCTGGTGAAACCATTCCATCTGAGAAGTCTGTTCAGCAGATCAAGGAGATGCATCAAAAACTGCAACACCTGCAGCTGGCACTTGTCAACAGATAGGGCCCAATTCTTCTCCATGACAACACTGACTACACATCACACAACCAACACTTCAGAAGTTGAATTAATTGGGCTACAAAGTTTTGCCATATTCACCTAACCTCTCTCCAACCAACTACCACTTCTTCAAGCATCTTGACAATTTTTTGCAGGGAGAACGCTTCCATAACCAGCAGGACACAGAAAATGCTTTCTGAGAGTTTGTTGAATCCCAAAGCACAGATTTTTACACTACAGGAATAAAAAAACCCCTTATTTCTCATTAGCAAAAATTTGCTGATTGTAACGGTTCCTATTTTGATTAATAAAGATGTGTTTGAGCCTAATTATAAAGATTTAGAATTCACAGTCCAAAAACCACAATTACTTTTGCACCAACCTAATACATAATAGTAAACCAGGACAAACCAAGTAAACTGTCTTAATGGATAAACTTGAAAGACCGTAACAGTACACTTTTTTCTAGCAATTTTGGAATTACTTTAACTTCCTGCATATTATTTCTTTAGAAAACACTACTGCAAGAGAAAGAGACTTTTAATATGCTAAGGCTCTCAGGTTATGTTTTTCCTTAGAATAGTTAACAGCTATCACATTAGGCATCCATACTGACATTTTTCCGCTTTCATCCACCAGGTTTCAGGTTTTTCAAATCCTTATTGGGAAATTAAAAGCAGTGACCAAGGAGAGAGAGTGAGACAGTGAGGTAAAGAAGAAAAAAGGCCCACAAGCTTGCGATAACTTCACTAATAACAAAGCAGATGTATTAAGATTATAAATCAGGATGCCAGAAAGAGCATGCATGCCAAAGACCTTTTATCACTACTCAGTGACAGTGAATGGTATTTTTAGCTAAGCGTAGCTAAGCTTGAAAAATGAAGATTCTTCTGTATCTATGAAAGAACCTGTATGCTCACATATGAAGCCAGTTCACAGCAGTTCTGCATACGGTTTTCAATGTGGGAGGAAAAAAAACACACAAAAGGCACTCCTATAGAAGACTTGAAAATTTTACTAAACCAACTAATAAAAAAAGCCAAGACTTTTGAATGTTTATATATATATCTATGTATTTGATAGATTTTTCCTCTGACATTAAAGTTGGTTAGTTTTTTCAAAGTGGCCCAAAAAGAAGTTAACCTTACGCAAACACCCGGCAATTTTAGCCATTTCTAGCCTGCGTTTCACCACACAGAAGAATCCCATAATAAATTACTAATATTAGAGTCTACATTACAAAAAAGACTGTTACGATAACTAGCCAATTATTTAATAACATTAAAATGACTTCTTTTATTAGCATGAAGCCACTGTCACTATTAAGCATTACCATACACTCTCAATTACAGATGCTTCATAAAATCCGAGCATGCATGAAGATGCACTCTTCCATTCTTAAAGTTAGTTTCCCACCTGTGTTTTGTCCTGTTCAAGTCTTTTCTTTTGTCTTACAATATCTTCAAGGTGATATATCGATTTGGCTACTACTGGATCAATACTGAACAAGTCATGTGATGTCAAGGAAGTTTCCTGTCGTAACATCCACTTATAAAAAGGAAGTCCAAGGGGAAGGTCCACCTGGAAATTAAAACTTTGGTTAGTATTGAACCACCTTCCAAAACTATATCTTCTGCTACTTTATCTTTTCACTAGAACCAGAACACTATTTATTATTTCATAGTTCTGGCACACACCAAAATATCATGTCTGAGAAATTTACAGTTGAGAACGACAACTGACTGCCTAGTACATATTCATAAGAGCAACCAGCAAGCTAGCAGCTGGAATAACAGTAAGCCCAAAATTATCTCAAAAGAGGATTGGAGAGCGATTGCAAGACATGGCAGGCAATGGCTTTTATTTTTTTCACTATGGTCTCAAAAGCCACTGTAAAGACCTTCAACGTACACTACCCTTTCCACCTCAAAAGCTCAGCTGCAGCTCATCTCCAGTCACCCTGTCCAAACTGCTAGAGCTGAAAATAATTCCAACACTACTTTTCCCCAGAGCCAGAACTAGAATTTGCACTTAACCCTTTAGAATTATGTTTTCCATTTTATCCTCACCAGTCTAAAATCCATAATGGCCTTGGCCATTAGTTTTCCTAGAAAGCGGAACTTCATTTTAACTTTTGCAATGTGAGCTGGTTTGGCTGTTCTACCAAAAGGAAGTGCAAAAAGGCCCTGAAGGTTATGGATGTACTTGGTACCTTCCTGGTTTCCTGTTGAGGAAGAAAATAAAAATAGTTCAATACATACACAGCTAATTCCATTCCAGATGCAAGTTTGAAAGTAGCTATCAGATAAACATAGTGTGAGCTTCACATAAAACTTAACAAACAAACAAACAAAAAAACCAACACAAACAAAAAAACCTACACACATACCACCACAAACACTATTATGAGCTATATTATCTGACCCCAAACTGAGGTACTTTTTCAGTCAAAGCCATTCATATCATTAAAGTCAACTTACTTAATATTAGATCAATATCGATAGTTAAGGTAGTAAAACATTTACCTTTTGGATTGGCTAAAGTCACTTCTTCTCCCCTCCAAAGGCCTAGGTCTGCTCTCTGTAGTTCCTGAGATACAAGTGCATAGAACTCTAGTGTGGGGCCCAGGCCTGTGCCAACCTTCAGCAGGAGGAAGGGAGGGAGGGAGGATGTTGGGAGAGGAGGAGGAATGAGATAAATAAGTAAATGAGTCCATTAGGTCAGTTTGAATATCAAATCTTTTCTTAGTCTGAGAAACATAGTACATTACTGGCTATAAAGAAACTGCATTGCAAAAAGCATCTAGAGAACCAAACCTAACTATGCCAACTTTTACAATACATCTGAAACAGCTTGGAAAGACCACGTATCAGAGGGAATAATAGTGGAATAAAAGTATTAACCACCCATTGATGATATTATAGAAGAAATGCACACAGCTATTTCTTTAGAGTTACAAAAAAGCACCCTGCAGAATAAGACTGATTATGAAATGCAGTAGATCAGAAAGTTTTCTGCCAGCAAGTACAAGTCACAACCAAGTGCATTAGGGATAATTAATAGATAAAGCTCTGTAGCACCAGCAATAGGAAGGACCAAGACTCTGACCAAGTCATTTTATGAAAGTTGTAACTTTTTTTAATTAATCTTCAGTAAAAAGGGGTTAAATTAGACTGCATTGATGTTACTTACTTCATTTTCATACTGGATTTCCAACATGGCTCTTGAACTGCCTAGATCCTGCATCACAGATTCTGCCTGTTTCAACAGCTCATCTCTGTTCACAGTGCGCTATACATTAGAGAAGTTTCAAGTAGTGAAATTATGTCTGTAAGTCCCAGGTACCAAGGCAGTTACAACAGGAAAAAAAGTTATACAAGTTTTTCCACCCCATGCTAATAGTTCCACAGTTCAACAATTCACAAGCTTGTACTTTGATAAAATAATTCTTGCTTCTATTTGAAAACTGACCAGAATTAAAGAGTTTGACATAAAATGGAAAACCAATGCCTTACATTTTTATCAGTATAACTAACAGGTACTACTCCTGCCAAGAATCTGGCAGTAGGACTATAACATAGCAGTGTTGTCGTATGCTGCTACATACCTCAAACTAATATGTGGAGAAGAAAACACAGAATTAAGATGCAAAGGTACAGCAACCTAAAGGAACAATCTTATACTCTGCCCTTGCAGACTGTCTAGTAGGGAAAGTGGCAGATTTCAAAACAAAACAGAATAAATACCCAACAAAAAAGAATAGAAAAGACCACACACACAACAGCACTGGGATTCCTAAATGTCGGAAGCTGTAGGCTAGTTGAAGTAGATTCTCATGTCTCTTGTCTTTTTTCCTCAGAGGTATTCAAAATCATACAGCAGACCTATACTATGCAGATCTTAGTTTAAGATAACATCTCTCCAGTCTCAAGGCAGACACCGAAGATTCCCTCAATTTAAAACAGTCATAGCTTAGTTTTATTATGTTGCGACAGGAGGTTTAATACTCTCCCAGAATACAAAGATCATGTTTTTGTTTATTTAGGTAACACTTAAAAGTCTAAATACTATTGCTTGAATTATTCTGAAATTGTACATAAAGCAAACCAGAAGTTTACATGCTAATATATGGAAATATCACTAATGTAACCTCTTTGAGTATAGTTTCAGGAATTATGCAAAGATTCCAAAATGAAGCAGGATGTGAGGAAGCAGGTGCAGCATCCTTGAGCCCCTTCTGCCACCTGCTGGCAGACACCCAGTAACATTGTGCTTTCTATTCAGAGGCTTTTAAATGAAAAAAAAAATATCTCACCCTTCATCAGTATACTACCAAAACCTGTAGTTTTACAAATGAATCTTGCTCACAATGAACTTCTTAAAAACAATACAAAAACAGTTCATTCATGCCGTTTTTAAACAAGGTATACCTACTTTTTTCCTGTCCAGTCGTGGTGCCACTCTGCTATCCTGAGAATCCGATTGATTGATTTCTGGATTGGTATCCAGTAGTCTTTGCATGGCTCGATCACGATCAAAAGCAGTTACATAAAACAGCATTTGGCGGGTATCAAATGGAAAGAAAAATGGGCTGTAAAGAGCATTGGATTAGTTAGCTGTGTTCCAACTAGCATCTACAAAAAATTCCAGAAACTCCTAACTTCCACAAAAATAACTCAAAACACTTGAAAGTCTTGGCTATGCAAAGCTTATATTTGAAAATAGTTTCTCTTGAGTACATATATCCAGTCAATTGTCAGTGTTGCTTCAATTAACATCTGGAAAAATTCACAAATACCAACCCCGATTTCTTTCAAGTGCAGAAGGCTTACAGCTTATGCTCTGTAAAAAGTATTACAAAGTACTATGAAAACAGCTTTATAAAATTCTTTATAGTATTTTATCAGTAATTATAAAAATATTTCCCTGTGGACCATATTGAATATGTTAAGATGAATGTAGCGGTATGAGAAAATGCCATTAAGCAGTTTAACAAGAGAAAAAAAGAAATTACCTGGATAATCACATACTATGTTTCAAAAAGAAAACTTCAGGTTGCTCAGAAACTCCTGTAAGAAGTGGTCCACACTTTGCAGCTAGTCTATGCCTCCATATTTAGTTTAAGCTTGCAATAAAGGTATAAACATTTATCCAAGTGTCACTGTGTAACTTAGCAAGAGTTCCCTGACTACATTCTACTCTCCTCCAGCATTTTCAAAAGCCTTGTCGCCTATGATACAGCTGGGCTGCCCAGCCAAGTGGCCTACAGAATTCAAATGAGAGGCACTATACAGCAAGTCATTCGTACCATGTTTTTCCAAGTTCTGTCAGCCAAGTCGGTATGTTTCCTGTCATAATTACCAAAGGATCCTGAAGCTGCCTGTTTGCTTTTGCTGTCAGTTTACTGTTGATAAACTCTGAGGTTGGAATTATCTCCTTGCAGATTGCATTCTGTAATAAGTAAAAACAATGTTACTTCTAAAGAAATGCTGGAAAAAATATTATGCCTTTGTTAAGAGCGGTTTTTATACTTCCAATTTGTTTATCATCACAAGAAAAAAAAACATTGTCACTTTGGTCATACAGAGTCTAAGCCATGAAAATAAGGTTGAGTAGATTCTTACTATTCAATTTATTTTCAGAAATAATGTTGCTCTTTGAACTTACAGAAGGGAAAAGCATAGAAGTGTTTTACACACTACAGAGAAAGTATAATCGACTGTAAGAATTTATAGCCTTTGTTTTACCAGAAGTTAGAGAAACAGGTAGGGGGAAATGATAGTATTGGCATTATTCTGGCTTGGTGGTGGGCAGCAGGCAAGGGAAAAAGACTATTTTAAGGTGTTTCAGAACAGAGTTGTCTGTATCAAGTATGAAAGTGATTTAAAAAGTGCTTTACTCACATCATACAAGTAATACCAGTATCGACTGATAGCATGTAAAACTCTCAAAAGAAGAATAACATCCAATGAGGGATCTTCAAATGTTATGTTTTCAGGTGGAGTAGATATGAGGTAAACTTCTAGAGGATTTAATACTGAAGGGCATACACCATCTGGCAGGAAAAAAAGAAAATGTTATTAAAACAAAACAATTAGTCTTTCCAATATTTAATTATTAGGAGCGCAGGTAGCAATAGTCATGTCATTCAGTTAACTACAACAGTTGAGTCAGATAATTATGTATCTTATTTTTAGTCTTAATAAACACATTAATATATACTTGGTTTTCTTATATTTTGCTTGCTTTAAAAGAAACACTGTGGTGCCTAAAGACTCTTCTCCCCCATCCTTCCAGAAATTCCACAAATCTAACATAAGGAAGGTAGCACACTCACCATGCCACAATTCATCGTGCTTTTTAGAATTTCTAGGGGAGGTTTTTGTGGGAGCAGTTTGTGCTCTTCCTCTTTTACCACCAACACAGTCCTTATTACCATCTTCATCCTCTCGCACTGGCTTGTACCTAAAAAGAAATTGAAAGTTAAAAACATGTTTGCAAAATACTAACTTACATAGAATCAAAAGCAGTTACAGAAGTGTTAATTCTTTGACTGCCAGAATTTAACTTGAATGACAGTTAAAAGCAGAAAGACAAAAGCATTTGGGTATCATCCAGCCTTTGAAGCCTCTGAAGCAAAGTATGTCACGGGGAAGAAAACTGGGGACCCTCCCTCTGGCACCATGAACTGGAAGAAGAGAAGCAGAACGTAGAGACAAAAAAAACAGTTTGTTTGAGGTTTGTTGTGGTGGTTGTGGCTTTTTTTTTGGAGTTGTTTGGTTGGTTGGTGCTGGTTTGTTGTTTGGGTTTTTTCTGCATAACACATTTAAGTATTAGAAAGAAAAAGACACTGCTAAATGTTTAAAAGTTTGGCACAGTCAAAGGTCAATCCTGCTCCCTGCAAAGTATAGCCAGAGAATTCACGTACCTGCACAGCAATGTATTAATACTATGGAAACCAGTTTGAAGTTGACCATTACTTGTAGGCCACAGACACATTCTCTGTTCGTGGTTAGTTACCTAACACTGACTTCTCTCCGTCTAGCAGGTATCATTTAAGAATCTCCAATTCTTGTTTAGCAGCTTTGCTCGTGAACCAAAAAGAGCAGTAGCTAACAATGAATTCCTACTAAGATTTAAGTATCTCAAGGACATCAGGAAAATCAAAGCTCCACAGATTTGGAGGGGCATGTGAAAGACACAGCTATATTCCCATATTTTTTTTATGTATGTACATCTAGGAAACTGGAGTTGTCCCTCAGTTTCTCTAGCCAACTTACCAAATGGTGTGAGTTTTTGTCCAAATCCCAGCTCTTCCCAATGGATTGCTTTCATCATCTGTAGACTCCCTCTCCTCCTCAGCTTGCAAACTGTACTGCCTAACTGCTTGATACACAGTCATATTGTATGGCAGCAAGTGATCTCCAATGTAAAACTGCAGTCTATGTCTCACATTCCCTGAATTTAAGAATTGAGCAGCCTGAACAACAACAAAAACAAAACACACCACACAAGTAAGGAAACTTGTAGCTAGCTTTTTTTTAAGCTGTTCCCTTCCTTACCCCCACAGCAAAAGCTTACCAAAGATTCATCTATTTCTTCATCTGACCCATCATCATCACTATCCTCATCATCTTCTCTAACTCTTCCATAGCCTGAGGCAAGAGAAGAGATATCCTCATTTGTTTTTACATGAAATGTAGCAATGCTTTTGTACTTTTTTCTAGACTCCACTGTTTAAAACAGCTCCAAAATATATCAGTTAAAAAAAAGCAACATTCAGACACACTAGAACACATTTCAGTATCCACATCTGGCATAAAAAATGCCAAGTTACAGTCAGTTTGACAGTCCAACTAGATTACACTTGTGTTAGTATTTAGACTGAATTGTTTACAACAGGGAAGAGTTTGTCCCAGAAAAGAGCAGGTTGTCCGCACCCTTAGTCTCCACCCCTGTGAGCAAGATACATTTACAGGTACCTCCCATTTGCCTTCAGTATAATCCTCACAGGTTATTACGGATTCCATACTACTGACAGTAGTGATTATCCCAAGAAGCAAAACACATGTGACTGTATAATATATATATATACCTCTAACTACAAGGTATCTTTCAATGGCTTGTACCAAAGCCAAAGGATCAATCTTCACAGGTCCACCTTTCCACTGTTTCACATTAGCACAGTCTGGATGTCTCTGCAGCTGGCATTTTAATTGATGTGTATTGAAGAATTTTAAAGCTTGGGATCCTCTGTTAAGAGAAAAACTCAAAATAATTTGTGAAAAAAGTTGCTACACAAAGAATCTAATAACCACATAGCATTTAAAAATGCATTAAAATAGGCTGATTCATGCATTTAAGAATTCAGTTGTTCTGAGTATTATTTCTCAGTCTATTTCTCCAGAAATAAGATACTAAGATACAGATAAACAGATTAAAAACTCTATTCTACAAGAACACTGGAATCCAAATTGGACAAAATTCAGTTTCCAATGAAAGCTACATTGATTAAGAGCCAGTCCAGTCTGGGGTCTAATTACAGTATGGCCTATACTGACCATCTCTGAGGTCTGGAGCTGCTCAGTGGTCACTGATGCCGCATAAGATTTAAAGCTGCATTTACCTGCAGCGCAATAAGGATCAGAATCAGGGGTGGAAAATGCAAGTAACTAGTCATATGTTTTTTTAATAAGGACCTAAAGAGACAACCTGAAAACTTTTTTTTGGCCAAGTATAGCTTATACATACGTTCCACCTCAAACAATCAATACTCAAGCTAGCTGTTTTTATACACAAACCTCTTATCTTGGGCTGCTTCTACATCCAGGTGCTAGTGGAAGACTACCTAATCTTAATGCCTCAAAATCCTCACTGATATAATCCACAGTAAGACTAGTAGTCAATGCTGCAGTACTCTCACTTCCCATGTTTAATTTTCTACCAAAAAGAACAGCAGAATTTTGCTTCTATGATTAGAAGCTTTATAACTTTTTTAGCTCTCCCCTTTTCTACAGAAATAGTACATATTAGGAAGTCGTGTAAGATTATGGAGCACACGCTATTCACAAAGTCAGTATCAAGACAATTCCTTCACACATTAGAAGTCTGTATATTGCATTGATTCCCATGGATTTTAACAGTTTCACAGAAAAAATACTGATTTTTAATGTAAATTAGATTAATGCTACAGTCTGAAGCTGTAACACATCTACTGTAATGGATGTTGTGTCACAATTAGTGACAAAATAATCCATTCTATCTTACTACCTGAGAGACAGAAGACTAGCATTTCAGACTTCAAAATAATAGTTTTCAAAACAATCATTTTCAGTATTCATTCCCTCCTAATTTCTACATAATCACAAGAATGTGTCTCTAATCAAACTGAGCTTTTAGCCAGCGCCACAAAACACTTTCAAAACTTATATGCAACTTACGCTCGAATAGACTTACTAACCACTATGCAATTAATGAAAAATAATGTTGATTTAATAAAATACAAAAAATAAATTGTAGAAATAGTTCTTCAGTCACTCAAATTTGTTACTTAAAACACAGATTAGATTTGGAATCCAATTTATCTTAAGACACAGGGCAGATGCACAGTTACTTTAAACTGTGTTGACAGCCACAGTTATCACTCAATCTATTATTATCCTAGAGAACAGAACTTATCTGAATATCAGAGTTTAGTACTGTAATACAAACTTGGCAATTTAATTACTTCACTAATAAAATATCAGTGTGTCAGCAATTAACAGATGATTTCTTTCTGGTGTTTGTTACATGGCAACAAGGGAAACATTTGAATTTTTTAAGCTTAGAAATTGCATTTAAAATTACACATCCACCTCCAATCAGAGAAGTTCCACACTGTAAGTAAACCTTTGGTTAAATATCCAATCTTCCACTGAAAAAGAAAAAGTCAACCGTGTAATTGCTTTTGTCTGTAACAGGGTCAGAACTTTCCATTAACTCCTGGAACTTACATGTTGAAACAGGTTTTAGAAAACAAAAGCTGCCAACAAAAACTGTTACCTGAGCATTAATCCTTACCTGCTCCCTGTTCCATTTCCACTAGGGAAGTCATGCACTTTTACAGGAAACTGTTCCATCTGACTGAGGCAATTGTTCATTTTATGGACTAATGCCAACAAAGGTGCATTTTCTAATGGCTCTAGTCTTCCAAGGGGCTCTTCTCCAGGAAGCTGAAATAAATTCCAGTCCTTTAGTTACATGCTTGAATTAATTAATCTTAAAACAACTTATACCACAAGCTGTTTAAAAAAAAACAAACAAAACCAAACCAAAAAACCCAGAACACACGTACAGAAATTGAGAATCACTGCTCTCACTTTAAGTAGCAGCAGTATCAGGATGACGAGATGACAAATTTATGAAAGACTCATTTCAAAAAAATGTACTTTTCCTTCCCGACTTCAACTGAACAGCTCTATAGATTTTACACATTCACCCTTAACCATGAGTAGTAAGCTTCATAGAAGCTGTAGCTGTCTGCTTTCCTCTCTTCCACTTTAAAAACAGGACAATCTAGTTTCTTGCAGTATTTAGGAGTACAGAGAGCAACTGATAAGATTACTGACCAAAGTCTTTCCATATCAACTTCTTAAAACTCAGAAACAACTTTTAAGTAGTTCAAGACTCAGACAATTGGCCATTTTAGATTATTTCTTTTTCCACTGTTGTATGGAATTTTCTGTAATTACAGGGTATTCTAAAAAGTTTGACTTGTAAAGACATAGAACTATGTGGAAGTTGTAGTGTTATACAGCTTAGACATAAACAAAACAATCCTTCTATACTCTATCTTAAAGTCAAGGTCATTGCTGAACCTCTCAGATGATTAGTAAGTACACTTTGAGAGAAAAACTAAGAATAACAAAACAATAAAACTTACTGGAGAAGAAAAAAATACATGAAGAAATCTTTTCAATCTGATGTCCCTGCTTACAGTATCTTTCTCACTTTTAGATGTCAAGTAAAGCAGCAGTTGTTTAACAAACCCACTATGCTGGATTTCAAATGAGGAGACATCAGACTCCGAGACAATGCTACGGATTTCTACAAGGCACTCTGTTCCACCATCCACCTGAAAAATATGAAGGTAGTGTGTTACTACCCAGCTATAAAGGGCATAGGAAATTGTGTTTTTCCTACTACTGCATGGAACAGCTCTAAAGGGAGGAGGAAAAAAGGGAAAGCCTGTAGCGTATAGTAACTCAGTACAAGCAATAACAATGCAAGTAATCTGAGGATGAGCAATTTCTCTATTCAAGAGGGGACATTACAGGCAACATCTACATTTTCCTTGTTTTAAGAGAAATGCAAGGTCTCAGTTCTGTCTCATGCAACATAAAGGTAAGCTTCAAATAGAGGGTTTAGGAAAACAAACCAAAAAAAAAACCACCACCACCACCCCCCCCCAAAAAAAACCCCCAAAAACAACAACAAAAAGAAAACCAAGCAAGCACACCATTGCAAGTTGGGAAACACTGTATCATCATTTAAGATTAAGAAGAAAAAGCCTATGCTTAAAATACTGGCCAGCTTTCCTCTGCTTGTCTCCTAAATACTTCACTGCGTCCATTCCCACCCTCACCCCAAGTAAGTTTGCCATTTCTAACCTGGAGGTTGAGTTGTTCAGTTGCAGTGCAAAGTCTCTGTAATACATTTAGTGCTGGATTGCTTCCATCCATGTTTTCAGAACTAAAATAACGTTCTACAAATTTATGGGCTTGCTCCTTAATCCAGCCCTTAATTTTTTCTCTGTAAGGAAGCATACAAAAGGCATTTGGCCACACTTACCATTTGCATACTCCAATTTTACAAGTAAACACAGCGAGAGGATCATTTTCATCGTGTTTAACAGCAGTCACAGACTAAATCCTTTCCTCTTACTCCAACACAGTAAGGGTCTGTTCTCTACAGATTACTTCTAACACCATTTTTTCCCCAATTCTCCAATTTTTCCCCAGTATGCTACTTTAACCTATTAAGATGCTATTTTCTCAAACTTAATTTATTGATTTTTCTTTCAGAGTTATTTCAAAAGTGGTTAAACTCAAACTTCCATGACAGGTGCTACTTAATCATCTAATGGCTTATCATAAGCAAGCAGCTGCACCTTAAAGTCAATACCATATTAGAATTATTTTGATTTTGCATGCGAGTACCTGTTATTGGAAATGGTATCCTTGGAAGCAGCCCTTGCAAGACCACTTACTCCTGCTGTTCGTGCTGGTTCAATATTATTACTGTTGGACTGTGTGCTTAATCTTCCCCATGTTTTAGGATTTAAACTTGCCAAAAAGGAAGATTTAGGAGATTGAGTAGTTGTAGGGCTTTTAGCTGGATGAAGCAGAGACAAAATTAAGAGAATCAACAGTTTTATTACAGATAGCACTTTCAAAAGCCTGCAAGCTTACTTTTAAATTTAAAAAGAGAGAGAGTATCACATTTTAAGAATGATTTACCTTGATTGTCTACTTTGTCATCATCTCTTGGAGGAGAGTATTTTGGTCTCCTTGGCCCTCGCTTCGGCAGTCTTTTTCTCTTTAGAACATCGCTCAGTCGTCTGTCCAAATTTAAAAACAAAGTAACATGTTTCCACCCACCATATTCATATGCATACCCCCCCTCAGTTTAAGGTGCATCTGCCAGCTTGTTCCTCAAGAACTCAAAAAAGGTTCTATCCCATAACAAGGAGGGCACAGGGGAAGAACGAGCTCTGAGGGAAGGAACCTCAACTCTGTTTTAACTGGAAGGACAAAGAGAGGGTTTTGTTCTCTGTCACCTTTCTACTATGGGCAGCCAAATACAGTCAGAAGTGCCACTGAATAAAGGATTCTCATAATTTTCATGTTTTTATTTGTGTAGCTATCTGGTTATGAAATCTATTAGAATACACTTAAAAAGAAAAGAATATCTAAAAGACCTCTACCAAATAAACACCAAAAAACACTGGCTATTTGACCTGTCTCCCCTATGCAAAACCAGAACGAACATTTTTCAACTACTTATGGAGTTTCTACTCACCAAACCCTGCACTTCCCAAGTTCACATATTTCAATTCTGGTTTAAGGTGAGTTTCCTTACTATACCAATACATTAAGACAATTAGAACAAACATTTCACCTTTAAAACAAAGGCAAACTGTAACACTAAAATAATTTATTCCTACAAGATGTTCTAATTCTACAAGTGTTCAAAATAACTTATGACTTCTTTCTAATCCAGTCTGCAGCAGAAAGGAACCATGCACCACAGTTATTGTTTCTCTGAAAGAATCACTCTGTCCTCAAGAGTTACATGAGACTGCAGCTGTTGCTTTTGGCATTTTCCAGCCTCTCCCCAAACAACCTGGATTGTTTCATATTGCTATATCATAACTATCAGGTCACAAGTGGATTTTGCGTGTGTGTTGGGTTTGTTTGGTGTTTTTTGTTGGTTGGTTTCTTCCTTTCTCCTTTTTCAATGGTAGTTTAAAAAAAACTGATATAAAATGAACCAAAACTACCCATTGATAGCTCTACCACCACTCCATTTTAGTTCTTTAAAGGGAAACTATCACAGCAAAACACAGATGATACTGCAGCAGCTCATGTCAGTCAAGACTTTTGAAGGAAACAAACAAATAAAACCACACACACAAATTGTTTGTTCACAACAAATACCACACTTACCCCTGTGGGCTCAGATCCAAAGAATCCTCCCGGCTGTGTTGTAAACTGGGAGAGCCCAAATCAGCAGCTGCATTACTGGCAGCAGTGGCTGTTCCAGTACTTATTGTTGTGGTACCCAGCGTTCCTGATCCATTAGTGCACACTTTTGGTGGGCTTGTTAGCAGAGCCTCAGACTCTGCTAAGTTTTTCACTTGGTGCATCACACCTTTGCAAGAGAAGAAATCTTTGTTTGGTGGGTTGGTTTGGTTGTGGGGGGGTTTTTTGTGAGGTGGGATGAAGACAAAGATGTTTGAACAGGTAGAAGTCCATTATTAGAATGTCTGCTTTGACTATGACAGCACTGCCTCACCCCACCCATCAATATTGTTTTAAAAGCAGTTCAAGTCTTCCTTGAAAAAGTTAACTTACATAGTTTAAAATAAAACTAATGACAGCAGCATCAACAGTAGCTAAAGAAACCCCAAAATCCCCAGTAGATTATAACAAAGAATTCCTGCCAAAGGTTCATCTGTTTTGTCAAGTGAGACTACTCATGTAATTTCAGCAAAGCATCTTAAGCCTAAATATAAGTTTGCTAGCATCTAGTAAGCCTGTACAAACTTCTTTCAGACTCAGAAGAAACAAACTTGTCTCCTCCAGAGCCTTGGTCAGCTCCTTCCCAGTCATATGACAACAGCTTACATGTATTTGCCTTTATCATTCAAGAAGAATAATAACTTTTTACAGCTTGGAAAGATGAAGCTGGGGATAAAGGATATGTGTTCTCCACACATACGTGCTTTCAAAATACTAAAGGAGACTAAGGGCAAGGGGGGAAGCACAAGCAAGACTTACCTTCTCTTCTGAAGTAAACACTGAAAATGTCAGGCAACTTTTGCATTAAAATCTCTGCCATCTGCAGGGCTCCAACTACTATCTTAAGGTCTTGACTTGACAGCATTGAGGCAATATGACTAAAACAGATCATTTATTAGAATTAGGTTTGTATTTTCATTTTTTGGTTGTTGTTTTTTAAAAAATAAAATCATCAAGAAACTGAAAGCAAACAAATTTCATTGTGCTTTTGTAATGCTATAAATAAAAGGACTGAAAAAGTCCTCTTCCCACCTAAATCACTAAGTTTTAACATGTGGCATAAAGGAAGAGAGTGTTTTCTTCCTTTAAAGAACACAGTGTTCTGGATCTTAGTACTGCCTTTAAAAAAAATAGTCAGTTTATTTTCTAATTGCATCCTTTTATCTAGATCCCTGACCTGATGGCATATCATGTAGGAGAGGTTTCACAATTAGCACTTGAAAGCTGAATGCCATGAGAGTCTGTTACTGTTCACATTTTATTACCGCAAAAGTCATCTTGCCCTCAGAAAAGTTCATAGGCAAGCTTTAGAAATCAGGAAAATAGTAAATGGTAACATTACACATTATTAGTACACAGAGACGTGAAGGTAAACTGTGTTCTAATAAGAGCACCTAGAGTCAGCACTTACTACAAAGTCTAATATGCAAACAACTCCTGAAAGTTGACAGCCTCAGCTTTTAAATTCTTATGTATTTAATTTGCCAAAGTATAATTTTCCCTTGACAAAGATGATTCAAAAAATGTAACCAGAAGTTTGAGTTGTAAGCTCAAAATAAATTTCGTTCACAATGGTTAACAAAACCCACCTTGAAACAGCATGGTTTTTCAGCACATCCTTCAGAAGTTCAGCATCAGCAAAATAAATTATTCTAAGAATTGCTCTAAGGCACTTGTGTCTAACAGCAGGTCCAGCTGAAGAACTATACACTTCATAAAGAACACCAAACAATGTTTTGATAAAGGATTTTGCCAGTTCTGGGTCCTCTTTCATTAGTTGTGCTCGAGCATCATCCTTCTTCAATTCTGAATGTCCACCTGTGAGAAATCGGGCAACAAATCACTACACAGTTCTTTACATCTCTGCTCTAGTGATTCTTTTTTAAGCTGAACTAGTTTAGCTCTTGAATTGAAAAATATATAATTTAAGAACCAGAAGTCAAACCAATGGTAAGAATGTATGTACAAATCTTCCTCTTTCAAGGAATCAAAACTTTTTTCTTCAATCTTCTTACATATTTCCATAGGATAGTAAGAAGTTTTCACACAGTCTTCATTAAAGAGCTGTATGAACAAAATTGTTTCAGAAAATCCCAAGCCAGGAACACCCCCTGTTTCCCCCCCCAGTTTAGTGTATTTTCAGTTCTCAGAAAAAGAGTTTATAAGTTAAAAGGAATACATTTCAACAGTTTGAGTTTTGTTGTAAAGCTGTCTTCCTTCATGTAAATCAATAGTTTGACATTCCAGAGAAACCACAAGAAATCCCCCAGCTAAGCAGCAGACTTGTATAACCCAGGAAAAGTTCACCATCGCTAGAGGCACCATGTGTCTCCTAAGGCCTACTTACTAGTGTTCGTATTGGCTAAAGGGTTTGGTTTTCGCTGAATGGCACGTGCTGTTCCAGTATCCTCATTTATTTGCTGCATAGAGTTAAAATCAATCGTATAGACACGCCCAAGGGTAGACAAGCTTATCTCATCCTCACCGACCTGATGAGCTGCCTAAAAACCAAGGAAGAGCTTAAAAGTTAAGAAACCCCTAACAAGCAGGAGACTATATGAAAGGTGATGACAAGGCAAACAGTATGAAAAACAAAAGGTGACAGAAATTCAATTAGAACAGTAATTAAGCAGTTCACCCATTACTGAATACGAAAATAGTGCTATGTTTCAGCAGGAGGTTTGAGAAAACTCATGTTTCTCAAAAGAAACAAGGCTGATATTTTCAAAACTAAAGGAAGCACTCAACGCCCTATACAACCACACACATATTTAAAATACATCACCACACAAATGTGTGTAACTGCTACCTCTATTATTCGGCTATCAATCCTGTTGTAGGGATGCCAGAGACCCCTGTCATCTCGCCACTGCCATATTGCACCATCTGTATTTTGTGCATTTCCTTTCTTCAGCATAGTATCAACAGCAAAAATTCCTTCTTTTGGTAGGCAAGGCATCAGTTCACTGTAAAGAACATTAAACCAGTATTTCACTGCAAGTATACAATAAAGTCCATCTAAGCTGACAACTGTTTGCCTTAATTTTAGAGAAGTTATGGATTTTAACATATCAACCAGCCCCAAAACCTAGGGCTGCATAACTTACCAGATAAGAGAAGTAAGCTCATAAAGTTCTTGAGGACTTCGTGGAACAAGGTCAATTTGTTCTTGACAACTCCCATTTGAGGCTCCACAAAGGAGGAAGTGAAGCGTTTCTGCAATATCTATAAAAATTATTATTTATGAGATTACTTGTATCAGAATATGGACTCTCCACTGAAGAGACAGTCACTGCCCTAAGCAAACAGACAGCAGACAGCAAGACAAAAATCCATCTCTCTTCAAATATTGTAAGAAACGGGGTTGTTCTCAGGTCTGGGGATTTTTTTTTTTTGTTTGGGAGTTTTTGTGGCCTTTTTTGTTGTTGTTTTGTTGTGGGGTTTTTCTTGTTGGTTTTGGGTGGTTTTTTTTCCTTCCTTTAAGGGACATCTAGAGATATCAAATATCACTCTACATACAGGGCACAGGAGAAAACAGGAGAACATACAGGGCAGTTGAAGTGACAAGTCAAAATTTACAGGATGAAAAGAAGAAAATAAGTGAGAACTAAGACAGCTACACAGTTGTAACTTAATTCTTAATGTTTTCTTTTGGAAAAAGCCCTTAAATTGCATGTTTCCCCAACTAAACTTTGTATCCCAGGGAAAACATAGCAAGAGAAAAAAGTGGAAGAAAACAATATTTGTATAATCAAATGCACAGAGTTCCATACTGACTGTAGGCATTAACTTAATAGGTCCCCCATAATATGACAGAGCAAGAACTCACTTTGCTTCATAAGCTGGACTGCAAGTGTAGGACAATTCGAGCACATTAAGGAAAACATGCGCACCACCATGATGAACATTCCTGAGCTCAGGATAGGAGGCGTCACTACTAAGAGCTGCTGGATATTTGTTAACAAGTCCTTGGAAGCAACCTGCTGGAGCAAGTTCTTCAGGAG